>NC_083889.1:35667474-36292474 GCF_032452875.1 Bos javanicus
ATTGCCCACGCTCTTTCCCTGCCTCGTCTACAACTCTGCACAAAATAGTGATTTTTATTTCAAATAAACTCCCCTGTGTTTGTGTAAATGTGCTGCTCTTAGAGACTGCAGGTATAGGGCACAAGAATATGGGCTGCATCTGGTCAGAAATGACCATGAACCCAGACAAGTCAATTAAGTTTTCTAAGCCCTTTCCTTAATTGTCAAAAGAAGGTAACTACCTTCTTGGGTGAATTGTTTAAGCATTCATTTGAGAGAATATGTAAGTTGGTATAGCTACTGTGGAAAATGTTATAGAGGTTCGTCAAAAAATTAGAAATAGAACTACCATAGAATCTAACAATTCAAATATATCTCAAGGAAATGAAATCACTGTGTCAAAGAGATATTTGCATCCCCCTCCCCACCATGTTCAGAGAAAAGTATTATTTATAATAGCCAAGACACAGAAGCAACCTGTGTTTCCATCAGCAGATGACTGGAAGAAAAAAATGTGGTGTATGCATATACAATGAAATGCTGTTCAGTCATAAAAAGGAAACTGTGATTTGTAACAACAGAGATAGGCCTCGATGCTACCAGGAAAGATGAATATTATATGATCTCACTTATGTATGAGAACTCATAGAAGCAAAGTAAAAATTGGTGTTTTCCAAAAGCCAGGAGCGGGGATGGGGTGGGGTGGGAAATGGGTGAAAAAATTGAAATATTCTAAATATACTGTGTTTGGGGGGATAGTAGGTGTTGAACTGACCCTTCTTCTACCCTCCTTTAATTGGAAGGTACTCAAATCTTTTAAACATGGAAAATAGCAATCAACTGATATGGATTTAACCTCTAAGATATAGATTTAACCTCTAATATTCAAATCAGTTGACTAGGAGTTTGCCATGTGTTTATCTGTAACTTGCATATTTGGTTTCAAATAATGAGAAGATAGAACTTAAAACCTAATAGGGCTTTTCCAAAGTTTTACTTCTTTTAGCTTCCTGGAGCTAACACTGCCTTTGGGGGGTAAAACTGGTTTATATAAAGCTGTTTTCCTTAAGGTATTTCCTTTCACAGTAGCACCGCTAAAAAGGTAGACTCAGCAATAAAAAAATTACATCATAAAATACAGTTAATAAAATGCTTGTCTTGGAAACCTGTGAAATAACTTACGTATTACTCTTGAAAAAATGATGAGGGTAAAAACCTGGGGACTAGAACAAGTGAGTAAGCATCAAATTGGTTGAACATGTTTTTGAGTGCCCATAATGTTAGTAAGTCTTTGATAGATATTTTAAATAGTTAACTGTTTCATTTTGTTATTACCAATTAGCTGTTTATTTTTTTTCCTTCTTGCAACTGTCACTTGAATAGAGACAAATTAATTTTTAATATGCCATTGTTTTTACATCAGATACTGGCATATTTGCTTGATTTACTGTTTGTGGTAATGATCAAAATTCTGTCTCTCATCAGTAACTAGGACATAACAGTTTTGCTTTTATGCCTTAAAATAATCGGTAAAAAGTTAGTTTTTCCAGCAGGAGCCATCATGTGTTAGATTTCAAGTGACTAGGAAGGAGAAGTAAGGTTTTCTAGGATAAATTTTGGAAAAACAATGAGAAAGATTTTGTGTGATTATAGCTAACGTTGAGGGCAAACTAACTTGCTTCTTCTATAAGACTTTGTGTCCATCAAAAATTGCCTGCATCCACATGGTCCGCTAACAGGATTGCGGCTGAAGGCAAGTCAAAGTAATTAGGTATCAAGGAGGGGAGAGTTATTATGATTTGTTAAAATGGAGCTAGGCAGGCCAAAAGTGGGATGAGGAACAAGGCCAAGAAGAAAGCTTAGAGGAGTCCAGCTAAAGTTTGGTGTAAGAGAAAGTCTTTGTCAACACACAGGGATACAGGAAGGCCTGTCCCCTTAGTCGCTTGGCTCTTTCTGGATGCTTAAAAATCACACCTCTGAGATTGCACTTATATCTTTACAAAATCATTTCTAAAATTTTATGGAGAGAAACCATTTTAGATTAATTATGTGATTCATTTTGACTTTAAATTTTCTTTATGAGCTGGGTTGCCATTTGTAAAGCACTTTCCTATACATTATTTCATTTATGCCTCACAAGAAATCTAAGTAGGCATCTTAAAGACAAAAATTAAAGCTTAAAGAGATTAAGTGACTTGGCTGACATCATACTAAAGTAAACTTCAAAACCTGAGGTTTGAATCTCGATCTTAAAAATATCTTTAGGTATCTTTAGAAACAGCTTTAAAGGTAAATACCTTTAAAAATTTCTTCTGTAAGGAATTCTGTATTTGCAAAAGACTGAACAGAACAAAGAAGGAAATTAAGAAAATTAGTGATCAAGTCTTTCAATTATTCTGTTTTCTTTTAAGCTGTAAAAATGTTACATGAACTTAATTGTAGAATTCGTATATATTTCAGTGAAGGAGAAAAATATGTTTAATATATAGGTGCATATACAAATTCACATGAACACATATTCTTGCAATACCTACCGTCCACATTTGCCTCAGTGACACTTACAAAGAACATTCTTCAGTGACATTTGGAAATCACTTTTGTCATTGGTGTCTTTTTCCTAAGGCTACTATTAAATGACACAATTGTCGTCTTGTCCTCTTGGTAAGAAGTATTGCTAGCGTCTAGGAAGTGTTTTTTAGAAAGCAGCTTATCAGAACTGTGTAGAACAGTGCCCTTTTCTCTAAAGGTTAGTGCGACATCATAATCTGAGATTGAAAAGAGACATCAAAGTAGACAAGGAGAGACACTGTTTGCTCTTTGAAGCTGACCCTGCCACACAGTGAAACCACTCTGGCCTGACTGATGCTGCAAACGTCTCATTCTTTCTCTCTCTGTGTTAATAACCCGTTGCCCAGCAGGGGGCAGGACAGTTTCTTTCTTTGTGAGAAGAGGGCAGCCAAAGGCTCCTTGTACTTCAGGGAGTCTCAGGGCTAAGGGCAGAAATGTAATTGGCACTTTCCTCCTCTTTTAAATGCAGAACTAGCTATCTCATTTTAAGCAAATATTTTATCCAGATAATTATAGCTTATAACTGTTAGGCACTTGCTCTCTGCCAGGCGCTGTGCACATGATGAATGTATTAGCTGGGTAAATTCTGTTAAGATTTATGACATTATTTTTAATACCCGTTTTAAAGATGAATAAAGTGAGGTTCTGAGAGGTTAAATAGCTTGCCCACTGCAGCTTTTTTTGGAGGGGGGTTCAGGATTGGGAACACGTGTACACCCATGGCGGATTCATGTTGATGTATGGCAAAACCAATACAATATTATAAAGTAATTAGCCTCTAATTAAAATAAATAAATTAACAACAACAAAAAACCAAAAAACACAAAAAAAAAAAAAAAAAAAAATAAAAAAAAAAAAGCTGGCATTGAGTCGTTTGTAAGTCATTAGTTGATTTACAATATTAAGTGTTTCAGATGTGTAACTTAGTGATTTGCAATTTTTAAGTTATGCTCCATTTATAGTTATTATAAAACATGGGCTATATTCCCGGTGCAATACAGTGTATCTTGGTAGCGTATTTATTTATTTTGCCCATAGCACTTTCTTAATCCTCTGCCCTGTCTTGTTCCTCCTCCGTTCCCTCTCCCTACTGGCAACCTCTAGTTTGTTCTCTGTATCCCTGAGTTTGTTTCTTTTTTGTTATGTTCACTCTTACGTTTTGACTGCATCTTATAAAGGAAGGTTCAGAGATTTTTTATAAGCTGCTGCTTCTTTGGTAATTCATTTCAGTATCCAAAGACACCTCCTGTTGTAAAACTCTTTGACTACAAAAACTCCAAGTAGTATTTTATTTCTTACGTTCATTGAGGACAGTTCACTGAGGACAGTTGCGTATGTAACAGCCCGTCCTTCAAGGTCTACTTCCTTTCCTCTCGGGGCTTTCAGATTTCACTGTTTGTAAAATTCTTCGGGGGAGCTTGTGAAAATTTCGTATTCCTGTGACCTGAAGATTCCAATGAAATGAATCTGACTTGAGTCCTAAAGTGTGCTTTTGTCGTTGTTGTTGTTGTTTTTTTACAAATATCTCTAGTGAGAAAGCACTAGGTTTGGAAAATTCTAATCTAAATAGCAAATTTTGAACTTAAGTCTGATTCTCAGAGTCACTACATGACATTAAATAGATTGTCTAAATGTATATAAACCAGTATTTGTGAAATAAATCTCAATTTAGAGGACCTATGTTGTGAGATCTTTTATAAAATTTGTGAGTTCATCTTCTTCATTCATCTCGTTTGTTAATGCCAGATTTTGTCTTAGAGGGAGATGCATCTCTACATGAGAAGCAGCATTAAAGATTTCTTTCCTACCTCTCTGCTTATAAATCCCAGCTCCTCAGTCACTTTTTAAAAAGCCTGTTCTCCCAACCCCTCTGTGACATGTGTACCTCCCTTTTGAACTCTCAGGTTTCACATATTTTCATCCCTGTCTCCATTAGCACACTTGGCAGAATTACAGGATGCTTCCTCGATGGTCCCCGACCATCATTTTACTGATTACCCACTCGTCTTGTTCTCCTGTTTGCCTGAGGGCTTTGATTTTTCTGATTTTAATTTGTGGCATGTATCTAAGCTTTAGCAGCAACTGGACCCCATCCTGTTTTGCCTGCCTTTAACCAGAGCTTTGCCCTCCAGGAAGTTGGATTTTCCTCATTTATGCTGTAGTCTTTCTGACCCGTCTTCCATTGCATCATTATTTTGACTTTAAATCCCACCCTCAAGGTTATGGAGCCTGGTGGAAAGAGGATGCTCTGTCTGTATCACCTGGACTTTGCCGGAGGAGGCTCAAACAAAGTATGTATTTTAGAATAAAGATTCCAGAACATGGCTGGAGGCCTTCCCTTTGTTTGCTTGGCCACGATTTGATTCTGTAATATCAGCTCTTTCTGAATATAACTTTCAACTTCACTCACATAATAAATGATTAGCCTGCAGCACAGTGTAATAGCTGATTTTGGTCTATGTTTTACGTGTAACAGAATCAAATTCATCTTTATTTGTCCTGATGCTCAGTTACAAGGAGAACTCCAGTAATAGCAGTAACAACAGTTATTATGAATCACATTTTTCAGACACTTCCAGGGCTTCCTTTCATTTCACGTTCCTTACAATCTTGGCTACAGTTTGCTGGCCACCACCAAATGCTTTCCACTCCTCTGTGACCAAGTCTTAGATGCCTGTCAGCTCTTCCACTAGAGAGAATTGGCTGTTTGTGCTGTTTTCCTCTCTTTAATTTTGTGCGTCCTGTCATTTGCAGAGTCCTGGGCTTCCCTGGTGGCTCAGATGGTAAAGAATCTGCCTGCAATTCAGGAGACCTGAGTTTGATCCCTGGGTCAGGAAGATCCCCTGAGGAAGGGATTCGCAACCCTCTCCAGGATTCTTGCCTAGAGAATTCCATGGACAGAGGAGCCTAATAGGCTACAGTCCATGGGGTCACAAAGAGTTGGACACCACTAAGCAACTAACACTTTTACTTCATTTTCATCAATGGTATTCCAAAGTATCTCTGTATCCATCTCCTTCTATCACTGTTCCTAACTGGCCAAGCTGACGATGCCAATCACGCCCACTGTCATCACTCCTCTGTCTTCTCCAGCATTTAGTTTAATCCCCTTTCCCAGAGTTGCTTTGGGATCCTGTGTTGCTTCTGCCTTTTGTACGTGTGTTCCCCCAAGTTTCAACATGGTTGGACCTTTCATTTCCTCACCTGGCCAAATACTACTTGTTAACCAGACTTCAGTTTTGACAACGTCTCCTCCAGAAAGATATGTTCTTCTTATTGTCCTTCCTTTGGGTGCCTATAGTATCCTTTCTTTATCTTTTAACATATATCAGACTCTATAATTCTGGTCTTTTTTTAAAAAAAAAATCAGTTCATCAACTTGATCACCAGGTCCTGGATGTCAGGTCTGACACACAGTTGGTGTTTAATAGGGGTCAGTTGAAAGAATGAATGGACAGCTGAACCTAGCCTGTCCTGTACTGAGTAGCAGCACAAAGCAATAGCTATAAATTTACATCATCCTGTGTCAGAAAATTGCATATCTTTAATTGCCTTTCCCTAGCATCCTGTACTCTCTGGGGGTTACTGCTCGGTTTTTAAAAACCCTAACCCAGAAGAGAGCTCAAAGATCTAAAGGCTCACACCCTTCCCCTAGCTTTACGTTAATCATGTCCAGAAGATTTGAACTTGAGAATTGGAATGTCTGTACAGTCTTTGCCTAAGTTTCCTTCTCTTTGTCACATAGACACACAAATGTCTATGATGACATTTTCAAGTTACCTGGTATATATTAAAACAGGAAAATCTTAATTCTTCTAATCTTGATAAGAACGGACCTGAAAAGTCTTAATAGCTAAATTCTGCTACTGTGGTGCCTACAGCCATTGGTTGTAGCTTGATTGTCTCTGAGACTTTTTGTTTTCGTAGTCCCTCTTAGCTGTCATTCGAGAGAGGAGGTGTTCTGTTTCAGGCAATCATGCTGGGAAGCATTTATCTTATCCATAGCATTCTTGAGAGTCACACCTTAGTTCTAGTCACCATCGCCTCTCATCCTGGTTGCCAAGCACTCCGTTTACAGGTTTCTCTGCCCACCTCCTTCAGTAGCTTCAATTCTTCTTTTTTATAGGTCAGTGGTTCTCAAACCATTTGATCTCAGCATTCTTAATCCCCCCTCTTTCTTTTGTAAGGAATAATTGATTTACAGTATTATTTTCAGGGGTACAACATAGTGATTCAAAATGTTTATAGATTATACTTCATTTGTAGTTATAAAATATTGGCTACATTCTCTTTGCTGTACAATATGTCTATGTTGCTTGTCTATTGTATATATAATTGTTTCTGCTTATTTATCCTCCACCTCTATCTTGCCCTTTTCCACCTTTCCTCTCCCCACTGGTAACCTCTAACTTGTTCTCTGTCTGAGTCTGTTTCTTTTTTCTTATATTCATTCAGTTCATTTCACTGACTCAGTCATGTCTGACTCTTTGTGACCCCATGGACTTCAGCACACCAGGTTTCCCTGTCCTTCACCAACTCCTGGAGCTTGCTCAAACTCATGTCCTTCAAGTTGGTGATGCCATCCAACCATCTCATCCCCTGTCATCCCTTTCTCTTGCCTTTAGTCTTTCCCAGCATCAGGATCTTTTCCAGTGAGTCACTTCTTCGCATCAGGTGGCCAAAGTATTAGAGCTTCAGCTTCAGCATTAATCCTTCCAATGAATATTCAGGACTGATTTCCTTTAGGATGGACTGGTTTGATCTCCTTGCAGTCCAAGGGACTCTCAGGAGTCTTCTCCAACACCACAGTTCAAAAGCATCAATTCTGCGGCACTCAGCTTTCTTCACGGTCCAACTCTCATATCCACACGTGACTACTGGAAAAGCCATAGCTTTGACTAGATGGACTTTTGTCAACAAAGTAACGTGTCTGCTTTTTAATATGCTGTCTAGTTTGATCATATATTCATATATATGCTGTCTAGGTTGGCTTACATTCATTAGTTTTATTTTTAAGGTTCCAAATATACATGATAACCTATAGTAACTATCTTTCCCTGACTTACTTCACTAAGTATAATATACTCTGGTTCCATCCATGTTGTTGCAAATGGCAACATTTCATTTTGATGGCTGAGTCATATTCCACAGAATGTGTGTGTGTGTGTGTAATGTCCTTGTCTATTCATCTGTTGTTGGACACGTAGGTTGTTTCCATATCTTGGCTACCATAAATACTGCTGTTGTGGACATTAGGTGCATGTGTCTTTCTGAATTATTGTTTTTGTTTTCTTCAGATCTATCATATGGTAATTCTATATTTAGTTTTGTGAAGAATCTTCATACTTTTTTCCACAGTGGTTTCACCAATTTATGTTCCCACCAACAGCGTTCAAGGCTTCCTTTTTTTTTCCACATCCTTGGCAATATTTGTTATTTGTGTTTCTCTTGATGATAGCCATTCTGACAGGTCTGAACTGATATATTATTGTGGTTTTGATTTGCATTTCTCTGATGATTAATGATGTTGAACATCTCTTCATATGCCTGTTGATCATCTGTGTATCTTCTTTGGAAAAGATAGCTGTTTAGGTCTTCTGTCCGTGTTTTTAGTCATGTGGTTTGTTATTTTGATGCTGAGTTGTATGAACTGTGTATACACTTTGATTATTTACTCCTTCTCAGTCACATCGTTTACACATATTTTCTCCCATTCAGTAGTTTGTCTTTTTGTTTTGCCGGTGACATCCTTTGCTGTGCCAAAGCTTTTAAGTTTAATTAGGTCCTGTTTGTTTCTGTTTTCTTTGCCTTAGGAGACAGATATTTAAAAAAAAAAATAGCTGCAATTTATGTCAAAGAGCATTTTACTTTTTTTTTTCTTCTAGGAGTTTTACAATTTCTGGTATTACATTTAGCTCTTTTATCCATTTTGAGTTTATTTTTTCATATTGGATGTGAATCTCTCTCTTTTTAATAGACTTTAGTTTTTAGAGGAGCTTTGGGTTTACTGAAAAATGGCACAGAAAATGTATAGAGTTCCCACATACCCTTTTCCCTTTACCTCATAGTTTCTCTTATTAATAACTTCTTGCGTTGCTGCTGAACAGTCACTAAGTCATGTCCAACTCTGTATTTTTATACAGTTTTTCTGTAAACCCAAAGCTGCTTTAAAAATCTCTTGTGTTAGTGTGTATTTTTGTTGGCATCGATGAACCAATGTCAATATATTATTTAATCAAAGTCCATAGTTTGATTCACTGAGTGAATGGATGGATATTCAACTAGTGAACAGGTGAATTCAGGGATTAGATGGGATTTTGAGTGAGAGTGGAGGACTTATTTCATTATGTAATTATTGTGTCCTGGAAATGACTAACTGCCCCATTAATAATATAATTGCTGTCAACTCTGAGTTAAGTTTGATGCAATGGTTTCATATATTTGTGTTAGGAGCGCTTATCAAATATACGTTCTAGATGGAAACGTTTCCATCAAAACAGTCTTGAGTTGGTGGGAACAACGCACTTTGAATTAAGACTTCAGTATTCCCTTGCCTTTGCCAGTCTTCCGTGAGAAGAAGAAATAATTGATTAAACATGTAGCTTAATTGACTAAGAAAGACATAAAATTATGCCAGTTGAATTTTAATATGTGTTATGTGTTTATGTTTTTCAGGTAAGGAATTATATTTCGTTCTGCCTGGTTTCCTAAGGAGGCTGACAGGTGCTGTCTTCTCGTGTTCATTTGTACCCTGCCAAGTCATGCAAAATGTGCTTGCCTGCAAAATTAGAGCTTCAGTTGTAAGTAAGATGCTCTGTGCTTTTGTCAGTGGAGTGAACCCGGAGGTAAGAGCTCTGCAAGACACTCTGCGTTGCATTTGCTCTCTCTTAGGCTGATGTCAGCGTGCCAGTCAGATTCATAACCTCTGATCGTAAGCTCCTCTCCCTACACCAATGTGTAGACCATCTGTCCTCATACCGTTCCTGCTATATTCTTCCTTCTTGGGGCGGCTTCCTTTTCCCCTTCTGCTTCATTGTTTATCATTCATTATTAAAACGCAAAGCCTGATGATTTCCTATATATAACAGTTCCACTGTAGTACAAAATTCAAATATGAAAATACAAATTTTAAAAAATTATCAGTTGTAGAGGAACCTCGAAAGCATTGTGGTACTTAAAAGAAGCCAGAGACAAAGGCACCGATATTATATGATGCCATTTATATGAATTCTTTAGACAACTTCATAGAAACGGGGAGTGGACTAGAGGTTACCAGGGATGGGAGGAGGGAGGCAGAGAGTATGAAGTTATTGCTTAATAATTACAGAACTTTTATTTGAGTTGATGACTAAGGTTTTTTCCCCTCCCTGTGTTATTGAAATATAACTGAAAAAGTTTTGTAAATAAATAGTGATGATGGTTGTATAACTGTGAATGTAAGTAATGCTGCCCAATTACTCATTTAAAAATGGCTAAAATGACTAATATAGTGTGTGTATATTTTTATATACACACACACATCTATATGTAATCACAGTTTTTAAAATGTTGAAAAATAAATCAACCATAATCCTACCCCTCTGAGATATCACTCAGGCACGTTTTTCTTACCTTTTACATTTTTAACAATTTTCTTGATAATGTTTCTTATTATTGAGTTAAACTCATGTAGTATAATAAATTCTACATCACTTCAGTATTTTTTCCATACCTTTGGAGCCTTCGCATCTATACTGTCAACTACATAAGATTTCATCCTGATCAGGGACATTGATCCAAGACCAAGTGCCGTTCATCTCATTCCTGGCCACGCGATCTGCCCATTTTGTTCATTCAGCATGCAGCTCTTGAGCACTCACCGTGTGCCAGTCATTCTTCTGGGCCCTCTGAACCCAGAGGGTTCATCTGACCTATGCAAACTACTTGTGTGGGATATATTTCGGGTGACACTGGGCTGAATGTTCTGGGATTCTGTCCCCTTCCTGGGGTCTGAGATTCTCTGATATAGGGCATTTAATTTTGACACTCTAAGTGCAGGTAACCTGGCCATGAACAAGCAATTATGAGCATTTTCCAAAGTAAGCTCTATTGGACATTCCCTGGTGGTCCAGTGGTTAGGACTCTGCAGTCTCATTGCTGAGGGCCGGGGTTCAATCCCTGGTCAGGGAACTAAAATCCCACAAGCATATGCTCCAGCCAAAAACCAAACAAACAAAACAAAGTAAGCTAGCTCTTCTTTCTTATTCAGTGGATGATCGACAGACATGCTTTAGGCCTTTCCTCAAAACTGATTTGTAATATAATAGCTTACTTTCCTAGAATGCTAATGAAGGAGGGTGTAGTCTCATATTTTAAGAAGGAGAAGGACAGAGCTCGCACACAATAGTGGAGTCTTGGTGAATACGTGTCTATCTTAACGTGTAAGTGAATTCTCCTCAGGCTTTCTTTTCTTCTATTAAAATGTATCCCATTCAAGATTAGAGAATCAACACAGGAAAAATGAATATATTTTAAAAATACGACAGGGACAGGGGAAAAATACACATTTTCACAAAAGCCTTAATGAAGTGCATTGAAGTGTTTTTTAGCATTTTTAAATACTGGTGGTAACTAGGTTTGCTTCAGAAACATTTATCTTGGTTGATTTATAAGTGAGATGGTGGAGTAAGAATAATTGGAGAAACTGTTTGGGATCTTCTGGACTATCTTATCATTGTGTATAACGGTACCAGGCGTATAGTAGGAACTTGATATGCAGCTAGATGAATGAAGGGATTTTTGAAAGGACAGAACTTTTTAACATTAGACCATGAATGTTATCACCACAGGGCCAAAGATATATTTTAACACATGATCTCAGGGAGATTGGAGAGGTGATCGTGGGATGGTATGACTCCTGTTTGTATTGTTATGAGCATCTGGCAGTAAGAACTCTGTGCTGATGCCTTTCTAGATAGAAAGCAGATAGCATTGCTTTTCCTAGAGATTGATAAAATAGGGCTTGTTTTACCCTACCTCCTATTATCCCCTTCAGAAGCTAAGTATCCTGTCTGTTTTCAGGCTTGTATGTGGGCAGATGTTTCAGAGTCTGTTTACAAACATTTCCCAGACATATTGTCGATCAGCAGGTTTCCTCAATTAACATGCAGCTTCTTCAGTCTGTTTTCTGTGTTCTGATTGTATGACAAATGCTATAGGGTTTTGTAGATGCAGGGACAGAGAAGTTTACCAACTCAGCAGAGTCCAGGGAAGCCTGATAAGGAGTCTGAGGGCGAAGTGTACAGCATGGAATTCATTAAAATTGCACAGGAAGCAGTTTGGTTGCAGTCTTGACTTGAGTAAGAACATGGCCAGTTGCTGTGTGCCTATCCTGCCGGGTCCCGGGCAGTGCACACACACATTCACTCACATGTGGTGTCTTATGGCATCCTCTGAAGAGTTTGGAAGAGAGACTGGAACCTTTATTTCACAGATGAGGACAGAGTGGCTCAGAGGCCATAGAATTGACCGCAGTTTGGACAAATTCTCAGTGCCCCCCAAGTCATACTCTGTTGTGTCAGGCTCCAAAGCCCTACCTGCTCGTATAAACAAGGAATTATTGAATGAGAAGCGTGTTCTGGGGTGTGTTGGATTTTTGTGAAAGGAAAAAGATATGGATGCATTGTCTCAAAACACGAGCACAGAGATTCTGAGAGTCATCTCTTAAATATGAGAGACAATGTAAAATTTTGACATGGTCCCTGATACCCTGTAAGTCGAGTCCTATTGCTGCTGTTTTTGTTATTGACACAGAATAGCGGAAGACTGCGTAGACAGCCTCTGTTCTTGTACTTAATATGGTGGGCATGGTTTTGAGAAACACGGGTTGGAGTCAGGCTCTCCAGGTTCAGATCTCAGGGTTGTAATTTCCTGGATTGGTAACCCGTGGCCAGCTCATTAACGTGCCTAAGCGCTGCTCTTTGTCTTTGCACATTGGGGATAGTAATTGCACTAACCTCCTAGGATCCATTCAAGGATTAAATGTTAAAGTCATGTGCGAACTGTACCTTGTACATCTGGCACTCAGAAAATGTGATTAATGTTATTATCAGTCATTAGTGTCATTGTCAGTTGATCATTATAAAACCCTAAAAGGCACCCCCATTGGAAGCTGATCCATGGTATTTCCTAGCAGAAATGTGAATCTAGGTTGCTGATTTGATATGTGAGTGGTGTGTGTGTGTGTGTATTGAGTATGCATTCTTATCAGATGCTTCAGCTGAACTAGCACAAGAGAACCAATTATAAGTCTCCTTGGAGGCAGTGGGGAGGATGGGTGCTCGTTTCATTGTAAACCTATGATTGAAAACACTTTGGGACTGGAGTGAGAAGATGTGGCCTGAAGCCATTGGCACAAAGTGGAAAGAAAACTGGGAGCTTTGGAAAACACTCTTGCTTACAGTGAGCCTTTTTATGTTAGAAAATTGTAAGAGGATACAGAATCTAATTTTAGGAGACCTAATGAGGCTGGTTTCACAGGCTAATGCTATGTGTGGTTGGGTGTGTGTATTCAGTCAGTGGAGAAGTGGAACCTCAATCTTGCCTTGTCACCCACTTCTGACCCATTTGCCAGAGGTAGCTGGCTGGAGTGATGCTGATGAAGTGGAATCTGATGGCCTCGATTTTTGAAGCCTTTCATTGATTCTAATTTGACAGGACTTACTTGGCTTTTGGTGACCTGGCCCTGGCCGCCTGCTCATCGAAAGTCTTTATTTCCTGCTTGCAGCAGAGTTGGAAGGGCTGATAGTAGGTGGTGGCGGTTGGTCGTCAGTGAGAAGTGGCTGAAGCCCTTAGACCAAGCTTTCAGGCTTATTAATGGCACTTGCCTGGCATCTGTAGACACTTGCCTGGTGCTACAGACATTTGTCACCTGTGGACAAAGATGACTGTGGTGTCTTTAGTATAGGAATTTATCTCCCCATTGCTATGTTCCCGTAAAACTTTCTTCTGCTTACCCTCATTGAGACATTTACACAATTGGAGCATTCCAGTGTCTACCATGTTAGATTCTGACTCCGGGCACACTTGGTGAATGAATAAATTAGTTCCAAAGATTGACTAGGGGGCTTCCCTGGTGGCTCAGACGGTAAAGCGTCTGTCTGCAATGCAGGAGACCCGGGTTCGATCCCTGGGCTGGGAAGATTCCCTGGAGAAGGAAACGGCAGCCCACTCCAGGATTCTTGCCTGGAAAATCCCGTGGACGGTGGAGCCTGGTAGGCTACTGTCCACGGGATCACAAAGAGTCAGACACGACTGAGTGAAGGGAAGAAGAAGAAGAAGAAAGATTGACTGGTCTCTTACCTGAGACCAGTAGAAGTTGCTTTTATCATTAATTTTGGGGCAGATCTCTGTCAAGCTAGACATCCATCCATCCATCCATCCACCCACCCACCCACCCATCTATTCCTTTTACTTTTATTTCTTAAATTTTAACAATTTAGAAGTCCTTCCAATTCAGTTGGTTCATTTATTTATTTATTTTGGCTGTGCAGTACGGCATTTGGAATCTTAGTTTCCCAACTGGGGATTGAACCCATGCCCCCTGCAGTGGAAGCACAGAGTCCTAACTTCTGGACTGCCAGAGAATTTCCCTCATCCCTCGTTTTAAAAAACTTGAAGTAGATAGTATTAATGTTCAGTTTTGGCAGGTGAGGATACAGGGATTTGTAATATTTGATGAACGTTGTTGTCTTTGACATTAATAGTATTCCCTTAAACAAGGCCCCTGGAGCATTATTCATCTAAAAATAACCACTGTCAAATCCTAAATAAGTCTGCTGCTGTGTCTGGGAACTTTTCGTATGTGTTCGAGATCCACAGATAGAATTGAAAGACCCTTTGCAGTGAGACACATATAAAGCTATAGGTGAGTTAAATGATGGAAACAGAGAATGAGGGGTGGGTAGCCAACCATTTCCTCTCTGAATTCATTTTAACAAATATCCGTGTTGTTTCTGAAAAGGCTGTGTCTGGGAATTTTAGGTGTTAGAGCTTCTTAGGTAAGATAGATAGCTTTGGATCTGGGTTTGGGCTATAGCTTGTGTACTCACTGGTGGGATGACCCTGAGTGGGCCATCTCATCTCCATGGGTGTCGTGAACCCTGACTATAGAGATAAGAATGGCAAGTCTCACAAAGACACCTTCAGAATTCATTGACACAGTGCCTGTTAAGTGCTTGGCATAGTGCCTGGCATGGTCTATACATTTAATGGATGGTGGCAGTTATCATTGTTAAACTGTTCATATTGAAATGCCTGATTTCTTCAGTTGTAAATGAGAATTAGCAGAGGAAAAAATCTTTGCTTGTGGAGCTCTTTGGTTACCATGTGTTGCATTTTGTTTGGTCTTTAATAGGCTGTTGATAATAATCACTATCTATGCTGCTCTGGGACCTGGGGGTTGCATTTTTACACAGTTTCCGCTGACTTTGATCCACAGCAAGAGTTATGTATAC
This sequence comes from Bos javanicus, assembly GCF_032452875.1. NCBI lineage: Eukaryota > Metazoa > Chordata > Mammalia > Artiodactyla > Bovidae > Bos > Bos javanicus. The sequence continues at coordinate 35,682,516 of NC_083889.1, forward strand.
TCAATTTCAGTGCTATCTGAGCATGAGTGGAGTCTTCAGATTGCCCTTGACCCTTTGACAACATGACTGATTATTCTGATTTATAGTCTCCAAATGATAAAGCAAGTCCACAGAATCTCACTGATCCCACTTATTCTTCAGTTCAGTTCAGTTCAGTTCAGTCGCTCAGTTGTGTTCGACTCTTTGCGACCCCATGAATCACAGCATGCCAGGCCTCCCTGTCTATCACCAACTCCCGGAGTTCACCCAGACTTAATGTCCATCGAGTCGGTGATGCCATCCAGCCATCTCATCCTCTGTCGTCCCCTTCTCCTCCTGCCCCCAATCCCTCCCAGCATCAGACTCTTTTCCAATGAGTCAACTCTTCGCACGAGGTGGCCAAAGTACTGGTGTTTCAGCTTTAGCATCATTCCTTCCAAAGAACATCCAGGGCTGATCTCCTTCAGAATGGACTGGTTGGATGTCCTTGCAGTCCAAGGGACTCTCAAGAGTCTTCTCCAACACCACAGTTCAAAAGCATGAATTCTTCGGCGCTCAGCCTTCTTCACAGTCTAACTCTCACATCCATACATGACCACAGGAAAAACCATAGCCTTGACTAGACGAACCTTTGTTGGCAAAGTAATGTCTCTGCTTTTGAATATGCTATCTAGGTTGGGCATAACTTTCCTTCCAAGGAATAATCGTCTTTTAATTTCATGGCTGCAGTCACCATCTGCAGTGATTTTGGAGCCCAAAAAAATAAAGTCTGACACTGTTTCCACTGTTTCCCCATCTATTTCCCATGAAGTGGTGGAACCGGATGCCATGATCTTCGTTTTCTGAATGTTGAGCTTTAAGCCAACTTTTTCACTCTCCTCTTTCACTTTCATCAAGTTCCTCTTCACTTTCTGCCGTAAGGGTGGTGTCATCTGCATATCTGAGGTTATTGATATTTCTCCCGGCAATCTTGATTCCAGCTTGTGCTTCTTCCAGTCCAGCATTTCTCATGATGTACTCTGCATAGAAGTTAAACAATCAGGGTGACAATATACAGCCTTGACGTACTCCTTTTCCTATTTGGAACCAGTCTGTTGTTCCATGTCCAGTTCTAACTGTTGCTTCCTGACCTGCATACAAATTTCTCAAGATGCAGGTCAGGTGGTCTGGTATTCCCATCTCTTTCAGAATTTTCCACAGTTTATTGTGATCCACACAGTCAAAGGCTTCCTGATGTTCAAGCTGATTTTAGAAAAGGCAGAGGAACCAGAGATCAAATTGCCAACATCCGCTGGATCATGGAAAAAGCAAGAGAGTTCCAGAAAAACACTTATTCTTACATTACCTCAATTATCACATCAGCATTTGTTAAAAAAACCAAGTGATAAAAAGCATTTGATAAAAAACAAACTTAAAAATTTGATATCAAAAACATTTGATTAAAAAAACAAACTTAAAAAAATCAGCCTTATCCAGGGGAGAGGGGAGCAGAGGGTGAGATGTATGGAGAGAGTAACATGGAAACTTACATTATCATATGCAAAATAGATAGCCAATGGGAATTTCCTGTATGTCTCAGGAAACTCAAACAGAATCTCTGTATCAATCTAGCAGGGTGGGGTGGGGAGGAAGAAGGGAGGGAGGTTCAAAAGGGAGTGAATATATGTATACCTATGGCTGATTCATGTTGAAGTTTGACAGAAAACAACAAAATTCTGTAAAGCAGTTATCCTTCAATTTAAAAATAAGTAAATTTAAAAAAATAAGGGAAAAAACCTCAACATTCAAACAACGAACAAAAAATCAACCTTACTCACTTTTAAAATGAGAGACCTAAAACAATGCATTCTGCTTTCATTTGTCTATTATTAGAACACTTGCAGGGAGCAATCAATACAGTGAAACTGTAAACGAAGCAGTCTGCATGACTCTCGTACATTCATTTTCATGGGAAAAATTAAGTGCTACGAATATAATACAATTCCAGTAGGGATTTGAAGCAGTGTTTGGAAATGAAACGACATCCATTGGTCTTTAAATGTAACTTTGCATCTCCTTCAGGAATAATTTGCTTTTAAATGATCAATAAAGATTTGGCGAGCTTTTTGAGTAACTTAACTGTATGTACAGGTTCAAACATTGTTTAATATATAGAGAGAGACTCTCATGTGAATCACAGTGGTCAGTAGGATAATTTTAGGGTCTGTTCTCTTGCTCTTTATCTCTTTCTCACTTACTCACTCTGTCTCTTGTCCAGAGCTGTTAATCCAGATATGATACTGGATTTAGGCTCCCTGGGAACTCCTGGTAAATGCATAAATATATTGAGAGATTGCGTCTTTTTATTAAATTTTAGCAACTCTGCTTCCTTCAGAAATCTTCAAAGGTTATGTATCTGAGTGGAGAACAGTCACTAAGGAGATTTCAGTGCTGCTTGCTGAAATAGAGATTTGACTAATGATAGTAAAGGTTATATAGATAAGATAGTGTATTTAACCCTCAAATGAAAATGAGTTGGCACGTTGCCAGCTCATCCTCATTTGCTAAATCTTTTCTCATATGCCTTGGTCTGTCAGCTCTGGAGAAAATGGACTGAGAGTTTGTACTCGTTTTTGAAAAGGATAAATGGAAGTGAGGAAGGGCCATTATGCTGATAGGAAGGGTAGATTGGAATTTAAATCAGACCGAAGATGAGGAAAGGTAACAGTAGGAGTTAAGGCTAGAAATTTTGTTTTAGCAGCCCTGCATTGCCCTTCCGTGGGGGACAGCAACTGACAGCAGGGGTGCCTCGGCCTCCTGCAAACATGAAGGCTGTCCCGTTGCCTCCACTTCCTCCTTGGGGGATGACCTTCTGACTACCTGTCCTCTGAGCTTTTGGACTAAGCAGGCAGGGAAGAAATAGCCCAAACTGGGAGTGATTTATTTTTGTTTTAATATGCCATATAAAGCTACTTTGTTTCAAAATTAAGTTGAAAAACCCAAGAAAGGGACTAGCTGAAGATTTAAGCAGTCTTCAAATTACCACATCTGCTACATCTGTCCCTATTAACCAGATGGTTTTTTGATAGGCTGAATCTCATTGCAGGAGAGATGGATGAGTTTTCCTTGTCTGGTTTGTCTCTTGGTTTGTAGTTGGCCATTGACAGATGATGTTACAGCAGAGATATCTGCTCTGGTGGGCAAATCCAATTTATTGTTGTGATTTCTTTTACCCAGTATATAGTGTTTTGTGGTAATTTAAACATCAGAATCATGGACATTTTATATATATATTTGGGGACTTTTCTGTAGGAAAAAATCAAGTGTTTTTGCAACCCTGGGCCCAGGAACGAAGTAGATCCTCACCCCTAGAAGGGGCATGAGTTTTCCAGTTTGTCACAGTACTCACCATTCCTTAAGTTTTTATACCCAGCTTATTTCTCTGATTTGCATTTCTAATCAATGAATTCTAGAATCACTGAGTCACCATAAAAAAGAATAAAATAATGCCATTTGCAGCAACATGGATGGAACCTAGATGTTATATTAAGTGAAGTAAACCAGACAAAGACAAATATATGATACTGCTTATTTGTGGAATCTTTTTTAAAAAAGAGAAACTATACAAATGCATTTACTTATAAAACAAAAATAGACCCACTGCATAGAAAACAAATTTATGGTTATCAAAAGGGAAGGGGATGAGGGATAAATTAGTAGGAGTATGGGATTAACAGGTACGTACTATACTGAATAACTTATGCTTAAATGTTGATGTACAGTCAATCTATGACAAGATTTTTGCATGATTTCCTCAGGTAGTCAAAATGGAAAAACCTAAGTCTCAGAAGAGTTTTGAATGTTATATTGAAGAAATCCTCATTTTAAATCAATTTCACATTCTTGTTTTTAAGTCATCAGAAATAAATGAATAAAAAGTATGTAGTGATGTGAAAACTTTAGCAGTCTGGTCTTTTTTTTCCTGCTGTAATATTCAGCTCCTTTAGAAGGCAGTATAGAGCAGTTTAATGTTAGAGTCTGGGGCAGGGTCACCAGTTTGGAATAATTCTGAAACCTTCTATCTTTCTTGCATGTAAATTCTGGGAGTACAAGGAGTTCTTGGAGATGTGAGAAAAGGGATGAAAGTTAGATTTTCTGCTAGGTATTGTTTAGTATCATCCCTAGGAATCAACTAAGAAATGTGTATGTACAAAGTATTGGCAAGTTTTTGTGTCTTTTATTTTTTTGTGTGTGTCTTTTAAATCATTCTGGCCAAATATTGTCTTCATGTCTGTTTTGTTTGACTACTAAGTGCCAAAGAACTGGACTGTAATCCTAGCACAGAGACAATGAAAAGAAAGCCAGAAGCTCTTCCTCTCTAGTTTCTGTTGTCTCAGATTTCTGGCCTCTATCTTTAGACTAAGACTGAATTCATTTTATTCCTTAACAGGTTGGCAAGAGCTATTTTGCTTAATTGATTTACATGGTTATTTTCTACTAGGAAGCAAAGTAATTTAAAGGGGAAATTTTCCACAGGACTTAGAATTGTTTAATTTGACATTTTATTATCATCTTTATACCATATCTGAACCCCAGATAATCACTTTAACAATATTACATCTGGTGGTTTCTAAAATTTGCAGACCCTGTGCTTAAAACTTAGCAAGAATAGAGACTGCATCGTACTTTCCAATCTTGGCGACTACTAACATTTAATGTTTATCTTAGTCCTTGATTCCTGGGGATACATGTACACAGTTTGCTTATTGGCTGAGTTTTAGGAAATACTGTTGACTGTTTAAAACACTAAAAATTGCTAATTTATGTGTAATAATGTAAATTTCTTTATATGCTACTGGAATTCAGTTTTAGCCAGACTGCAACCAAATGTTAAGGTTGGCTGTGCAATAGTGTTTTTAGCTATAACATAGAAATTACTTGTATATGTGCCTGACTTGGCAGAGAAACATCCTCATGTTTCCTTTGGAGCTCTATATTCTGACAACAGATTGCCTCCAAGTTTCACCTTTTCTTTATATACTACTTGTTATATCACTGGAGTATGTGTTGTACATTTAAAATGGACATTTAAATCACCTTCCAGGGATAGTGGATGAAATAACCTGTTGTATTTTTGTTACCCTTGGAGTTATCCGATCACTGTATTTGGAGGGGTGGGAAGATATTTCCAGAGACGATTTGATCCTGCTTCTTTGCAGAGGATATGGTAAAACTTGGTATGGAGATGACCATCTCTCTTATTAAGAACAATCCTCAGAAAATCCAAGGAGGAGAGTTAGATAATAACTCACCTGCTTTTATAGTTGTGACCCATTTCAGTTTCCCACAATATTCAGGCTTAACAGGAGATGGAAGATATACTATTATATTTTTTTCTTTAATGGCCATGTGTTTATGTGGTTTTTCATAGATCCCTCCATTCTGTGAAACACTTGTGGCATAAACAACTATTTTTGCCTAACTAGCACCTATCCCCTCAGTTTTGTTTGTAGTCAGCTTGGTCTCAAGCAAAGCAGGTTGACTCCAGTAATCCTTGATGAATTGTGATTGGTCTAAGCCAGTCTAGTCAGTCCATTCTGGTTCAGCAGTGATTGGTATAAAGATGTGCATTTGACTCAGTCCTAACCAATGAGGCTTAAGGGGAAGTGGGAGAGATTCCCTTCCTGAATAAAAATGACTCCCATGAAGGTAAATCCTTTTGCCCCTGTCTCTTTTGCTTTCTGCTTTAATAGAGGATATGTTGCTTGGAAAGGTAGCAGCCAACTTGAAAAATGAGGAGACAGGCTTGAAGAAGAAAACTCACATGCTGAGGATGGTAGACTAGAAAGGGAGAGCTGTGTCTTCATCAGCATTGTGGAATAGCTGAATCACTCCCAGGGACCACCTCTCTCCAGATTTCTAGGCAAAAAATAAACTGCTAATTATTGAAGCCACTGTTATTTAAGGATTCTCTTATTTGCACTCAAAAGTATTCCTAATTGATATACCATGTAAAGGTAACATGCAGTGGAGAAGTTCAGCAACTCAACTAGATGAAAAGACAGCAGTATATGTTACCTCAATCTGCTATTCTGTAAATATTATTTTCTTTTGGCCTGGAATGAAAGACAGATGTTGAGAAATGTAGACTCCCGGTATTTGTGGCCAAGTTTTAATTTTTAATTGAACATGAGGTCCCAAAGTATTTGGCAACAGAAAGAAAATAATTTAGCATTTCTTTTTTAATTAAATCATCCTGTACTACTGTATAACTGAAGATCAGAGCTAGCAGGGTTGCATGTCACGGTGATTTTAGTGTTGCTGTCTTTTATTGCAAACTACTTGTTTTAAAATCTAGTCCAGTCTGCTGCTTAGGCTATAGTACTGTATTTACAGTAGACTGACCCAGAGTTTGCCTCCAGAGACTCTGAGTATGACTGTATTCCTGAAACAGCTGAAGAGGTCAGGAGGTGGAGTTTACTTTCATTAGTGATAGGAGCCTCCAGGATGGGTTCCCAGGGAGGGCAGGCACAGGTCTACTCAAGGAACCTGGGCTTGTTGGGGAGTTGCTGTAATATGTAGATAGAGCAAGATTAGTAGTGTCTCTTCTGAGTTAGATTCAGCTTCATTTCTAAACCTAAAGAGCTGTAGGTTACTGCACTTAGAAATTCAGGTAAAACCAAATCTACAAGGGACCAGACGGAATATGTCTGTTGTTTATTAAGTATTGTGCAAAATGTTATACCTGGAATATTAAAATGCACTGATTGTGTGTGATTCAAACCAACCTCAATGTTTAGCTAGAATTACTGAGAATTTTCATCTAGGAAATATTTTGAAATAAATACATTTGTTTGCTAATATATAGATGTAAGAAACGTCAAAGTAGCCTATGAATGTAATAGTAATCTTTAAGTGGTCTGCATGAATGAGTAGATGAACAGTTTGTAATCAGTGCTTGGTTCAGTATAAATATATTTCTGTATAGTTTGTTCTCTTCAGATTGAATACCCTCCTCCCTGTAATAATTTGTTAATCCCTAATTTGTAGAACAGAATTTGAAAAAATTGGATAAAGCAGAATACTGATTCAGATTACCCAGGTCCAGATTTTCACAGAATCCCATTTAATAGGACCAGAATTAATCAGATTTTGTCATATGCCAAGGTTTTCTCTTTTAAATCTCAAGAGTTATTAAACATGGTAAGTTATCATTTTGTGAGGCAATGTCATGTGGGTATTGATTAAAAATCAAGGTAAAGCCTTACTATTTTTAAAAAATAATTGGCTTCAGTACACACTTGGGCTCTACTAGAGGAATAATGCTTATGTAGGTAAAAAAAAAGTTTTATCCTCGAGTTCTTTCTCTTTTTTTCCCTTTCATTTACAATTCAAAAGAAGGTTGTTAAGAATAAATGATGCTGTAGACAAGCTAACATGAAAGCAAATTTTTTTATTTCTTTGTGTCACTTCTTTGGCATGACTGTATCTCCTCTGACAATAGTGCAGTGCCCCCGTGTGACAGAATATCTTAACTGGTCCTTCTTGCTGCTGCTGCTGCTGCTGCTAAGTCGCTTCAGTCGTGTCCGACTCTGTGCGACCCCGTAGACGGCAGCCCACCAGTCTCCCCCGTCCCTGGGATTCTCCAGGCAAGAACACTGGAGTGGGTTGCCATTTCCTTCTCCAGTGTGTGAAAGTGAAAAGTGAAAGTGAAGTCTCTCAGTCTTGTCTGACTCTTAGCAACCCCATGGACTGCAGCTCACCAGGCTCCTCCCTGCAGTTCACCAGGCTCCTCCACCCATGGGATTTTCCAGGCAAGAGTACTGGAGTGGGGTGCCATTGCCTTCTCCACTGGCCCTCCTTAGTTGGATGAAAATCGGGCCTGACTCATCCCTGCAGAATTTGGACTTTAGGCCCTAAGATTTGAGGAGGTAACCTACTATCAGTCAGTTCAGTTACTCAGTCGTGTCCGACTCTTTGCGACCCCATGAATTGCAGCACGCCAGGCCTCCCTGTCCATCACCAACTCCCGGAGTTCAATCAAAGTCATGTCCATCGAGTCGGTGATGCCATCCAGCCATCTCATCCTCTGTCGTCCCCTTCTCCCCCTGCCCCCAATCCCTCCCAGCATCAGAGTCTTTTCCAATGAGTCAGCTCTTCGCATGACGTGGTCAAAGTACTGGAGTTTCAGCTTTAGCATCATTCCTTCCAAAGAACATCCAGGGCTGATCTCCTTCAGAATGGACTGGTTGGATCTCCTTGCAGTCCAAGGGACTCTCAAGAGTCTTCTCCAACACCACAGTTCAAAAGCATCAATTCTTCGGTGCTCAGCTTATAATTATTCTATTTCATTTCTTTACTTTTTCCTATCACTGTTTCCCACACAACAGCACCCAACTTTATTTTAAAGAAAAATTTATTTATTTACTGATTTTTGGCTGTGCTGGGTCTTTGTTAAGGCTTCCCTGGTGGCTCAGATGATAAAGAATCTGCCTGCCAGTGCAGGAGACACGGGTTCGATTGCTAGGTCTGGAAGATCCCCTGGAGAAGGAAATGGCAACCCACTCCAGTAGTCTTGCCTGGGAAACACCATGGACAGAGGAGGCTGGAGGGCTACAGTCTATGGATTTGCAAAGCGCTGGACACGGCTTAGCAACTCGACAACAACAGGGTGTTTGTTGCTGCTCAGGCTTTTCTCCAGTTGGAGTGAGCTGGGGCTGCTCTTCAGTTGAGGTGCTTGGGCTTCGCATTGCAGGGGCGGAGCACGGGCTCTAGGGTGAGGGGCTTCAGTAGTTGAGGCTTGTGGGCTCGGTAGCTGCGGCTCATGGCCCTAGAACACAGGCTCAGGAGTTGTGGCGCACAGACTTAGTTGCTCTGCAGCTTGTGGAATCTTCTCAGATTAGGGATCAAAACTGTGTCTCCTGCATTTGCAAGTGGATTCTTTACCAGGAAGCCACCAGGGATGCCCTAACAGCACCCATTTTTAATGACAGAAATCATGTCAGGGCTTTTACTGTTAAAAAGTGCTGAGTTCCTTTCCTTAGATGTGCATCCGGATTCTTTACCCTGGGTTCTGTGGTCGCATGTGATCTGTTCCCTTCCTTGGTCTACAGGCTCATCTTTTGCCACCTTCTCCCTCATAGGAAGTTTTCTAACTGCACTTACTGTCTTTACCCCAAACTCACTTCTGTCTCTAAGCACTTGGATCTGTTGTTTGTCTAGTAAGGGAAATCTCTTTTCAGATCTTTGCTTGACTGACTTACTCTCCTGGTTACAGACTCCAGTCCTGTGTCACCCCAATCTTTCTTGCTATGTCACATCACCCAGGTTGATGAGTCACGCTTTCAAGTCTGAATTTATTTTGTATATCAGTATTTCTATTGTCCGTCTCCCTTTCTGTGGATGGAAGTTCCATGTGGCCCACTGTAGGTATTTCTAAGGACCATGGGATCGCCCAGTGCCTAAGGCACATAGTAGGCACTCATTGATGCTCCTCAAATGGAGCAAAAGGAAGAAAACAATGTAAAAAATATACCTGGAATATTTTAGAAGTAAAATGGCAGAATTAATTGAGGCCATCGGAGAAGGCAATGGCACCCCACTCCAGTAGTCTTGCCTGGAAAATCCCATGGATGGAGGAGCCTGGTAGGCTGCAGTCCAGGGGGTCGAAAAGAGTCGGACACAACTGAACGACTTCGCTTTCACTTTTCACGTTGGAGAAGGAAATGGCAACCCACTCCAGTGTTCTTGCCTGGAGAATCCCAGGGAGGGGGAGCCTGGTGGGCTGCTGTCTCTGGGGTCACACAGAGTCGGACACGACTGAATCGACTTAGCAGCAGCAGCAGCAGCAGCAGCAGCATCCAAATATATTCTTACTCTCTTCTTCCAGATCACATTCTGTCCTTTGTATCATAAAATGTCTACGTCATCAGGAACTCCATCTGGAATAATACCTCCTTTCTTTTTTTATTTATTTTAAAAACAATTCAGATGTAACTCAAATGCTTATTGAAGCCCCTTCATCCAGTCACAAGCTTAATACTCAGAGCATCAGTTCTCACACTGTGTTCTGTTCTTAATCCAGATGAAACACCATTAAAACGTGAGTGCTGTCAAATAAGTTGGTGAAATCCAGCAGTATCGTATTCCTTTAGCATATTCCAATAGCATATCAAGGGTTTTTCAAAGTCTGTAGTAGAGAAACCCCTTATTCCTTTGTGTTACTATTCACTATACTTACTTAGCTATGGAGTGCCCATCCCAGTATATTTTGCTTTCTTCCAAACTCCTGTTAAGATTGTATGGAACTATAGCCTGTCCTTCTGCCTACAACCTTTGGCATATCATGGCTGAAATAGCCAGTGGTATTATTAGCATGACATTTCAGAGAGAATTTAGAGCTCTAATAAAATGTATATAGGATGAGTTCATCCTGGGGCTCTCATCTCCCCAAATCCCCACTGAGGCCCCCAGGGCTGAGGGTATCAATTTTCCTAGGAACCCTAGTTGAGAAGCTATGCTTTCTAGCACATTTATGAATGGAGTCCTAGATAACGTAGACTATGGCCTTTCAAATCACTATGTGTAGAAGATCACTGGAGAGAATCACATTCTCTCCAGCTATTTCCTAGATGTCATCTGTGAAGTAAAAATGGCATCATTCAGAGATTTTTGGACTTTCTGAATGCTGCAGAAGTTTGGTTCCCCAACAAGAAAGTATGGTAGGACATGCCTGTGGTATAGTTGTTAAAGATTGGTAGAGTTTTAAAATCTACTTCCCAATCATAAGAAAATATACATTGCAATAGTTCTCCAATGTCAGAGACTCAGTGTCTTTACCAGATTGAATGGTTTAGCATCACACATACTAAATTTTCTCTTCTCCTAGACTCCCATTTTGGCATAATTTAATTCAAAAGCAAGGTTTCTTATTGTGAAATATTAAGCCAAGGTGTTTTATATAAAAAGTGTTGAATTATTTTATTCTCCGGGTGGCAGAGTTTAAATAAGATGAAAGTGTAAATCTAATCAACTACAAGACCATGTCTATTTTATGCTGTATAGATTCTTGAAAAAAGACTGATTCATATGCAACAGTAATTCATTTAATCTCAACAAGTCTTTGCATAATTTTATATTTCTTCACTCTACAGAGTCTGCCAAGAATTTGTTCATATAAATCTCTTTTCCCCTGCTAAATTGGCTTCAGAAAATATTTGAAAAGCAACCAGACTATTAACCCTTTAAATCATAGTTTCTTTCCCCCTTTTCTTTCCTTTTTTTTTTTTTTTGCTAGTTAGATTATCTGAAACCAGGTTTTCTGAGAGGTTGAGTTTCCACGTTTTTCTTATTATGCACAGAATTTTCTAATATTGGAGCAGCCAGCTTGGAGTGTCTCAGCTAACCTCTAGATTTTTTGGTCTATGATTGGTTGAGGCTGGCTCCTTCCACTTTTTTAGTTGGCTGGAATCAAATGTGTTGCCAGTCATTCTGCAGTTATGGTGGAGTGTAGATGGAGGAGATCATAGTTCTTTTCTTTCAACCCCTTGGCGTCAATGAAGTCCCTCACGTTCCTTCTTTTTTGTGCTGTGGATCAAAAAGCAAGCCCACATGTTTAGTTTCCAGTCTTAGTTTCTGAATAGCGGTTGGAAATTAAAAGCATCTATTCATTGTGATCTTCAGAGATTTGGTAGAGTTTCTAAGTCCACTTCCCAACTGTAGGAAAATGTCCACCAGTTTTTGCATAGTTGGGGCAGTGGAAGGCTGTCTCATGATTGTCCTTCTGCCTCCTGGTGGGGAGAGTTAAACATGTAGCCAGATATATAATATCTGCTGCTGTTGTAAGAACATGGGGATATTTTAGTCATTTTTTTTTTATCTATAGTGTGTGCTGAATGGTAATAGCCAACATTTGATGCCTGTTTCTCACTGTCTTTCTCAGATGGAAACACTGAGGCACACGCAGATTAGCTGATCGCTTTAAAGTCACTTGGTGATAGAGTCAGAATTCAAACCCAGGCTTCTTGGTCCCAGAGTCCATCTACTTCACCATTGTACTCCTGTGTCTGTTGAATGAGTTCATTATAAATGGAAGAGATAAAGAATAAAGCTTAAGGAATCTTGTTTGGATTTCTTCTGATCAGATTGAAAAATTGAGTACTCTTGACTCCAAACCTGGGCCTTTTGATTTTACAAGACTGTGGAGTTTTACACTGTGGTTCTCCTTAGTGCTGTGTTTTTCATTATGATCTTTCATTTAACATATATTTATTGAGCACTTAGCATGTGCCAGGCATTATCTGAGTTAATGCTGTTTCAGCAAAAAGTAAAACGGTGGAGAAACCCTACTTTCATGTAGCATACCTGCTACTGGGCAGTGCTGCCTATTTTTTTGAGCCAGGTGTGCAGTAAAATTTCCTGTCCAGAGACTTTGTAGTTATGGCCACACTCAGGTAATTCAGAACAGAGTCCTGTGCCTAAGGGACTTTCTTCTGGATGGCTGAAAGATAACTTGAGCAAGTCATTCTGGTAAGAACCTGAGAGATGAGACAGAATCACTTAGATATCTTCAGTATGGTGGCGATTTTTGTTGCTATGGTAACCACTTCTCTTAGCATCCCTCTCCACTGCTACATCATAATTTTGACAGGACAGTGTGAGTGAGTTTATGAACACACAAATGTGCTTTTTACAGAGCCTGGTTGGGACAGAGGAAATCTGTAATACCTGTGTTGTCTTTATAAAGATCTTCAATGTTCAGGGTAATTAAACCTGTCTGTGCAGGCTTCTAATTGCCCCTGCCTCGCCTGGAATATCAGATTGCTTTGTTTGTAATGATAGTCTGCCTACAAGCAATGGGCTTTTTAAAATATATATGTTCACAGGTACACCTAGCAGATTCTCACTTTTTCTAATCCAGAAAACATGCTAATTTTCACACAAAGCTCTCTGAAGCTCATGCTGCATCTCAGTGAAGATGAAATGCTTGAGGCTCTAATGAGGCCCTCCTCTGTGATTCAGATTTCATTGCTCTCACTTTAGCATAAGTTCTCCACCAAAACTGTGATTATGATGTGCATTTTACATGTCAGAATGACTGACTTTATCATCTTTTGTTGTTGTTGTTGCTGGTTTCCTGAGATTAATGAGGAAGCACTACTTAAAGAGGAGTTGTGTGTTCAAGAGGCATAGATGCCAGCCTGTTTTGAATGGTGGCACAAGTTACATCTGAGGAATCTAGTCACCATCCTGGGGAACCCTGTGAGCAGGAGAAAGGCCTTGGCAGAATGATTTAGGAAAATATAAAGAAGTCCTGAGACCTTGAGTAGTTTCCACAACCAGAGATACCAAGATAAGACTCTCTGCTCTTGTCTCTGCCATCTGGAGGGTCTCTGCTTCCTTCTTGAGCTACCTTGGGGTTGGGGGGGGTGTCAGATCAAGACATTCTGTGTGAAAACCCCAGTAGTGAACTTTTGATGAGGTAGCTCCTTTTTTCTCCCATACACCCACCCATTTTCCTCACTACAGTGTATCCACAGTGACAGAGGGATTTCACTGCTGGCCATACCCCGTCCCCCTCCTAGGGCCATCATTTTCTCATTCATGTATTGACAGTGATGTCATAGGGGAATATGAATTCCTATGAAGCAGTGTTCAAAGTATTTGTTACTGATAGTATTTGTTCATCTGGGAGAAACAAAGTTACAAAATAGCACATAATGTTCCATTGTTTATTAAAAGTTATTTGTATAGTCAATATAGGGCTTCCCAGATGACTCATGATAAAGAATCCGCCTGCCAGGGCAGGAGATGAGGGGTTGGGAAGATCCTCTGGAGGAGGAAATGGTAATCCACTCCAGTATTCTTGCCTGGGAAATCTCATGGACAGAGGACCGTGAAGGGCTACAGTTGTTGGGGTCACAAAAGAGTCGGACACGAATGAGCACACGCACAACAACAATGGATATAGTCAATGTAGTTTAATACAGAAATCTGTACAGTAAATATGGTATAATATCCATACAATAAATGTAGTGTATTATCTATGCTTTACAAAAATGAAGTTGTATATAGTAATACATGAGGACTGTATGTGTGCACGCATGCTAAGTTGCTTCAGTCATGTCCAATTCTGCGACGCTGTGGACCGTAGCCCACCAGGGTCCTCAGTTGATGGGATTCTCTAGGCAAGAATACTGGAGTGGGTCGCCATGCCCTCCCTCAGAGGATCTTGCCAACCCAGGTATCAAACCCAGGTCTCCTGCGTTGGCAGGTGAGTTCTTTACCACTAGTGCCACTGGGAAGGCCATATGTACCGTGTATGTATGTATACATTCTGTGTAGTTCATATGTGTTTGTATAAAGACACACATTTATGTACAGTTTGAACAAATCTAAAGCAGTATGCTTATACTGATTATCTTTGTGTGGACAGACTGCTGCTTGTAGATTTCTTGGTATTTGTGTCTCCTGGTGTTTTGCAATGAATATGTAATTTTTTGGTTCAGATGTTATTTTTTGAAAGGGCATTTACTCTGTGTCCTTTTGTTTGTAGGGCTGTGTGCTGCTGGTTGGAAATTCTGGAAGACAGCTCGTAGGATGGGGTGAGGAGCAGAGAGAGGGCAGGGTGGAGTTGGCAAGGACTCTTAGTGAGTTTTGAAAGGAAGGAATGATGGAAGGGAATAAGGAAGGAAAGGAAGAAATGAGAAATGAAGGAGGGAAAAGTACTGTGCTCTAGTTTGAAAGGAAGGGACACATCTGTAAAGGATGCTTAGTGATGCTTGACTTGGGAAGCACGAGTCCAAACAGGACACATACATTGTTCATGGGAGATTCATATGCAAAAAGAGGAGCTTATTCATCTTACTCTTATGTTGCCCTCCTTAGTGTTTTATCAACTTCTAGGTTCACATTCTCATGTTTGTATGTGACTCTTATAATAAGTTGACTTCATTTATGCTCAGAAATCTATATCATCCTTGATCACAGGCTACTTATGACTTTTTATAAAAGAGTTATGAAAAGGTAAGAAAATTTTAAGGCAGGGCACGTGACCAGTGCTTAACTAAAGTGAACCACTTATGCTTTGCAGATAAAAGAAGTGTGAGAGAAGAGGTCCGTTTGAAAAGATAAAGCAAATACTCAGCATTGCCACGTTTGGGCTGGGGCACGAAGGTCATCTCCCTTTCTCCTGGCTGTTGCTGTTACTGATCAAAAATTCGTTCGTCTTTGTCTTGGTCTAGAAATGTGTGCTGTGAAGAGAATTGCATCAAGTTCTGAGACTAATCCTCTTTTCATCATCTTAGGCAGTTAGGTGTTAGATCCAGCCACAGTGCTTCTGGCAGTTTTGTAGAGTTTACTTCTACTGTGAGAGTGCCCGGTCATAGCTTTCTTAAAAAGAAAGTCTTCTTGACCAAATCGTGTCATGTTAACCTGAGACAACACAGCCTGCCGGTTGTGTGTCGTTTTGACCCTTCAGAAACACTTTGATGGAGAGCTAGGGAGACAATTCAGAGCCCCAAGGAGAGATGTGGAGCCAACAGATTCCTGTTCATGGAAGATGTTGTTAGTGGTTATAGAACCCTCCAGAATCACTGTTGATCCACTCGATGAGACAGACTCTGCCTCAGCAGCAGACATTTAAGATTCTTACGTTGTTTCCTTCTGACGGTCATCTTCTGCCACTGCATAATGGTTTATGTGGGGCTGGAGCAGACTCAGCCCTTCTGGGCCTAGGGGAGGGCATGTAACTCAGCTTGGCCCATCAGAATAGTACTTCATCCTCATAGCCGCTGAGATTAATTTACGTTGTTGTTCAGTCACTCAGTCACGTCCGACTTTGCAACCCTGTGGACTGCAGTATGCCAGGCTTCTCTCTCCTTCATTGTCTCTCGGAGCTTGCTCAAACTCATGTCCATTGAGTCAATGATGCCATTCAACCATCTCACCCTCTGTCGTCCCCTTCTCCTCCTACCCTCAATCTTTCCCAGCATCAGGGTCTTTTCCAATGAGTCAGCTCTTTGCATCAGGTGGCCAAAGTATTGGAGCTTCAGTTTCAGCATCAGTCCTTCCAATGATTCAGGATTGATTTCCTTTAATCCTGGTTTGATCTCCTTGCTGTCTCTCAAGAGTTTAGGAGTCGGGATAAATCAAGATGGGCCAATCAGAATCACCCGCAGGACTTTGCCAGACCCATCAAAGAAGGGATTTTGGGGGTTGAAAGCAGTGGGCTTGAAGCTGTGTGCAGCCACTTTGCTACCATGTGGGGAGATCTTACCTAAGAATAAAACTAAACAAAGCCAAGACATACAGAGAAATGTGTCAGTATAATGTTAGGACAGAGCACTGTTGATGTTTTGGGCTGGGTGATCTTTGTTGATGGGGGCTGTGTTACACCTCATAGGACGTTTGACACCATGCTTGACCTCTACCCAGAGATGCCAATTGCACAGTCCCTGAACTTTAGGTTTGGTAACTGGACATGTTTCCAGGTTTTTCCAGATGTCCTCTGAAGGACAAAATTGCCTCTAGGTGAAAACTACTGGTTGAAGCAACAGGGTCTAATTGGGTTTGAAGAGAACGCGTGAACTTTTTGGTTGTTTGTACTGTATCAGTTTTCTGTTGCTGTTGTCTATATGACCCTGTTTCTGTCTTCGTATCTGTGACTAAAGCCAGAAAGTATTCTTCTCTTTTAAGGAGTCATATGATTAGATTGGCCCATCCAGGTAATCCAGAATAGCCTCCCCGTCTTGGTCCTTAATTTCCTCTGCTAAGTCATTTTGCCATGTAAGGAGACGTATTCATAAGTTCCGGGAGTTGGGGTGGACATTTTTCTGCCTCCTGCGTGCACTGATTAATTTCTTTTTTTTTTTTAATTTCTTTTTTGCTTGAACTAGATTGACGTCAGTGACTACAGCCAAAAATTAACAATAAAATGTTTGAGATCTAGTATTGGAAACCTCTTTTTAATCATGGTACAGTTTATAAACTCAGTTTTTTTAAACTGCCAGCACGTAACACAAAGCCTGTTACACAGTGGGCCCTCCCTGTGGACTCAGTAAATGTGAGTTTATTCTTTCCATTCGTCTTGGGTGCCATGAAGAAGAGTTATTAGAAACTTTACCACGTGAATTGTTAGACAGGACTCTGGGAGAGAAAATGAAGAGAAAGGAAGTAAACATTCCCTGCAAAGAGAAGCAATTAAGTGATTTTAAAGAGCTGGGATTTCAGAGTCAGGTAGCAAAGAACGAATTGCAGTTCCCCACTGTTCCTACCACTCTGTGAAATAAGATAGTCAGTCTTCATGGTAGCCTAATTGCTGCTCTTCCTTACCTTCATTTTTTGTGCCTTTAAATCAACCTGGGTGGATAAGAATTTATTACTTTTATTTTCCTTCTCAGAGCAGTTTCTCAAACTGCTCAGACTCAGAGCAGTTTCTCAAACATATATTTATGTTCTCAGCTGTGTGTCCTGGAGTCTGTGAATTTTCTAACAGGGAGATTACACAAATCCCTTTGGAATTACCATTTACCAGCCTGGAGCACATCCGGTGGTCCTTTCAATGCCTTGCATGTCCTCAGAGACTCTCCTGGCTTCTCAGGTTGGTCCTGCCTCTGATGTCCTTCCTCACTCCACAAGAGATGCTGTCTGGTGCATCAGCCCCCAAGGTGACGCCCAGGGATGCCTTTCATTTAAAGCGATCCAAGGGAGCCTGACTGCTTTAGTAGAGCACGTGCCCTCTTGGAGGCTAATTTTTTGTTTTCAAAGGCCTCAGGGAACAGAGAGACCTGAATCTCACATCCCTTGACTTATGACAGGGAACTGGGAACTTTTTGAAAACTCCATTCTCATGAACTGCTTCCAGCACCTCTGGTTGTTCAAAGGACAGCTTATATGGGAGTGTCCTGGCCTTACCGTGCTCAATTTGTGAATCCCAAACAGAATGAATTTAACAACCTAAACTCTTCCTGATTTTTTACTTCAGCAGAAAGCCTTGGTTATAAAATGCAATGTTTTCCTATAATGAGTGTGCATAAATATTTCACTAATGCAATTATCTTTGACGTGAAATAATTCTGCAGCTTGGCTAGTGCCTGGAAGAAATGATCAACCTACTTCCTTCCCCTGAGTGATTTCTTTTTTAAATAAACAACATGTGCGTCTGAAATGGCGGTTCATGTGTGTGCGTGTCTGTCTGTACCTGCCATTTCCTTCCCTGGAATTTGCATGTGACTTCTAAGAGGAAGTTGTAATGAGATAGGAAAGCAGTGGGTTTTTTTTTTTTTTCTTCTTCTTTTGTTTTTGGCAGTCACAATGAAATAGTCAATGGCTGGTCCAGTTGCAGTTTCCAGACTCCTAGCAGTATCCTTATTTGAAAATGCATTTCAGATTCTGAGCTTTTGCCATATATAATAAGCGGTAGTGAATTCAACTTACACCTTTGCACTTAAAAATAAAATGGCTTGGAGAGAAGAAAGAAAATACAATAATGAGAGTCTGGGAAAAGCTTCTGACCCTTCAAAAATAATAACTGCTGCCTGTCCATTTTTTACTTTTACTTGAGATAGAGGAAATTGTTACATACCATTTTTACCATCTGATACAAGTGATATGCCCTTTTGCTGATTAAAACTTACTTGTCTAAGCTCATTTTTCGTCCTAGATAGGTCTCCATTTGAGAGCAAATCTGTGTGCTTTATCTCATTTGCAAATTTGCCACCTTCTTTGTTTTTATGATTCTTTGGCGTTCCCTCTTTCCCTGTCTTTTTTCATAATTTCATCACTGTACTATATGCTGATTCTAAAGTTGTGTCTCTATAGGGTCTCTGGTCTTTCTGACTTGCTAGAGGAAGAAAAAAAAGCCATCGTTCATACAATTGTTCTCTAGTGATGAGGAATAAAAGAAACTGCCCTGCTTAGTGGTGGTGGGAAAAGAAATTGGAGATGATTTAGACTGGGGCTGTGTGATGTGTGTATATTTTGTGATGATGGTATCTGAAAACCATCATTAAGAGAGCCTGCTGTGTCAGGGAGGAAGTGACTGAGGACTTATCTATAGAAAACTAAGTTAAAGGTGACTGGTGATTTTGGAAGGATGCTATCAGGATTGGAGATTCTACCCTGCATATGAACTAGAATGGCCTATTATGGTATCATGCATGCTTCCAGAAAACATAAGGCTCCTGGGCCAGATAAAGAACTTAATCAGTCACAGCACAATAGGCACCAGGAGCATCACGTATATATCAGCTCCCCCACATCTCACGCAGGCGATGTGAAGGGGCCTCAGAGAATACTGTGTGCACTGGGTTTGCTGCAAAGCCAAGGAATTGGGAGCTTGGGGGATCCATCTCATTTATGCAAACCTGCTTTTTGCTCTGGAAGCAGACAAGACTTTTCCCCTCAAGATTGCTCTCTGCAGACAAAGACCTGTTGGTGGCCTTGGCAAAGAGTGGTCAGGACTTAGCATTCTTTGCTGGGACTCTCAGGGCTCATGGCCTGTGGTGAAATGCTACTCCCAAGGTACTTTGATGTGTCATATTAATCATACAACTAGCTGCCATTTACTGAGCATCATTGTGCTCCAATCACAGCATATGTACTCAGTGTAGTTTAATTTGCATCCCTGTGACAACTCCAGTGCAGTGTATGACTGTTTGCTGCTGCTGCTGCTGCTGCTAAGTTGCTTCAGTCGTGTCCGACTCTGTGCGACCCTATAGACAGCAGCCCTCCAGGTTCCACCATCCTTGGGGTTCTCCAGGCAAGAACACTGGAGTGGGTTGCCATTTCCTTCTCTAATGCATGAAAGTGAAAAGTGAAAGCAAAGTTGCTTGGTCTTGTCCGACTCTCACGACCCCATGGACTGCAGCCCACAAGGCTCCTCCACCCATGGGATTTTCCAGGCAAGAGTACTGGAGTGGGGTGCCATTGCATGCAAACTCACATGTAAAGAGTTGAAACAGCATTACCTGCACTAAGGTGAAACTGTTATTTTGTTTTAGCTTCTTATATGTCTCTTTCCTGGCTCTTATCACAACATGTCCTTTTGTTTAAATGTTTTTCTCTGTCTTCACTGCTAGAATGAAAGCACCTGAATGTCAAGGATTTCATCTCATTCACCTTTGTTTTCCCTGCAGCTAGATTATGTGCCTAGTGGTGTGTTAGGCATGAGGTAGATCTTTCTGGAGTATGTCTGTTTTGTATCCCAAGGGTTTTCTCAAAGCTACTGTGACCTAGTAGATACCTCAAATATTTGTTGAATGAATATATAAATGAGCAAATGGACTTGCCCAGCTACTTAGTAATGGAGTCAGGACTGGAAATGAGGTCTTCTGACTCGGAGTTAATTATTATTAGTCTCTGCCCTTCTCAATTAGTGGTGGAATCAGCCTGATGCACAACCATCCTTGGAGCTTATGGTTCTGTATCATTTGTTTTAGTAGTTCTAACAAGGTAGACAGTAAGTATAATTTTGGAAGTCAGTTACAAATGAGTTTCATTTGTTTTTATTTTTGGAATCTCTCTTACAGCTTCATAGGGAGAAAACAATGGGAGAAAGCAATAGGTGCCTCTCAGAATTTGAAACAACCATTTTTACTGAAGTATGAGCTTCTCCTTCCAGAGCTTTCTGTGAGTGATAGCATAGAGGGCTTGCCCAAGAATGTTGAGCTTCTTCCTGGGCTGGTTTCCATGGTAATGGTTGCAGCTTTGATTGGGCTGGGGCGCAGAGAGAGGAAGCAGCAGACAAGGTGATACTGCATCGTGAGGAATCCCAGATCCTTATGACCACAAATAGTATGGTCTGCAGCCAGTGACAGTGGGCAGAAACTGGCTCGTAATGTTCGAGGAATGGGTTCTGAAAAGCTGTTTTTGTCTTTGGAAGAGAGGTTTGCCTGTATTCAGGGTCAAGACTTAACAGTAGGATTACTTTTCTAACTAAGATTTGCCTCAATACATAGTAAGTTGGAGATTTTACCTGTGAGGGAGTAAAGGTAGAATGGTGCTCTTGTGGTAAGGTTCCCAGAGGCATCCCAAAGCACTATGGGCAAGATTTATAGGAATAAGTCAGAAAGAATTTCATGGAGAACATATTTAAAGAGTGCTGTTTGAGTAATCTCTTGCTGCATAACCTTTCCAAAGCAACACAGTTTAGCATAACAACTTTATATTATCTGCCCTGGTTTGGGGGTTGCTCTTGTTCTGGTCTCTTGTGTGGTTGCAGTTCAGGTGGGAACTGCAGCTGTATTCATCCTGGGGGTTCCTAATTCATGTTCTGGCTGATGCTGGCTCATAGTTGGGACCTCCCCTTGAACTGTCAGCCAGCACATGTGCTGGTGGTCTCTCTACCTGGCCTGGTTTCATCACCCTGTGCTGACTGGGGTGCAGGAGTACGTGTCCAGGAGAAAGGAACTGGAAGTCTCTTAAGCCCTCAGCCTGAAAACTGGCACAACATTGCTTCTGCCATATTCTGCATGGTCATGTTGTCTAAAAGCCCACATTAAAGGGGAGGAGACATAGACCCTACCTGCCAATGGAAAGAGTGTGAAAAATGTTTAGGTTGTCTTTTAAGCCATCACAAGTGGCAGCTCTGCCCTCTTGCTATCCTTCTGAAGTTCGTAGACAAAACAGTACTAAGTAGTCTTCCCAGGTGTAGCACTAGTAGTAAAAATCCTTCCTACTGTATAGGATCATAAGAGACCAGAGTTTGATCCCTGGGTCAGGAAGATGCCCTTCAGGAAGCAATGGCTACCTGCTCCAGTATTCTTGACTGGAGAATCCCATGGACAAAGGAGCCTGGTGGGCTACAGTCCACGGAGTCACAAAGAGTCGGACTCATCTAAAGCGACTGAGTACATAAGCACTCTTGAAATTTAAGGGGAGACATGATACTCAAAATCAAGGGTCTTCTAAACTTGCCCATTTTAAGCCTGTGTTTGTCCGTTATGGACTTCCCTGACGACTCAGATGGTAAAGAATCTGCCTGCAATGCAGGAGACCCAGGTTCAGTCCCTGCATCAGGAAGATCCCCTAGAGAAGGGATTGGCTCCGCACTCCAGTATTCTTGCCTGGAGAACCCCATGGACAGAGGAGCCCGGCGAGCTACAGTTCACGGAGTCACAGAGAGTTGGACACAACTGAGTAACGAACATTTTCGCTTTTTCAGTTATGCCTAAACTGTCTCCTTCCTGTAGTATTTTGCTTTTCTAAATCAACTCTAAAGGATTGTGAAGTCTTAGGGAATAACTTCTTCAGTTTAGTTCAGTCACTCAGTCATGTCCAACTCTTTGCGAGCACATGGACTGCAGCACACTAGGCTTCCATGTCCGTTGCCAACTCCCAGAGCTTGCTCAAACTCATGTCCATTGAGGCGGTGATGCCATCCAACCATCTCATCCTCTGTCATCCCCTTCTCCTCCCACCTTCAATCTTTCCCAGCATCCGGGTCTTTTCCAATGAGTCAGTTCTTTGCATCACGTGGCCAAAGTATTGGAGTTTCAGCTTCAGCATCAGTCCTTCCAATGAATATTAGGTGATCTCCAAAAGAGTACTTTCAAAAGCCAAAAACTTAGACTTCTGTGTTCTTCTATGTTCACTCTTTTCTCCTTGAGTAGGCTTTTTGGAGGACATATGGCCATAAGGTCACTGATTTTGGAGACAGTTATTCCCCATAACTTACAGCATACCAGACACTTCTACGCATATCAAGCATTGTCTGATTTACACCAGTTATAGTTTGCATTTCAATTAATATAGAGGCTGGTGTCATATGTATATTACAGCTACTCATTTTCTTTTCAAATTGCTTGACAAAAGCATGTCTTGAGTTTTTAACCTGTTACATATGACACATAAAGTGAGCACTTTTATGTACTGATGGAGGTGACAGAATTGGATGTCAGCTTGCTTAAACACAACTCTAATGGATAAGAAACAGAAAGGAAGGTATTAAATGTATCCTGTCTTGCTGGAAGCTCGTGTTAGCAAAAAAGTGCTGATATCCTTGCTTTGTCTATAGTTCACATCTTCATTTTCCCAAACCTCAACTATGATGTTTCTAAAAGAGATTTAAATATTTTGTCCTCCAATCTGTTTTTTTTTTCCAGTAGATCTTAAAAGTGAAGGGAAACCTCAGAAGTATTAACAGAGGTGGTTGAATTGACTCACTTTAAAAGGCAAAGTCTTGGCAAAAGACACAGCCTCAAAGATGAATTTTCTCAAAACTTTTGAGGACTCTGTAATCCAGTGTGCTAAGCATTGGACTGGAAACAAAGAGATAGAGGGTTTTTATTTCTGATGTGTCACTAACCACGTCTACCTTGGAAATTGGTTTAAGAAATGTGTCAGGCTGCATATCTTTCTTTCCTCCTCAACTCTTTTTATACTTGTAAAAAACTGAGTGATACTGATGTGAATATAGAGCGCATTTCCGTCACACAAAAGGGAACAGAGATCTCATATATATAACATATATGTGCATCCGTCCATCTTTATTGGAAAATGGCTGACTAGTTTTAAACTTACTTTCTACCCTGCAGAAGCTGGGATGTGGGGTCTGTCCCATTTTCTGAGGTCTGGTTAAATTAGAACAATTTGTTAACTCTTTTGAAACCTCAGATTTCCCTCTCTGAGCCACAGAGCCAGTGTAGAATTGGGAGAATATAATAGGGTGAGAGTGGGAAATTACTCCGCTTCTTGGCTGGATTTCTCCTTTTATCAGCTACCTTAGCAGTAAGGGGGGTAATAAGGGGAATGCTAATTGATATGAATGCAAGTTCTCTGTAAGCTGTCAGAAGACGTGGAGTGTTATCTTTTGTCTGTTCTTTCTCCTTTTTCCTTCCTCTTCTTTTTCTTTCTTTTTGTTGATCATACCGTATGGCATGTGGGATCATAGTTCCCTGACCAGGAATTGAACTCACTCCTCCTGTGGTGGAAATGGGACAGCTTAACCACTGGACTGCCAGGAAATGCCCCCTCCATCTCTTCTTTCTTCTTTAGCCTTCTTCCCCACCCCCATGCATCAACTCTTCTCTCCTCCTGTCTTGTTTTCTCAATTTCTGTTCAGTTCAGTCGCTCAGTCGTGTCTGACTCTTTGCGACCCCATGAATCGCAGTTGGTTACTTTGGTCAATAAGTTGTATGTAGAAGTACGTCCAACTTCATGCTCTTTGATGATGAAATGCCATTTTAGTATGTGTACATTAATGCTCTATCTAATGATGCATAGCTCTTTGTACCTATTCAGTTGTATATTCTTCACACAGTCACAGCCTCAGGTGGGACTGGCATGGTCATCACTTGGGTTTTGACACACCTTCTAATTGTCAGTATTTTATTGATCACTTTTCCTCTGGTTCGACTATTGATGAAGTTTAAAGGCTTTATGGAGAAAGAAACTTGAGAGGGAAGTTTTGATACCCTTGACTGGCAAAATATCTTTTATCTCTGTGGCTTAGTAACTCTCTCTTCTCCACAGGTGCCTTTTCCTTCTTGATTGCATATTTTGATTATTTACAAAGTGCTTCCATGTGGCATAACATCAAACCTGAAGCATATGAGTCATGAAATATTTAATTTGTAAGTGTGAAATGTCAGGTTTAGTTTGAAAGTTATACCTTAGGAGCCTTGCTAATCAGCCCTGAAGAATGTTTCCTACATCTAAGGTTTGGTCAGACTTTGGGGATAGAAGTTCCTATACTGTTTACAGTAACTATGGCATACACATTCATGTTTGATCAATGAGCTGTCACCTCTCTAAGTTCTTTGCCAAGGCTTTAGTTTATCCTGCTGCTTCCTGAAACAGTGGCTCACTGGAGATGATGGATGAAACCCACAGGTGGTTTTGGTATGGAAATTTTTTATGCCTCCCAAAGATGGAATTATAGGGCTGGATTTAAAGCAAATTGAGCATCCTAAATAAATGTCTTCAGTGTCTTCCTGCTGAAATGAGAATAAGGTGCAGAAACTTATTACCATGGCCAACCAAGCCCTGTGGTGTCTGGCCCCTCCCTGCTTTTTCAGTTCCATCCCATGCTACCCAGCCCTGTTTTCATTTGTCTGAAATCAACAGAAATGCCATAGTGCTGTCATAATTACTTTGTTTTAGAATCTTTGCATTTCCCTATCTTCTTTCTGAATCTCTCCCTTCTCCTCCCATGCGTGCTAGGTTGCTTCAATTGTGTCTGACCCTTTGCAACACTATGGACTGTAGCCTGCGAGGCTCCTCTGTCCTTGGGATTCTGCAGGCAGGAGTACTGGAGTGGGTTGCCATGCCCTCCTCCAGGGGATCTCCCCTACCCAGGGATTGCACCCTGCTCTCTTGTGTCTCCTGTGTTGGCAGGCAGGTTCTTTACCACTACTACCACCTGGGAAGTCCTCCTCATCTTTTACCCCAGTCAGGAGCATCCTGGGTTTCCTCCCAACATCCCAAGCTTCCCTATGCCCTTTTTATTTGGCAGATTCTATTGTAAGTAAGTATAAGTGTTAGTCGCTCAGTCGTGCCCAGCTCTTTGCGACCCCATGGACTGCAGCTCACCAGACTCTTCTGTCCATGAGATTTTCCAGGCAAGGATACTGGAGTGGGTTGCCATTTCCTTCTCCAGGGGATCTTTCCAACCCAGGGATCAAACCCCGGCCTCCACTGCAGGCAGATTCCTTACCGACTGAGCTACAAGGGAAGCCAATAGAAAAGCCAATAGAAAAGATTCTATTGTAGTGTTGTCTGTTTCCCAGCTCATTGAAACAGGGGACCTTGGCTCATTTTTAACCGTTTTCCCATGTGTTGGCTTGTGGTTCGTACCTAGGATATGCTCAATCTATACTTGTTGAACCAGTGAATGGAGTTAGAGAGGATGCGGGAAGAATTTGTTAACTCATGGACTTAGACTAAGTTTATGCTAAAAATCCAGTTCCTCCACAGAAATATACAGCAGGTAAGGAAATGATCTTTCTACTATAAGAGTTTTCCTTCATTAATAAAATTATCAGTACTAACTTCTTGTTTGATTCTGTAATGTGAGGACAGATGCTCTGAAACCTGAAGAATCTTGGAACTTTTGTTATGTGGCATTGAACTTAAAGGTCAATAGTTATTTAATTTTAAAATTAACTTTTTCATATGGAAGTAATCTTTGAAATGGGATGAGTGAAGGTCTCATCATTGAGGGGAGTGTGAAGATGTCCAGGATCAATTATAATTCAGAGACTTATAGCCATAGATTTCTTTTTAAGAATTGGGTGTATAATTTGTCTTTCTTCTCTTAAGGGTCTAGTTGGAATTTTAGTAAATTCCTAGAGAACCTCATAGATAGCCTTGGTTTGCCACTGAATGGTAACCACTTTCTAAAACTTCACAGGGCAGAAAAAATACTCAGTTAAGCTGCTGCTGCTGCTGCTAAGTCGCTTCAGTCGTGTCCGACTCTGTGCGACCCCATAGATGGCAGCCCACCAGGCTCCACCGCCCCTGGGATTCTCCAAGCAAGAACACTGGAGTGGGTTGCCATTTCCTTCTCCAATGCATGAAAGTGAAAAGTGAAAGTGAAGTTGCTCAGTCATATCCGACTCCCAGCGACCCCATGGACCGTAGCCCACTGGGCTCCTCTGTCCATGGGATTTTCCAGGCAAGAGTACTGGAGTGGAAGCTAACACACTCAAAATTTTTTTAATTAGCTAGAATAGCACTTTATTATCCAAATGTAAGCTTACAAAATTTCTCTTACTTCAAATGAACCTTGATACGAGCATATCTTGACTTATCATATCTTGACTTAACACCATGAAAATGAGAGTTTTTATAAAATCTTCCAAAATTCTTGGCATCAGTGTCCTATCTAGTATTTGTATGAAAGTAATATGTGATGAATTGTGACTGATCCTTCACATCAGCAAAATTCTCCAAAGATTTAGCCAGGCAGAGCCATTTTTAATTGATTGGAGATTTGGGAAAGCCACTAAGGAGTTTGTGCAGCAGTAGAAAGCCATATTTTGAGTCTAGAAGGAAAGTAGGGATTAATTGAAAGAGTAGGTAAATATGAGACATACCTCACAGGGCACATCTATTGCAGAATGGAATGAGATGGGGTCTTGTGCATGACTACGACAGAGGAGAAATATTTAGCTCATTAGATAGGTGCATGTCTGCATAGGGTTAGTGTTGATGCTATGTGTCATTAGAAAAAAAAAGAATCCAAAAAAAGTCAATCTTTACAAGTCAAGGCATTCAGTTCTCAGGAATTGATGAAAATAAATGTTGAAAAAGAAACTGATCTACAATAACATCCCTAAACTTAAAAATCCACTTCAACTCCATTGATTCTGTTGTAAAATGTGCAAGTTCTTGGTGCCAACTCAGATGAGGGGGATTAAAAAAAAGCCACACATTCAATTAAAAATAATCTGTCTGGACATAGATAATCGGAAACAGAGAGTATCAAGGGCAGGAGAAATCTGGCAAGGGGTAATGTCCAAAAACTCTCAAGGCAGCATGTGGAGAGTGGGTAGTACAGGCGGTCTGACCTGAGCATCTCCCTGGGCAGCATAGATGTTCCGCCCTGGGCACACTGGCTGAGGCAAACCTGAGGCAGGTGCACATTTGGTAACAACCGCGTCAAAGAAAATTGGAAAGAGTTGAAGCTTGGGAGCAAGCTGCAAATGAAACTGTGTCTTTTGAGAAGAACAGCACTCTGTTCAAGGATGTTGCTAACTAAGACTGTGTTGCTGAACAAAAACATAAAAGCAATGAGGCAGAACACTAGACTGGCTGGACTTGCATGGTGTTGCTCAAGAAACGGTATTTTCCTAAGAGGATTGTAAAAAGAGAACAGTGGATTGATGATCTCCATCCTCTTTCACTCCTTCTCATCTCCTGTCCTGGGAGATCCTTCATTAACTGAGACACCTTAAAAGCTAAGTAAGCAATAAAGGGCTATTAGGTTGTACCTGCTTCCCTGTAAACCTTCCCTGCACTTAATTCTAGGCAAGTGAATTTCTTACAGCAACTGTAAGGCCATCATTGTCTAAGAAATCCCCAGCTAACACTGTCGTTTACAATTGCCAGGTTAATGGGAGGTTGGGTAGCATTTTATTGACAGTGTTCACTGCCATTTGTGCTATAGAATTCATTTCCCTGAGGTTCATTTACCCAAGCAAATCAGTTCAGTGGCATCCTCCCTACAGGCATCCCCATCCATGAGAGGGAAAGACTGTGTATAGTCTTTTGTGTCATCTGAACCTGAAATGAACCTGCCACTTTCTATCAGCATGACCTTAGGCAAGTTTTGCACGTTATGAATTTGAGATGCCTGCAAGATATCCAAGTAGCCATGTCCAAGAGGCAGTTGGCCATATGGGAGAAGCTCAAGAGAAAGGTCCAGCCTGGAAGACTCATTAGCATTGAGAGAGTAATTGAAGACTTGAGCTCAGATTGAATTGCCTAAGGGCAACATGTCTAATGGAATGGGAAAGGGCACCAGGAGTGTATTTAAATTTTCTTGAGCAAGTTTTTATTGGGTCTTTATACTAATGAGCCAGAAAAGTTGTCCAGGGCAGTCTTGCTAGCATTTGAATAGATAATTGATTCACCAGTCTCTGGTCCTCACTTATACCTCATTCCTGGGTTCAGTGTATGCGCTCCTGGTGTTCATTACTCTAGTTAAGTTCACTCAGCCATTGGGGCAGCTGTCAGATGTGCTCATCTTCTGGTTGAGTAGCCATAAAACACATATAGCAGCAAAGGCTGAAAAGCCAGCCACCCTCTGCCCAAACAGTAGGGAAAAGTACATCATGCCTTGAAGCCCAAGTGAGGCAGATTGGCAAGTGCTGCATGGATCTCCTGAACTTGGAGGGTGCCCTGACTCCCTAGGCCCCTACCTCAGTGTTTCTGCTCCAGATTCTACTTGAAAGTGTTCTATGAAGGCAAATACCTTCCATTATCATTAGCAGGGGGATAGCCCTGGCTCTCTGATGTCTAAGGAAGAAAGTTCCTCAGTGCCATATGTGGAGCTCAAGCTTTTAGGAGTGGAAATTTTAAAAGCGAGCTGCATATTTATTTATTTACTTGGCAAGCATGCATTAAAAGCCTCTGCGTTTGAGATACCCTATTGTCAATACAAAGTCTCTGCTTTTAAGGAATTCACATTCTAGAAGAGAGATACATAGATAAAATAAATGAAATAATTATAAGTGATTAATATTCTGGTAGAAAATAATTGAGTAATCTTCTTAGCTTCCCCAATGGGTCAGCAGTAAAAATGTCCCTCTATAGTACAGGAGACAGAGGTTTGATCCTGGGTTGGGAGGATCCCCTGGAAGAAGTCATGGCAACCCACTCCAGTATTCTTGCCTGGGAAATCCCATGGACAGAGGAGCCTGCAGTTTGGACTGGTAGGTTACAGTCCATGGGGTTGCAAAAGAGTTGGACACAACTTAGTGACTTAGTGACTAAACAACAAGAAATGTTTAGCCTAGGGATGGCCTCTTCAAAGAGTGGACATTTAAGCCGAGTCCTGAAGGACGCAAAGGGGATAGATTTAGGACAATCAAGGGCAGTTAAATAGTTACAAAGGCCATGCTGGAGAGGCTTTGGTAATTCTAGGCAGTGGGAGGTGTATGCATGTGTGAGATGTCTCCCAGGCTGGTGACCCTATGACAGACGACAGCAGTGACTCAGAGAGTAGTGATGGCATTGAGCTTTCCTGGGTTTCCATTTGATTTCTCATTTCAAAGGCATTGAGTTCAACTGTGAAAAACTTTCTGCCTAATGAGTCCATCAAAGAGGTGGTTTGTTGTGTGCGTGTGTGGATTTTTAAAGAAGCAGGGTGGCAAGAGTCCGCCTGTAACTAGGCTGAGACCTTTGAAATTGACACTTAAAAAATGTGTGTATACAAATTCTTCTAGACGTTTGGATTTAGTGCTGCCATTGTAGGAGACCAGTGAACGTAGGTACAGAATACCGATCAGAAACTTCCCTCAGATTTGTCATCTCCACTGCAGCAAATATTCCATACAGAGCACTGAGCCAAGAGGACAGTCACAGTTCCATTGTTTTTACTTGGATTTCCTGAGGGCCGCGTCCAGGGGAGGGCAGAGCACAAAAAAAAAAAAAAAAAAAAAAAAAGGCAGGGAGGGAGGGGGAGGGACAGAGAGAGAGAGAGAGAGAGAGAGAGAGGTGGAAATATGTGCAGGCATTGTGGAGGAGAAGGCAATGGCACCCCATTCCAGTACTCTTGCCTGGAAAATTCCATGGACAGGAGAGCCTGGTGGGCTGCAGTCCATGGGGTCACTAAGAGTCGGACAAGACTGAGCGACTTCACTTTCACTTTTCACTTTCATGCACTGGAGAAGGAAATGGCAACCCACTCCAGTGTGCTTGCCTGGAGAATCCCAGGGATAGGGGAGCCTGGTGGGCTGCCATCTATGGGGTCGCACAGAGTCGGACACAACTGAAGTGACTTAGCAGCAGCAGCAGGCATTGTGGGGGATTTGCATGGGATTTACATAGCACTTGATAAGCTGAAATCTGGTCTCCGAAACTGTTCAAATTAAAATTTTATAACGGCTACCAGTGTAGCCATTTCTTACTATTTCCCTCTCTATTTCATTCTTTCCCTCACATTGACTGTCTGTGATGCATGTATCTTTTTGTTAGAAATGTACAGCTGTGATTCAGAGAATCTAAGAAGGAAAAACGGGGAAAATCTGAGTCTGCCAGAGACCATTTCTTGGCAAATGAAGTTTGCATTCAAGTGCTTCAAGTCTAGTCACATCTTCCTCTGTCCTTTAGTGGAAGTGCCTTTATTTGGGAAGCTCAAGGAAGCCATATGTGTGATAGGGAAAAAAGGAAGTCTTGTGTAGAAAGCTACTTGGATTCCAGTTCAGGCTTTGGTCTTTGTGTTGTACAATTTTAGATAAGTTACTTTGTCTGTTGGGACCTCAGTTCCTTTGTTTGTAACTGAGGATAAATACAAATGTCCGAGGGCCATTGGGAAAATAAAACACCATGTACTATGAATGTAGCACTTAGTGTAAGGCTAGCAATTCTTATCGCTAACTTGTTTATATAAACTGTCCTCAAGCCATATCATGGGCATGGTTTTTGTCTCTGAAATTTGATAATGAACACTGTTGTGGTGGCTGCAGAATGTCAACTGCAGTGATTTGGGGACCCCAACACTCTGTTCTCTAGAGGGAGTGACTTAAGCACTTTGGTTTTCTGAAGAGCTGTGCGCAGCTTATAAATACTCACATTTGCACTTAATATTTAATTAACACATGCACTGACTTCATTAGAAGCAA
The DNA here is from genome assembly GCF_032452875.1 of Bos javanicus. NCBI lineage: Eukaryota > Metazoa > Chordata > Mammalia > Artiodactyla > Bovidae > Bos > Bos javanicus. The sequence goes on from NC_083889.1 coordinate 35,713,760, forward strand.
TTAGAGAAACAACTTCAGGTAAAGACAATTTGTGAAATTTCTGGACATGGGGCCAATAGACACTCATGTTCTCAGTCCTTCGAGGATTTCTTACAGGACGTTTTGCAGTCATTTTTTAATTTGCTGATGCCTCAGAGAAGGCAATGGCAACCCACTCCAGTACTCTTGTCTGGAAAATCCCATGGACAGAAGAGCCTGGTGCGCCTCAGTCCATGGAGTTGCTAAGAGTCAGACACGACTGAGCGACTTCACTTTCACTTTTCACTTGCATGCATTGGAGAAGGAAATGGCAACCCACTCCAGTGTTCTTGCCTGGAGAATCCCAGGGACAGTGGAGCCTGGTGGGCTGCCGTCTATGGGGTCGCACAGAGTCGGACACAACTGAAGCGACTTAGCAGCAGCAGCTAATTATCAGAACTTCTACCTGAAACAGTCACAACAGTGGCATAAGGTTAGATGTGCTTGTTCCATTTTATTTATAAGTAGATCTGGGGCAGATATGGAATATGAAGCTTGATTCTTAAAAATGCTGAAAACATTGACTCTATTTTGTACAACTTTTTGTGAAAATTACAATCCCATTAAGGTGATAAGATCAAGTTTGCTATTATTTAAGAGCTATCTTATTCACCTTATAAGGAATCATGTTTTTAATTTACAAGACAAAAGAGTAAAGTTTTGCCTAGTTAAAGTTTGAAAAAGTTCACATCCATTTGGGGGCAGCAGTTATGAAACTGGAATGTACACCAGAATCGTTTAGAAGGCTTGTTAAAGGGCCCCTATTTCTGGGTCTTTACCTTTAGAGTTTTTGATTCAGGGTATGTAGAGTCAGGCCCAAGACTTTGCATTTCGAGCTTGGAAGGAGGGGGCCTGATGCTGAGCTTAGGGACTGCATTTTGAGAATCACTGCTTTAGGGAAAACCCATAATGGGTTATGCAGGGGCCTTTCCCCATCTTGTTTCCTTGTTACATGTGTGTCATGGTTGGGTGCATTGCTTTTTGCTGAGAATGTGGGTTTATGTTTGACTTCTGTCTAGAATTTTTTCAAATTGGGAAATTGGATTTATGGTATTTGGTAGCAAGATATGAAATCCATATATGTTGCAGGAAAGGGGACCCCTTCCAGGACCCAAGAGTGAGCTCTTGTCTGACACTCGGAAGTGAATTGTCCGAGGAGACAACACGAGCTGACAAAGCAAGAGACTTTATTGGAAAGGGGCGCCTGGGTGGAGAGCAGTAAGGCGAGGAAACCCAGGAGAACTGCTCTGCCACGTAGCTTGCAGTCACAGTAATGGGTTTAGTTTCCAGGTTGTCTTTGACCAATCGTCATGCTTGGCCTATGGTTGTTCTGACTCAGGTCCTTCCTGGTGGCACGAGCCTCTCTCACCCAAGGTGGATTCCAGGAGGTTGGTAGGATATATTGTGGGCTGGCGTCTCCTCCCTCCTTTTGGCCCCTCCCAATTTTTCCAGTTAGTTTTTAGCACCAGCACCATGTTCCTTTTTCAGACCTCCTGTTGCGAGACCACTCATGCAAGCAGTGACCATTGTGCCTGGCCAAGGTGGGCAGTTTCAGTCAACAGTTCCCTAACGTATAGACAGGCTTTCATGGGTGAATAAGCTATTCTTTCAATGAAAATAGGCTTTAATCATTTTAATTATCAGTGGGAATTTATTTATTTATTATTCATTCATTCAGCATATATGTTTGGGGGACTCTCCTTATGTACCCAGTATTATTCTCAGCGTTCTGGATACTTCTTGAATAAGGAAGACAAAATCACTTTTCTAATGGAGTTTAGGCATTTAGGTGGCACATGGGAAGGGATGGAGGGAGCAAACAGACAATAAATGATGTCAAGTAAGAAATATCCTAAAGAAGAATAAAGCTAATGGGATTACAAAAAGTGGTGGTGAGGGAGGGCAATTTTACAAAGGGGAAAAGCCATTGAATACCAGACCACCTGACTTGCCTCTTGAGAAATATGTATGCAAGTCAGGAAGTAACAGCACCAGACATGGAACAACAGACTAGTTCCAAATAGGAAAAGGAGTCAAGGCTGTATATTGTCACCCTGCTTATTTAACTTATATGCAGAGTACATCATGAGAAACGCTGTGCTGGAATCAAGATTGCTGGGAGAAATATACCAGAAATAACCTCAGATATGCAGATGACACCACCCTATGGCAGAAAGTGAAGAAAAACTAAAGAGCCTCTTGATGAAAGTGAAAGAGGAGAATGAAAAAGTTGGCTTAAAGCTCAGCATTCAGAAAACGAAGATCATGGCATCTGGTCCCATCACTTCATGGCAAATAGATGGGGACACAGTGGGAACAGTGGCTGACTTTATTTTTGGGGGGCTCCAAAATCACTGCAGATGGTGACTGCAGCCATGAAATTAAAAAGACACTTACCTCTTGGAAGGAAAGTTATGACCAACCTAGGCATATTAAAAAACAGAGACATTACTTTGCTAACAAAGGTCTGTCTAGTCAAGGCTATGGTTTTTCCAGTAGAATGGATGTATGTATGTATGTGATGTATGGATGTGAGAGTTGGACTATAAAGAAAGCTGAATGCCAAGAATTGATGCTTTTGAACTGTGGTGTTGGAGAAGACTCTTGAGAGTCCCTTGGACTGCAAGGAAATCCAACCAGTCCATCCTAAAGGAAACCCAACCAGTCCATCCTAAAGGAAACCAGTCATGAATATTCCTTGGAAGAACTGATGCTGAAGCTGAAACTCCAGTACTTTGGCCACCTGATGTGAAGAACTGACTCATGGGAAAAGACCATGATGCTGGGAAAGATTGAAGGTGGGAGGAAAAGGGGATGACAGAGGATGAGATGGTTGGATGGTATCACTGACTCAATGGACATGAGTTTGGGTAAATTCTGGGAGCTGGTGATGAACAGGGAGGCCTGGCGTGCTGCAGTCCATGGGGTCCCAAAGAGTCAGACGTGACTGAGCGACTAAACTGAATTGAACTGAAAAGCCATTGAGATGGCTTCCAACATAACATGCTCAGAATAGAACTCTTGGTGCCTGCACATGAAATGAAGTCTCTTTCTCTCTCTCCCAACAGTTCACATAGCAAATGACTTTCCAGTGCTGTATCTATCCTTCAAAGAGGTCTGGACACCTGCTTCAGTGACATTCATTCATTAACACTATATACTGAGTGTTGTGAGGCAGACAGTAAGAAGCCTATAAGTAGATTGACTTGATAATTTCAGATCATATGTGCTTCAAAGAAGAAGAACTTGATTGAGTCCTGAAAAATGAGGCCATTTACATAATAGGGGATGCAGAAGAGCAGCAGGTACAGGGTTCCATGGCTAGATGGACTGAATGAGAATGTGTCTTGGGCACAGATCCTGTTTTTTCTTAGTTCACATGTATCCTTCTGGTCCGTAAATCCTTTGATGGGGGTGATGGATGCCTGAGTCCGTTCTGGGCTTTCCCTTTAATATCCCCCACCATCCCACTCTCTTGCTCTCATTTCCATTTTGTCTTCCTTTCTGAAATTCTTTTATTTCTTATCCTCTTTTTTTTTCATTTTTCCATTACTTATGTTGATGAGGATTGTGTGGGGGACTCTATTAGGATGGATTTCACATGGCATTTATGTATTAATAAGCTTATTAGTTTGGGGACTTCCTTTGTTCTTTGCCTCCATAATTATTTTTTGTAATAAGAGCCCGTTTCATTTTCTATATTTTCCCTTGAGCCCAGGAGACCTTATATACAAAAGGTATTTCTCCTGTACCTTGATATAGTGTTTGCTCAAATACACACACAGAAAAAAAGTCATTCAACAGGAAAAATAAAACAAAAAGGAAACCAGTTGTTTCATCTGTTCAGAGAGGCAGCCAGCCAGAGTAGTGAGTAGTAATTACAGTAGTTTGTCATGGAAGTTTTTGGTTGTAAATAATAGATGTCTGTTTTTTGGCTTACTTTTGTCTTATTGCCCATTGGAGGGCCTTGCTTTGAATAGTGCACCTGAGGGCTTAGTCACGGGAGCGTGAATTAGCGAGAAGTATAGGGCAGCTGCTCTTTGCTGTGTAAGAGTTTCGAGGTGTGGTTGGTGCAGAACTGAGGCTCAGCCAGAACTGACCCTGTTGTCAGAGTGTGTCTTGATTAAGGGACTCTACAGTGAGCCCTTTTTGCTCTCCAACCTTGAAGATGGCTCACTATGCTTTGGTATACTCATCTGTAAAATGGAGTTAATTGGGCCCACCTTATTGGGTTTCTGTGGGGATTAACTCACGATGGTGATGAGAAGAGTTCACATTTTGAGTGCTTGAAATCCACCAGGCAGATGCCAGAGCACTTTCCATTCACCGTTTCTGTTGATCCTTGCAGTAGCTGCTGAGATCAGCACTGCTGCCCTCATGCTCCTCTTGGGGAAAGGACGGCATGGAAGGTTAGGTGAACCGCTCAAGGGCACCCCGGTTAGTGCAGTGCCTGATACACATGGAGCGTTTCTGGAAAGGAAATAGCTGCTGCTGCTGTTCTTTAGATTTAACAAAAGAGAGACATAGTTTGAATATATTACAGAGTATAAGAGATCTGATACCTAATATGTGTTGTTTTCTGTTTATGTAGTTGTCTGACTCCATTTCATAACACTAATTTTCATCTTTGTTTTTCTACTGATAAAAAATCAGTTTAAATCTTTTGTTTTTACCAATTTTTTTTCCTCCTCTAAATGCTCTGAATATGGACATCCTATCAGAACACAATATCTTTTGGTCCTCTTGGATCAAGCCTTCTTTGTGTCATCTAGGAAGACTCTTCTTGACTCCCCTTTGGGGATAGGGGAATAGACATTTTGTATAAGTCAATGAAGATCCTCCAGGAAATTATGACTGTGGGCATTCCTTCTACTTCTTCTAATTTTTAGCATCTTCAGAATCTCATTTGGCTTACTTGGAAACAGAGCCAATTTGTACACTACTTTTTATGTTTCTGGTGGGTTGGACCCAAGAGTGTGAGGGCAGGAAAGACGAGTCTATATCTGAGCTCTGTTTATAAAAGTTGCCTGATCTTAGGAAAGTCTCTCAGTGTTTCAGCATCTCAGCCCTCATAACCCCAAATGGGGCTGGTAGGGATGATGACATGATGATGATGCTAGTGAACTGTCCATCTTGTAGGGTTACATTAATTAAATACAACTTTGTAGGTTAAGGCTGCTGTAGGCTTTTATTCCTCCTCTCAAATTATATACTCCATTCTCTGTGTGTTCTACTTTTCCCTCATTTTCTGTTTCCTTTACAATGTTCCTTCCTGCCTTATGTACCCTTTCTTCCATTCTTTCCATCCTTCCATCTGTCCAATAGTCTATCCACTCACCCACCCACCCATTCTTCCTTCCATACACCCATCCATCCATGCATCTGTCTATCCATCCATCATCTATCCATCTGTCTATTCATCTGTCCATCCAGCTAGCCATTCAGCCATCCCCCACCCCCTCTTCAGCTTTGAGTTTCAGTTTTACCAAATGCCCCTTTGCACCCTGTGCCTACATCAGTGAACAAATTGTTGCCAGTTACAGTGCCATGGCCACATAGATGTTAATCTATACCATGATCTTTAGATAATATGCTTTTCTTATCTTATTGTGTTTATTTTCTGTTCTCCCCTCCACCCACTAGATTTTTTACTTAATGCTCTAAGTGTAGCTGTATCCCCAGTGTCTAGAACAGTTCCTGGCATGGAGTGAATTCTCAACAAATACTTTTGAATAAACAAATGGATCCCTACTGAAACTTAACATTCAGGCAAGTTGAGATATAGATGAGCTTGCTTTTTCTAAAGATTTTTTTAAATTTTTTTTAAGAGGTTTTGGTAGTTTCAGAATTGTTGTAGCAGAAGATAACTATGAACAGTTTGCAAATGATGGCCTTTGTAGATTTGGGAGTTTCTTTAAAGTGTGTTGAAATTGACTTTCTGGGAGAAGAGAGAAATGCTGAGCTGATGTGATTCTGGCTTCCCACACCCAGCTTTAGTCAGACTGGTTTTGCTTTTCTCTGATTTATGTATCTGGCTTCTACTTAAGATCTGATTTGAAGAATGGTTTCTCCTACTGAAAAGTTTTATTTTAGATTAGAAAATTCTTCAAATGCAACACTGCCCTGGAAGTCTCCTGTGTTGGACACTTTCTGACCTCCTTCAGGCATTTTCCACATCAGAGCCAAGATGGTATTCTGAAGTATAAACCTGACCACCATGTCACTCCCTCAAAACACTACAATGGATTCATGTTAATAATAAAAGCAATATCTGCTGTTTATTAAGGCTTACTAAGTCCATTCTGAGTGTTTTCTGTGTATTGACTCATTGGATCCTTTGTACTATAGAGAGAGTCTTCTAAATCCCCATTTTACAGATGAGGGAACCAGGTTTCAGAGATGTTAGAACTTGCCCAAGTGACACAGGTGGCAATTAAAATTAGAAGAGAGACAAAATAAAGATATTAAAAGTTCCTAAACTTTTTTTTTGTTTTGTTCCTAAACTTTTTTTGCCTGGACCCTTTCTGGCACTCTGGTAAAACCTATGGAAACTGTCTCAGCATATTATTTTTTAACTGTATAAATTAGTATTACAAAGGAAACAATTGCATTTAAATATAATGTGCAAAACATTTTAAATAAACTTGGAGCTTATGGATCATAGAAGTAATATATGAACTTCTTCAAATGTATTAAGTTACGAGATCCAGAGCTAGGCACAGTAACTCCATAATTTGTAAGTAGTGATAAATGTATATGAATTTCATGGTGTCTGCCAAACCCTAACAAGATAGGAAAATGGATTCTAATTTCTATTGCTGAGAAAGTGGCAGCTATTGCTATAATAGCATCATGATTTGTTGCCTACGCTCATAATAGAAGGAAATGCTGAATTTTAGTCAAAAGAGAATAAAGATAGAAATGTAATTTTTACCCATCCAAGTTCTGAGACCCTTGGAATATAATCTTAACAGTAGGTCCTTCCCTGTCTTGTACCCTACGGCTTGGCCTCTGGTTACCTTGCCAGACATGTATCTCCTTCCACATTAGCTTCCTCTTTGCTCCCAGTCACACTGCCGACTCTTGGTCCCTCATATGCCTCTCCATGAGACCTTCGCACATACTGGATCTCCTGCCTGGAATGTACACCCTCTCCTTTCTCACTCTGTTCTTTCCTCCCCATGTTGCTACAGTGTCTCTTCCCCAAGGAAAATCTCCTTAGTCTCCCCTCCAGGTCACAGAACCTCTTTTGGGATCTCCATGCTCCCACTCAGAACTCCAGGTTGGGGATTCTTTGTGTGATCATTTGAGCAAAGTCTGCCTCTATATAGAGTTTAAGCTTTCTGAGTGTATTTGTTTGCTAACATCACCAAATATTGACTAGGTGGCTTCAGCAACAGAAATTTATTCCCTCACAATTCTGGAGGCTAGAAGTTGGTTTCCAGCAGGATTGGCTTCTTCTGAAGTTTCATTCCTTGCCTTATAGATGGCCACCGTCCTTTTGTGTTTTCACATGGTCTTGCCTCTGTGCATGTCTGTGTCCTAATTTCTTCTTCATATAAAGATACCCTTTGTATTGGATTAGGACCACTCTTATGACCTCATTTTAACTTAATCACCTTTTTTAGGACCTTATCTCCAAATACAGTCACATTCTGAGAATGCTGGGAGTTAGAACTTAAATGAATTTGACCTGCATGGAGGTGGAGCACAGTTCAGCCAATAACACAAGTGAAGGGAGAAAGTGTGTTTCATTCGCCACACTTTCCCATCATCTAGCATCTAGCACCTAACCCAGAGTTGACCGATAAATATCTCATGGGCTTCCTTGGTAGCTCAGCTGATAAAGAATCGGCCTGCAATGCAGGAGACCCTGGTTCAATTCCTGGGTTGGCGAAGATCCCCTGGAGAAGGGATAGGCTACCCATTCCAGTATTCTTGGGCTTCCCTGGTGGCTCAAATGGTAAAGAACCAGCTTGCAGTGCTGGAGACCCGGGTTTGATCCCTGGGTTGGGAAGATCTGCTGGAGCAGGAAATGGTAACTTACCCCAGTATTCTTGCCTGGAGAATCCCCAGGGACAGAGGGAAGACTGGTGGGCTCCATGGAGTCACAAAGAGTGGGACATGACTAAGTGACTAACACACACACAAATATCTATTAAATGAATTAATATGGATGCAAGTATAAATGAATGAAATATACTTTGTTGACTCCTGAAACATTAAAAACATGCCTTTTTATCTCATGTTCTAACATTGAGCTTATTCTTTGGATTCTATTTTTCACTGTTCTGAAGTGAGTCCATCTGATCTAGGAATGTCCAAATCACATTAAATGGAAAATCTCATGTGCCTATACTTGTCTACTTGATTCAGCTCAAGTAGCGTTACTCATGTAATTAAATCACAGACTCAGAATATTTAAATTTCAATTCTGGGCTGATTAGTTATAACCTGAATGTTACTCTGTTCTGACATGCAGCACATTGACTTTGGTTGTTAAATCGAATCGCTATGTGGTTGTAGAAAGCAGGGTGTTAGCTTCTATGAGAAACTAATTAGATTGGAATTGGTTGAAGCAGCTATTTTCTGGGATGATTGCAGTCCCTGTACGCATGCCTTTTTCTTTTTGCTCCCATGTAAGTACAGGTGGCCACAGCGGTCTCAAATACAAAATTGAAAAATGTAACACAGTGCTGAGAGTATAACTTATAGAAGTACATTATCATGTGATAGGCTGTGATAGTGGGATTTAAATTCTGTTGGATTTCAAAAATCAAGGTTCTGAGCATTTTTATCAATGTAGCAGCAAACTGGGAAGAATGAGCTGAGGGATATACTTAACATGGGACTGGTGGGTTCTTTATTTTTTTTTTTAAGGTTTTGCATGTGTAAGTCGCTTCAGTTGTGCCCGACTCTTTGTGATCCCGTGGACTGTAGCCCTCCAGGCTCCTCTGTCCATGGAATTCTCCAGGCAAGAATACTGGAGTGGGTTGCCATTCCCTTCTCCATGTGTAACATAGGCAAAAATATTTAAGTCAATAAATTTTTAAGGAATTTCCTATATTTTGATTCTTTCCACTGCCAGTCACTTTAGTTCTACCAAAGTCATGATCTTCTAGATAAGATAGGCCTTTCACAAAGTTTTGTTCAATCCACAGCTGTCATTGTAGTCAGCCCACAGTTCTTGCAGTTGGACCTCTTTGATCTCCAGTGGAATACGGACACACTTCAAAATTCCCCATCTGTACTCTTTAGGATCCAATTTCCTCAAGCAGTTTACTGTAGGACCATGTTTAGGGTCAGAAGATGGATCTGCCTGAATTTGACATCCTCTAAAAGTATTAAGTTCGTATCATATTCACTCCTAAGTTGTCACACCCTAGATAGTACACATTGTTGGGATATGCCAAGACCTTTGTAAAATCCAGATACTGTGTTTTCAAGATAAAAGGCTAAAAAAAGAAGCCATCTTTGTTTCATGTCAACATTAAAATTAGAGTACTCAATCAATACAGCTGATGATTTAAATGTAGCTGATGGGATCTTGAGTGTAGTATTTTCCCTAATGTTCCTGCTGCTGCTTCTAAGTCACTTCAGTCGTGTCTGACTCTGTGTGACCCCACAGACAGCAGCCCACCAGCCTCCCCCATCCCTGGAATTCTCCAGGCAAGAACACTGGAGTGGGTTGCCATTTCCTTCTCCAGTGCATGCAAGTGAAAAGTGAAAATGAAGTCGCTCAGTCATGTCTGACTCTTAGCGACCCCATGGACTGCAGCCTACCAGGCTCCTCTGTCCATGGGATTCTCCAGGCTGGAGTACTGGAGTGGGGTGCCATTGCCTTCTCCAATGTTCCTGAGTACCGCTAAAAATAAATTAAAAATAAATAAATAAAAACATAATAATAAATGAAAGTTTTTTTGGTCAAAGAGCACAACCACTCTTAAAATGCTGATATTCGTTGTGACTTTCCAGGTCAGAAATACAGTGTGTACACTTGCACACATTCCCCCCCCCCTCCCCCGACTCTTTTTTTCTTAAGGGACTGGTATCCTGAGAAACATACTTTGAGGGTGGTCTCTGTAGACAGTCTGAAATTAGTTCACACATTTTGTTGCTTTGGGGATATTTCTTAGAATTTCATCTTTTACCATTTAAGATATCAGAATTATATGTTGGTATTTCACAGGCATCATTCTAAATATGTTTTTAATGCAGACCATTACAGTGGTTAAAGTGTAAGTTTTAAAACTATATTTAGCAATTAAAAAAAAAAAACTCCTCAAAGTTTCCTTGTTTATTGTTGCAAGTGTCAGAAAATCAACTCCAACTGGCTTTAACAAAAAATTGTGTGAAAGTGTCTGGACAGGGATTTTTAACTGCTAAAGAGTGTGTAATCAGGATTCAGCCCAGTTCTGTCTGCAGAATTTTCTCTCCCTCTGCAGTCACTTGATCATTAAGGAAGATCTTTTCCTGTCTAAGGAGAATGACTCTTGTAGGTCTGCTCACTTAGTGTGTGCAGTGGCTATTTCCTTTCTTCCAACAGAGTCCTAGATTTAATTCTCATTGGTCTGGTTTGGGTCCTGTGACTCCCTGCCTCCTACTTCCTCCTAGTCCTGTGTGGGCAAAACTGGATTGTGTACCCTGTCTTATGCTGAGGGGTGGGGGCTACCCCATTAAAAGTCCATGCACAGAGCAAGGAAGAGGACGTGGGGTATGGATCCCTAGGGGAAAATGGAAGTACAGTGGCCCAAAGAAGCAGAAATGTATGCCTGGCAGGTGAAAACATCAGAGGTATTCACAAGCCTGCCTTCAGGCTTGTGAATACCTCTTTTCCTGTAAATCCAATGAAAAAGATTTCAGTTAATTAAGTTTCTAGTTAGTTAAACTGCAGCTGATTAAGTTTGTTAGCTAACTAGGTACTGATGAAGTAAACAAATAGAAGAAATGTCACAGAAATAAAATCAACATATCCTGACAATTGATTCTGTGTGGGAAGCAAGTGAGAGGGAGGATTCAAGGATGACTTTATTCCAGATGAGATGACTGTTGACTATGAGGATTTCTTGTCTGTGAGCTTGACCACCTGGGGTACCATGTTTGTCCCATCTTGGTGTCACTGTAGCCTGGCATATAGTTAATTGTCAGTGACTTTTTTCACTGTTACAGGATTAGAGGATTGGGATTATTTATTTATTTATTTATTCTTGGTGAGAAGTCATGAGCTGAAATAAGGGAGCGTAGGGGAAAAAGCAGATTAAGGAGAAAAGATGCTGAGTGTGAATTTGGAAGTGAGACTCACTTGACCTATTAGTGGAACAGTGGCAGTTGGGAGCATGGAATCAGGTCCATTTGGTTGTATCCTGGGAAAATTCAATTTTAGCTGTAACTTCAGTTTAAAGCAAATTTTCCCTGGTAAAAGGGTAGGCATATTTCCTCATGAGATGCAGGAGGTGGGGTGCTGTATTAAGGAAAAAGACTATTCAAGGGAAGTATTTATGGGGCATTTTCTCTTAACTGCACTGATAAGTTTCCCAGTGTTTCCATTTGTGAGTGGCACATTGTGTTCCTGCCACGTTTTAGTAACATTAACATCTCACTGCCTCAATGAAGACAGTTTGGGGTACAAAAATTATAGTCAAGGAAAAATTCACATTTGTGAACTTCAACTCTTTTCCTAGGGCTAGAAAAATAATACTACAAACAGAGCTGGAAATGGGTAAATAGTTTCTTCAGTAGTTCTCAACGCTGAGACTCCCTATTTTATATTTAATAATAAATGTTTTAGTATTCCCTTTAGTTTCCAAAAATAAAACTAGTAGATAATATATTTTTAAATATGCCTGATTCTTCTCTCTCTGTTTATTATTTTTTGTTGAAGTATCATTGATTTATAATGTTTTGTTTCAAGTATATAGCAAAGTGCTTCAGTTATTACATTTATAAGATAATTGCATATGGTTCCCTGTGCTATAAAGTAGGTGATTGCTGTTTATCGATTTTATATATAGCACTGTGTATCTGTGAACCCCAAGTTCTTAATTTAACTTTAATTCATCTCATTCTTTAAAATCATGTACTTAAGTAACCCTAGAAAATAAAAATGAAAGTAATTTATAACAAATGATACATGTTGCAGTATGTGAGTGATGCTTCAGCACAGGTTTTCTAGAGCATCACTTCTCTTGAGAATTTTCTAAAATGCATATTCTGATTCTGCGGCTCTGGTGTGGGGCCTGAGATTATTCATTTCTAACAACCTACAAGGAAATGCTGGTACCAATGAGTTTGATCCCCATTTTGGACAAGAAGACTCTGAAGGACATAATAAGATATCAGATGCTTGCGCGTATACACAAATTCTTTATGAATGCTGCAGCTATGAAACCCGCTGCTACAGATGCATTGAATGGGCTACTGTTGCTGTGGGTGATGCCATTTTTGAAATGGTAAACAATCCTTAGTAAAGTTCCTAGCAAAGCGGAATAGCAGTTTCTTCTCATTTTACACAGTTTTACATGCTGAGCATATTAAGACTATAAAGCAAAAACAGAAACAAAAAATTATTATTTGCATTTTTGTGAACTGAAGGAGGTTTCTCTGTTTGGAGGCTTGGCATTTTGTTTCCTACCCGCTAGGGCAGCCCTGTATATTGGGCTGTATATTGTCACCCTGCTTATTTAACTTATATGCACAGTGCATCATGAGAAATGCTGGGCTGGAAGAAGCACAAGTTGGAATCAAGATTGCCAGGAGAAATATCAATAACCTCAGATATGCAGATGATACCACACTTATGGCAGAAAATGAAGAACAACTAAAGAGCCTCTTGATGAAAATGAAAGTGGAGAGTGAAAAAGTTGGCTTAAAGCTCAACATTTAGAAAACTAAGATCATGGCATCTGGTCCCATCACTTCATGGGAAATAGATGGGGAAACAGTGGAAACAGTGTCAGACTTTATTTTTCTGGGCTCCAAAATCACTGCAGATGATGATTGCAGCCACCATCTTAAATGGAATTAAATTAAATTTATTTTAATTAAAAGCATCTTAATTAAAAGACGCTTGCTCCTTGGAAGTAAAGTTATGACCAACCTAGACAGCATATTCAAAAGCAGAGGCATTACTTTTGCCAACAAAGGTCCATTTAGTCAAGGCTATGGTTTTTCCAGTAGTCATGTATGGATGTGAAAGTTGGACTATAAAGAAAGCTGAGTGCTGAAGAATTGATGCTTTTGAACTGAGGTGTTGGAGAAGACTCTTGAGAGTCCCTTGGATTGCAAGGAGATCCAACCAGTCCATCCTAAAGGAAATCAGTCCTGAATATTCACTGAGAGTACTGATGTTGAAGCTGAAACTCTAATACTTTGGCCACCTGCTGCAAAGAACTGACTCATTAGAAAAGACTGTGATGCTGGGAAAGATTGAAGGCACGAGGAGAAGGGGACGACAGAGGATGAGATGGTTGGATGGCATCACCGACTCAATGGACATGAGTTTGAGTAAACTCCGGGAGTTGGTGATGGACAGGGAGGCCTGACGTGCTGCAGTCCATGAGGTCGCAAAGAGTCGGACATGACTGAACGACTGAACTGAACTGAACTGAGGGCAGTCCCGAGTTATACACAATCCTGGGAGACACTCTACCCATCAGATCCCACTCCTGCCTCTCAATTGCTCCCTTTCCCTCTGGATTCAGAAAACACCCCGCAGAGTTCTAAGATGCTCCCTGGGAGCAAGTACCATCTGTTGAAGACTGATGAACCCAAAGACCAATAGACGGGAACAGGCCACAGGGACGGTCACAGGTGTGCTGTCACTCCCTATAGTTTATTTAGGCACATTGTCCCATAATCCAGGCCCGTGGTTAATAGAGAGATGGAAGTCCTTGCACAGCGCATGACAGCTGAAGGGCACATTCTTTTCGGAGGTGTTTTCCCTGCTGTTCACTTTGTTACCCTGGTAATTGGGGGAAGTTGCTATGGCCGTATTTGCTGCTGACAGATTTGTTTTGCAGTGCGTTGTGAGAGGGTGTTAAATGCAGGCCTGTGAAGAAACTGACGCAACTGGAGATAATTTGGGGGGTGGGGTGGAAATAAGCATTTGTGACTTCCTGGTAAGCACAGACTGAATTGTTTTTCCAGCTTAGTTTTTACCTCTCCCCATGGCCCTGTATTTCCAGTGTCAGAGACCATGGGTATCCTCCTGACACAGAAAAGGAAAGAGCAGTTATTCAGGGTGATGTAATCCTCTGAAGTCCTACCTTTGTACCATACAGTTCTGCTGAGTCTTATTCCTTGGTTTTAATAGTTGTATTGCAAGAAAGATTTATTTTCAAGGAACCACCACTTCTGGATTCAACGTTACTGCCTCAAATAGGTTCTTACCTTAAAAAATCTTAACACCTTAATCCTCGGACAAGTTGCCTTCTCTCTCATTGTGCTGGGTAAGAAATATATACAATGAGGATGATTTTTTTCCTCCTTTTGATATCAAGCATTTTTAATACCATTGGAGTATAAGAACCATTGGATTATATACATTTTAGAGTATTTGAAAAATAAATTACAAATTTGAGAGAAAAATTAAACAGCAAGTAACCGTGTGCCTCATCTCACCATCAGAAATGACAGCTGCAGACTTAATCCTTTTTTAATATAAAAATAGTATAGGCACATGTTCACGTTTTAACAGAATCAGAATAGTTCCACTCATTTTGTATGCTAATATTTTTATTTAGTGTTATAAAGTATGAATCTTAATGATGCTTCATATTAGCACTAATTTTTTATTAATAGAAAACTTAGAGATACTCATAGGTTTGCAGGCAGTTTCATGAGATAGATACCTTTGACACTTGGCCCAGTTTCATCCAATGGTTACATTTTGCAAAACTCAAGTCTAGAAACAGAAACACTGAGAACAGACCTGTGGTTGCCAAGGGGGAAGGGGTGGGGAGGGGTGGAGTGGAGATGGGGTTTAGCAGATGGAAACCATTATGTATAGAATGGATAAACCGCAAGGTCGTGCTGTACCTAGCAAGGGGAAATGTATTCAATATCTTGTGATAAGACAAAATGGAAAAAGGATAAAAAACGGATGTATATATGTGTATGTACATTTATGTACACATTTTATACATATATATGTATAACTGAATCAGTTTGCTGTACTGCACAAATCAACTCAACATTGTAAATCAACTATATTTCAATTAAAAAAAAAGAAAAGGCTCGAGTGATTAGAGGGTTGGAAATTTCATACTGTGCCACTGACTTTCAGGGAGAAAGAAGTAGCTGGAGATGAACTCTATGAAAACTTTTGAACCACAAGATTTGGGGAACTTCCCTGTTAGTGAAAACATCAGCACGACACACTACCAGCGGGCATGGAAGCCCCCCACACACACCCTCTTCTCTTTGGCTGTTCCTTAGTTGCATCTCTTTGTATTTAACCAGTAGCAGTAAGTAAAAACAAAAAAAACAACAAAAAACACCTCTAGTGTAATAGCCCACCACAGATATTGACACGGATACAGTCTACCAGTTTTGTTACAGTTTCTCCTGTTGTGCTTGTACTCATTTGTGTGGATACATGTACTGGGTTTTGTAAAGTTCAGTCACCTGCGTACGTTTGTGTGTCCACCGCCACAGTCAAATATGAACAGTTTGACATCACAACTAGCCCTCCTGTTTCCCTTTTACAGCCACACCCATCTCCCTCCTGGCTCCACTTCTAACCCCCGATAACCACTCCTCTGGCTCAATTTCTAAAATTTTGTCTTTTCAAAAATTTTGTTACTGCAATATTACATATTAACATTTTGGGGTGCCCATCCTAATTCTCTGGAGATTCATCCACATTGTTGTTAGTCAATATTCTGTTGCTTTTCAATTGCTGAGTAGTATATCATGATACATACACACATACCATATATATATATACAATATATATGTGTGTCCATCAATATATTATTACATATATATATTTAGATGTATGTATGTATACGTGTATAATTCTATGTATTCCACAGTTTGCTTAATCACTCACCTGTTGAAAGACACTTTGGCTGGATCCAGCTTTTAGCTGTGAGAAAGCTGCTGTGAACATTCATGTACAGTTTTTTTGTTTGGTTTCTTGTTTTGAATAAAAATTTTCATTTTTTCCCCCCTGGAATAAACACACATGAGTGCAATTGCTGATGAAATGTTTAGTTTTATAAGAAACTGACCAACCATTTTCCAGACTTGTATCATCCTCCCCAGCAGTATACGAGTATAATCCAGTTTTGTCGCATCCTCACTAGCACATGCTGTTGTCATTGTTTTAATTTTATCTATTCTGATAGGTGTGAAATGATCTCATTGTAGTTTAAATTGGCATTTCCCTAGTGCCTTATTATTGGTTCTTTATTACTGCTTATAAGCGCTTCCCTGGTTGCATAGTGGTAAAGAATCCTCCTGCCAATGCAGGAGATGTGGGTTCGATCCCTGGGTTGGGAAGATCCCCCGGAGAGGAAATACTTTTGAGGTGGCAACCCACTCCAGTATTCTTGCCTCAGAAATCCCATGGACAGAGGAGCCTGGCAGGCTACAGTCCATGAGGTCACAAGTTGGACACAACTGATCAGCTAAACAATAGCAATAATGCCTAATAATGTTGAACATCTCTTCATGTGCTTGCCGTCTGCAGATCTTCTTCAGTCAGATATCTATTCAGGCCTTTTGCTCATTTTTTTAAATTGGACTTTTTGTTTCTGATGTTGATGTTTGAGAGTTCTTTATATGTTATAGATACTAGTCACATATGTGATATGAAATATTTTCTCCCAGTCTGTAGGTTGTCTTTTTCTTTTTCTTCACGTGGGTTTTCATAGAGCAAAAGTTTTAAATTGATTAGGTTCAAATCATCAATTTTTTTGTTTTATGAATCAATATTTTGGTATCAAGTCTAGTAATTATAATAGCAAATAGCACTTGCTCTAGATCTAAAGATTTTTGCATTTATTCCTCTCTAAAAGTGTAAAAGTTTTACATCTTACATTTTAATCCTTGATCCGTCCTGAGTAAAGTTTTGTGTGTGGTGTGAGATTATGCCTTTTTTTTTTTTTTGCCAGTGAATATCTACTTGTTCTAGTACCATTTGTTAAAAGGACTAATCCTCTGTTTGAATGCTTTTTGTACCTTTGTCAATCAGTCAGGCATGTTTGTGTAGGTCTGTGTCTGGGTTCTAGATTATGTCCCATTGATTTTTGTGTTTTTCCCTCTGTCCTCATTACTGTAGCTCTGTAACAAACCTTAATATTAGGTAGAGTGATTCCTTCCACCTATTCTTTGTCAGAATTGTTGCAGCTCTTCTAGGGCTGCTTGTCATGGGTGGGTCCTCTGTTCTGCTTTTGCATACCTGTCCTTGATGTTCATTTTCAACCCTGGACTCAGTGTTCTAATTTTCTCTCCAGAGATTATTTTGTTTTACAGAGGGAACATTTCATTTTCCCAGGAAATCCTGTCTTTTATTTTTCCTTGCTCAGTTTTCACAATTGTAGATGTCAATGATTTTATTTATGTGTACCTAAACCTGCTGGACTTTTCAAGGACATTGCCGTACACTCATTCTGGCCTTTTTTTTTATCATCATCTACTTAGATACTTGGGTATCTAACTTCTTTCGATTTTGTTCAAGTTTATCTACATGATTGGGAATGGGGATGAAGAGTGGAAATTAGCCACTGACATTCTCACAGTATTATGTTCAAAAGCAAGAGGGTTTTGCACTGGAATCTCGGTGAACCTGAGCATAAATATAAGTGCTCAGGGTCTGCCAGTGTTTATTTAAACAGAAAGTTTTTTGGCGTTATCTTCTTTGGAAAATGTTTCCAAACAATATGACAGCAAAATGATAGTGTAAATTGTAATGTCTGTCTCAGTTAGATTTATAAACATAGGAAGAGTCTTTTTCTGAAAAATGTTTGAGTTGTTCATTAAGAGTGAAAATGATATAACTCATATTATGAAATAAGAGCAGGATGAAATAATGATTTTTATCTTTGAGAGTCATAGGTCCTTTGTTACTTGGAAGGGAGTTGAAGGGAACAGCTTGTTTGGGGCAGATGTTTTTAGATTGTGGTCTGTGAGTAAATCCCAGGTGTTTGGAAGAGAGAAGGAATACATTCAGGGAGAGATGATTTAGAATTATTCTTAGTTCATAAATAATGGAATGGGTGCTCTCAAGTGTCTCTGATCATGCTGTAGCGAATAAACCATGGAGTACCTAAGCTCTCTTCTCAAGGTTCCTGAGACACTTGTGCACAGAAGATGAATCAGAGTGCAAGCACGTAGAAGGCTTTGTCCCCATGCCCCCCTGCAGACCTTGGTTAAGCACGTCTGGACCTACGGACCTGTGGGGAACACCTTTCCTGAGCCCTGTCAGGCAAACCAGGAATCAGTTCTTCGGCGCTCAGCTTTCTTTATGGTCCAGCTCTGACACCCGTACATGACTACTGGAAAAACCATAGCTTTGATTAGATGGACCTTTGTTGGCAAAGTAATGTCTCTGCTTTTTAATATACTGTCTAGGTTGGTCATAGCTTTCCTTCCAAGGAGTAAGCGTCTTTTAATTTCATGGCTGCAGTCACCATCTGCAGTGATTTTGGAGCCCAAGAAAATAAAGTCTCTCACTGTTTCCATTTTTTTCCCCATCTATTTGCCTGAAGTGATGGGACTGTGATCTTCATTTTTTGAATGTTGAGTTTTAAGCCAACTTTTTCACTCTCCTCTTTCACTTTCATCAAGAGGCCCTTTAGTTCCTTTTTGCTTTCTGCCGTAAGGATAATGTCATCTGCATATATGAGGTTATTGAGATTTCTCTCAGCAATCTTGAGTCTAGCTTGTGCTTCATCCAGCTTGACATTTCTCATGATGCATATAAGTTAAATAAGCAGGGTGACAATAAACAGCCTTGATGTATTTATTTCTTTCCCAATTTGAAACCAGTCCATTGTTACATGTCTGGTTCTAACTGTTGCTTCTTGACCTGCATACAGATTTCTCAGGAGGCAGGTAAAGTGGTCTGGTACTCCCATATGTTTAAGAATTTTGCACAGTATGTTGTGATCCACACAATCTCAGGCTTTGGCATAGTCAATAAAGCAGAAGTAGTTGTTTTTCTGGAACTCTCTTGCTTTTTCTGTGATCTAAGGGATGTTGGCAATTTGATCTCTGGTTCCTCTGGCTTTTCTAAATCCAGCTTGAACATCTGTAAGTTCTCACGGTTCACGTACTGTTGAAGCCTCACTTGGAGAATTTTGAGCATTACTTTGCTAGCATGTAAGATCAGTGCAGTTGTGTGGTAGTTTGAACATTCTTTGGCATGTCACATGCTTGTGACAATTCTAATATATATCCCTGGTTGTCCCAGTATAATTAACTATTTAAAGTACTCCCTTTCACTCTGAAGAGGGTCCGTGTCTGGATGATATTACAGGCCCCATAGGCTTAGCACACTTAAGTCCTAAACAAATCTAAAGGAAAGTATTGATGACAGCACGAGGTGACCTCCCTTAAAGCCTGGAGGAGGCTGCCCGAGGCTTCTGTCCACTAATGTGCCCCGACTGAGATGAGTTAGGCGCAGCGCACGGGAATCTAATGGAAATACTTGCAGATCTGTTCTACTTTTTCTCATGAAGGAATAGGAAGCATACAAAGAAAAAAGTATGAAATGTCAGGGCTTTTCCTATGCATGCCTTTCCACCTTTTCTACCCATGTTTCAAAGGGGGGAATCTTTGAGGTCAAGGGAGAAAAAGGTTCTGTCTCCTTCATCCCCCTTCATCAAGAGAAGAGTCAATGCCAGAGTATCAGCAGCATCTTGCCATACTCTTTCCTAGAGCCTTAACCATGTTACTGCCCAAGAGCCATGGAAACTTGGAAGATGGGCAAGATCCTGCAGCCCCGTGCAGTCAGACTTCTGACTGGCAGAAAGCAACCCCCACCCAGTCATTGAAAACACCAGAATGACCTTTGCCCTCTCCGACCATGGCAGTCCTCTTACTGGATGGTAGAATGAAGGTGGGAGATATGAGGGGTTTTCTTAAAGCCACATCTGTCTCCTGCTCTTCATGAATAGTCCCCAGTTCTTATCATTATTTTGCCTCTAAGGAATGGGGTGACATGATGCAACTTTTCCACAAGGTAAGGGTAGCATCGGTGCCTCCAGTCTTCTTAGGTATAGCATGCTTAACAGTATTTTTTAAACACATAAGTAGTGATACCAACAATTTATATATCTCAAAAAGTCTCAGCAGGAAATGAAACTGGTATCTTAAACATTTCATTAGAAAGTATTTGTTACTATTAATGGCACTATCAGTAAGGAATGCATACAATATTTGACATTTGAGCAGTAAAATTCACACATTTCTCACTGAACTAAAGAAGATAGAGTAGAATGCAGATATGGGAGGACTACCTTTTTTGTGACTGTGCCTCTAATTCATACTAGTTTATGTGAAAAAGAGAAGAAAATAATTAGCAAACCTGAACGCTTGATTGCTAAGTTCCTTGTTTCATTCTTTCTACCCTTTTGGGAAGTATACTGGAGTGTTTGAGGACCTCTGAGCAAGAGTGGGGACATTAAACAGCTACAGGCCTTACGTCATCTGTCCAGGTAACATGTAGAACCCTCTGAAGGCAGCACCCTCTGTAAGGTCTTGTGGGTTTGATTTATTCTCCTTTCTTTTTTTTTTAAATTATTTATTCAATTTTGACTGCACTGGGTCTTCATTGCTACACATAGGATTTCTCACTGTGGTGGCTTCTCTTGTGGAACACACGCTCTAGGCACACGGGCTCCAGTTGTTGTAGCACAGAGGCTCAGTAGTTGCTGCTCATGGGCTCTAGAATGCAGGCTCACTAGTTGTGCTCTCGGGCTTAGTTGCTCTGAGACCTGTGGGATCTTCCCAGACCGGGGGTTGAACCCACTGTCCCTTGCATTGGGAGGCGGATCCTTATCCACTGCATCACCAGGGAAGTCTTCTCCTTTCTTTTTGATGGATTTTCTGATTAGTCCAGGGGAGGCTTTCATTAGGCCGTGGGAATGCTGTTAAGGAAACAGTAAGACTTATCCAAAAAATCCCCAGGGAAACATTGATCACAGTTCTTATCACCATAGATACCTGTACAGGGATGGTCCTAAAATGAAGTAATCACTGGCTCACTGTGTGTAATTCATGTATCAAACACAATGCAATTGCAGAATACTTGAGATAGTTGAGTATTTACCACATTCAGGTTTTTGAGCTGAAGGAGGTAGGCAGGTAAATGGCAAGCTCTTCCTGCAGAAATGGCACATGCAAGGGGAAAATTGATTTATTAGTCCAAAGATATGCTTAGCTGACGAGTAATTAAACAACATGATTGAGGAGGAAAAGCTAAGTAGGTAGAACATGGAAATAACAAAGAATTTTGTCACCATCTAGGCCATTATTCATGTTTGGAGATTAGATAGCTCTTAATTATTCATTTGGGTCTCCATGAGGATAGAGAACATCTATCTTTGAAGAAAAAAAGGATACGTTGAAATGAACAAGAGATTCACAAGATAAGTATGTGTGGAATTTTGTAGCTGTTCAGAAATCTGTTGAGTTTCGGAATAGGAGAGCCATGCTCCACTGATTGGAGAAGGTGATGGCACCCCACTCCAGTACTTTTGCCTGGAAAATCCCATGGATGGAGGAGCCTGGTAGGCTGCAGTCCATGGGGTCGGGAAGAGTCAGACGCGACTGAGCGACTTCACTTTCACTTTTCACTTTCATGCATTGGAGAAGGAAATGGCAACCCACTGTTGCCTGGAGAATCCCAGGGATGGGGGAGCCTGGTGGGCTGCCGTCTATGGGGTCGCACAGAGTTGGACACGACTTAGCAGCAGCAGCAGCTCCACTGCTGGACAGTATTGTTTGAAGGGCATTAGCACAACAAGCTGACAACAAGCACAGCACTGATAAGCAAAGGAATGAAAAGATGACTCTGAGGTTTTTGCATTGAAAAAGGCAAGCTGTGTGTTAGTATCAGTGCAACCAAATCCAACTACACTTCCTTGAATCTTCAGAAAGTCTAAAAAGACAGAGTGGACATGAGATAGTCTGGATTATCCATTCCTTCCATTTTTAGGACCAGAAAGTCTTCTGTACCTTTCCCTTAATCCCATTGTGCTGTTACTTGATCTGGTAGTAGTGCTCACATTTATTTTGTTGGCAAAGGGATTTGATTTAATTTTTGGTCTGCATGGTAGATACATAAAGAAAACAAAAATACTGCCACTTAGTAGATTTTTCTTTTTTTAGGGAATGGAAACACAGCCTACCAATGGTTAATAGTGTTGCATTTTTGTCCTCACCTGTGGCACATGCCCTGGTATCTGTTCTTTAGTGTATTTCTTTGTGTTTTTGCATTAGGCAGAGGTGGGTCACTTGGTATATGAAGAGTTTTACCGTTTGGCATGGATACAAAAGATCAAGCAGGAGAAGTTGCCACTAAGCTTTCATGGCAACTACAGAAAGCTGCAAGCTGTAGAAAGTATGGAGGCAATGAAAGTGCTCCTTTTCCTAAAGGATAAATCTGGATCCAAATTTGACTTTTTAAACTGCTTTCCTGTTTCCACAAACTGATGTGAATTCTTTTTCATTTTGTTAAGTACTCTTCTCGAATTCAACATCTTTCTTCCTGCTTGTGTCAGTTATTGGAACACCCCCCATTGCTGTTTATGACACTACCAGACCTTGCTCATTTGTCACCAAGCCAGGTCATATATTCTTTGATGGTCATTACCCTTAACTCAGCTGGCACTGCTGGATGGCTTATGGCTGTGGAAGGCTCTTTCTTACTCTTTATGCCTTCAACTTGCTGTATGGCCTGACCAGAGCTTCAGTGTACTCTTTTCCGAAGCTTATCTGATCTTGCTGGCGAATAGTAAATACCAAAGCAAGACAAAACCAAAAACTTAAGAAGGAAAACAAAATAAAATAGTAAAAATTTAAAAAGTCCATTAAATAGTTTTCTGCTTACCCTATTTAGCCTAGTCTCAACTCTATAAAGATCTTGTTTATGCTATAATAATAATGATCATAATTAATGATGATGATGGAATGCAGTCTCCTAGTTCATCTTAAACTACTCTGAATTGTTTATCTTCTTTCCTACTAAGAAGTTTTAAATTTGTAAAGTTCCCTCCCCTGCTCGTAATAAAATATCAGTGCATGGGAGACACTGAATTAATATTTGTTGAATTAAGTTAAAAACATCTGGTGAAATCCCTTTGAATAGCTCATTAGTAATGAAGTCTGGTAAGTTCCTGTATGAGCAGCAAACTGGGGTATGTCATTCTGTATTGTCAAACATGATATTGTCCCTCCAGAAAAACATTGTTGGTTTTGTGTGATTTCATTGACAAATTCAAAGGATGGGGTGACCATCTGTTTTCTATAGCTCCTGAGGAAAGAACAAAAAGACTGGGCTCTGAGCTGAGAAGAAGAAGAAGAGGGTAGATAAAAGGAAGAATTTTTTTTTTTTCACTGTTCATGTTATATAACCATTGACTGGATTATCTAGGAACTCTGCCATCTTCTTCCCTAGAGTCTTCATAAAAAGGAATGTCCTCTTTGATGGAGATGATGGGCACAGTTTTTCCAGATGACCTCTCTGGGCTGATTCCAATTCTGTGGTTTCTGGTTCAAGTGTTTCCCCCTCTTATTCTCCAGATTTTTTTTTTTAAATTATAAGGGAGATTTGTTTGTTTAAAAATATATGAGATTTCAGAAACATATAACATAAAAAAAAATGCAACCTCTGCTCCACTTTCTTTCCCCAGAACTAACCACTATTATTAATGGTTTATGCTATGCTAAGTCGCTTCAGTCGTGTCCGACTCTGTGTGACTCCAGAGATGGCAGCCCACCAGGCTCCCCCATTCCTGGGATTTTCCAGGCAAGAACACTGGAGTGGGTTGCCATTTCCTTCTCCAGTGCATGAAAGTGAAAAGTGAAAGTGAAGTCGCTCAGTCGTGTCCGATCCTCAGCGACCCCATGGACTGCAGCCCAGCAGGCTCCTCCATCCATGGGATTTTCCAGGCAAGAGTACTGGAGTGGGGTGCCATTGCCTTCTCCGTATTAATGGTTTAGTGCCTGTCTTTTTCTGCTTTTTACTTTAAATATAAAAACATATATACATGCATATATGACAAAACATGTCGTGACTTTTATAAAAGACGATTATAGTTTTTATTCTTTCTAATTTGCATATTTTCTTTCATTACTGTGTATGCACATTTCCTTCTTTTTAATGATTTTGTAGGATTTCAATATATATTTGTCATAATTCTGTAACTGCTCTCAAATAGATACATGTTGGGGTTGTTTCCAGAATTAAATATTGAATCCAATGCTGCAAATATCCTTGTACTTTACCAAAGCGTAATTTTTTGCTCAATTTTATCAGAGGCTTTCTTTATATTATATGCTCAGGTAATCATATGGTTTTTTTTCTCTAAATTATTGATATGTCTAGGGTATTAATGTTGAAGGGTTTCACAGGTGGTTCAGTGTTAAAGAATCTGCCTGCCAGTGCCGGAGACATGGGTTCAGTCCCTGGATTGGGGAGATCACCTGGAGAAGGAAATGACAACCCACTCCAGTATTCTTGTATTCCAGTATTGGGGAAAACCCCAAAGACAGAGGAGCCTGGTGGGCTATAGTCCATGCAGTCATGAAAGAGTCAGACGTGACTTAGCAACTAAACAACAAAACAAATTAATGTTGAAAGTTAATAAACAAGGTGAAAATTGTACAGACATTCCCTGACTTATCATGGTTTGACTTATGATTTTTTGGCAAAAGTGTTCTGTATCCAGTAGACACCATGCCTTGAAGTTTTATCTTTTCCTTGATTAGTGGCACATAGGGTGATCCTCTCCTGTGATGCTGGGCAGTGGCCGCCACTGCAGCTCCGCGTCGGCCATGTGAGCGCAAGGGTAAACAACCTTTAGGATTGCAACCATTCAGTACCCAGACAGCCATTCTGTTTCCACTTTGAATGCAGTGGACAACAAGTTACATGGGATATCAAGACTGCATTATAAAACCTTCTTTGTGCTAGATGGTTGTGTCCAACCACAGGCCAAGTATTCTGAGCATATTTAAGGTATGCCGACTAAGCCATGATGTTTGCTACCATTTAAACTTAATGGTTGGAGAAGGTGATGGCACCCCACTCCAGTACTCTTGCCTGGAAAATCCCATGGACGGAGGAGCCTGGTAGGCTGCAGTCCATGGGGTTGCGAAGAGTCGGATAGGACTGAGCGACTTCACTTTAACTTTTCACTTTCACGCACTGGAGAAGGAAATGGCAACCCACTCCAGTGTTCTTGCCTGGAGAATCCCAGGGACGGGGGAGCCTGAGAAGCTGCCATCTATGGGGTCGCAAAGAGTCGGACATGACTGAAGCGACTTAGCAGCAGCAGACTTAATGGTATTTTCCACTTATGATGGGTTTGTCAGCACATAATCACATTGTAAGTCAGGAAGTTTTGTACAATACTGTCATGATTTTTTTTGAAAATCTGTCAAACCATTCCCACTTCTGCTCTAGTATTTCTCAGTGAGAACAGCTCAGCTAATTTTTCCTCTGAGGTTGAAATAGATCATTGTTTCTTTGAATGAATCTCATGAACTGACTGGCTTGTGTTAAAGAACCATCTTTTATCAAAGACAGTTGTTCTTGGTTTTGTTGCTATTGTTTTGTTTTGAGCTAAGTAATACAGTTTAAATTCCTAAGTCAGATGTGGATATGAGACTCTACCATTGTAATGTACTCTGCAATAGATCTTTCTGTTGTTTTTCCCTTTAGTTTTGGGGTCAAGCCCCACTTGGTTCATGGTGGATTTGCTTTTGTTTTTAATACACTGTTGAATTCACTGTGCTCTATTTGTGTGTGAGTTTGTATGAGCTTATCTCTTTATGTTTTTCATAGGTTCCTTAATGGGTAACCTTTGTACATGTTCTATCATGTACTGTTAGTACACTTTTTCAAGTAGTATTTTTCTGGCACCTTTAAAAATTTTTCTTGTGTTTAAGTTGCCATTTATGCTTTGGCAGAGATTACTTTGAGACTGATGACTGCAGCTTTCCAAACTGATTTATTCAAAGCAAGCATCTTCCTTCCTCCTTGAAGTTTGGAGGCCATGGGGGTTCCATTTTTAAGGCTGATACGTTGCTGTTTTAAATTATACCTAAAACTCTAAACATATGGAGCTTTTCATCTACCCTTCCATCACACAAGTTAATGAATGTCATGATTTTATTTTTATTTGGCCTCATGAATCTCAGTGCCCACATGATGTGATTAAGAGTGATGATATGGTGGAAGTTTTGTTAGGAAGATTAGAGAGCATCAGGTCAGAATGTTTCTCCCCCTCTAATTTCTGAATCTTTTATCTTGTGAGATACAGCAGAGTCAGCTGCTTGCATCCTTGGGTACTGCACCCTTAGAATATCAATGGCGCTCTCCCCTCTTCTCTGTTGGGAACCTGATACAAAAGCAAAATTGGGAATGCACTTTACAGTGTCTGCAGGAAGTTTGAAGTTTATTTATTAACACTAAATGCATCTGTTGGGCTGCGGTGATGAGTTTAATCCTCTATTTTAATATTTGGTTTGCAACTGATTAATAGCTTGAAGCCTTCACTGTCATACAAATGTAGACTACTGATGTGACTGGGAAGTGTACCAGATTTTTAATTAGACAACAAGTTGTGTGGTGGGCAGCTCTCAAACCACAGAACACCTGGATCTAGGTTGGAGTGGAAATAGTGACAAGGTGAAGGGGTGCATTGGAATTTTTTTTTTTTTGCAGTGACTAGAGAATGAACCTTGTCTAAAAACATAAAATCTGGGAAATAGCTGCTGTAGGAATGAGGGAAAGCTGAACCGTGTCAGTAGAAGAGATGAACATGACTGAGTATCTCTTTGCAAGCCCATGGACTGTAGCTCCCCAGGCTCTTCTGTCCATGGGATTCTTCAGGCAAGAATACTGGAGTGGGTTGCCATTTCCTCTTCCATGGAATTTTCCCCACCCAGGGATCGAATTCCCATTTCCTGCATCTCCTGCATTGGCAGGCGGATTCTTTACCACTGAGCTCCCTGGGAAGCTCAAAAGAGAGGGAGGGTATTCTTTAACTTGTGCACTAGTGTTCTCCTTGGAACGAAAGTTATGACCAACCTAGATAGCATATTCAGAAGCAGAGACATTACTTTGCCAACAAAGGTTCATCTAGTCAAGGCTATGGTTTTTCCAGCGGTCATGAAGAAAGCTGAGCGCCAAAGAATTGATGCTTTTGAACTGTGGTGTTGGAGAAGACTCTTGAGAGTCCCTTGGACTGCAAGGAGATCCAACCAGTCCATCCTAAAGGAGGTCAGTCCTGGTGGAAGGACTAATGTTGAAGCTGAAACTACAATACTTTGGTCACCTGATGTGAAGAGCTGACTCATTTGAAAAGACCCTGATGCTGGGAAAGATTGAGGGCAGGAGGAGAAGGGGACGACAGAGGATGGGATGGTTGTATGGCATCACTGACTCAATGGACATGAGTTTGGGTAAATTCTGGGAGTTGGTGATGGACAGGGAGGCCTGACGTGCTGCGGTTCATGGGGTTGCAAAGAGTCAGACACGACTGTGCGACTGAACTGAACTGAACTGAAATCAATTAGCATTTCAACCTGAATATTTGGCGATAAAATATAAGAAGTTGAAGTGTAAGTAACCTTAAATATTTTTATGTGGACCAGGAGTGGATTACTCTGGTGCTGAACATAAAATTCTTAGGAAATTTTAATATGAATATATAAAACATCAGGAAATTTGAGGCAACTTTACCTCCAGGTCACTACAGGGAATTCATTCAATGTCCACATACGTAAGGGGTGCAGATATTGGGCAAAATGTTTAAGGACTTCTGTACCACACCATTAAGGATAGTATAAAGTTGCTCCTCCACATGCAAAATTTCAATTAAGGAACCTTGAACCAAAGTGAATAAAGAAACTGTGAACCAGAGTAAAAGTGCAACTCTACCGACCACCAACAGATGGCGGTAGTGGTCATTTAGTTGACACCCCTCTAGGCTTGAGCACAAGTATTTTTTAGCACTCATCTCTGTATAACCTATTGTATACATCAGTTTAGAAGCTTGTATAGAAGAAAGCAATTTTTGATACTTGTTTATGGCCTGGTGGCATGACACTTATGTTCAGTTGATTGCCTTCTGTAATTCCATACTTGCCAAGAAAGTTGAAATAGTTTCTTTCACACTTTAAT
Source organism: Bos javanicus (assembly GCF_032452875.1). Classification (NCBI taxonomy): domain Eukaryota; kingdom Metazoa; phylum Chordata; class Mammalia; order Artiodactyla; family Bovidae; genus Bos; species Bos javanicus. The sequence continues at coordinate 35,742,138 of NC_083889.1, forward strand.
ATTGATAAGACCTGCCTTGATAGAGTGGCCTTGGTAGTATATATTTAAAGGAATGGATTTGAAACTACAGTTACAAGTCTGTTTTCTGTGAGATCAGTTTCTCGTAAGTTGATTTAGTGATATATGATCTTTTCTTAAGTGATAGCATGCAATTAATTTCTGGGCAGAAGACTGTATCCTGGTGTTTTAATTCAAGAAGTCTCTCCTTTCCTCTTGACCCCCTGCATATTCCCTTCTATTCAACATTCTTGCAGGAATTCTTTTCTTCCCCGTCCTATTTGAAGAATGAAAGAACGGTTATTCTGTCTTTCACTTTGGCCACTCCAGACACTTTCAAGTATAACCCCTTTCACTTCATTTCTACACATGGGCATATAAAGTAAAAGTGAGCTAAACTGATGTAGCATGCCGATTATATACAAATTTTTACAAGCAAACAAATGTGTCTTCTTTTAACTCTGTTTGTATAATCCCTCAGCAGTTGTTTCCTTACGCTCCTAAAAGTGAGCTAAACTGATGTAACATGCGGATTATATACGAATTTTTATAAGCAAACAAACGTGGCTTCTTTTAACTCTGTTTGTATAATCCCTCAGCAGTTGTTTCCTTACACTCCTAAAAGTGAGCTAAACTGATATAACATGCCGATTATATACGAATTTTTACAAGCAAACAAACGTGGCTTCTTTTAACTCTGTTTGTATAATCCCATAGCAGTTGTTTCCTTACGCTCCTAACTAGTACATACAGATAGAGCAATGACAGTTTGAGGCTCTAAAGTACTTTTTTTCAGTCATGGAATGAATTTTGTTGGGATAAAAACTGGGACTTTCAGACTAAAGCCTTCATGTTTATAGTGGAGATAATGCCCACTTTTTTTTTGCATTCTTTTACGTAAGTGACATGGACATATTTCATGAATCCAAAAGTGTGAGCACATTTCCCAGTGTTTCTTCAAATCGGAGATTTCTGGTGAATATAGTTCATGGCAATGCTGGTTTGGGGGATGGTTTTTTTCAGGGATGCAGTAGATACTTTGCTTAATGCCAAGCAGCGTTTCTAATTTGAGATTAAATTTCACTTTCCCTCAAATGTGAAGTGGAAATTAGCCTTTTTCCAGCAGTGATTCCTTACCAGTTTTGTGTCTGCAGTGAATAGATTGTGTTTCTATTTAGAAATCTGTCTTTGGCCAGATTGTCTCATAGCTCCATGATGGAGTTGTTCAAACTTTTCTGTTTGGGGAATTTGACCCACTTTGTGCAGCATGGCATAGAAATCGGGCTGGAGTGGAACACTGGTTGTCGGACGGTTTCACCAAGTGGATGGTTAACTGTGGAGAGGTCTCCACATTGTCTAGCTGTGTCTACTCAACTTACCAATAGGGGATTTGAGACTCTGAGAAGGCAAGTAGTTCCTCCAGATGCAACTAATGGGGCCAGGGACAAATGTCTCCTCCTCCTCTTAAGTTTCTCCTGAGCCATTTTGCTGGATCCCTAGAAATTGGAAGCTCTGGTAGGGCTTGGTGCCTGCAATTCTAATCTTATTTTTAAAAGCATCTAATTCATAGTCAGGTTGAGGAATTCCTCTACTCTGTTTCTCTTAATTTGCAACACTGCTGCTCAATAAGGGCAGTTTTGACTCACAGAGGTCATTTGGCAAGCTCATTGGAATGAGTTTTGTTCTTACCAGAGCCACTTTTAATTGTCACAAATGGAAATGGCTCCTGGTATCCAGTCGGTGGTGGCTAGAGATGCTGCTAAACACCTGTGATGCACAGCACGGAAGTATTGAGTCCTGTGTCCAAATTGAGAAACCTGATTACAGTAATTAATAGCACAGGGTCTCAAGTCTGCCAGACTCCAGATTGAATCTTACTAGCTCTGTGACCCTAGGCAAGTTACTTAATTCCTTGAAGCTTAGTTTTCCCATCTGTAAAATGGGGATACTTCACAACAGGGCACACTTAACAAAAACTTAGAAGCATGCATGGCTGGTAGCAAATTCTCAATAAACATTTGGTGTTATGACTAAATTATCATTACAGTGCATGATTTTTAGTTTTGATATAATATCGTTAAGACATGGCTGAAAACAGTGAATGAATGACCTTCAAAGGTGAAAACTTACAAAAAGCACTTTGGCACATTCTGGGGGCTTGATGCATGCTTGTTGATTTTTATTAAGTTAAAAATCTGAATGAGAGTGAAAGAGTGTGAGTGTGTGTGTGTGAGTGTGTGTGTGTGTGTGTGTGTGTGTGTGTGTATGTACCATCACTGTTTTTCTGTACCTATCTAGTAGGAATGATGAGCCCCCAGTATGCATAGCCTCAGGCTATACTGATCCATATCAACTGTGGAGGGAGCTGAGGTTTCTGGAGGAAGGACAGAAGACAGATAATGGTACTTAAAAGGACCCAGGGAAGGCAATGATCACTGACTACTTGGGGCCAGATTCCTGCTTGCTGTTCCTTTCATCCTACGAGAGAAGAGATTGAGTTTTACTTCTGGCATTTTCTTTGCAAACACTTTTAGCTAGGTGGTAAACTCTTTGTGGGCAAAGACCTTTGTTATGCCTCTTCTGTAGCCCATAATGACTAGGCCTGTGCACATACACACGTGTGTGTGTGTGTGTGTGTACATATATATATATATATATATGTATAGATATAGATATAGATATGATGTTCTGGGAAATGTTTAACACTGACTGCTTTTTCAGAGGATGACAGATGTCATTGAATATGGAGTTGGAAAAGAATTTTACTCTGAGCCAGTACAAGTGAACTCTAGTACACAGCTATTAATACTCCTTGTGTGTGCCAGGTACTGTGCTAAGTATTATAAGTATATTAATTCATTTACATACTTATGTATATAAGTATATAACTTCATGTCAGCCCTTTTGAGGTAGATGTACTAGTAACATCCCCATTTTGCAGGTGAGAAAACTGAGCACAGAAAGGTTAAACAAAGAACCTAAGGTCACAAAGCCGGTAAATGTCAGAGTTGGGTTGGGGACCCAGGCAGCCTAGTTTCAGAGTGTGTGTCCTGCACCTCAGCATTATATTGTTATCACTCAGAAAACTCTAACAGGTCCAGAATTACTTCTGAAAGACACCCCTTCCTCCTGGCTGTCTCCTTTTTGCTCACATGCAGCCCTCCCTTCCGTCACCAGTGCCAAGCACACATCACGCTTCTCATGTAGGCATGTCTCTGATGGCTTCAGAAAGCATAATTAAGTTTTACCTTCTGGCTGCTTTTCTCGTAGGAGCTAGCCACTGTGGAATTCTGAAGAACCAAACTCTATTCTGCATAACATTTGTTCATCCTGTTTAAACCACCCTTTCATATTCTCAAAAGACTCCAGTACTTGTCCATTTGGAATTGTCCCTCAAGGCCTAGCCCATTGCTTACTTCTTTATGGACTCTCTGCTGATGCCACCGAATTATTTACATAAAGGCCTTTTGAAAATGAACATATCTTAATTTGAAGACTTTCTCCTCTGTTCTTATTCCAGACAGAAGGAAGGCCATTTTCACTCCATGTGGACAAACAGGAAACTGTCAGTTTTCTTCTTTAAGAGCATTCTTTTGTCATGCTCGTCTCTCCCAGTGGGGTAGTTGTAGCTATTTGTAAAAAACTTAACTTGGATTGTATTGTCTGGTTTGGGATGGATGTTGTCATGGAGAAAAAAGAAGTGAAGCCCAGTCTTTGTCTCCCACTAAGGACCCTTAACTGTGGCATGCCACCATGAGGCAAATGGTGCAGCCGTGGAATTTCTGAAGGGCTCCAAAACTGTATAGAGAGGGATCTGTGATGAGTCCTTACATTTAGGAAAGGAGAGTGAGGAGTCACAGAGGACCCGTGAGAGCAGTGAAGGGCCCATTGGTGGCAGATGGTTTTATCTTTCTCTGTGGCCTCTGCCAGTAATATATTCAAACAATATTTCTCAGTGTTGTTCCCTGGAGTTTATAGGTGCTTAAAAGAAGTCCCTCATCATCTAAGTCTGAGAACTGCTTTTTGAAACATGTTTCAGACATGTTTCATTCCCTTTAGGGAGCCTCTGAGCTTTCATTATATTTTATGTGATGGAATGTCTGCAAGGTTTACCTAGCAATTTTCCTAGTCTCACCTGCCATAGAATTCTTTCTTCTCGAATAATTTTATGGGATTTGTGTTCAGTAGAAGATCCTCTGGGGAATTTTGTATTGAAGATAAAAATTGTTTGACATTTGAGGATGACCATGAGATCCACACTGAGCAGGAGTGTCTCTGATGATTACTTAACGTTTTAAAATAACTCTGTTTATTTATTTTTGGCTGTGCTGGGTCTTGGTCACTGTACGGGCTTTTCTCTAGCCACCGGGGCAGCTCTCTAATTGTGGTGCACAGGCTTCTCACTGTGATGGCTTCTCCTGGTGTGGAGCATGGACTCTAGCGGGCACGGACTTCAGCAGTTGTGGCTCCTTGAGCTTCGTTGCTCCATGGCATGTGGTATCTTCCTGGATTAGGGATCAGACCCGTGTCTCCTGCATTAGCAGGTGGACTCTTTACCAATGAGCCACCAGGGAAGCCCACTGTGATGATTTTTTAATGCTATTTGTCTATTGCTCTGATTATTAATGTAATAGTTCATGGTAAACAAAGGCACAAATGTGAAGTTTTCAAGAGGTGGGGAATTTAAATTTGCTGAGAGTGACCAGGAGTCGATGATGAACTCCTATTATATACTGATGAAAATGAGTGACAGAAGAGATGATTGCATGGCATTACCAAGTCAATGGGCATGAGTTTGAGCAAACTCTGGGAGATAGTAAAGGATAAGGAAGCCTGGCGTACTGCAGTCCACGAGGTTGCAAATGGTCAGGCATGATTTGGTGACTGAACACCCTCACCACCATGGGTTAGTGTAACTGTGGTTAGTATAGAAAGGCAAAAAACCTTCTGCCTCAGTGAGTACACTTTTGGCTGGAATTTTAGGTGGGGTTACTTTTTAAATAACCCCATGAAGGTGTTGGATTTTTTTTTTTCCCCTCTGGTGGTTTTAGGTAAATTGTTGACTGGAAGCAAAGATATAATCCAGATAGTTTCACGACATCGGCTTGTATTTCTGGCTCCACACATTTAATTCAGGGTTATGCCAGATTCTGGGATGAATAGTTAAATTTTGTTAGGGAGCATAGTATGCCCCAGATATTCATAGACACAGGTCTGTGGATAAAGAACATTCAGATTTATGGACGCTTGTGCTGAAATTTTAATTCAGAGCACCAAGGTAAGCTTAGAAACGTGTGATTTCTATGGGTAGTCTAAGAGGAGTTGGTGCTTGTTATTTGCAGTACTTATGTTCTGTAGGGCTGCCGGAATGCTGAGTTTGCAAATACTGAGCTATTACTCCTAGGGTAAATACAGAATTAGGTTCCTGCAAGTTTTTGGTCACATTTTCGTCCGTTACTCAGTGCATGTCTTTGTTTTATTTCTGTTTCTGTTTACGGACATTTTATGTAACATGTACTTCTAAAAATCATACATTCAGAATTTCTTTATAATGAAACAGGAAATAAGAAAGATTTAATATTTTCCTGACCCTGCATAATGTGACCATAAATTTCTTTGACTTTCAGTCTCACAGTGCTGTCTACTATGCTGTTTTTTAAAAAATCAGTTGTCATCTCAAGAACTCACAAATGTAGCCACTTTTCTATTTTTTTTTCTGTAGCTTCATCATGTGCTATAAATGTTACTTTTAGCACTTTCTGGAGCAGCCTCATGTACAGATGGGCAAATTTTCTATTCCTTTTTCTGGGTGTACCTACTATTGAACTCATGGCACTATATAGCCTCTTAATATCTGAGACTGATTGGTTCCAGGACCCCTGCCCCGGGGATACAAAAATCTAAGGATTTTTATATAAAGTGGTTTAGTATTTGCGTATAACCTAGGCTCATCCTATATGTGTATTGTGAATCATCTCTGGATGATTATAATACCGGATACAATGTAAATGCCATGTAAATAGTTGCTGGTGCATAGGGAAATCAAGTTTTGCTTCTTGGAACTTCCCGGAAATTTTTTTTTAATCTTTTTGATCTGAGATTGATTAAATATGCAGATGATGAAAGCCACCTGTAGTTCATGCCTAAATGAAACTTACCTAATGCGTATTTTTTCTGTAAGGCATATCACAACCTTCTTACACTTTGGGACACTAACAGCATTTTAGCAGTTTATTTGAGGGTTACTTTCAATAGAGAAATCACAACAAAAAGCACAAAAGTGTGAAAACATGGCACTTAATAGATCATGAGAAAAATGCTTGTTTACACTGTGAAACCTACAAAAAGAAGATAGAGCCTCACCTTCTTTAATCTCCTGTAATGTGATGTTGGTCAATGAAAATTTTTCACTGATTGTCATGTGTCTGTGAATTATTGGGAAAGTGCCGCAAATGTTGATTTAGGGGTTACATATAGGTGAATTCAGAAATACCTACTCCGTGGATAATCAGTATGAGGAACCACCTCTGGAGAAGAATTCAAAATCCCTCTTCTGACAGTTTGTGTCAGAGTGCTGTAACTTCAGACTCATTATTTAGTTTCTCTTATCCTCAGGTTATTTTTTGGTACAAAATGTGACAGTATCAGATGCTCTCTCATAGGCCGTCATGACCATTACTTGAGATAATGGTCAGAACAAGTTTGTATATGTGCATACTCCATAAATGTGAAACGTTCTGTGTTGGTGGCCGTTATGATCTTAGACTTGGAGTAAACTGGCCTACTTCATGCTAAAGGTTTAATTTAAGTATATCTGTTTACTTTCCCTTGCAAGCAGACTATAATAATTACAGTTGACTGTGTACAATGCTGGGATTAGGGAGAGTAACCTTCTGTGCCATTGAAAATCCATTTATAACTTTATAGTATTTGTGGTTCCACATCCACAGATTCAACCAGATTATGCAGTAATGTAGTAAATTACTGTAGAAAAAAAAATTTGTGTGTGAGTGGATCCACCCTGTTCACCCTGTGTTGTTCAAGGTTCATCTGTGCTTAAGAGGGCTGCAGTGTGCACTTTATCGACATACCATTGGTGACAGAATTTGGTTAGCTCTGAAGGCCAACAGAACAGTTACAGTGTGATGAAGCAGTATGAATGCAGTCTACCATTTTCCCAGTAGTCATAAATATCACTTAGTCAGCATTTACAGTATTTTTTCCCCGAGGTTTTAACATTTGGGGGTAAAGCCCCTTTCTCACCACTTAGCATATTATAGTTCCCGTCAACTATGATTATCATTCTTTTGCTTTCCACCAGTGGTTCACAGTGGAAGTGATTTTGCTTATCAGGGGCATTTGGCAGTGTCTGAAGATCTTTGTGGGTTGTCATAACTGGAGGTGCCACTGGCATCTAGTGGGTAGACGCCAGGGTTGCTGCTAAGTTTCTTACAGACACAGGACAGCTAGCTGCCCACAGCAAAGAACTCTCTGGTTCAAAATGGCCATTGGGCCAAGGGAGAAAAACCCTGAATGAAACTGAAAGCTTCCTGAGCTCAGGCACTGACTTACTCACCCTCCTGAACTCTGGCACAGGAGTGGATACTCAGTGGGCCCTCAAGGGATATTTGTAGATTGAAGGAATTTACAAATGCACAGACCTTTGGTTTGGCATGTCCGCAGGTGGGCTTCATGACTCTAATCTTAAGAATTAATCTTTGACTTTTCTCCTCCTTTTTCATTTTATTATTTATAAAATTTCAACTGTGCCATATTTCAAACATATGGAAAAAAAAAACAGAAAATAGTATAAACAGAGCTCACAGTGTGGTCTGTGGAGTGGTGCCAGTCTGCAAACTGTTATCAGTCCAGAAGGAGGCCAGTAGAGAATGTGGGAGTAAGAGTTTAGGCATTTTGAGAGCAATTGGCCAATCCTGTGATGTTTCTGTTGAATATACAGTATTATCGAACTGCAGCAGGTTGGAAATTTAAAAGCCTGATTCTTCACTTTTGCTAGTTTGAAAAGTATAGATTAAGAATTATCGGACTGCAGCAGGTTGGAAATTTAAAAGCCTGATTCTTCACTTCTGCTAGTTTGAGAAGTATAGATAACCAATGCTCAGATTCTGACTTTCTGACAATGCTCAGATTTCACAAATGTTGACAGTTTGGTATCTTTTTCTTTTTTTAAGTTGGCCAAGCCGCTTGTCTTTCAGGATCTTAGGCCCTTGAGCAGGGATCAAATCCATGCCCCCTGCTGTGGAAATGGGGAGTCCTAACCCCTGGATCGCCTGGGAATTCCTGACACTGCTATCTCAAGCTTGTATTTGTTATCTCCCTTTCAGCCTCACTCTGTCGCCTTTTCTCTGTCTGTTAAAGAGGTACAACATTGCTGACACTGAGCACCCAGTCCGTGCTTGGGCGCAGGTAGGGTGCCATTCTCTGGAACAGGTGTTGCAGCGCTCTGCTCAGCATGCTGCCTCTCCACTCCGCTCAGAACCCTGTCTTCGCCCACCCCAGCCCCATCCAGAACCACAGCGAGTCGACAGAACCAGCTGCTGGAAAAACAACAAGCACATACGTACCATACTGACTTCTCAAACTTCCATTTAGGTCAGAGATTGGCAAGCTACTCCCATTTCATAAAAGTTTTATTGGAACACAGCCATGTCCATGCATTGTCTGTGGCTGCTTGCACACTAACAAGCTGAATTGAGTGGTTGCTACAGAGTCTGTATGGTCTGCAAACTGTAAGATAATCAGTGTGGTCTTTTATAGAAAATGTTTGGTGATTCCTAATTTAGACAAGCACTTTTTCATGTAAAACCAGGCTAGGTGCTCATTTGCATATCTGATCTAAACAATTTGATTTCTCTTTGAACTAAATAGGTCCTACTTGTTATGATGGGGGTGAGAGAAAGTGGTTCCAGTCAAATGATGATTTTTTATTTTTATTTTTTTCTCCTTTAATGCACCTTTTGGTTCGTTTTGATAAAGCTTCTATCCTGAATTTGTTAGTGGAGTTCTTGGTAATTCCTGTTTTTTCAGTATGTCCATGGTTTGCTCTTTTGGTGGTCATAATAAAGAGATAAAGATGAAACTATGGTTTTCCAGTAGTCATGTACGGATGTGAGAGTTGGACCATAAAGAAGGCTGAGGGCTGAAGAACTGATGCTTTTGAATTGTGGTGCCAGAGAAAATGATTGAGAGTGCCCTGGATAGCAAGATCAAACTAGTCCATCCTAAAGGAAATCAAGCCTGCATATTCATTGAAAGGACTGCTGCTAAAGCTGAAAGTCCAATATTTTGGCCACCTGTTGCAAAGAGCTGACTCATTGGAAAACACCCTGATGCTGGGAAAGACTGAGGGTGGAAGAGGGCGACAGAAGATGAGATGGTTGGATGGCATCACCCATTCAGTGGACGTGGAATGGAATGGAATGAACTCAATGGACATGAGTTTGAACAAATTCTGGGAGATCATGAAGGACAGGGAAGCCTGGCATGCTGTAGTCCATGGGGTCGCAGAGTCTGACGTGACTTAGTGACTGAACAACAACAATAACATAAGAAATAACATAGAAATAACAGGTAATGATTACTAGTACACAGTACCAGGGTATGTACTTTGTATGCCTCACATCATAGCAAATATGCCCCTGTTTTCATATGGGGAACCCAAGGCCCAGATATGAGACACCCAAGGTCTTCTAGCTTAGAAGGAGCAGGACAGGGTTTCCAACTCAAATATCTTGACCTGAGTCTAGTCATAACCCTTATACATAAGAGGCTTTTGTTTATTGATGTGTTGCTGTGGTTTCTGTTTTCCCCATATGTTTTAGAATGTTAATTTTCCAGCTCTTTTTCTGAAAAACCAAGATGTCATTTTAAATGGCTGTTTTCCACTGAATTTGTCCTTGTTTAATTATGAAAATGACTTGTGCATTTAATAAGATGCCACTTCCAAAACAACCTACAGGATTCATTTTGTTGACAGGAAATCATTTATTCTGTAATTTACATAGGATAATGGGGGTATGCTTTGACATTTGCTTTTCTCCCCATTCATTCTGGATTGAGACTAGGGATCTGAAACGGCTAGTTCTGCCCCCTGGGGAGAACATATACCCACAATTAATCTAGTTGCAAACCATCTGCTGAGCAAATGTGTAGAAGATAGACATTTGGGCTTTTCAAGTTTGTTTGTTTGTTTTTTTCTAGAGCTCTCAACTAATGTTGGAAAAGATAATTCTGTGTCCTGAAGGGTGCCTGATTTGCTCGGAAAATGAGTATTGGTGCTGGAATCCTGGGGTGTAGTTTAGTGTTTTGTCTGATATGCCTTTGAGGTGCCAGTTTGATGAGTGTGTTTTTATTTGAACTTGATGCTTTTCTGCCTGCCATTTTTATTCCCAGAATTAACTTCTAGTAATAACTGGTCCTCTGGCACCGTGTAGTTGACTTCACTGTGTTGTAATAGCTTGTCATGGAAGACCGGACCCTGTGGCCTCCCATGGAGATGATGTTCCTTGTTAGTCTTGTTTCATTATAGCAAAATTTGTCTAATCTGAAAGTGAAAAGAATAATTAGAAGACAGATGTCAGGAAACTTTTTGACACCCCTGCTTTCTGTGATTTTAAGCCTAGTTTGAAGTAATCATGTGATAAGAGCAGAAATCTGGCGCATATTCCTCTAATGAGATCTGGAAACTTTCAAAAGACAATAATGTCCTTTGTTCCCCATGAATGTGTAGATTTCAGAGTTGTCAAGGGGCAATCACTTTGTATAGCTAGACCACTCCCTCAAAGGTGGCTAAATATTGGTGTTTGAGTATTTATCTTAACCTTGCTTGAGTTTTTTAGAATGTAATGTCTGTGGCCCTACACAAGACCACGTCTCCCCCAGCATTTTGTACTTGACTATTGTTCCACTCATCACAATTCTGATTATTTATATAATTTCACATTTAATGTGTATTTCTACTGCTTGACTATGAACTCAGGGTGAAACCGTTATCTGACAACTCTGCAGAGTGGGTGACATGGGATAATCACAGAGTGAATATTTGTGAAATGAATGAGTCAAATCAATAAAAGTTTTACCTCACCAAAAATACTGGGTTCCTTTGGAGGCTGAAACCATGCCTTCTCTTTCTTGTATGTACGTAACAACAAAGCAAGAGGAGTCATTTTCTAAATAGCTGTTAAATTGGACAGCTGAGTGATTTCTGTGTGGCTGATTTATAATCTGTGACTATTTAGTATTGTTCTCGGCAGGCTATAAAGCACAGATTCAGTCTATCACATGGAGAGACCCAACCAAACTCTGGGAACCTGCTCTCTTCACCATCCACTCATTCGGAAATTCTAGGGATGAGAAAGGTAGCACTTGAGGCCAACATCACTGTGATACAGGGAGTGATTTGGTGCTGAATTTTTCCGGAAGCAGAATTGGCAGTTCTGGGATAATTGTGCATCATGGCATAGTGTTTATGAGCATGGACTTGGTAGTCAGACACACTATACTTCCTGTCTGGTGACATTGGGCAAGTTATTTAATCTGGCTGAGCCTCACTTTCCTCTTGTATAGAGTAGAGTAAATACAGGACCTACCTGGTAGTTCCTTTTCATAGTGTTCATGGAAATGCCAGACTGGATGAAGCACAAGCTGGAATCAAGATTGCAGGGAGAAATATCAATAACCTCAGATATGCAGATAACACCACCCTTATGACAGAAAGTGAAGAGGAACTAAAGAGCCTCTTGATGAAAGTGAAAGAGGAGGGTGAAAAAGCTGGCTTGAAACTCAGCATTCAAAAAACTTAAGATTATGGCATCTGGTCCCATCACTTCATGGCAAATAGATCATGGCAAATGAAAACAGTGAGAGACTTTATTTTTGGGGGCTCCAAAATCATTGCAGATGGTGACTGCAGCCATGAAATTAAAAGACGCTTGCTCCTTGGAAGAAAAGCTATGACCAACCTAGACAGCATATTAAAAAGCAGAGACATTAGTTTGTCAATGATGGTCCATCTAGTCAAAGCTATGGTTTCCCCAGTAGTCATGTATGGATGTGAGAGCTGGTCTATAAAGAAAGCTGAACCCTGAAGAACTGATGCTTTTGAACTGTGGTGTTGGAGAAGACTCTTGAGAGTCCCTTGGACTGCAAGGAGATCCAACCAGTCCATCCTAAAGGAAATCAGTCCTGAATATTCATTGGAAGGACTGATGCTGAAGCTGAAGCTCCAATACTTTGGCCACCTGATGCAAAGAGCTGACTCCTTGGAAAAGACCTTGATGCCGGGAAAGACTGAAGGCAGGAAGAGAAGGGGACGACAGAGGATGAGATGGTTGGATGGCATCACCAACGTGATGGACATGAGTTTGAATAGGCTTCAGGAGTTGGTGATGGACAGGGAAGCCTGGTGTGCTGCAGTCCATGGGGTTGCAAAGAGTCAGACACGACTGAGGGACTGAACTGACTGACTGACTGACCTGGTAGTTGCTGAGATGAGGTGACTGTAGAGGACTGGCATGAAACACGTGAGGAGGGAGGCACCATCACTGATCCTTAAAAGAAGGAATTGTGGATATGCTGCTGCTAAGTCACTTCAGTCGTGTCCGACTCTGTGTGACCCCAGAGATGGCAGCCACCAGGCTCCCCCATCCCTGGGATTCTCCAGGCAAGAACACTGGAGTGGGTTGCCATTTCCTTCTCCAGTGCATGAAAGTGAAAAGTGAAAGTGAAGTCGCTTAGTCGTGTCCGACTCTTCGCGACCCGATGGACTGCAGCCTACCAGGCTCCTCCATCCATGGGATTTTCCAGGCAAAGTACTGGAGTGGGGTGCCATTGCCTTCTCCAATTGTGGATATAAGTTCTGGTTAATTCCTAGTATTTGCTATCTTCATCCTTGTGTAGTTACATTATGGCACTGGGAAAGAAAACCCTCAAATTTAGACCCACTGTACTTTTGTACTTTGTATATATTTCATTTGGTTTTGGCATTGGACAGAAACTTAGGGTAGGAGCACAGAATGTTGCTTATGAGCTGATAACTCTTTTTTTCAAAGCTGGACTTATGAGAGAGAGAGCATGCGTGCACATGTGCATGATGGTTGCCTTGTGGCCCACAACCTTGCTACTCAAAGTGTGATCCATGGACCAGCAGCATTGGCATCACCTGTGAGTTTGTTAGAAATGCAGAACTTCATGGCTCACGTCAGTCCGGAGGAACCAGATCAACATTGTAACCAAATTCCTAGATAATTGAAAAAAAGGCGCATTAACATCTGAGAAGATACATCTGCTAGAGTTCCTTCATTTGGTCACTAGCAAATGGGGATCTTGGTGCTTATAGATGGCATTGGAGGACAGAAAAGTTAAAAATCATTTTTTAAATTAAATGTTTAATTTAGTTTAATTGTTAAAATAGCAGCATTTTCCTTGACCACTGAATTTTGACTCAATAACTAACTGGAGCTTTCATTTCTTTACTGACATATTGATATTTGGTTTGTCACATCCTTACGGAAAGTCAACAGTGATATTTATAGAGATCTGTGTAGTTCTCTGGAGTCCAAAAGAAAGATTTTGTAAGTGATTTTGAGTCAGAAAGACTATAATAAATAAATGTTAAGAAACCCTCACCTCATTCCACCTTTGCAATACAGATTGTTCTTTTTGGCATTCAATCTCTTTCCCCAAGGAACATAACAGTTAAGTCACTGATTTTCCCTAGTGTGACTTCCACATCATTTGAAAGTCCTCACATACTCATTGACGTTAAATCCCAAATTGCTTTCTGTGTACACACTTAATGCTTCACTGATAAATATATCAGATGTGATGCAAACATTTCACATGCATTATCTCAATTGACAAAGACCCGCACGGGAAGATACTGCTCCACTAGTTTGATAGATGAGGAAATTTCACTCAGAATATTGGTGACCTTCCCAGTAGCAGGTGGTCATTCAGTGGCAGAATCAAGATTTAAACGAAGATCTTAGTACTATCGCTTCTATCGGAGGTTTTTTCCAAGCTCGTTTGATTTTTATTGGGCTTTGCTCCAGACATGGGAGCAAGTGTCATTGCTATCATGTTTTGGCTGCACAAAGCTCAGGCTAATTAGGATGCATGCAGATAGAGGTTTTTATAGAAAGCAAAGTTTAAGCAGACTGACCGTTGAAGCAGGTAGGAGGTAGGCAGGGGTGTTCAATTCCCCAATTGCTTGGGGGATCCTGCTTTGTGTTCCCTTTGACAGGGGAATTCATTTAGGAAATAACTGCAACTTTCTCCCTCAATAACTAGCTACATATGTCTATTGTACATATTAAATAGAGAGACTTTCCCCTACCTCTCTTAATTCAAAGGCATCTTTTCTGTTTGTTTTACCTGGGAGGCATTGCCACTACAGGCCCTGGAGGTGGATCTCAGCCCCACATTTGCTGTGCGCCTTCGGCAATGTACTTAGCCTGTCTGTGTTTCTGTTTCCTTCTCTTTAAATCGGAACTAACAGTAGTATTTACTTTTTAGAGATGTTGTGGCTTTGAAAGGGGTGTGTGTGTGTGTGTGTGTGTGTGTGCGCCCTAAACATGTGTGTGCATGTTCAGTCATGTCTGACTCTTTACCAACCCCATTGTAGCCCATGGACTAGCTAGCCCACCAGGCTCCTCTGCCCATGGAACTTTCCAGGCAAAAATACTGGAATGAGTTGAGATTTCCTCCTCCAGGGGATCTTCCCCACCCAGGGATTGAACCCATGTTCCTGCATTAACTGGTGGATTCTTTACCACTGTGCCACCTGGGAAGTCCCGGGAGGCTTATCAGGTTCTTAGCCCAATACTTGGCAGGTATTAGGCATTCCATAATATTAACTATTGATATCATTATCCTTAGCCTCTTTATCATCATGTTTGCTATTGTCTCTCTTTTTTGATACCTCCAGATATAGCCTATGTTTGGTGTGGAACACCGTAGATATTCTTCCATTTATTCCCTTTTTTTTAAATTTCTTTTTTTGTTAGATAGCCCTTCTTCATTTCCCCCATGGAATAAGAAGTTTGTACCAAAAGATTCCTTTATATTTTTACCTATGATGATTATCTTAAGTCCATTAGCCTCTTTTATATTCCGTAATATTTTATATTATGGAATGCATAATATAAATGATGAAATGCATATAATAACATATTATGAAATGCATAAGATTTAGAATTGAAAATTACTTAAAAGATGCATGTTATTCTGTGTTTAAGGATGGTTTGCCATATAGAATTTGATCTTCTTTGGATGTGAGATCTAGTTTGAAAATTGATACCAGACTTCACCTCATTTCTAATATTAAGCCTTCTGGGAGGCCAACTGGAAAAGAGAAAGAGAGTTAACATCATAGCAGTGTTATATGTAGTTTGAGATACAGTAAAATGCATCAGAGGCAAAGGGGCTTTGAGATGGATGCAAGTTTTCTTTTGATCAAGAATGAATTTTCTCAATATATGGCCTGGAATTTTTGTGGTGATATTGAGGGAAACTTTTTTTAAATTTAGCACTTCTGAAACTTCATTTCTCTTTCCCTGATGCAGACTTGATGAGATTGGAGGATTATGTTTTTATACTGAAATCTGGAATGGTTAGCAAGAAGACCCATGCGTGCATGCTCGGACAGTTCCAGTGTCTTTGGCACTAGAGCTTTCCAGGTTGTCAGTGAACTCAAGGTACAGTCCACCTTTGAGAAGAAACTAAACGATAAAAACCAAACAAATCCCCCAAACTTAGAAAGATGATTTCTTGCTAAACAGCATGACTTTTCGCAAGAGTGTGAAAGAGCCCTGGGAATTGGCTCTTACTAAGCTGTTTGAACTTGGGCAGCTTTCTCAACTTGTCTGTGCTTCCGTTTTTGTTTCCGAAAACAGAGATAATGATAGTTCCCATTTCGAAATGTGGTGAGGATTGAATTTAATAATGTATGTAAGCACTTACCACAGTCCTGCAATAAATTGCAGTCAGCGTGGTGATGGATGAGGATGATTCAGAATTCTCCTCTACATGTCAAAGTGAGCAACATGGAAAAACTCTTTGAGTTAACACATCTGTAGGCATTGTACCATCAGTGGAATGAAAACCAGAAAAGCTCTTCATTTTCTCATGTGTGTTTTGCTAGAGTTTGGGTTCTATTTCCAAAGTCACAGTTGACTGTATAATAATCTGTACCATAACTCTGTGTGGCTGGATGTAGATATTTTCCCCCCTTTTAATTAGTGCATTGCTTTATATTTTCTAAAGCCTTCATGGGTTTTCGGTGAAGAGTTTTCCAGTGCCATCTGGGATTACAGGTGGTGAGATGCTGATTTTTCCCCCTCTCTTCTCTCTGTGTCTGTATTCCCAGTCATCATACTGTTAGAATGCCAGGGAGTTGAATGAGACCCCCCCGCTGGCCTTCATACTGGTAGGAAAATGCATTGTGTGTAATAAAGAGAGCTTATAAAGGCTCCTGTAATGATTGCAACTGTGCTAAGGCAAGAGACAATTTTCACTTTTTGAAATTGATCTGAAAGAAACGCAAGAGGCATTTTCATGTTGAAATTTAGGTTTTTTGACAGTTACAAAATACGTAGTTCACTCCACATGTACTTTATGCTTACCGTTTTGCATTTCTCAAACTACTGGACAATGAAGTCAATGTAGTTTGTATTCTTACAAGCTGGGACCCTCAACACTCAGAAACTTGGAAAAAAAAATGCAGTAGACAGAAGGAGTCAGTGTGGAACGTGGTCCCTACACAAAGGTGCGTTTCTTGCCCTGACCAAAGTTCACACTGTTGCTTTGGGGCAAGAAGAGATAAAAGCAGGTAAAGTTAGGCAGATTGGCATGTCATCTTGCCCAGAATGAAAAGAGACATTCTTCAGGGCAAAAAGTAGGCAGTCACTGCCCATGTCACTAGCACAGAGAACAAGACTCAGCAGTGTGTGTTGAATTAAGCTGTGAATTTGAAGCTTTTTACTCTGCATGAAAGCGGCGAGGAAACCTTTTCACTGATCATTATCAGGCACTCATACTTCAAAACCACGCTTTTCCTTTTGCTTATATTCCCGGTGGGTCAGCGTTCCACAGCTTTCTCTGTACCTTTAACTTGTGCACTAGTGTTCTCCTGCCACCGTTTAACAATGTTACAGCACATTTCCCTGCCCTCGATTTTGTGTATCTTGCTGTGTGTTTGTCAAAAAGCTTAGGGCTGAATGAATTGAGGGGATAACTCTGGACACACCAGACCACAACAGTTTCTATTCTGTGCCCCGTTATCTGGGCACAGAGATCTGCAGCTTAGCAGAATAAGGGCAAGTGATAAATCTTTACATTCCAGAATAATTTGATGCTACCTTTGCCATCTGTTCTGTATCTTAGCAGATATATAAAGGCTTACTTTTTTTTATTAATTAATTTTTTACTGAAGGATAATTGCTTTATAGAATTTTGTTTTCTATCAAAGCTCAACATGAAGCAAAGGCTTACTTCAAGTTACCTTTTAGAGTTTTTGTTTACTTTTCCTATTCTGTTATTGATAGTGGAAACCACATGAAAGTATGGAAAATCAAATGAATCATCTCTAATCTCAGCATCCAGAGATATTCCTGTTAACATATGGCTGTATTTCTTTCTGGTTCATTTGCCTTGCTTAGAACTCTCTCTGTAACAGCTTCCTCTACCCCATGGAAATATACCACGTGTGTGTATGTATATTTTGAACATAGCTGGAGTTGTGTTTTATATTCCAGAATCACATTCTAAATAATGTTTATCACCAATTTAACTTCCCCAAACCTTCACCCCTGCCACATTTAAACTAATCTTGGCCTAACCCCCTCACTGTCTCAGGGAAAAGGAAGGCACAACAGAAATTCAAAGAAAAACTAAGGTTGGTTCTTGGCCTTTGAGCTTCCAAAAGCCCAGGTTCTGGCAGCTTAGTGGGATTTTTAGATATAATTTAGATTACCAGTAATTCTGGCTTTTTAAACTTTTAGTACCAGACTCAGCTTAAGGTCTGATTCCATTGCATGTGATACTGATTTTTTTAATATATATATCCCTCCCCTGCACCCACATTGATGGACCAGATAATGTAGAAGCATAAGGATGTTTGGATTTCATTTAAGAACAGTGGGACACCCGTGAAGAAATACAAGCTGGAGAAAGGTGATCAGATTTGTGTGTTTGAAAAATTGTTTTATGTCCCATGGGAGAGGCCAAGACTAGAAGCTCAGTATTTGGTTAGGAGGTGTCTGTAGTAATTCAGCAGTGAAATGTATGATGGAAAGAAGTGGGCCTATTCAAGAGAGACACAGAGGTGGAATTGGGAAAACTTGGCAACTATTGTGGTATGGGGGATGTGGGAAATAGAAAGAGTCAAAGATGCCTTTCAGGTATAAGAAGGTGCCTTTTCCTGTTCACCAGGTTGTGAGTTGAGTGGAGATTTTCATTGGGAAAGAAATGGAAAAATAACATACAGAGTTGCTTACCTCTTTGAATGTATTTGTTAAACACTAGTGACCTCTGTGGATGAGTTAGTTCACCTTGTGCCCTTCTCCTAACTATTCAGTGTTCCTGGACTCCAGCAATTTAGGCTAATAGGCGGTCATATTTTGATGATAACTTTGGCCAGGACTGCAGTCTACTTGCCCATAGTTTTGGGCATAGTGACTATTTCAGGTATGCCTCACAATAATTCTAGTCACTGGCTTCAGCCTTCAAAGTATACATATATTCAGTCTCTAGAAAATCAGTGAGCAGTTGACACCACCATTATTTCAATCCCAGTAAAGCTGAGGCCTCTTCATGCATGGACTTGCATTGCGTGCCCTCTGCTAATACTTGATGATTCCTCAAATGCAGTCATAGGAGGTTGAATGGTGGCAGTCATTCTGTTGTGTTGGCAAACCACTAAGCCACAGAGGCCAAGAGAGAGTTCAGTTACATTTAGGATTCACTAGGCTACTCTGTTGCTTAAGCAGTGGTGCTCAGTCGAGGACAGTTAATTCCCCAGGAGAAATTTGGCAATGTCTAGAGATGTGTTTGGTTTTCACAACTGGCCACAAATGAGTTTTGGCATCTCGTGGGTAGATACCAGGGATGCTGCTGAACATCCCACAATACACAGCACAGCCCCCACAACAAAGAATTATCTCACCCTGGATGTCAGTAGTGCTAAGGGTAAAAGTCCTGAATTAGAGTAAAACTTTTATTTGTTCTAGTTGTTATGGCTCTCTTACTGTCTTTGAGTGACTGTGAATCACCCTTCCTTTTTGAAATCTTTAAAAAATGACCAGTGACTTCATATTTAAAAGTAAAAACCAATTTTCTTACAAGAGTGTTTATTTATCTACCCTTTGATAATCAGAGTTTAAAAATACTTAAGTAATGATTTTATAGCATGAGTGTGACTAGTATAGAAACAGTAATAAAGCTCCTTTAGTTTTCATTTTGGATGGCATGTGTATAAATAATCGTTGAACTTTGAAAGTAGATATTGTTTTGTTCAGCCAGTGTAGCATTATCCCTTTAATTAAAGTGTTTTTTTTCCCCCTTCAGTGTAATAGTTAAGGAATATAGGGTTTTAGATGTTTACATATAAATATTCCCAGAACATGTTTGAACTGGGTCACTACACACAGAGTTTATCTGAAATGTAGTCATTTTGAGATGAGGTGGGGAAAGTTGGCTTGTAGTAAAAAATCATTTGAAGAATTAACTTTGGTGTTAAGTTAAGCATATAGTTTTTTTCAACTGTGGGACACGGATTATCTCTTGGATCCTTTGAAAATCTGGTGGTGTTTTCTTGGTGCCATTTACAAGGATGACATGCTTGGGATTCTGCCTGCAGTGAGGAAAAAAAGGAAACAAAGAATTTAAAAGTTGACTCACTGATGAGCAGTCAGTTGCTTTCTTTGTCTGGTGCTGATGCCATGTGTCTGGAGGAGTGGGTTTAATGTACAGTCTCAGAGACCGTAATGTCCAGGCATACAGCTAGCCACCATCACAGTCAGGACATTGTGTATTTCTGGTGAGTGTTGGGCTCTCGCTGCCATATCTGCATCCTGAAGCCAGTGTAGATCCAAAGACTTTGGACCTGCAGGGAGTGTTACTCTACCGACAAGTTGGACCTTATGTCTAGGGCATATTTGAGCTGCTTTGGGTGTGCCTTCAAATGAGAGTCCTTTGGACCACTCTTTGTTCTTTTTGCAGGTAGTTAAACTGGCTAAAACCAAGCCAGGGCCCTTGCAGATCTGGTTGTTCATGAGCCTGGGTAACCTCAAGTATGTGGGATTTCATTCTACCAGGCCGTCATGATCTTAGGAAAGCAGCAAGCCAGAAAGTAAAAAGTGTTGATCCTCATACATTGGCCCTGGCATCTTGTCATGTAACATATTAGCAGGATTATAAGTGTTAAGAACAAAGTGGGGGACTTGGTGGGGAAAGAGTCATAACCCCTCTGCCCCCAAACCGCTCTTTTTATGTTGTGCTCATTTCCTGCCAGGCACACACAAATTTCACTGGCATTAAGGAATTTCAGATGTGTCCCCTGCTTATTTTGCTTATGGGGATATAATACATACATTCCATGTTGGTACAAAGTCATCACTATGGTGAATTAAGAATTGTGTAGTAGGGAATTCCCTGGTGGTTCAGTGGTCAGGACTCTGTGCTTTCACTGCTAAAGGCCTGGGTTGATCTCTGGATGAGGAACTAAGATCCCACAAGCTGTGTGGTCTCCATCCTCCCAATCATGTAATAGTTCATATCAGTGCCCCTCAAACTTTATTTGCATGTTCATCACTTGGCAACATTTATTTTTTTGAATGTTTATTTGTATTTATTTATTTGCCCGCACCAGGTCTTAATTACGGCACGTAAGATCTTTCATTGCAGCATACAGAATCTTTTAGTTGTGGCGTGTAACTTCTCGGTTTCAGCCTGTGAACTCTTAGTTGATTTATGTGAGATCTCGTTCCGTGACTAGGGATCAAACCCAGGCCCCCCTGCCTTGAACCTATTACCTGGTTCCTTAGGTAGAGAGAACAGACTTTTGTTGGACTCTTGTCATCTGCACCTATTGACATTTACTTGTCAGCGTCTTCTGCTGCGATGCTGGGTTATATGGGACATAAAGAAAGAGAACTCATCTGCATGCTGAGGTCTTTCCTGAGAGTCCTAAGAGGTCTGCCTCTGTTCACATTTCAGAGCCTTCTTGTCAGTTTCATAGATGACATTGGAGGTCTGCTGTTGTGATCCGTGGGAGGATGAGGGAAATGCACATCTGCATTATCGTCCCAGAAGAGGAGGTGTTACTCCTTTACTGTTTATAGACAGCAGATGTGACATTGACTTGGCTCTGTAAGCCAGAACATTTATTAATGAGAGCTGTCGAGTTGGCATGAGATGTTTGATAAAGGCATGGTTTTAAAGGAGATAATAATTCCCCAGAAAACTGGTTATATGCATTTATCCAGTTCTTGTCTTTCCAACCCTTGTAAGGCACCCTCACCTGGAGAGGCTCTATTGTAAGGGCAGAGATGATGAGAAGCTGAGAAATGAATAACCTACCCCACCATCTGGCCTGTTGCAGTTCCAAAAGTCACATGGCATAGCCAAGTTAGTTCTTCTTCTCTGTGTTTATTTGAGGTGCCAAATGCTAGATTTAAGCCAAGAACTGATTTTGAAAATATTTTTCTACTTCTGTTTTGTCAAACGTGTTCCTTGGCATATTATGTTAGGGCTTGTTCTGCTAAAGCTTAGCAGAGCCTTCTGTTTCTTCAAGCTGATTTGGCTTGCACAATTTAAACATTAGACCCTGGTTTTGGAACAGAATTCTTCTCTAGAGATAGCACGAAGTGTTCTAATTTCCAATCAGGGTAATACCTATCAAATGAAGGATGGAGCTTTTATTCTTTAATTGTTATTCTTTTGTATATGGGGCTTCTATTTTAGCTATTTTCTGCTCAAGCCTGTTTGACTACATTTTCTCTTCTCTTTCCATAATCTTTCTAATTATGGGGGGAAACGCAAATGTTAAGCTAGAATTCTTTTAACAAGAAAAAGAAATGAAAGTGTAACTGCTTTACTTTCATAATTTGATTTTGCTTGAACTTTTAAGATACCAGTGTGATTTTAATATAAAGAAATAAAGACTACACATGAGGGTTTTGGGGAGTATACATGTCTAGGTATGATAGTACAGAAATACCTCAAGGAAAATTTTAATATACAGATGAGGAAAAAGTTTTCTGCTGGGGTTAAATATATGTAGTTGCTGATGAAAAAGCTTTAAAGCCTTTTCACTTATTCCCTGGGCGTCTTTTGGAGAGAGGGATGATTGTAGTAGCTTCTATATCTCTGACTAGTGGCAGAATAATATTTCATTAAAGGAAATTGATTGTTTGTGAGCACTGAACAGCTTGATTGAGAGCTGAGGGTGACTGAAAGCATCACTTGGTGTTGGTACTTGAAGAAATGAAGTAGCCCATGGTTCAGTGTCAGCTTAAGTGTAGAATCCATCAACAGAATAATCACCCAATTCACAGCAGTTACATTTGTGCTGTGTTTAATTTAGGGGAGACTTCTGTTTGTTCTTCCATCGTCTCTGTTTCTTCCTAAGTGTGTCAGTGCTTTCTTCAGCTCCAGAAGTCAGCCTGTACCACTTTTCAGACATCAGCATTACTGTGTTCATGTGGGAAAGCCCTGCATTTGTGCTCACAGTCCACCCTGTCCCACCTTGTTCTTTGTCATTGGTTGTAGCCCCTTTCCCACCTTTTCACTTGATATGTGTTCTTCAAACTAAATATATGTAACTTATTACTTTTCTCAGGAATTGGTCAGAAAGCCAAAGGAATGGCTGAGCTGCAGTGAGAGACATCAAAGTCCAAGTCACCCAGCGTCCCTAGAGCCTTTGAAATGAATTTTCTACCTGGCTAATTTGAGTTTTCTTCCCTAGTCAGAGCAGGCAGAAACCCAATTTAATTTCCCAGGGCTATGGCTCTAAGAGGGTGTTAGATTTTGTTTGTTTGTTTGTTTTAAGCTCTCTTTCCTCTTGGTGTTCTTCACTCCACCCATCCCACCCTGCTCCTGGTTCAGAGTCTGATTTCACCTTTGAAGCTCAGGGCACTTCATCTTAGGAGATCCTACAGGATTCTCTCTACACAGAAGGTTCTGCATAGATATTCTCACAATTAGTGACTTCACTAAGTATCCAGAATCAGAGAAGTAGGCTAGGCTTAGAATGCCGACTGCATACTGCAATCCCTAGGGAAGATGAAAAACCAAAACAACCCACCACTGTCCAGTCTCTCCTCATAGATTCTTATTTAGTTGCTCAGAGATGGGAGATTGGACACTGGTATTATTTCAGCTGTGCCCTAGTGATTCTAATGTTCATCAAGGTTCATAACCCTCCCTTCCAGGTAATATCCAGTTACCTCTTCCATTCTGAGTGAACCTGGCTGGTTGCTTGTCATTAGGACATTCCAGGCCCCAAGGAGAGACCAGTTCCCTGCTTTTGCTGTTAGAGACATGTGAGGGAAGCCAGATGGACTCCATTCCTTCAGGTTCTTACGGTGACCCTAAATCATTATCACCTAATTTTCTTATTTAATATGGCTTATTCTAAAGCAGGAATTCTCAAATGTGGCTTGACATCTCCCTGGGGTGTAGGCTGGTCTCAAAAGGCGTCGCAAAATTTATTTAAGATCACTTTAATTTCTAAAGAAAATTTTCTGTCTCCTGTGAACTGGTCTGAAATCAAGCAATGGAAAAGAGGGTGTCAGAGGTTCCCAAAGGCTGAGGTGTTGACATACTTCTGTTTGTTCCTCTGACAAATGTTAGACCCCCTTCTATGTTTTGGTACCTCTGGAGTGTCACCTGTGACTTGCTTGCCTCATAACAACAATCAGTAATTAGATTTATTGCCTCATTTGGTGACTTTGTTGCAGTTTTTAAAATGTCAGTTTAGAAGTCTTGTGAGTATGTCTGTGTATCAGTAATTTTTTAATTTATTGGTTTTTGGTTTGTTTTAGCATACTGGGTTTTTTTAATTGAAACATAGTTGATTTACAATGCTGTTTTAGTTGCAAGTGCATAGCCATGATTCAGTTATACATATATATATGAATCAGTTATATATATATATATATGATTCTATTTTAGATTAATTTAGATTAACATTCTTTTTTAGATTCTTTCCCATTGTAGGTTATTACAAGATCTTGAGTAGAGTTCCCTGTGCTATTATGAATTCGGCTGCTGTAACCTCTATGATGTGTAAATACTCAAATAACTTTAAACTGTCTGAACTCCTTAGCTAGCACTCTGCTTCCTCAAAGTGGGGGCAAACAAGCCAGAACAGGTTTACATGTAGCAGGGCCTGTTAAGAGTGACTGCTGAGCTGATGAGCCAAGAGAATGGTTTGTCACTTTTTCTGAGAGGCATAGCTGGATTAATTTTGTGAGAGGACACCCGAGGGAGGAGCCCTTGCTGGAATAGAAAGGAGAGATCAAGATAAGTTATCAGAATGGGAGAGAACTCTGGGATTGTCAAATCTAGCCTTACAGGTATGTGAACCAAGCTGATTTATTAGGGATTTCAGCAAGATTCATTAAGTGCCTGTTAGAATACTGCATGTTGTGTTGGAACTACAAGAGGCAGTTAATGTATTTGGGTTCTGCAGAGAAACAGAACCAATAGGAAGTCTTTTCTATTTATGGATATTTATGATAAGAAATTGGGCTTCCCTTGTGGCTCAGCTGGGAAAGAATATGCCTGCAATGCAGGAGACCTTGGTTTGATCCCTGGGTTGGGAAGATCCCTTGGAGAAGGGAACAGCTATCCACTCCAATATTCTTGTCTGGAGAATTCCGTGATCTGTATAGTCCATGGGATCGCAAAGACACATGACTGAGCGACTTTTCTTTACTTACTTTACCGTAAGAAATTGGTTTATGCAGTTATGTAGGCTGACAAGCCCCAAGGTCTATAGTTGGTAAGCTGGAGGCCCAGAAATACTGATGGTATGAGTCTAGAGGCTTGAGATCTGGGAGAGCTGATGGTGTAAGTTCTAGTCTGAAGGCTGCAGGCTTGTGACAAGGAGAGCTGATGTTTTGGTTTAGTATGAAATCTGGAAAGCTGATGTCTTAGTTTCAAGGTTGAGGCAGGAGCTCTTATTCATGAGCTTATTCATGGGCAAGTCAGCTTGCCCTCAACTGATTGGGTGAGGCCCACTTATATTAGAGATGGTGATCTGCTTTACTCAGTATATTAGTTGAAACATGAAAGTCATACAGTAGGATTCTCATAAGAAGCATGCTAAATAATACTTGACTAGATACATAGATATCTAGACACCTTGTGGTCCAGTCAGGCTGATGCATAAAGTCAGCCCTTACCCATGACTTTTCCAAAACATATGGCACAGATGTAGGTCTCAAATCAACATCTCCTGACCCTTGCTCAGAGTTCTGTCTGCTTCATGTTCCTATTTTATGACTCATCTGTAACAAATGAACAATAAAGACAAAAGTAGCCGTAAAAATCAATAAATGAGGCTTCATCAACCATCAAAACTTCCACTCATCAAAAGATATCCCTAACAAAGTGAATAGACGAGTCACAGGCTAGGAGAAGGGGTCTGCAAAATTTATTTCTGACAAAGGACTGATACGCAGGATGTGTAAGGAACTCTTAAAGTCAATATTAAGAAGATAAACTAATAAAAAGCTAAACAATTTGAATAGAAATTTCACAAATGAATAGAAGATACTTCATATCCTTATCCATCAGGGTAATACAAATTAAAGTAATGAAGAAGCAATATAACACATATATGAAGAACATTGAAATAAATAGTAAAGTCAAACATGAATGCCAGATTTCCTGGTAACTGGTGCTGGACTGAAGGGTGTTTGATACTCTGCACTGTCATTCATATTCCATACAAACCTAAAAGTCCTGTCTCTTTGGCCTCCGCACACCTTTGGCCATAGAGTGTGCCATGGATGCACTATTTTTAAGTGTTCGGTGTATGAAAGCAGTCCAGTGACCGCATCCAAGTTTTAGTTAGTTTTCAGCCTAGTAATATGGAAAGCTTAACTTGTTTAACTTGTTTTATACATTTTGTCATAAGCATTAATCATTAAAAAAACTCTCCTTGAGGACAAACAACTCCACAAAAGGTACATTTTAGAATATGATACTGATACTTCCAAGTCAAGGGGAGGGGAGCTAGCATTTGCGGAACATTGCATGTTTTCATTTAATAATCTTGACCACCCTGTTGTATGTACTGTCATTATCCCCATTTTCCTAATAAGGAAACAGAGACCCAGAGTGATTAAGGAACTTGCCTAAGAACACTGAGGTAGCAAATGGCAAAGTCAGGATGGGAATGTAGTTCTGCTTAGTCCTTCTTTAGTCACTAGTGTTATTTTAAGTAGTGTTTTCATCCTTCATCCACTCATTTAATCATCACTAGGTCTATGCCGATTTCTCCTCTAAGCTGAGAGGGTCTCAGCTCTCATGTGAAACTATCATGGTGGTGGAGGACACATAATAAACGAGATAAAGAAATATATTGATAAACCACCTCAGATGGCTCAGTGGGTAAAAAAATCATCACTTTAAGTGGCTCAGTGGGTGAAAAATTCACCTGCAGTGCAGGAGATGCAGGAGACAAGGGTTCTATTCCCAGGTCAGGAAGAGCCCCTAGAGAAGGGCACAGCAACCTACTGCAGTATTCTTGCCTGGAGAATCCCTTGGACAGAGGAGCCTGGTGGGCTACAGTCCATAGGGTCACAAAGAGTTGGACATAACTGAAGCAACTGAGCAGTCATACAAAGCCTGTGAACACAATAAACCAGAACGATGGGCTAGACACTGGTGGAGGGGCTTTCTGTTGAGAGCCTTGCCCGAGACTATCTCTGCTGCATCATTGTTAAGACTAGCACAAACCTCTGGTCTCAGCATTAAGCTCTGATTCCTCTTTCCCAGCATCCCTGCACTAGAAGACAGATATGTTTATGTAAGTATGTGCAGAGGAGATCTTAGCTGTTTGAAATCATCCCCAGTATGAGGGTTTTTCCCCCAGTATTCTTCTAATATGCTCTTAGATCTAAATGGAGAAAAGAAAGAAGCTCAACAGGAATAACTATTCCTGATTGCTCTTCATTTATCCATCTCCCAGGGTGGTACTGCCTCACTGGGCTTGTTGCAGTGACTGGGGATCACTTCAGGCATTTATTTGGAAGCTGCCAAGAACCGGGCTGCTGAGGTTCAGAGAGTAAACCCACAACAAAGAATTTTCTTGTCCAAGATGCCAGTGGCACTCCTGTAAGAAACCCTTGGTGAATCGTGCCATGGGCTTAAGCTTGTATCTCTTAAAGTCTTGTGTATCAAGGGGGTGAGATTTGACCAGCTAGGTCTGAGTTCTTTCATCCGTGGATTTCCTTTAGGTCTTTCCCATTCTGTGACAAAGGCCAGGATTCTGACCAGATCCAGTTGATGATGTTCTGTGCTTTTCCTCTGGTTATCTGGATCCATGAGATGGCAAGACAGAGAATGGTTTATTGAGTCTGTTTTTCTTTACTTGTATATAAAATTTTAAATGCTGTAGCACTTTGGCTTGCAAGTCTGTGCTCTAGTTAAGAAAAAGATGACTATTAAGAGCCATGTTTTCATCTACAATTGGAGAGTTCATCAGAGAGAAACCAGCTTGGCAGATGTGCTGGGGTTTCCTTACATAAATCACCTCCCACTGTCGGGGTGGGCATATGGCCAGTGAGTGTCCTAATTATTGAATGGCTTTTATAGCCCCATTATTTATAATCACTTTTGAATAACAGCTGAAAGATGGTGATGGAATGAAAATAGTAGTGTGAAAACGATAATCACTTATGGAATTACAGGAATTAGAAATATCTTGTGACCACCTATGAATTAAGAACTCTTTCTCCCAAATAATTTTTAGCCACATATACTGTATATCATACTCTCTATAAATGAGAACTGTGATCAGTCCCTGTAAGAATTCTTACCTACTGGTTTCACGAAAGTAAAACAGCCCGAGAACCCTGCACATAGGCACATTCACATAGGTGCATTATGTACATTTTTTTAGAAATAAATTCTGTTTTGGGAATATTTTAGATGCAAAAAGCTGCAAAGATAGTACAGAGCATTCTGGAATCTCCTTTACCTAATTTTCCCCAGTGCCAACATCTTGCATAGTCATGATACATCTGACCTAAGTTGCTTTTACCAGTGTCTATTTTCTGTCTATGTTGTATTTAGTTGTCATGTCTTAAACTCCTCTAGTCTGTACAAGGTTCTTAATCTTTTCTTGTTTTTCCATGACCTTGACAGTTGCAATAAATACCAGTATATGTTTTCAACAAAAAGTTTCACCCTCCACTGCTGGATAAACACCTGGTTTAGAATCACAGAGATGAAAGGGGGAAAGTGTAGAGGTTTGGAGTTAGGATATCTGAGTTCTAGTCCTACCTCCATCTGATCCCTTCAGTACCTGAGAGTCTCACTTTCTTCATCTGTTTTGAAGTGGGAACAATATTACCATTCTCCCTGGGTTTTATGAGGTTTAAATGAGATAAAGTTCATGAAAGAGATTTATGATAAAGCATCAAACATATGATCGTCAAAGGGAAATTCTTGTTTATAATGTCTGAGTTTTTCAATCCTGCAGATCTGTATAGAGTGGAGATTGACACCAGTAACATTCCATTCCAGGAAACATTTAGTACATTTCTCAGAAGGCTCTTTAAATGTGTAAAATTGTTCTGCTTTGTAGAGGCCATGAGAATGGGTTATGTTTAAGCCATTGAGTTTTTTTATGAAAGCCCCACCAGTGCAGATCTGTGGCTCACCCTCCTACTCTTTTTCTAAGGCAGTTGTTTGTACACCAGAGCTACCTGTATACACACAGATGCACAGTCATGTAAAGCCTGGCAAGCTTAGGCAAACATCACGTTTTTGAGAGAGAGACAATCCTTGGAATGGGGTGGTGGCAAACTACAGCTTGTGGGCCAAGTCCAGGCTACTGTATGTTTTTGTAATAAGGTTTTATTAGAACATAGCCAGGCACAATTGTTTACATCTTGTTTAGAGTTGATTTACTGGTAAAACAGAGCTGAAGAGTTGGAACACAGACCTTACAGCCTACGAAGCCTAAAATATTTACTATCTGACCTTGCAGAAAAGTTTTGCCTGCATCTGCTGTAGAATCTTACTGATGCAAGATGTCTTTCTTTCCATTCTCACCTGTCTGGGACCATATACTTGTGATTCTCTTATTTGTTCTCAGTTCTGAAACATTTTTAAAGAGGAGTACTGTGCAAAGCATAGACTTATTAGGATGCTTTGCTCAGGGAAAATGGTCTCACCTTTTTCAGACCCATCAAATAATGTGTAGATATTGTTGGTGGGCTCTGTTCTCACAATCCAGCAGAAATTGGAGTGGCATGTGCTAATGTAATCCTTGTTGTTCAGTCACTCAGTAGTTTCTGACTCTTTGCAATCCCGTGGCCTGCAGCATAACAGGCTTCTCTGTCCTTCACTATCCCCTGGAGTTTGCTCAAACTCACGTCCATTGAGCTGATGATGCCGTCCAGCAGTTTCATCCTCTGCCGCCTCCTCCTCCTCCTGCCTTCAGTCTTTCCCAGCACCGTTTGTATGGCTTGGTGGCTTCCCTAGTGATTCAGACGGTAAAGCATCTGCCCACAATGCAGACCTGGGTTCAGTCCCTGGGTCAGGAAGATCCCCTGGAGAAGGAAATGACAATCCATTCCAGTACTGTTGCCTGGAAAATCCCATGGACGGAGGAGCCTGGTAGGCTACGGTCCGTGGGGTCCCAAAGAGTTGGAACACGACTGAGTGAATTCACTTTAACTTTATGCTTCTATGATATTTCCTTGTGTAGGTCAGAGGACCTGGAACTCTAGTCCTAGTCTGCTGTTGCTTGAATGATATCAGACCATATTAGAATATAGTTTACCACCTGCATTATCTATTCTTATCTGAGAATAAATTGGAGTGAGATTGGGACGGTAGGGGAACAGCTGTGTTAATTACTATGGATGTTCAAACTATGGAATGCCAATGGCATCTCAGTTTGTATTTGCCTTCAGAGCCATGTCCATCCAGTGTTCACTGTTAGCACTTGAGTCCTGCAGGTTGGTTGAGCACAGTTCTGTTAGATCCTAATGTCTTTTTAAGAATTTAGTGTCTTCTTGAAGGACACACACACACTATCGTCAGATTCCACTCGTGGTTCTGATTGTAGAGACATTTGACTTCAACTTTACATGAGGTCATGCAGCTGTTTATTGATTAGGGTTGGGCAGAAGCTCATATCAGCTATATAGTGTTGCCAGCAGGGGACCATTGTCTTTTCTGCTCTCAGTAAACCTTTTATTTATTCATTTTTCTGAGCAGGTGTTATTCTACTACCCTGTTTAACTAGAACGAATATAAGAAGCACAAAAGGCTGGAAATAATGAGAAAAATAGAGATGATGGAATTTGAACCTTGTTTTCTTTTCCATGCTTAATTCAGGTTTCTTCTCGCTGTGGGATGAAATTTATCAAAAGATTGACCAGGAGAAAAAGAACTGAGAAAACAGGCAGGATAATAATAATAAAGCAGCTATCCTGAAGTGCTAGCAAAATGTTTCATGCTTGTCCATGTGGGGAGTTAAATGTAGATAGTAATTTCTGGAGCTTCATCAGCATACAGAAATCTGTCCTGCAGCCTCTGTTTCACATCACAGACTCACCATGTATTTTTCTTTTCTGTTTTTTAAGTTCTGCAGAAACAAGATTGTAAGGATAGCAGTCTTTGTACCACTAGGGGAAAGGATTCAATCTCTGCTGGTCTAATGAGATACCACCTGCCTGGAGTCATGTGTGCTGTGCCTCTTATTATAAAGTGTTATTACTGGCTCACTAGTGGAGTGGCAGCATCTCTTGAGGTTTGCAAGAGATGGGAGAAATAGGGAAAAGCTCATTCTTAGAACCTAGTTCCCCAAGTTTTATTAAGGAACTTTGCTGGACTTAGACCTTTAATTTGAAGACTTTAGCATGTATAAAATCACTTGAAGGCTTGTTAAACCATAGATTGGTGAACCTGACTTTCAGAGATTTTAGTTCAGTAGGTCCTGAGTACAATGTAGTAATCTGAATTTCAGTAAGTTTCTGAGTAGAGCCGCTTAGGCTAATGTTAGAGATGATGAATATCCTGTACCCCAAGTATTACACAAGAATTGCTCACCTGGAGATGCAGAACCAACGTCTGGACCAAGAGTTAGCCAAATGTGGCCCCTGGGCCGAATCTGCTGCCTACGTTTGTAAATAAGTTCTATTGGAAAACAACTTTTTTTACATATAATCTATGGCTGTTTTCATACTACAAAGGCAGAGTTGACCAGTTGGACTGAGTCCATGCATGCCCCCAAAGCTGAAAAATATGTGCTGTCTGGCTGTTGGCCCTTTACAGAAAAATTTTGCTGACCCCTGACCTAGACCAGTGCTTCCATGCCATTTG
The DNA here is from genome assembly GCF_032452875.1 of Bos javanicus. NCBI lineage: Eukaryota > Metazoa > Chordata > Mammalia > Artiodactyla > Bovidae > Bos > Bos javanicus. Next base: position 35,773,725 of record NC_083889.1, read on the forward strand.
GGGGAAGGCGGCTTGGAAGTAATTCTGTAACTGGCACACTGAGTGTTACCAATTTCTGTATTTTTTAGACACAAGGGTTCTTTTGTTTTTATTTTTATTTTTTTACTTAAATACATATGATAATGGAATTCATTTGTTATTTCTCAACAAGCCGTTCTCCAAATCAGTTTTCTCATTGGAACCAACAGTTTCTCAGAATTAAAGGAAACATAGTTTTAGTAGCCATGCTTCCTCTCTTAATACAGAGCTTTGAATTAGAATTATTTGAATTATTGGTGGAAACTTTTTTTATAATTGCATAATTTAAAGGAGAAAAATCATTCTCATATGGACTCTGTAATTGTCAGATGTGTGTTAGTTGCTCAGTCATGTCTGACTCTTAGTGACCCCGTGGACTGCCCACCAGGCTCCTCTGTCCATGGAATTCTTCAGGCAAGAATACTGGAGTGGGTAGCCATTCTCTTCTCCAGGGGATCTTCCTGACCCAGGGATTGAACTCAGGTCTCCTACATTACAGGCAGATTCTTTACCTTGTGAGCCACCAGGGAAGCCCCCAGTTGTCAGATCAGTGATACTATATTTCCTTCAAAAACTGCTGTATGGAAGGCAGTTTGTCAATATGTTATCAAAAATCTTTAATGTTCATACTCATTGCTCTATTCACTCTACTTCCAGGAAATTTCAGCAAAAATTCATATTTAATGTTTTCCATTACAGCACTATTTATATTATTTTTTTTTTAAGAAAAAAAAAAAAAAACATCTAATTGACTGTTAATGTGAAGCTAATAATATTAAGGTGAACCCACACTGCTATTTTGGGACCATTTAAAATCAAGCTGGAAGGAAATGCCCTGGCTGTTCAGTGGTTGAGACTCCGTGTTTGTACTGCAGGGGGCATAGATTTGATTTCTGGTTGGGGAACTAAGATCCCACATGCCTTGTGATGTGGTGAAAATAAATGAAATCAAGCTGGATGAAGTGATGCTGATACAATCTTTTTGGAGAGGATTTTCTGTCAAGAACCTTAAACGTTTTTATACCTTTTGTACCAACATTTTCACTTAAGAATCATGAGAAAGTAATAAGAAATACAGATAGATTTTGTATAAGGAAGATAAGCACAGTGGAAACAATTTGTATGCTTAATAATTGGTAATGATTACATAGGTTGTGATAAATTGATAAGCTAAAGTACTATGTAAATTAAAAGTATATTTTGAGCTCTAATAGTATATTGGAAATGCTTATGAATTATTAGAATATTTGGGTATGAATCATGTATATCACACGATCTTACGCATCCCATGTTAAATAGGTACTCATGGAACTCTTAGTTCCACTCAGACCTGTTCATCACAGCTTAACTGAAGCTCAGACACCAAAGTCATTTTTGAGTCCTCTCTTGTATTTGGTATTTTCCTCCATCACATAGGTGAACTCTATCAGTTTCAGCTTTAAATTGCACCTCCTCTGTCCCCTCTGCCCTTCTATTTGGTCATTTCCTTAATCCAGGTCATCTCAGGTCTCGTTGGGTCAGCTTCATCCCATTTCCTCCCTGTACCCTCACCCACTGCATGGCTGCAAGAGTCATCTCAAAATTTAGACCAGACCTTCCCACCTCCCTGACTAAAATCCCTTGAGTGGATTCCTACTGAGCTTGGAATGAAGTGCAGACTCTTATGGTCTGCAAGGTACAAAATTATCTGGTCCCTGCTTATCTTTGGAACCTCAATATGAGCCTAGGCCTTGTCTGAGCTTTATGCTGTTTCTCTAAATTTTTAACCTCTTTTCCGCTTCTGGAACTTTTACACATGCTGTCCCTCTGCCTACAGTGCTTTACCCCACACTGAGCAAAACTAACCAGCTTCTCGTCTTCCTTTTCATCTTACTATTATCTCAGACCCGAGGCCTGCTTTTTGCTTCCCGAAACGGGTGTGTCAGTCCTGACTCAGAAACTCAGTGTTTTCATGCCCTCTCTTCTGGGCCCACAGGGTATCTGGCTGAAGGCACTTAAGAAAGATTTGTTGAGTGAATCAACGAATCTGCTCCAATATTTAAGCATATTATAAGTATATATGTATATGCATACTCAGGGCATATAGTACTAAATGTTAATGGTGATGCAAATTAAATAACAGTTTATTTTTAAACTTTTGGCAGAAAACAACAAAATTCTGTAAAGCAGTTATCTTTCAATTAAAAATAAATAAACTTTCTTTGGGAAGTTTTGTATATTTTTTAAATCTTGTAATTAATTTATATTGCTTCTTTATTGTGGTAAAATAATACATAATATAAAATATATCATTTTAACCATTTTTAAGTATACAGGTCTGTGGCATTAAGTACATTCACTTTGTTGTACAGCCATCAACACCATACATTTCCAGAATTTTTTTCGTCCTTCCCAGGTGAAACTCTGTACCCATTAAATATTAAATTTCACCAGTAACTTATCTTATTTTCACAATAAGAAAAACATTAGGAAAAATATGTTATGACAAAACAGATAGCGAACATATTTTTCGGACAAAGCTCATTTAAACATATATCAGATTGTAAGTCTGAGTGACTACAAAGCTAGTACATTTGTTCTTCACCTTATAATTTTGTATTAGAAAAGCCTATCCTGTATATAGTTCATATATACAGATGTATATATATATATAAAGGTGTGTGTGTGTATATATATATATATATACATACATACATCTAAAGAATATATATATTCTTTTCAGATTCTTTTCTGTTATAGTTTATTATAAGATATTGAATATAATTATTTGCGCTATACAGTGAGTTCTTATTGTTTATTTAGAATAGTGTGTATCTGTTAATCCAAACCTCTAAATTTATTACCCCTCCCTTTTCCTTTGGTAACCATAAGTTTGTTTTCTATGTCTATGAGCCTATTTCTGTTTTGTAAATAAGTTCATTTGTATCATTCTTTAGATTCCACATATAAGTGGTATCATATAGCATTTGCCTTTCTCAGTCTGACTTCACTTAATATAATATTCTCTAGGTCCATCCATTTTGTTGCAAATGACAGTATTTTATTCTTTTTTATGGCTGAGTAATATTTCAGGTTTTTTTTTTTTTTGAGTGTGTGTGCACATGCCTGCGTGTATACACACACATACACTGTATCTTCTTTAGTCATTGATCTACCGCTGGACACTTAGGTTGCTTCCATGACTTGGCTATTGTTAATATTTCTGCTATGAGCATAGGAGTTCACATATCTTTTTGAATTAGAGTTTTCACCTTTTCCAAGTATATGCCCAGAAGTGGGGTTGGTGGATCATATGGTAGCTTTATTTTTTGTTTTTTTAAGGAACCTCTATACTATTCTCTGTAGTGCTTGCACAGATTTACTTTTTCCCATCAACAATGTAGGAGAGTTCTCTTTTCTCCACATGCTCTTCAGCATTTATTAATTGTAGACTTTTTGATGGTGGCAGTTCTGGTTGATATAAGGTGATATCTCATTGTAGTTTTGATTTGCATTTCTCTAATAATTAGCAATGTTGAGCATATTTTCATGTGTCTCTTGGCTGTCTGTGTATCTTCTTTGGAAAAATATCTACCTAGGTCTTCTGTCCATTTTTTGATTATTTTTGGGTTTTTTTGTTGTTGGGCTGCGTGAGCTGTTTCTATATTTTGGAAATAAATCCGAAATAGGTTGCATCGTTTGTACATACTGAATATTTTCTCCCATTCCGTAGGTACTTTTGTTTATGTGGAAAACTAATTTCTTGACCGTGCAGATTTCTACTGACTAGCATTCCTGCTTAGAATCTATATTCTAGGAGATAGAGATCAGAGCAGAGTTCCCTCATAATCCCTCATAGAGACCAGAGCAGAAAATGATGCTCTGGTTGAGTTGGTAGAAAACTATCTAGCATGGGAGAGCAATAGTTGGAGAATAGCACAACGCAGTTATTTTGGGAATTGTTTCATGTTTAAATAATAATAGGCAAGGTTTGTAACATAAATACTTGATGAAGGAATCATACCCAGAATATATAAATAGCATCTTATCAAGAATAACAAGACAACCTATTAGGAAAATACACAAAGACTATGAACAGGCAAGTTACAGGAGAAGAAATGTTAAAAAGAAAAAAAGAAGGTCCAATTTCATTAATACATGGTTTGTAAATAAATTAGTGTAATGTATCAAATAAATTGATAAAATATCAATTCATCTTTATTAGATCAGGAAGATTTTTTAAAAAGATGGGTGGTTTGTATATGCTCAGTTATGTGTGACTCTTTGCCCTCCCATGGACTGTGTAGCCCACCAGGCTCCTCTGTCCATGGAATTTTCTAGGCAAGAATACTGGAGTGGGTTGCCATTTCCTACTCCAGGGGATCATCCTGACCCAGGGATTGAATCCTTGTCTCTTGCATCTCCTGCATTGGCAGGTGGATTCTTTACCATTGCACCACCTGGGAAACACAATGGACAGCGCAGAAAAGAGTTGCTGGTTAGTTTGAATGCCAGCGTACCAAATTGGCTCTTGGCTTGGGTCTAGGAAATTGCATTTCCAGAGGGTTCTCTCCATTCCCAGAACTAATAGCAGCTTATTGTGCTTTAACTGTTGATGCAAAAGATACATTTTATCCTTTCCTTCTGAGAGTTTGGAACTTGATTTTATGCCAGGCAGAGGCTGCCTACATGATTAGTTCCTAATACAAATTCTGGGCCCTTATGTGTAATGAGCTGCCTTGAGTGTCTAAAGGGCACATTTCACATTGTTGCCCTGGGAGTTAGAGTGACTTCACCGGGGAGGGGGCTCTCAGAAGCTTGTACCTGATTTCCTTTGGACTTTACTGCCCCTGGAACCTTTTCCCTTTGCTGCACTTGAGTTGTACCCTTTTTCCATAATGAAATATAGCTTTGAGTACAAGTATATTCTGAGTCATGTGAATCTTCCTAGCAAATCTTCAAATCTGGGACTAGTCCCAGGACCCTACATACACAAATAATGGCAAATGTTGGCCTAAGTGTGGGGAAATGGGACTTCCCAGCCTTTTGGTAGAAAAGCAAGTTGACCCCAATGATTTTGAGAATTTAGAGATACCTAGGTAAGTTAGAAGGTGACTACATCTATTTCCAGGTTTAGATATTTTAAGAGTAAAAAAATACACAGTTTTGCTTTTTTTTTTCAAGTATTTTAATGACACTTACTGCAGCATTGTTGAATTGTCAGCAACATTGGAAATAGCCTAATTATCTCTGAAGGAGAAATAAAATTACTGTATTTTAAAAATGGAATATTATACAGCATTTAAATAATTCAAAAGTACACTGATTGACATGGTTAAATTTCTGTCAAGTAATGGTAATCAAAAGAGCAGAGCTATATTGTTGTACATTTAAAACCACAGAATTCCAGATATATACATATGAAAATATGAAATAGTGGCTAATCCAAGACAGGGTCTAAAGTCCCCCTTTTGCTATTTAAATAATAAAATTATCTTAAAATTAGCTCTGAAACCTTTTGTTGGAAAAAGTTCTGTATGTTGCTGACCTGTGTTCTCTTTTCCATTTGCAAAACAAATCTTGAATTTCACAGAGAGCGAAGATGCTATGACAAACCCTTCCTCTAACAATTATTATTTCATTGGCTCACTGCCCTTGACAATTAGGAGAAGATTTATAGACATGTTCCCCTGAATAATTGGCAATTAATTTGAGATTAGATGCCCAAAAAGTACAGTATTTCTAATGTAATGCGAAGGTTGAGGCTTTTGGCTTATAAATGTCATGGAACACAGAGTAAATGTTAACCGGCAGCGAAGTTAACCTTGCCCTTTTGCACATCCGCAGTAGGGAGGAGTTTTAGTTTGATGATCATAAACTTTAGCTAGCTTGGCTAGTTTGATTGTAAAGCTCAAGTGTCAACAAAGAGTGTCTATGAATTAAGAATGCTTCCAGTCTCAGTGCCCCAGGTTCATCTTGATAGGTATTGAATATGATTCATAAGGATCTATGTGGGATAAAGGAACACTCTATCCTGAGTCTTCTTTGGATTTTTGTTTTGGACTCGTCAGGACCTATATGAAATAAAGAGATACTGAATCCCGAGTCTTCGGAATTGCTTTTGACTTAGGCAGTGGTACATTTGGATCCCATAACATCTTTACAACTTACAGATCAAATGTTAGCTGTAAGTGTGTTTTTATTGCACAGAACTCTGGTCTCCTAGGGGAATATAAATACTAGGTTCTAGGCAATGGGGATTTTGCTGATAAACTTTCTTTTCCTTGTGGTCAAATTCAAGAACGTTTAGACCTAGAAGTAGAGTTGACCAGCATGACTATCACATGTCAGTAATTTACTAGTTGATTTTATTTTCTGAACAATTCCAGTGCAGTGCCAGTTCAGTTCAGTCCAGTCGCTCAACCGTGTCCAGTTCTTTGCGACCCCATGGGCTATAGCACACCAGGCAGGGGTCCATCACCAACTCCTGGAGCTTGCTTAAGCTCATGTCTATCAAGTTGGTGGCACAGTGCCAGAAGTATATTAAATCTGTGCTAAATGTTAACCAGTTTACACATGTCCAGAAAATTTTAGTGCAGTAGAGTTTTATTAGAGTGCTGAATATTCATTGGAAGGACTGATGCTGAAGCTGAAACTCCAATACTTTGGCCACCCAATGCGAAGAACTGATTCTCTGGAAAAGACCCTAATGCTGGGAAAGATTGAAGGCAGGAGGAGAAGGGGATGACAGAGGATGAGATGGTTGGATGGCATCACCAACGCGATGGACATGAGTTTGAGTAGGCTCCATGAGTTGGTGATGGACAGGAAAGCCTAGTGTGCTGCAGTCCATGGGGTCTCTAAGAGTCAGACACAGCTGAGCGACTGAACTAAACTGAGAGTTTTATTCCCTTCTGGAAACTCTAGAAGTAGCCTTTATTCCAAATTTCCCTGTGCCTGTATTTTGTTTCTGGCCATGTAAGTCAAAAGTTTTATGTGCATTTTTTAAAAGCTCATTTTAATGATAATTTCTTATATATCTAATTCATAGTTAGTATTTTGTATGTGTGTGTGTTTGGCCACTCTGTGTGGCTTTTTAGGATCTTGGTTCCTTAACCAGTGATTGAACTGAGGGAGGCCCTTGGCAGCGAGAGCTTGGTGTCCTAAGCATTGGACCACCAGGGAATTGCCTCTGTGTATTTTTAAAAGGAATACCAGTCCGTTTTTGGACTGATCTAAGCTCTTTCTTCACTTGCTTCAATGGTGGCCCACTCTAGTGATAATCTCCATCTTTTATTAAGTGCTTTCTCTTCGCCAAGTACTGTCTGAATCTCCTTTAATCTTTACAAGTCTTGTATTAGAGCTACGTTACGTCAGTGCTCTGTTTTCATAAATGAGAAAAGTGAGGTTCAGAGAGTAAGCAAGGCACTTAGGTTCACCAGCTAATAAAGAGTAGAACCAGGATTCACACACAAACCTGTCTGTCTCAACCACCAAGATTTACTCCACTCTTCTTTCAGTTTCTCTCTTTAATGAGAAATTGAAAACTAAGCATTTAGAACAGTGCCTACCATATAGTCTTTCGATAATTATGTACAGTTTAAATTTTTGAAATTGATTTTATGATAGTGCAATTTCTATACTATAAAATGTCTCCATTTAGATATACTATTCTGTAAGTTTTGATAAATGTGTAAACCTGTGTTATCACTAATACAATTGAGATATACTGCATTGGAATCCCTGCCGCCCGTCCCCCGCCACCCCCCCCCCCACCCCCCACCAAGTTTCCTTTTGATTTCCCTGTTTAAAAAAGTTTTTGTCTTGATATCAGTGTTGGCTCTCAGGAAGTCATAAAAAATAGTTCAGACTTCTTGCTTATCCTTCACCCTGCCTCTTCCAGTGGTAGCATTCTTATGTAGCTATATAGTACAGTTGCAAAACCAGGAAATTACAGGTATACTCTATAGATTTTGTTCCCTGTGTGTTAATCTCTGCCTGTTCTCACTCCAGGTAACTGCTAAACTGTTTTCTGTCATTGTAGATAGGCCTGCTGTGAAGCTTTATATATAAATGGAATCAGATAATATGTTGTCTTTTGTGTCTGGCTTCTTTTGCTCAGCATAATGTATTTGAGATTCATCAATATTCGTGGTTTGTATCTTTTAATTGTTGTGTAGCATCCTGTTGTTTGAATATAATACAGTTCCCTTATCCATTCAGTGTTGATAATCATTTGGATTGTTTCCAATTTGGGGCTAGTATATAATGAATGAAGTTGCTGTGATGATTCATCTGTAAGTTTTGTGTTTATATGTGTGTACTTGTTTTCACTTCTCTTGCATAAATAACAGTGGAATTGGGTCATTTGGTTAGTGAAGATTAGTTTATAAAATACTGTCAAGTTGTTTTCCCATTTTAGACGCCCACTAGCAGTATATTGCCTGGAAAATCCCATGGACAGAGGAGCTTGGTAGGCTATAGTCTATGGGGTCACAAAGAGTCAGACACAACTGAGCGACTTCACTTTCACTTTCACTTAGCAGTATATAGGAGTTCCTGTTGCTTCACAGTCTTGCTAAAACCTAATATTGATTTTTTCCATTGTGGCAGGTATGTAGTAGGATCTCACTATGACTTTAATTTGCCTTTCTCTAATAATTAGCGGTATTGAATATCTTTTCATATGCTTAATGCACAATTGTATATATTTTATAAACTATATATTCAGACCATTGTGGGGAGGTGGGAAATGTGTGTGTGTGTGTGTGTGTCTTCTTAATAAATATTTGATGAATAATTGAATGACCTGAGATAGAGCTATGTATTTTTCTTTTGGCCACTTGAAATCTTAGGTGTACTACAATTCAAATAAAGTAGTTCAAATTGAGTTTCATTAGTCTATTCTAAAATGATCAGCTATAGTAGGAAATCTGGTTTAGAATATGATACTAAAATAAAGATCAGTAATTCCTCTCCTAGGAATCATAGCATCTTCTTAACCATCAAACTTTCATGCTCATAACTTGCTCTTTTTGACTATGGGAAAATTATCTTCTGAAGACGTGAATTCTGTGGTTCACACGGATACTGCATTGTTTCTCTAATGCTAAAAATGCTCTTACCTAATTTTTATCTTGTCTAAAAACAGAAGGACAATCTTAGCCTTGTTATTTTTAGCTGTCACTGAAGCAGTTTTCTCCATTAAGAATAAGTGTTAGCTATGTTGATCTATAACCCATCTGCTGATCATGTAGACTATAATTTGTGTTTATAATTTTTTTAAAAAGTTTGGTTACCTTCTTCTTTCTGTGATACATTTTGTAATAATATATTTTTTAAGCTTTTGTTTAGGTCTGTTAACTGTAGAGAATTAAAAAGAAATAAACACATAGACCAGCCCAGATAACTATTGCTTAAGCAACACCAATTAAAAAAAAAATGTGTTCAGTGATTATAAATCAACACAGAATAGTAAGATCTATATATCTCTTTCTGTCTGTATAATGAAGAGTGACGTATCCTCTTTTATTTCCCAAACTCAAGTCCTTCTTCCTAAAGGAGACTGTTGTTAAAACTTTTTGGTGGTTCCTTCCATTAATACATGTCTCTCCTTTTCTTTATTCTTCTCACATAAAAGGTCAGATGGTAGTTACCATTCCACATATTTTCCTGCAGTTCCAACACATGAAGATCTAGCTTTTGTAGAGTAGTTATTATGCAGATGATAGTTTTACTTAGTTGATTCCTGATGGTTGTTTCCAGGGTTTTTTTGTGATTATTTTTATTTATTCACTGCTACAAAAATGTTTCAGTGAACAATACTGGAGATTTGGGCAGACTTTTGCAAGTATAGCCATAGAGTAAATTTATTCCAGTTGAATCCCTAGTCAAAGAGCATTTTATAATTTGTCAGCTATTGATAGATTGTCCTCTGTAAGATTTCAGCCATCCACTTTCCATCTAATAATGTTTGCAAGTGTCTATAATACATATTTTAAATGTAATAGCTTCTTTTGAATTCTTTGTTGTTTGATTCTCCTAGTATTATGTGAATTGGGACCCCCAAATTAATACTGTTTCAGTGCTGTTTTATCTTTATTACATTCCTGCTTGCTTTTTCCCCTGCATAGGAAAACCAAAACTTAAGTCTTCCTGATGACAGAGGGTAGCAGACTAGAATGGCTTCTTGTGGCTTTCCTATACATGGCTCTCAGGCTGCTCAGTCTCTAGGAAACCTGATGTTTGATGCCTTCTGTTTTATATATTTCCTGTAGGAGGAAAGCTGAACAAAGACCTGCGACATTTTCTCAATCAGAGGTTCCAGAAAGGGTCGCCTGATCATGAGCTCCAGCAGACCATAAGAGATAACCTTTACCGCCATGCTGTGCCTTGTAAGTAGCCAGTTTGGGACATCTTACTGCTGGTGGGTGTGTGAAAAGTTGAGGGAAGACAAACAATAGCTGGTTCTGGAGTACTTGGCAGTTTGCTCATTTAGTGACTCCCTAAGTGCGGGGAGTCCAAATTGACAGTGTGGGACTAGCAATCCAGTGATTAAGACTCTGCGCTTCCAATGTAGGGGGTGTGAGTTCTATCCCTAGTTAGGACACTAAGACCCCACATACTGCAAGGGGAGGCCCCAAAATGGCGAAACAATTTAAAAACAAGCAAAACAATTGACAGACAGAGTACCTAACCAGGTGAATTACTTAGTTTTTCAAGTTCTGGCTTGAATATGCCAGGCAAATTATTTATCCTTTGTAAGGGCATGTTTTCACAGTAGTGAAAAAGACATCTCACTCTTACTAACTTCACAGAACTGTTAGAAAGTCAGAGGAGTGACATTTATCAAGTGTTTGTATCGTATGGGCACGGTGTAAGCCTCATAAATGTTAACCATTTTTGTTATGAGTGGAGAGGACCAGGCCAGAGGCCTTCAAACTGACCTCTGAGGATTTCAGTAGGTCTCTGGTGGCCCTCAACAAAGGGAATGCCTCAGTGAACTCTCTCTTCCCACCTTAATGAGATTCATAAATCATGATTTCATGTATGATTTCCTTTGAAGAAAGCCTCTGTGATTCCACAGATTAAAAAGCCCAAAGTTCCAAACCTATTCAGTTCAGTTCAGTTCAGTTCAGTCTCTCAGTCATGTCCTACTCTTTGCGATACCATGAATTGCAGCACGCCAGGCCTCCCTGTCCATTGCCAACTCCTGGAGTTCACTCAAACTCACGTCCATTGAGTCGATGATGCCATCCAGCCATCTCATCCTCTGTCGTCCCCTTCTCCCCCTGCCCCAAGTCCCTGCCAGCATCAGACTCTTTTCCAATGAGTCAACTCTTCACATGAGGTGGCCAAAGTACTGGAGTTTCAGCTTTAGCATCATTCCTTCCAAAGAACACCCAGGACTGATCTCCTTTAGAATGGACTGGTTGGATCTCCTTGCAGTCCAAGGGACCTATTAGATAAGACCAAATCTGAGAAAGCAAGATAATAGAACATAGGGACTATGACATTGGGAATTTTGTGGTTAAGGGAAAGAAGGAAGGGAGGAGGGAATCAGCCTACCAGATCATGAGGTTTAACCATGCTCTATCAGTCTACATTCTCATCCAGCTCATTATGAGATGAGAATCCTGGGAAGATGTGTGATTATTTACCTTCATTCAAAATAGGAAGAGAAAAAGAAGAAAATAAGAAGAAAGAATGATTTTTATTTTATTACTTGGGAGTTTTCTTTTTTCCTGTTATCCAGTCCTTCAAAATTTTATAATTAAAAAAAATTTTTTTAATCACCTAAAAAAAGGAGGACAAATTTGAAGTTCAAGGTACTCTGCCTATTGTTCTAATTCATTTGCTATGGATGGTTTTCTTTAAAAGAAGTAATATTTTTCCAGTGATGTGCTTGAGTGCTAGTGTTTCCTCATACTACTGCAAAATGATGAACAGAATTGATTTCAGGCATGCCGTGGTTCTTCAGGGACTTAGACTGGAAGCGTAGCTGGGGACCTTTAGCGATCAGATTTTAGAACAGACCCTGCCTTCCATTTCACCTATTCATAAAGCCAAGAGTAAGAGACTGAGTTGACTGCAAGTGACTTGGGCCAGTGCCCCAAAGTTGCCTCTTTCTGCTGAGTGGAAGAGCCACATTTATTTATTTATTTATTTTCAGAGCTGCATTTGACAGAGAAAATATGATCATGCATTAATGTGAATCTCTGGCCCCCAGTTCTTTTAATTTTGTATTATTAGTATTGAAAGCCATAATCCTAATAGTATCCTAACTGTTCCTTACACTTGGATTAATAATAATAATGATGACAATACCTGTGGTTACTCACATGAATGGGCAGGGATTGCCTTTCTATTTTTATAGAAATAAAGAAAGAAATCAAGACAGGAAGGTAAGCCAATTAAAGTAAGGCCAAATGTGACTAGGGTTTCAAGCCATTGTCCTACCTCTGATATACTGTCCCATTTTACACTTAGAATAGCAGCCCTTTGAGGTTGAGGTTTCCAGTACCCATTTTCCAGATGAGGAAACACAGAGCAATCAAGTAACTGTTACATGGCAGATCCAGGGCTTTGGGACTTGTAAGCCATCCAGGGCTATTTCTGTAGCTCGACCGTTGCTGCCTCCGAAGTTCTAGTAAGCAGGTTGGATGCAATTTTGCATAATTCAGTAATTGCAGAATCATGATTGTTCTCTGTGTAATTTTTCCCCTACTCAGATTCCAATTTAAGAAATGGGGAATGAAGCAAATGAGCACACCATTTCTTGACGCATCTGTGGTGTTACTATGGTTACATTTTGGCAAGATTTTCCATTTATTTTTTCCAGTGATTTATTGGACCTGACTGTGAGCTAAATGGCTTGATTTTAAGCTTATCACTCTGTAGGAATTGGGGCAAAAATGACCTCAGCCTTTTAAAAAACAGTGGAAAATAATATTTTGTCTTTGCTTATATAGAGCCATTGGTATTGATGTTTCATGTCTATGAAACCAATAAATCAGAAATTGAGAATGTGGAGAGAGATTTTTTTTTCACTAAAGAGAAAACAGGTAACATTTCATTTTATATTTCCTGCATAAAACAGGAAGGAAACTTGGAAGAGGTCTGTTTCTGAATCTGGCGCCGTGTGTGTGCCTTGGAACAGGGGTCCCGTGGGATTTGGTTATGGGCTTAGATGACTGGGTTCACACGTGTGTTTATTTTGGTTCTTTGGCCCATGTGACTGATAGAGCAGAGCTCAGTACCAAGCTGTCATGCTCATGGGTGAGGAAGCCCTGGACCGAGTCACGGATCTTCCCAGTGATGTTGTTGACTGTGCCACAGGGAAATGAACTCCTGCAATCTATATTTTCCAGAACTTCCTGCTGCCGGTATTTCAGTACCTTTGGTCTTTTGAGAAGGGATGATCTCATGAGCAGGTGCTTGCGAGCTGGGGTAGACTTCCCTTTCTGTACATTTTAGGAGGCTCACATGTCACAAGAAATGAACAGATAAGGCTGTTTGTTCTCAAGTTTGTTTTAGTGTCACCATAGTGTAGTAGAACCTTCTGGGCACCATGATGGGTTTTGCCATTCAGAATTCCATTTTATCCTAGTTTTTTGGCAAAGACAGTGGAAGTTTTGCATCCGTATTTTTGGGTAAAAAAATGAAGTAACAAATGTAGTTTCCTTAAAATCATACCAGTTCTAATGCCGCATTACTCACTTCTCATCCAGAATTTACCTAGTTAAATTGTTCATTTAGTGCTATTTTTGCTATAGTCATTATTATTTTCTACTCCTCTTTTGTTTTGATTCAAAAACATTTTATTCCATAGTATGAAAAGGGTCATCATAGATAAAATTTAATTATATTATCATTGAAAATTATTTGTTTCAGTTCATTTGCTCAGTTGTGTTTGACTCTTTGTGACCCCACAGACTGCAGCACACCAGGCTTTCCTGTCCATCACCAACTTCTAGAGCTTTCTTAAACTCATGTCCATGGAGTCGATGATGCCATCCAACCATCTCATCCTCTGTCATCCCCCTTCTCCTCCTGCCTTCAATCTTTCCTAGCATCACAGTCTTTTCTAATGAGTCAGTTTTTGACATCAGGTGGCTAAAGTATTGGAGCTTCAGCTTCAGCAACAGTCCTTCCAGTGAGTATTCATGAGGAGTTCATGATCTGATCCACAGTCAGCTCCCAGTCTTGTTTTTACTGACTGTATAGAGCTTCTCTATCTTTGGCTGCAAAGAATATAATCAGTTTGATTTTGGTATTGACCATTTGGTGATGTCCATGTGTAGAGTTGTCTCTTGTATTGTTGGAAGAGGGTATTTGCTATGACCAGTGTGTTCTCTTGGCAAAACTCTATTTGCCGTTGCCCTGCTTCATTCTGTCCTCCAAGACCAAACTTCCCTGTTACACCAGGTATTTCTTGACTTCCTACTTTTGCATTCCAGTCCCCTATGAGGAAAGGACATCTTTTTTGGGTGTTAGTTCTAGAAGGTCTTATAGGTCATCATAGAACCGTTCAACTTCAGCTTTGTCAGCGTTAGTGGTTGGGGCGTAGACTTGAATTGCTGTTATACTGAATGGCTTGCCTTGGAAATGAACAGAGATCATTCTGTCATTTTTCAGATTGCTCCCAAGCACTGCATTTCAGACTCTTGTTGAGTATAAGGGCTACTCCATTTGTTCTAAGGGATTCTTGCCCACAATAGTAGATAGAATGGTCATCTGAATTAAATTCACCCATTCCGGTCCATTTTAGTTCGCTGATTCCTAAAATGTCGATGTTCACTCTTAAAATGTCCTGTTTGACCACTTTCAATTTACCTTGATTCATGGACCTAACATTCCAGGTTTCTATGCAATATTGTTCTTTACAGTATTGGACTTTATTTCCATCACTAATCACATCCACAACTGGGCATTGTTTTCGCTTTGGTTCTGTTTCTTCATTCTTTCTGGAGTATTTTCCCACTCTTCTCCAGTAGCATATCGGGCACCTACCGACCTGGGGAGTTCATCTTTCAGTATCATATATTTTTGCCTTTTCATACTGAAAATTACTACCACCTCCCCCCACCCCCCACCCCAAATTACTGTGGAAAAAGAGAGAACTAGATGCAGAATGAGTCAGAAGCCTTGGTGTAAAATATGAGGGCTGTTCTATAACTGGTCAGCTTGGTCAGATAGCCTCTCTGAGTCTCTCTCTGTCTCTTTTTTTTTTTTTTCTTAAATCTCTAGTAAAATGGAACTAGAAATATCTATCTCCAACATTGTCTCACCAAACACTGACAGCAGCCCCAAGAGATGGATCCATTGGAGGAGACAGAGGCTCAGAGAGATTGCTTCGAATCACACAGTTAGCAAGAGCATGGACAGGGTTTAACCAATTCTCTAACTCCTGTACTGGGTATAATTGACAGTAATGTAATTAGAGAAACCTGTTTGCAGTTCAAGAAGCAACCATTAGAACTGGACATGGAACAATGAACTGGTTCAAAATTAGGAAAGAGTATGTATGTCAAGGCTGTGTATTGTTACCCTGCTTATTTAACTTATATGCAGAGTACATCATGTGAAATGCTGGGCTGAATGAAGCACAACCTGGAATCCAGATTGCAGGGAGAAATATAAATAATCCCCAATATGCAGATGATACCACCCTTATGGCTGGAAAGCGAAGAGGAACTAACTGAAGAGCCTTTGATAAGGGTGAAAGAGGAGAGTGAAAAAGCTGGCTTAAAACTCAACAATCAAAAAAATAAGATCATGGCATCCAGTCCTACCACTTCATCACTTCATGGCAAATAGATGGGGAAACAATGACACTGTTATTTTCTTAGGCTCCAAAAGCACTGCAGATAGTGACTGCAGCCTTGAAATTAAAAAACACTTGCTCCTTGTAAGAAAAGCTATGGCAAGCCAGAACAGCATATTAAAAAGCAGAGGCATTAATTTACCAATAAATGTTTGTTTAGTCAGCGCCATGGTTTTTTTAATAGTCATGTATGGATGTGAGAGTTGGACTATAAAGAAAGCTGAGCCCTGAAGCATTGATGCTTTTGAACTGTGGTGTTGGAGAAGACTGTTGAGAGTCTGTTGGACTGCAAGGAGTTCAAACCAGTCAACCCTAAAGGAAATCAATCCTGAATATTCATTGTAAGGACTGATCTGAAGCTGCAACTCCAATACTTTGGCCACCTGATGCGAAAAGCTGACTCATTAGAAAAGACCCTGATGTTGGGAAAGATTGAGGCCGGAGGAGAAGAGAATGACAGAGGACCTGATGGTTGGATGGAATCTCTGATTCAATGGACATGAGTTTGAGTAAGCTCCTGGAGGTGGCGGTGAACAGGAAAGCCTGGCATGCTGCAGTCTATGGGGTCGCAAAGAGTCAGACACAACTGAGAGACTAAACAACAATGATGTGATTAGAGCAGTATACCATGAACCACTGAGATTGAAAGAAGAAAGAAAGAAAAACCTCACTGTTGAATTATAAATGTTTAAAATCATAGAGTTTTATGTCTTGGGGGTGGGAAGCTAGATAAGTCATTGTATCTAAGAAATAAGCGTCTTCTCTCTGATTTTCATGTATTTCACTGATGTGTAGTATTGAATTTTAATAACTGCTTAATGATTATTCAGCTTTAAAAAAAATCACTGTAGGAATCTCTTGAGATATATCAGTGGTCTACTCATGGAAAACCACCTTAAGATAAATGGATCTTTTAAAAAAGAATTTTTAAAATTTTCAGCTGTCTTGGGTCTTCCTTGCTGCATAAGCTTGTCTCTAGTTGCAGTGAATGGGGGCTATTCTGTAGTTGCAATGAGCAGGCTTCATTGGTTTTATCTCAGTAATTGTGGTTCCCGGGCTCTAGGGCACAGGCTCAATGGTTGTGGTGCACAGGCTTAGTTGCTCCTCAGCATGTGGGATATTCCTGAACCAGGAATCCAATCCGCAGGCAGATTCTTTACCACTGAGCTCCAGGGGGATCCCCAATAAGTAGATTTCAAATGCATGTAAACATCATCAGTGTTGCTGACTTCTGTCATTCCTCAGAATCATCTGGTTAATATTTCTGTCTCCTGCCCCTCAAATCCTGCTTACATTCCCAATCCCCTTCCCCTAAATTCTTTAGTCATACAAACTTTGTCCATTTCTCAAATATGCCTGATATCTTCTTATAACTGGGTATAAATTATTATCTCTTTTCTCTCCATCTTTCCATCTAACCAGTTCATAAGCTTCTTGTAAGCTTTAGTCTAGATGCTGCTACCTCCAGGAAGGCCTCCGTAGATTGTGCCCACCGCCTTCCTCACTGCTCCCCCAGCCCCGCCACCCCATTTGACCACGTACCCTGCCTGCTGTATATCTATCTGTTCTTTTAGAATCCTACTCTTCTGAGGCCAGCGACTGGATCTACCTCAGTGATCAGCCCACACCTGGCTGGCTGAGTTTCTGGAACATGGGATAAATATCTATTGATTGAAAGAACTGATGAAGAGATGGATAGAGACCCACTTTGTTTTTCTTGTTTTATTATTTTTTTTCTTCATTACTTAACATTTTGGGGAATCAGCAGAGCTACTCTTGCCATAAAACTCTCAGAATAAAGGGCAGCTCAGCGGCTTGAGCTCCGAGTTGGCTGATGAAGACTCCACTGATTACATGACTGAGAATCTAAACCCAGAAAGTCCAGGCTCCTGGTGAGCTTGGAGCTGGAGTGCCCATTCACAGCCCCTCCTAATTACAGTCTAGATATCACTGCACTTCCTGCAATGATAGCCATTCTGCTTTATGACTTCTTGTCTTAGCTGATGTGACAACATCTGAGATTCTTGTTGGAACGGCTGCTTTGCCCGTGAAGATAAATGCGTTACCTGACAGGGCTTGTCATTTACTCTACTGCTGCTGTCAAAACGAGATACAACTCATCTAGGAGTCTCAGGGCTCTGGAATGCCGAAGTCCACCCCTCCTGTTCCTTCTCCCTTCTCTGGGCTCAATAGAGATTGAACACCTCTTTCTTTTCAAGCAGAGGTCATTTGAAAGAGGAAAGGATAAGTCAGTTTTTTCTGTAGCTTAACATGTTGATCAAGGCTCTCCCTGATACTGAGATCATTGCAACCTGTAAGAGGCATTGATCATTGACTTAAAGGAGTTTACAAAGGAATTAAACATCTTTGATCTCTAAGATTATTTAAATCTAATGTGGTAAACATAGGTGATCCTGCTTTTTATTTGTAGTGGTGGTAGATTTTAATGGGCATGTTAGCATCTGCTAACCAACAGTTGATGTGTTTATTATTTTGAATGTGACTGTGATGTCAGGACCATAAGTTACCTTTGGTGTTATTCAAATGTGTTAGTTTCTCTTAAGCATAGCTGTTTCCAGTACTTCTTGCCTGGAACTAACTCATTTTTCATTTACAGCTGATGATACTAACTAGACCAGTTTATCAGCAAGAGGCCAGGATAAAGAACTGGGTATAGGAACTTTGCTTCTTTCTTGGACTGTACATCTCTGTGTTTAGGTTGTGTTTGACACAAGTAGAAGGCTTCGGATTTTCATTCATGATGTAGACAGTTCTGTAAGCAACCCCAGAACTAATTAGATGAAAGTCACTAGAAATGTTCTCACTGTGACTGTTTCCCTTTTCCTCTTACCAGTTAGTGATGGCTGATATTGAAGGATCACTTTAGTCTTTACCAAGCCCAGCCTTGTTGCAAAACTCTGACTAGTAACAGTTATAACAGCTCTCCAAGTGCTCTCTTTTGTGCTCATACTGTGTCCCACAAGCCTTGCCATAATGCTGATACATAGGCTGTCTCTCACTCTGGGCTCAAAAAAAAACAAAAAAAAACAGTCTACTGAGGACCTGAACTGAAGCTCACTGCACTGGTAGACCCTCCCCCTTTTCTATTCAGTTGCAAATGTTTGTTGCCCACAATCAGATCAGTGTATGTCCTCATCCCTTCTCCATCACTTCCCCACTTTTTCTCTCCTCTTCCATTCTACCCATCAGTCCTGTTTTTTACCATGTGCTCCTAGCTGGTCTGAGGTCTGGAGACTCCCATTACCCACTGGCCCATCCCTTACTGCCTATGCCTGTCCTTTCTTTCTTTCTCCATCAGATCTTACTTGTTCTACATTGATCTTACTTGTTCTACATTGGTTTCCCATGGGGCTGTCCAATAAGAAGCCAAGAATTATAATAAAGAAGTGAATGGTTCATATGATGGTACAGAGTTCTCTCTTACATAATACTTATATCTTAACACATATAAGTTTAAACTGATGCTTCTGTAAACATTCTATAAAATGGGATATTCTGGCAACAAGGGATGTACATAGGTAGGGATGAATTCTTAGGGTTTTGATTTGTTTTTGTACTTTTTCTAGGTTTAACACAGTATGGTATACACAGAAGATATTTTAAACATAGGCTTGTCTATGTCAAGGGGATTTCCCCCACTGCTGGCTGTTTCACTTCTCAGACGTATGAATTTTCCCATTTCATCAAGTACAAGCTGAGAAGGTAAAGCAATAGTAGGCAAGGAGTTTTGTGCCAAATTAAAAGCTGGCTTAAAGCTCAACATTCAGAAAACTAAGATCATGGCATCTGGTCCCATCACTTTGTGGCAAATAGATGGGGAAACAGTGGAAACAGTGGCTGACTTTATTTTTTGGGCTCCAAAATCACTGCAGATGGTGATTGCAGCCATGAAATTAAAATACGCTTACTTCTTGGAAGGAAAGTTATGACCAACCTAGATAGCTTATTAAAAAGCAGAGACATTACTTTGCCAACAAAGGTCCGTCTAGTCAAGGCTATGGTTTTTCCAGTGGTCATGTATGGATGTGAGGGTTGGACTATAAAGAAAGCTGAGCACTGAAGAATTGCTGCTTTTGAACTGTAGTGTTGGAGAAGACTCTTGAGAGTCCCTTGGACTGCAAGAAGTTCCAACCAGTCCATCCTAAAGGAGATCAGTCTTGGGTGTTCATTGGAAGGACTGATGTTGAAGCTGAAACTCCAATACTTTGGCCACCTGATGTGAAGAGCTGACTCATTGGAAAAGACCCTGATGCTGGGAAAGATTGACAGCAGGAGGAGAAGGGGACGGCAGGAGGAGAAGGGGACGATAGAGGATGAGATGGTTGGATGGCATCACCGACTTGATGGATATGTGTTTAGGTGAACTCCGGGAGTTGGTGATGGACAGGGAGGCCTGGCGTGCTGCGGTTCATGGTGTCGCAAAGAGTCGGACACGACTGAATGACTGAACTGATTAGGGAAAAAACAAAAACAAAAAACTTGTTTCTTAGGTGTAATCTAGATTTAGAGTTATCCCATCAGTGAGTTCATGAGAAAAACTTGGACATTCCTGATCTGGATGTTCTCTCTTCTTCTTGGGGCTAGATCTTCACATGTGCTGGGCTTTCTGCTATGCCGGACCAGAGAGGCTGGCAGGACCCTAACCAGTGCTGTTGACTTGGGTTCTTTGAGACTCCGTTTCCTCATTACCTGTGTTGATGTTTCTGAGGTACCTAAGCCCCCCGCAGTGATCATGGCAGTTCATAGATCCTCTATTTAAGGGTCCTCTTTGTATAAGTTTTTTGTTTTGTTTTGGTTGTACCGTGTGGCTTGTAAGATCTGTTTCCCCACCAGGGATGGAACCTGGGCCATGATAGTGAAAGACCAGAATTCTAACCCCTGGGCCACCAGGGAAGTACCAAAGGTCCTCTGTGTAAAGTAGTCTTCTTTCTTCCAGACCCTTTTCCCTTTCCTTTCTAACATGACTCTTCAAGTTCAGCTGTTTTCCCTTTTTTCATGTTGTCATTAGACTTTGGGCTTTATGTATATGGTTCTCTGTTTTATGATTTTTATAATTTTTTTTGCAGGGTGGGGGTGGAGAACAAGCTAAGTTTAAAGAAAAAAGATTCTCCAATGTTTGTTGAGTAACAACCCAATATTCAGTGTTAGGTAAGAACATAGTGGAGATTAATGATTGGCTCATTTAGCCTATAATAGGCACACTTGAAATAGCACATTCTCTGAATATCCCCAGCATCAGCTAGTTCCCTAATGTTCTTTCTTCTTTGTATTTATTATTATATGTTGTTAACTCTAATTGCCATTGCATATTTGGTGAGTGGATGGAGTCATATTGGAAAAAAAAAATGAAAAACTATGAACTTAAAGGCTCATTACACTGGATTTGATTTATATGTGTCTGTTAATAGACTCATATAAACATGGTTTGGCTGGTGTTCTTTATTCTAAGGTTCTCAGGAGTGTAGAACAAGGAAAAGCCATAGGAGTTTAGATTTAAGTTCAATTACAGTTGATGGAATTTCTGATCTTCTTGTGAAAACATGTTAGACCAACCTTATTGCTTAATAATAACATCTGTCATTAATCGAGTATTTACCATTACATACCAGGTACTGTGCCCAGTGATTTACAAGTTTTGTCTCTTTTATCCTTCACCAGACTCTGAAAGGCATGATGTTACCATCCCTGTGTTAGGAGCATGGAATGAGGAGCTTATAAGTGACTTGTTCAAGATAAGCAGTTTAATAATGATGGAACCCAGATTCAAATCCAGTACTAACCTCCCTTGAGAGGCCATGCTCTTGGTTTATATCTCTGGGTTCAGTCACCTTAAAGACCAGTTTTTAAATTAATGTATTGAGTTTAAAAGAGTCTTAATAACATATAGATTAGTCCTTGGCTGGATGTAGGATGCTAGCATATCTGTTTGGCAGCCATGTTAATTCATTTAATTGCTTTATAATTTTAGCTGACATTTTTCATCAAGATTTGTTGAAATTATAAAGCAATTTCCATAGAAACTTATGTAGGGACAGGGAAGTTTCACAGTATCCTTACCACTTAGTTATTTTAAGAATAGATCTGATGAAATTTTAGTAATTTTAGATTTAGGAAGAATCATTTAAGAGAATGACATACAATATATGTTTAAAGAAATCTTGTATCAAAAGTGTTTTATAAAACTATGTACAAATAAAATTTCTAGCTTCTCTAATGGATAATGGGCACTTATGATGAGATCCAAGTAAGAACACTTCACCAGTTATGCTATGTTAAGGTTACCTAAAGTCTCTATGAAATGAGCTACCCACAGTTTAAACAATAAGAAGATGTCACTTTTGTTAGTTTCATTCATGATAAGAATAAAGTAGACTTATGACCTGCCTATTGCATTTAAATTTTAACCAAATATACATCTCTATTTTGGGAAAATACACTGTAATGTTTTTAGGGATATAGGGCCATGGTGAATGCAGCTTACTTTCACATGGCTACAAAACATTAGAAATGGTTAAAATTTTGTATTATTCTTACAAATTTCTATAAATATGCAATTATTTCCAAATAAAAGTATTTTTAAAACAGTTCAGTTCAGTCACTCATTTGTGTCCGACTCTTTGCGACCCCATAGACTGCAGCACACAGGCTTTCCTGTCCATCACCAAGTCCCGGGGCCTACTGAAACTCATGTCCATCACGTTGGTGACACCATCAACCGTCTCATCCTTTGTCATCCCCTTCTCCTCCCACCTTCATCTTTCCCAGCATCAGGGTCTTTTCCAAAAGTCAGTTCTTTGCATCAGGTGGCCAAAGTATTGGAGCTTCAGGTTTAGCATCAGTCCTTCCAATGAATATTCAGAACCAATTTCCTTTAGGATGGATCTCCTTGCAATCCAAGGGACTCTCAAGAGTCTTCTCCAACACCACAGTTCAAAAGCATCAGTTTTTCGGTACTCAGCTTTCTTTATGGTCCAACTCTCACATCCATACATGGCTACTGGAAAAACCATAGCTTTGACTAGATGGGCCTTTGTTGGCAAAATAATGTCTCTGTTTTTTAATATGCTGTCTAGGTTTGTCATAGCTTTTCTTCCAAGGAGCAAGTGTCATGGTTTCATGGTTGCAGTCACCATCTGCAGTGATTTTGGAGCCCCCCAAAATAAAGTCTCTGTTTCCAGTGTTTCCCCATCTATTTACCCATACCAAAAGTTTTTTTAAAAAAACGAATGTAGTTTTTGGAAAAGGGGATTATATATTAGTGTTATATTTTTGTTTTTCCAGATTATTAATGTTTTTAACATAACATTGAGATTTTGTTAGTACTTTGATAGATCTTATTTATTAAACTATAGTGGGACTAGCCTGAGACATTGTGCATATATTAAAACAAAAACCCTACACTTACGGAATACCAAATACATGCTAGGTGTTGTAGTTTTAGTTTCTCATTTAACCTTTGCGGAAAAACTGTGGGTATAAAGTAATTGTTATTGTAAATAACAATTTACGTAAATGAGTTTCCTCATTTACGGATGAGGAAACTGAGACTTGGTAAGGTTAATACTTTGTCTTAAAATTGTGGAGTCGAACTGCAACCGAGGCACTCGCCATGGATGTTAATGCTGCCAGTAGTAGCCACCACATTTTCTTCACTCAGACTGTGTGCATAGATTCATATACACAGACTCAATATATTTAGGAAATAAGCTAGGAAGAATTCTTTTAAATGGATCCTAAGTATCTGCTAATGGCATTCTAGATTACTATGAGTATAATTATCATCATTAGAATTCTTACCATATATTGAGTGCTTGCAAGGTGCTAGGTTTTATCTTATATTTGTGTAATAGCTCATTTAATCCTCACAGTAGCCTTGTATGTATATGTTATTACTCTCCACATTTAGGGAAACTGAGGAACAAGGTGATTGGATACCTTGCTGAAGATGTCATGGTGAAGGTAGAACGGTGTTGTCTTGTTCTAAAAGTTTCCTTCTTAGCCCGTGGCTCATATTGCTTGCTATTTATAAAACCTGGAGAACATTAGAAAAAAAAAAAGGAAAATAATCAGTAATTCAACATACTCCTTCTTTTTTGGAGAACAGAAGAACTATTTTTTCATACTCTTTTTTTGGTGGGGGAATGAGGGTATTAGGTCCATGACCAGGAATTGATCTCACTCCACAACAGTGAAAAGTGTGGAGTCCTAATCACTGAACTGACAGGAAACTCCCTGTTTTTCAAGAAAATATGTCTTAGTCTTAGATTCGATCAAAGCTACCACATTATACAATTCCAGGGGGCACTATTCAGTTTATAATCTATGTAAATGGTGCCCTGGGTTGTGGGCAGCACCCTGACTGCCTGGCTTTATGTCGTGGCTGAGTTCCAGTAGTAGATACTCAGCTAGCCTGAGAGAGAACCAGTTGCCATTCATTTGGGATGCATGCGTCTCATTCATGGTAAAACGGTACCTTACTCCTATGAGGGTAATACCCACCAGATACTTGAACACCAGAAGCCTAATCCAGTCCAATTACAAGATCTCTTCATCCTTAATTCTGCTAATTAAAGGTTTGAGACAGTACTGGAATTGAATCTTTTAGGGTAGAAGCTGATATTTCTTTCATTTATCCTGCCTTCATTCATTTGCTCTAACTATTCACACAGCCATTCTCCATTTATTTCATGTATCTGTCTATTCAGCAAGCGTGTATTGAATACTACTGTGAGCAGGTCACCATGATAGACGCTCAACATTTAGGGGGGAAACTGGTTACCTTTCCTGCTTCCAGGGAGTTTACAGCATAGTGGGCAACCACTGTAACAAAGAGACAGCTGTAAGAGAGTGAAGTAAATCCCATGGTAGGGTAAGCCCAGGACTACATGACATACAAGGACAGACACCAAGCTCAGTCTTGAGATCAATGAATCGGTGTGACCAGGACGTGAAATAAATCCCCAAACTGAAGACATAAGGAAAAGGAGTGGAATACCTTTCCTAGGAAGAATCAGGAAATATCGACTCATGTAACCACGGGCAAGTGACTAACATCTCCGGGCTTAATTCCTCTTTAAAAAGGAGTATGTTTATTAGGGGTATAATTGACTCGTTAAGCATCTTAATATCCCAGGCCCAGTCTCAAGATAATATAGTCCTTTGTACAGTGCTCTCTCCTGAGGACTCTTCAAGAATAGACTGCTTAGAGTTTTGTTTCTTGTGAAATGTTTAAAAGTAACAACAACAAAACCCAGTGCCACAGTAAAAGATAGGACGTGGTTTTAATGCTTGCATTTACTTAATCCTTTTAGCATACACATAACAATGCAGTATGATAGGGCCGTTCACTAACTGCAAGATGCATAAAACATTAACTCAAGGTATATTAAAGGCAGGAGAGTCTAGTAAAAGACTCCAAGTCCAAATACATTTCTTTTAGTGTATCTTTGTCACTGTAGACATAACTTTATTTGATGATAACAAAAGTCTAATTTTAAGGCCCTATGTGAATAGTAGACGTGGATTAAAGACCTTGCGCCTTTGCCTCCTTGGCAATCCCAGTAGATATAGGATGCTATGAGATGAGATAGGGGCATCCCTGATAACTCAGTTGGTAAAGAATCTGCTGCAATGCAGGAGACTCTGGTTTGATTCTTGGGTCGGGAAGATCCGCTGGAGAAGGAATAGACCACCCACTCCAGTATTCTTGGGCTTCCCTTGTGGTTCAGCTGGTAGAGAATCCACCTGCAATGCGGGAGACCTGGGTTTGATCCATGGGTTGGGAAGATCTCCCAGAGAAGGGAAAAGCTACCCACTCCAGTATTCTGGCCTGAAGAATTCCAAGGACCGCATAGTCCATGGAGTCACAAAGAGTGGGACACAACTGAGCGACTTTCTAAAACCAGTTTGAACATCTGGAAGTTCACGGTTCACGTATTGCTGAAGCCTGGCTTGGAGAATTTTGAGCATTACTTTACTAGCATGTGAGATGAGTGCAATTGTGCGGTAGTTTGAGCATTCTTTGGCATTGCCTTTCTTTGGGATTCGAATGAAAACTGACCTTTTCCAGTCCTGTGGCCACTGCTGAGTTTTCCAAATTTGCTGGCATATTGAGTGCAGCACTTTCACAGCATCATCTTTCAGGATTTGAAATAGCTCCACTGGAATTCCATCGCCTCCACTAGCTTTGTTTGTAGTGAAGCTTTCTAAGGCCCACTTGACTTCACATTCCAGGATGTCTGGCTCTAGGTGACTTATCACACTCTCGTGATTATCTGGGTCATGAAGCTCTTTTTTGTACAGTTCTTCTGTGTATTCTTGCCACCTCTTAATATGTTCTGCTTCTGTTAGGTCCATACCATTTCTGTCCTTTATTGTGCCCATCTTTGCATGAAATGTTCCCTTGGTATCTCTAATTCTCTTGAAGAGATCTCTAGTCTTCCCCATTCTGTTGTTTTCCTCTATTTCTTTGCATTGATCTCTGAGGAAGGCTTTCTTATCTCTCCTTGCTATTCTTTGAAACTCTGCATTCAGATGCTTATATCTTTCCTTTTCTCCTTTGCTTTTCGCTTCTCTTCTTTTCACAGCTATTTGTAAGTCCTCCTCAGACAGCCATTTTGGTTTTTTGCATTTCTTTTCCATGGGGATGGTCTTGATCCCTGTCTCCTGTACAGTGTCAGGAACCTCTGTCCATAGTTCATCAGGCACTCTGTCTATCAGATCTAGTCCCTTAAATCTATTTCTCACTTCCACTGTATAATCATAAGGGATTTGATTTAGGTCATACCTGAATGGTCTAGTGGTTTTCCCCACTTTCTTCAATTTAAGTCTGAATTTGGCAATAAGGAGTTCATGATCTGAGCCACAGTCAGCTCCTGGTCTTGTTTTTGCTCCATCTTTGGCTCCAAAGAATATAATCAGTCTGATTTCAGAGGAACCAGAGATCAAATTGCCAACATCTGCTGGATCATGGAAAAAGCAAGAGAGTTCCAGAAAAACATCTATTTCTGCTTTATTGACTATGCCAAAGCCTTTGACTGTGTGGATCACAGTAAACTGTGGAAAATTCTGAAAGAGATGGGAATACCAGACCATCTGACCTGCCTCTTGAGAAACCTATATGCAGGTCAGGAAGCAACAGTTAGAACTGGACAGGAAACAACTGAGTGGTTCCAAATAGGAAAAGGAATACATCAAGGCTGTATATTGTCACCCTGCTTATTTAAATTATATGCAGAGTACATCATGAGAAATGCTGGGCTTGAAGAAGCATCCAATAAAACCATCCTATAAAAGAAACATCCTATAAAACCATCAGATGGACTGAAATTTGGCCTAAAATCTGATGGTTTGGTGCATGACTGTAAATAAGTCTGAGGATCTACATGTTTTTGCCCTAGTGAATAGAAGTTTGTGACTAATAGAGGTTCTGTTGAATTTCAAGTTTGCTGCTTAATGTGGTCCTCCCATGCAGGCCACCTGCTAGAAGGTAGGCATTCAGCTTCCTCCATTACACTGGAATCAGACACCCCATGCAAATCCACCATCATCTGGGATCCTTTGGAAGAATTTCGTACCTTCTGACTGTAGATGTGGATGATCTGCAGAAGCAAACTGTTCGGTTCAGTTCAGTTCAGTCGCTCAGTCGTGTCCGACTCTTTGCGACCCCATGAATCGCAGTACGCCAGGCCTCCCTGTCCATCACCAACTCCTGGAGTTCACTCAGACTCACGTCCATCGAGTCGTGATGCCATCCAGCCATCTCATCCTCTGTCGTCCCCTTCTCCTCCTGCCCCCAATCCCTCCCAGCATCAGAGTCTTTTCCAGTGAGTCAACTCTTCGCATGAGGTGGCCAAAGTACTGGAGTTTCAGCTTTAGCATCATTCCTTCCAAAGAAATCCCAGGGCTGATCTCCTTCAGAATGGACTGGTTGGATCTCCTTGCAGTCCAAGGGACTCTCAAGAGTCTTCTCCAACACCACAGTTCAAAAGCATCAATTCTTCGGTGCTCAGCCTTCTTCACAGTCCAACTCTCACATCCATACATGACCACTGAAAAAACCATAGCCTTGACTAGACGGACCTTTGTTGGCAAAGTCATGTCTCTGCTTTTGAATATGCTATCTAGGTTGGTCATAGCCTTCCTTCCAAGGAGTAAGCGTCTTTTAATTTCATGGCTGCAGTCACCATCTGCAGTGATTTTGGAGCCCAAAACAATAAAGTCTGACACTGTTTCCACTGTTCCCCATCTACTTCCCATGAAGTGATGGGACCGGATGCCATGATCTTCGTTTTCTGAATGTTGAGCTTTAAGCCAACTTTTTCACTCTCCGCTTTCACTTTCATCAAGAGGCTTTTTAGTTCCTCTTCACTTTCTGCCATAAGTGTGGTGTCATCTGCATATCTGAGGTTATTGATATTTCTCCTGGCAATCTTGATTCCAGCTTGTGCTTCTTCCAGTCCAGCGTTTCTCATGATGTACTCTGCATATAAGTTAAATAAGCAGGGTGACAATATACAGCCTTGATGTATTCCTTTTCCTGTTTGGAACCAGTCTGTTGTTCCATGTCCAGTTCTAACTGTTGCTTCCTGACCTGCACACAGATTTCTCAAGAGGCAGGTCAGGTGGTCTGGTATTCCCATCTCTTTCAGAATTTTCCACAGTTTATTGTGATCCACACAGTCAAAGTTGTCTGGGGAGGCCTTACAAATAGCTGTGAAAAGAAGAGAAGCCAAAAGCAAAGGAGAAAAGGAAAGATATAAGCATCTGAATGCAGAGTTCCAAAGAATAGCAAGAAAAGATAAGAAAGCAAGCTATTAGATACAACTAAAAAAATGATATCTTTAGAGACCATGGAGCAGTTAAAAAAAATAATTTGATATAATACTTGCTGTTGTGTTCTGAATTCATGTCGTATACTTCAGGGGCCTGGCCTGCCATGACCTGTCAGCCTTCTTTCTCCTTTCCTCTGTTCTTTCCTTCCTTCCATTGTCCTTCCCACCCTCCATTTCCTACCCCCTCTTTCTTTTCTTTCCTTCTACCACAAACTGTCTTCTTTCTTCCCCTTGTTCCAATCTCTGGCAGTAGAGCAGTCCATAGCCATTATTGGAGCTATGTGTACATGGGTTCTAACAGAGACCCTAAAAAAAAAGTTAAGGTAGAAAACAAATAAAACATCTATAATAAATTATATAAATCCTAAATTCATAGCTCGCTGAATTTTTGTGCACATTCACGTTCATACCCCCACCCCCATGTCTATGCAACCATTACGCAGATCCACATGGAGAGCACTGAGCGTTCCAGCAGGCCCCTCATGTCTCCTCTGATGATTGTGACTTAAGTGCCCTGGATTGTTTGGTCTGTTGTTGAATTTCCTATAAACAGAATCATACAATGTGTATTATTTTGTTCTAACTCCTTTTTCTTCCTTAGTGTTTGCATGTAACAGCAGCAGTAGTTTGGGTTTTTGTTGTTTTTGTGCTGAGTCTTGCATTGTGTGACTATAGCACCATCTTTATCCATTTTTCTGTTGATTTAAACTATCTCCCAGTTTTAGCTTACTTACTGCTGGGAACATTCTTATGTAAGGGGATGTGTGTACTCATTTCACACCCAGAATTGTTGGCATATGTGTAGGCATATGCAGCCATAAGCTGTTCCCTGTAACAGAGATCGTCACAGTTTCCAAAGTGATTGTTCCGATTTGCACCAGTACTTCCATGCGTGAGAGCTCCAGTTGCTCCTCATCCTCGCTGACATTTCCTATTGTCAGTCTTTTAGATTTTTCATCCTCCTGGTAGATGTGCCATGGTATTTCATTATCATTTGAATTTTCATTTTTTTTAAAATATATAATGATATTAAGCACATTTTCAAATGTTTATTGTCTACTTGGGGACCTTCTTTTGTGAAATACAATTGAAATCCTTTCCCATTTTTCTTTTTAATTGGGTAGTTTGTCTTTTTATTGCTGATTGGTAGAAGAAGCTGGGTTTTAAACCCTGACTCTGCTGCTTATTAGATGTGCTTGGAAAGGTTGCCTCACCTTTTTGAGTTTCATCTATAGGATCGGGCCAGTAACACCTATTTTATAGGTTGAGGTGAGAGTGACTTGAAGAATTGTATGTTAATTTCTAGTAATATACATTAGTATGCCTGTGTTTCCAAGCACAGAAAAGGCATGGGTGACTTATACCTAAACTGAAAAAAAGTCTGTTCTGCTATCAGGTGAACAGCCTATTGAGATATTTTAAATACCTTTCTTTTTCTTTCCCAATATTCTCTTCTATTTTTTATACTTACATAACAAAAGGGAAGACAGTGCCCATCTGCATAATACACTATAGGCCAAAGTGATTTATCTCCTACAAAAGAACACTGGAAGTTGTATCTGTTCTCCTAAGAAGTCTGTGCTTGCAACTGGGACAAGTGAGAACCAAGAGAGTTTCTGAAAAGGAGAGAATAAGATAAAATGCAGATGTAGGACCCAATTAAAGAAATCTGCCTGCCCCGGGTAGTGGTGGGAAGCATGTCTTTTATTTCCTTTTTCTTCCTAGTCAGCCAGTTTCTTGAGACTTTGCTTTCTCATTTGCAAAATAGGAATAACAATACTTTTCTTAAAGGGTGATTCAGGTGGCCTGGAGCAATCTTGATCTCCTGTAAGCACTTCACATCTGGACAATGCGGGGATGGGTCATGGGCTTGGTGATTGTGCTGGCCATGATGGGGATAGTGGTGATGGTATTGAAGATACTGAAGGGACGACTTATGTTAGCAGACTTGTTTACAGCCCACGTGAAAGGCTGTTTTGGGGCAGACAATAGCAGTTTCAGGAAGTAGGTGGGAAGGCTAGAAAAGAGCAAAGAATCCTCTGTTCTGAGAGGAATTAGCATAGGTTGCCCATTTGTACACCAGATTTGTGTGTGTTGAAGATGACCTGGGCATCCCAAACCATATTACTGTGATAGATTATTTATTCCTAAAAATATCAAAATCAGAATATCCTAATGGTATAGGCAGTTATTGAAACTCGCCTTGAATACCTGTGTCAACATTGAGCAGAACCTTATTTCAAGGGAACTTCCTGGAAAATCAGTCCCCTTCAGTTTTCAGGATGCTGAAGAGGCACAGGGTTGTGACTGCTTAGTCAACATGAGCTTCGGTTGTGGATGGAACTGGTTTGACTCAACACCCCTCCACTCTGTGGCTCTGTGATCTCAGATAAATTACTTCCCTGAAGTTTCCTAGTTTATAAAATTGGGACAGTAGTATCATCCCAATAGAACTGTGGTGAGAGTTATGTGACATAAGACATAAGAAGCACCAAGAGAGGTCCTGGCAAGTAATAGTTGCTCAAACTGCAGAAATGTATTCATGTTATCTGATGAGTAGATGTGCATGCTTTATTTCTATGACAACTGTTTAGTGAGCAGAGTGGAGTGGTGCAGAGGAGGACGAAAGGGTCTTTCGATATAACTACTCTGCTGTACAAGAGGACTTGCTAGACCTCATCTCTGGGTTGTGGACAAAAATGGGCTTTCTTTTTTAAAAAAAAAAAAAAAAGGCTTTCTTGCAAGGTTTGGTCTCTATAATTCTTCCACTATAATGTTTGATGTTAGAGCAATTACCATTGAGAAAAGTCTACCATATAACTCACCTACTATCGAGGAGGCCATGTTGGACAATTTATACATAAGGCCCACTGATAGGTACTTTCAAATGCTGCATAGTGTAAGCTTAATTTATTCTCTCCTCCTCATTAACTCTGATCTGCTGAAAGCCCTTCAGCAGACTCTAAAGGTAGGATAGGCACCCTGCAAAGGACTAGTTGGCCTCCAAGGGCTAGTTTTTCTTTTATTGCCAGCTCTTGGGCTCTCCATCTCTGAGTCATTGCATATCTGCAAGAAGATAAGCACTCCCTGCAGTGGTGCATGGTCCCCAAGAAGCACAGTTGTCTTTCACAACAGACTCTCTGCAAAGTATCAAATCTGTATTTCATGCCCCCTTTACTCATTCACTGTGACAGATTTATTCAGAAGCCTTTTTGGCTGGTATATGAATGTAGTGAAAGGTTCTAACATGCACATGGTGAATATACTCTTGGGAGTCCTAATTTGTATCCTGAAGGCAGCAGGAGTCAAAAGACACAAAGATGATACTGTAGGTTCAATGTAAGTTTCGCAGTTTAAAGGAGGGAGAGATGTGGTCTTGTAAAGCAGGTCATTTGTAGAGAAATCTGGTCATAAAAATGTAAAGAGTCAGTTTTGACACCATCCTTTGTGCAGTTAAAGTCTGAAGTTCCTGAAACTTTGATCTTTGATAGCACCATTGCAGGATCCTTCTCCTATTAATTATCTTAAATTGTGTATTTTCATTGCATGAGCCATTTTCTTGTGTAATAGCTGGAAGCCTGATTTTTTTTTTTTTTGCATTTTTTTGGAAAACCTGTAAAAAATCTCATTTGAGTCCCATCCAAGAATATGATCATCTTTCACACCTTGAAGAGAAGTAATGCTAGAATTATGACACTTTAATGTAAATGTTCAGTGTCTATCCTATTTCCATTTCTTGTTGAAATTTACAGCCATAAGCATTCTATATATTTCCCCTTTGCTATTTGGCTCCTCTGTTGACTAACAAAAGCCAGAAAATTGTCAGTGGAGTTTTTGCTTCATAAAGGGTCTCTTCCTCACACTTCCGTGGAAATTTGAGTTAAATATCCAGCTGGAAAATACCATCTCAAGTTGATCTATATATTTTTTAATGCTGGAAATCCAAGTTTATTATAAGGAAAATACCCATTTCTTTGGGTATGTAAATACTCAAAGCTAAGTGATATGTCATTTGTCTTTGACATATGAAAGTTGTTATCTTTCATCCATAAGTCATGAAAAAACATGAACAATATAAACTCCAGTATCACTCTTATAAGTTGATCTTATATTCAGGCCCCTTGGTCACTTTAAAAAGCATCAGATATAATGAGATGCTTCTGATTTCCTTCCTAACCAATGCTGTTTTCCTTAATAACCAAAATATTTGTTATTTCTTATAATTAATGTCCATATCTGATTAAATATCATTTTCCAAACCGAACTTGGCTACAGAATCTAAACAACACAGATTAAATTATTATCATTTGAAGAATATTTTTCATTTTTATCAGCATCTCACTTGGTTAGATAGCACCATTATTTCTTGATTCTCAAACAGTAAGAAATCAATATTTTTTTCTGTGATTGGCTGTTGTCGAACACAGATGTAGATGTTTATTGTGGTAGTTTTTTTTTTTTTTTCTGGAAAGCTGTTAATTCAAAGATGTATTTTATAATTAATGATATCTTAGAAGTAAGAAAATTTTGGTATTATAAAAATTACCAGGCTACTGCTTTAACATTCTGGTCAGGCTTGCAAATCCAGCATTCACAGACTATTTATTTAGTTCCTTAGGGATTTTTGCCTGCAATTAGAATACATTGCCATAAGGTGGCAATAATGGTACCCTCTTATCTACCCTCCATGTTCCAGTCAGAGAGACAGAAAATTTAGTCTCCAGTGAACACTTTAATTTTTTTTCACTTCAAATTCCTTTTTCTATTATGTAAGTGATGCATCTCAATTTTTTCATTAAAAACAAAAGCATCACAATGACTGTCAGCATCCTCTGTGACCATCCCACCCTCATGCTGTTTTCTTTTGTTTTCCCCAAAGGCAACCACAGATCACCATTTAAAATTGTCCTCTGGGATAGTTTCCTAATCATTCATAAATATATATACAAATCCACAGAAAATGGATAATACATAGTTGTGTGTGTTTTGATTACCATAAAGGGTACCACATTCTTCTTTGAAAGTCTTTATAAAATCTGCCCATAAAGCATCCTGGCCTGGGACATGTTTTTTCCCTTATAAATGCTAGGAAAAGGGAACAAGGAGATAATTCTTTAACATCATTTCATTTTAGTTAAAGCCATTGTTCTACTTAGGATTCCTATTGCTTCTTGAGGTAGTTCCATTAATTTATTGCCCTGGAAAATGATCTGTTCCTACTAGATTTTGAAATTAAACTGGTATAAAGCTGTACATGGTATTCTCTTATACATGAAAATAAATCTCTTTTATCTATTTTTAATGCCACCTCTTTTGTGCTAAAGTTGATTTTTTTTTTTTTTGAGTGTGTGTCATTTCTCCTCCCCACTCCATACCCATCCATGGTCATAATTGCCAAAGGCTTTTCAGTTTTATTAATCCTATAATAAAACAGCTTTTTTTTTTTTCCTCTTGATTTTTTTTCTTTGTTGCCTCCAGTTACCTATCTATATTTCCACCTTAATTTCATTATTCCTTCTTTCTACATTTTTAGAACAACTTTATGGAAATGTAATTCACATACTATGTAGTTTACCTGCTTTTCAAAAATTCAGTGTTTTTTAGTATATTCACAAGGTTGTGAGGGTATCACCATAATCAAATTTTAGGGTGTTTTAATCTTCCCCACACGGAATCCTTGACTAATTAACAGTTATGCCCCATTTCCTCCCAAATCCCAAAGCTTTAGGTAACTATAATACTAGTCTATTCTCCGTCTATAAATTTGCCTGCTCTTGGACATTTCATATCAATGTCTTCCATAGTGCAGCATTTTGTGTCTAGTTTCTTTAACTTAGCACAATGTTTTCAAGGTTCATCCAAGTTGCAGCATCTATCAGTACTTAATTCCTTTTTATTGCTGAGTAATATCCCATTGTACGGATACACCACATTTATGAATTCATTTGTTAGTTGATGGACCTTTGGTTTATTTCCTCTTTGGGTTGTTATGAATAATGTTGCTAGCAACATTCAATTAAAAGTTTTGTGTAGAAGTAGTTTTAATTTCTCTTGGCCATAGATCTAGGAATAGAGTTGCTGAGTTTTC
Organism: Bos javanicus; assembly: GCF_032452875.1. NCBI lineage: Eukaryota > Metazoa > Chordata > Mammalia > Artiodactyla > Bovidae > Bos > Bos javanicus. The sequence goes on from NC_083889.1 coordinate 35,808,490, forward strand.
AATGATAGCCACCCAAGTGAGTTTGAAGTGGTATCTCGTCTTGGTTTTGATTGACATTTCCCTAATGACTAATGATGTTGTACTTCTAACATGCTTATTGGCCACCTGTGTTTTGTCTTTGGAGAAATATCTAAGTACTTTCTCTTTTTTTAATTGGGCTATTTGTCTTTATTGTTAAGTTGGAGGGATTCTTTGTACAGTCTAGATGCAAGTCCCTTATCAGGTATATGATTCACAACTATCCTCTTCCATTTTGTGGATTGTCATTAAAAAAAAAAATGTTGGACTATAGTTGATTTATAATAAATGCATTTAAAGCTATAATTTCCTTCTGTTTAGGAATCTAGGTACATCCCACAGATTTTATTGTTATTATTGATAATTTTTCTTCTTTTTCTATTAATTTTTTTCTGTTTTTGTTGCATTTTACTCCACAAAGGTAGCCTGTATTATTAATGTCACATAAAAAAATCAATATAATTTTATCCAAAGTATATTTCTATTAAAAAATAAAGTTTTTTTCAACTCTATCATGTACTACTTATTACATGCAAATGCCGTGTACTTGGTATGTGCTAATACATATTTATGGGAAGACATATGTAGAGCAACCTAAATGTTAGAAGTGATTGATGTCACAGTAATAACACTTACTAAGTACTTTTCTCTGCCCCAGCCACTCATATAAGTGCCTTGCCCAGTATGTACTCAGTCTTTGTAACAATCCTGTGAGGCAGGAACGCTTTATTCCCACTTTATAGGTGAGAAAGTGAAGGTGTAGCAAGGTGATGTCTCTTAGCCAATGATTCATACCGAGAGAGAGCCAGAGGTGGGTTTTCAACCCAGCTAGTCTGGCCCCAAATGCCACTCTGATAATTACTACATTCTATCGCCTCCTAAGTGGTCACTCTCCCACATTTAATTGGTCTGATTTATAATTATTTCTGTAATTGCTTTGAACACAGTCAGTGGAGGAAATTCTTGGCCCTTTTCTTTCCGTTGTTAGTTAAATATTGTCATAAAGGCATATCTACATTTCGCTACAACTCTGAACTGTGCTATGGAGACACTGCATAGCTCCCCCTTAAGTTTCAGAAGTTAGACATCCAGGAAGAAAGGCTAGTTCAGGACCTACTGGTTTTCATTTGTGTGTGTGTGTGACAAAAAGAAACTCAGAAGAAATGCAGTGAAGCATCTCTCCTGGCTTATGCTGGAGACCACACAAGCTCAGAGAGCCAGTTTTTGAGATCAAGTGTGTACTCTGATAAAAACCAAGTAGATTTTCATGGAATCTTTTCCTTGTGCTTCATTAGACATAGAGAAACCTGGTTTTTGGAGCTCTGATTGAAAATAATTTGTTATTGTTAGGGACATTTCCAAACCAAATGAGGGCTATTTTTCTCCCCCTATTGAAGATTGGAAAGCTACATCCTTGAATACTTATTGAATAAAAGTTCCCTTCTTTCTTTCATAAGGAGAATGGCTTTTGTATTTTTGTTCCCATCAGTGCAGTCTCTAAGCAGATTCCTTGCAAAAGAGCAATTTAATTTGTACTGCACAATCATTTTCTTGTGGAAAACTAATAATACACAAATTCCATTTTTCAGCATTGGGTTGTAGCTAAAGGCTTTTAAAAGTTTTGTGTAGAATCTTCTTTCCTTTTTGTTTCTTCTTTTTTGATGATGATCAAGAGGGGAAATGATGTAAATGTTCACATGTTTTATGTACATGATTGATAAAGAAACCATCCCCTTAAGTTTTTATTGTTTCTTGCAAACCAAAAATGTAATCTAATACTCCTCATTCACCTCTCAAGGCCTTTCCAGCTTCCTCAAAGTAGATGTGAGTCAAGAATGAAGCAGATGAAACTGCTTTTTCTTCCAGGGTATCTGTTTCTGACCAGGTGACATCCAGGGTGCTGCTGTGTGCCTTTTGCTAAGCCTGGGGAGCTGTCCCAGTTTGTAGGTGTCCACAGAAGCAGAGGATGGAGGTTTTCATGTTGTGAGGACTCTTTACATAGAGATAAAGTCATAATAATCGTAGGTGACATTTAGTGAGCACCGTTTTTTTGTGTGGTGAACTGTGCCAGGCACTTGGTATATATTATCCAACAAGTAGATAGTTTTAGTACCTTTTACATGTGGAGAAAAACAGATGCAGACCTAGCAAGTAAGTTACCCTCTGCCCCACAGCAGAAAGCTAGAGAGAATAGGGAGAACCCAATGAGTGTGACTCCAGAGTTGAGGGTTTTGACCATCATGAATGACTAGAAGGACAAGGAGCTTTAGCAGTGCTGTCCGTCCACATCCCGGTTAGTCAGGGAGCAGATAGCAAGATGGATGTGCACACAGACTGTTTACTGGGTAGCAAACATCGAAGGAACACATTTTGTTTTCTCATCTGGTGCGAAATGCAACTGACACTGCCTTCAAGGGTGAACTCTCTGTTACCCTGTGATTTGAATGTCTCTGCTGCCCTCTCACCTTTCCCTCCATCATCCTGCTTTACCATCACATGAAATCTGGTCTTCTGTCCATGTTGAATATAGGTTCTGCATTGTCCTTGTCCACCCTAACCCCCAGGAATAGACATGTCCCTTGCTTCCTCCCTCCCTTCTCTTATATTCTTCTCACTTGTCCCCCTGAAATATTTCTCCTGCCCCCTTATCTCCTCCTGTCCCAACTGACTCAGGAATTTTCAGAGGCTGCTTACATAGGGCTCTGTCACACCTGGGTGAGGGGAAGGCAGGCAGTGGATTGTCTCCCTCCTTTGACAGTCTGTGGGCGTTCTCTGCCTTACAAGTGGTTTCAGCAGTTTCTAAGGACTGACCATTTGACAATAGAGGGAAAAAATGTACCTCTTTGGAGCCAGATGGCTTTCAATAAAGTTTTCTCTGTAAGGAGGGTGAGGGCCCCTAAGGAGGGGAGGGATGCCTCTTTGGAAGCAGAGGCGAGATAACACCACTAGTCTCTTACGTTTAAAGAGTGGATTTGAATGACACAGAGATAAGCCCTAAAGAAACAGCTTGATTCTGAGCCCACTTCTGCTCTGAGTTCTTGAAGTGGCTGTTCCTTGAAAGTAGATTTCACAAATTAATATGCTAAGCTTCTCCATCCACCTCTAACTCCAGGGAAAACTATTATTTCAAACATCAGAGTTATTATCTTTGAAGTTCCCTCCAGAGTTGGGGACAAGGCAGAAGGACAGAAATGAGTCCCACCTGAAGGTGCTTGGAAGCCGGCTGCCCCTTCCTCTTGGGAAGTCAGGGTTGCATCCTTAGCCAAGAGAATCACCACCTCCCCCCGTCTTTCCTTCCCCCAGCCTTCTGCGTCTTGCAAATGGAGCAGCCTTATATCCCGCCTTTCCTTGGCCAGGGTCTCCCCCAGGACCTCACGGCGACGGGGACCTGACACGCCTGGCGGGAGAGAGAGGCCGTGCCTGCTTCGCTTGGCTCTTGGCTTCCGCCCTCTCCGCAGGTGCGGCCCTAATCCCCCTGGCCTAGATATCCGGCAGCCTCTAGGAACCCGGGCTCTGTGATGTAATGCTCTTTTTTCACACTCCCGGCTTAAATACAGATGGAAATTGTTGTCATGTGTTAGAAATGTCGCCTGTAATATAAAAGGCGCAAGCTTGGGCATCTTCGTTTCCTTCTCGCACCGTCAGCTGCTCCTGCCGCCAGCGCCTGCTTCCCTCGCAAAACCTCTCCTCACCATGGTCAGGTGGCCGAGGCGCCCCCAGCTCGCCTAGGAAGGGGTTCGGATCCCACCCCACCCCCTCAACCCCCGCCTCTCTTTACAGCCGCTGCAGAGCCGAGGACCAGCGTGGTGGGAGGCTCTTTCTGGCTCACAAAGGGAAGGATTAATCTTGGCGATTGGGCTGGGGTTTGCAGGCAAGTACAAGAGGTCCACGATCGCCCGCTCTTCGCCCCCGCCGCCCCCTGCCCACCTCTGGATTCGAACGCTCCGCTGCGGGAGGAAGCCTGGGCACAGGCAGGCGTCGGCAGAGGCGCACCGTCGCCCGAGGTTTGCGCTTGGGTTGTGGGAACATCCATGGAGGTGAAGATGCCCTGTGTGGTGTGTGGACCAGGGAGGAGGGGCGGGGAGAAACCGGGCCAGCTTGGGAGGGCCAGATGGCTGCGGCTGCGTTCTAATTCACCGGACAGGCCCGTTTGGCCCGGCAGGGCGGGCGGGAGGGGGTGGGGGGAGAAAAAAAAATCAGGGGTCAGTGGGTAGGGAGAGGCCGGGCTCTGGAGCAGATGCCTGGCGAACAATGGGGCTTTTGAAGGGGATGCTGGAGGAAGTGTGGCGCGCGCTTTGTATCGCCTCCTCCGCATTGCAGGTTGGAATCGGGCAGCTAAATTTTAATGAAGTGCATTCCAAAGTGTGCTCGTCAGCCTGGGCTTTCGAGAGAGGGGCTCGGCTGAATGGGAACCAGCGGTGGGAGGGGGAAGGGGGCGCCGAAATGAGTTCCTGATGGATGGTAAAGGAGGAGATGAAAGCCTGCTCAGTGTGGAGGGCAGGGGAAGGGACGGGGGAAAAATCAATAGGTCCCCGTGCATGTTAATAGGCTCCAGCAGGTGTTGGGAAATGTATGTTACTGCATTGTTCCGGCGCCCAGGCTGGGGTAGGCGGGGAAGAGGGTGAGCTACTTCGCCCGGGCACTGGTGGGCAAATGTCTTTGCACTTTGGAGGGCTTTGCAAGCTCCCGGGGAAATGAGAGGAAAGAGCTGACATCCCTTCCTCCCGTTTTACCCATTTTTAAAAGTAAGAGAGTACCTGCAGGTGCAGGCGGCTTTTTAAGTTTCCTGGAAATTAACATGTGTGTATCAGAGCACTGTCTTATCTAGGTAAGATATGGATGTCTGTGGGCAACCAGAAAATAGCAATCAGAATCTAGAGTCTGTGGCTTGCTGAGTGCTTGGGAGCTGAAAGGCTCTTCTCGCTGTCTGGTTCTTCTAAGTGAGTGGGCCAAGCAAGGAAGGCTGGGAGGGTTTTAGAGAGGCATGAAGGCTGGCCCTTCCCCTTCCCAAGTCGTGAGTCTGTCTGACCTGAGTGCCAGGCAACAGTGGAGTGTGCATGGAAGCTGTCATGTCGTGGTGTTGAAACACAGACTTTTGCCTGGAACACAAAGGGAATGGATTTGTGCCTGAGCCAAATTATTTGAGGGTATGTGTAGCATATTTATAAGGATTAGGAGGTATGTAGTGTCCTTTTCTCTTTCCTAGAGTTTACCGAGCTCGTGCTTTGTCAGTTGAGAATCATTGAGGAGGCTACTTACTCATGAGCGTGTGCTGACCAAAAAAACCTTGCTGGTTTTTGTGGTGGTCTGTTTGTTTGTTTTACTATTCATCTTGAATAATTCTTCAGTGCTTTCAAAACGTTCAGACATGTTTGTTGGGGGAGCCAATAAAACTGGAAGCTTTTGCATGAGGTCATCGTGACTTTTTCATTTTAAAAATACTTGAGAGTGGGTATGTATACAACGCAGATGAACCCATGTATATGAACTCGGTAACCCCAATAATAACATACTGTCTTTCTGGTTCTGGGAAAATACATTTCTTTAGTTGAGAAAAAGCTTGTCTTGTATCACCTGTAAGGCTATTACCTTCTAAAAATTGGTGTTTTTGATAACTTTGCAAGCGCTCAAGTATTGATTGGATATGCCTGTAGGTTCTTTTCTTGATTTAACTTGCACTGGAACTTGTCAACAAGATGCAGCTCATCAGTTGCCCATGAATTTTAGTGCCGTTGAAAGCTTTAGCAGATTAATGGTATCAACAGGGTCTTGATTCCTCCATTTCTCAACTGAGCAAACAGAAGCAGTCTGCCCTGGCCTCCCAGTGTCTTTCCTTTTACCTTTTGGAGAAGGGGATGGGCCAGAGGGAAAAGCTCCCTGCTGAGGACACTGGTCTCTACTCCTGAAGCCCACCTCACCCCTCCTGGACCTCACCAAATGAAATACTGAATGTATAGGTTTGCATCCCTATGTAGTTTTTTTCATAGGCTATATTTCTGTGGCAGCATTATAAAAAAAACAAGTTTGGGTTTTGGTATTTGAATTTGCTGTGCATGTAATAAAGATATGTGGGATCAGTTTTTTGTTCTTTTCACTTACTATAGCTCCTGAATGGATCTGTATTTCCTTTAGACTTGAGTCTTACCTGCTGGTTTGTGCTGAGCAAAAACATGGAGAGTTGTGTTTATCTTGACACCTCCCACAGGGGAGTCCAGAGCCTCACTACCTTTTAAGTTAACTGTGGTCAGAGGAGCAGTTTGTGATGGAGCCTCTGGTGTGTTTCCTAGAGCTACCAATCATGGAACTTGGGTTCTCTGAAAACTTGCAGGTAACAATTTCATTAACAGAAAGGACCACCTCAAACCAGTATATTTTTTCCGACAGCAGGACTGTTTTTGTAGTCAACAGCTGTAGCTCTTTGACATGCATAAGTGTGAAAACAGAAACGGTGCCCGTACATTAAAGGCACCACAGAAGCCATGACAATAGCTGATGTTACTAAGACTCATGTAGCAGAGGCTTCTGATGAGACACTCCTTCTCTCCCCCTTGTTTCCATTCTCTCATAGCATCTGGATGTGGGTAGAGGAGAGGAAAAAGAGGAGAGAGAGAGAGAGAATGAGACTCCCATATTCACAGAGGAGCCAATCTCCATGATTACGTGATACCAGTGATAGAAAAATTAAATTGTAATTTCTGTTTGATCCTCTGTTGTGTCACTTAAAGCAGGTGATGTAATACCAACAGAGATTGCTGATTTACTGATCCCAAGAAGTACATAGATCCATGATGCTGGCTGATTATAGAGTTGCTGTAGGGAAAAGAATTTGGGAGACACCTATAACTAAAAGTAAAAGAATTTCTAAAAGGAGAAGTAAACACAGAGATGATAGTGTTAGAAAAAGGGAAATCACAGGAATCCCTCAGCTCCCTCAAATACACAGCAAGTATTTTTTTTTCCCCTTGTAACTATATTTTCATGGCAAAATCCAGTTAGTTTGGTGATCACCATTTTCATATTATGTTTGCTTCTTCTTTTTAAAATTGTTTTTATGTTGATAATCAGACCCCAAATATTTGACTGTAAGCACATCCCTTGCAGTCATACTGACACCCTCTGGCACCAGAAAAACTGTCAGAAAAAATTTGAGAATTCTGGTGGGAAGAAGAGAGAGCAGTGCCAACCATTAATTCAGTAACTCTTCTGATGGCTGTGTCTGACAGCTGGTCGGCTCTGGGTGACTTTTAGAGCATTATAAACACTAAGTGCAGAGATCTTGCTGGCTTGTTGGGTCTTGATGACAATTTTTGGCCCCTGGGGATCTCTGGCACAACTGATCAATTTAGGATGCTCACAGCCAGGAAAATTATGCCCAAACAGTACCTCTGAAAGAGTGTAGTATGCCGTTTTCACTGATAAACCTACTTGATATGTGGTGCCATGGTGATAAAAATGCCACACTGAACCCATTCACTTCCCCATAGTCTATTGAGTTGATGACTGAATGTGATCTAGATACCTGTTTTTGTTTTTTGTTGATGCAGTTCTGGAGCTGCTGTTAATGATTTTTATTCTTTGTTCCAATGAGGTTGACATCCGTTAAAGTTTGAATCGACTATCAGACTTAACAGAATGGAAGAAATATTGCCTAGTACTTACTAAGATGTTTGAGAAGATTGTAAGCATGAGAGTAGAAGAGGTCTTAGAAATGAATTAATAGGCTGAAAGTTCTTGAATGAAAGGATTTTGAATGTGTTGACATTTACGTTTACCTAACCTGAAAGGACAGCAAAAAAGCATAGTGCACGTAACTCTGCTTTGTGAGGCTCAGCATTTTTGTCCCTGGAGGGTTTTGCTATTCCTTTTTCTGTGTATGAGTTCTGAGCCCAGCACTTAACCTATCACATGTGTTCAACAAGCAGTTGAATGAGTGGTTGCATCGAGAACGTAGACCAGTCACTGTGAAAAAGTTTGAGTTATTTCCTGGAGTGGAATTACTCAGCAAAACAGCAAAAAGCACAGTTTTATCAAATGTTGTTTTAAAAATAGAAAAAGGAAACAACACTTTTTATCAAATTTAAAAACATTATTCTTTCCCACAAGCCAGTTTTTCCTGTTGTTCTATTGGAAATTTAAATCATTTAGGTTTCTACTAATTGGTTAATTGATCTTAAATGCTCAGCTATTCTCTTTATTAGAGAGTCTCCTTTTTCCATGACCTGTCCCACTGTAGTTGACCTTGGGTCTGAATTATTGCACTGGGTATTCTTCGTTGCCGCCATGAATATTAGATCAGTGGGAATCTACACATTTGACAATTACCATATGAAGTAACTTGCCTATGAGACAATAAATGCCATAATTTTCAAGTTGTGGAGCAATGCCAAAGAGAGTTGCTCTAAAAATACGCAATGATTGTGAGAGAGACCTGAAAGGGAGCAAAAATGTCTAAAACGTTTTAACTCCTTATTTGGAGGCTTAATACTCTAGTTTATGGAGGCCTTTGATATTTCTTTTTGAACTGTTTCATTCATTGCTTATATTTTTACCTGGAGGTGGTCTCATATTAGAACCAATTTACTTTATAAATATTTAAGAGCCTACTATGTGCCAGACACTTCCTGAGTATTAGCACAGTGACCAAATCAGACAGTTTCCCTGCCCTCCTCGAGCTTGTATTAGAATCTGTATTAATTTAGTCCTAATAAGATCAGGGAATAGGGAATAAGGTTGAAATGATTAGTTAAAATGAAATCTTTCAGCTGTGAGAAGCTTGTTCCTAAAAATGTCTGTGGTTGATAAAACTGAGGTTTGCTTGATTCCTTGTACAATGAAACAATGCAGTATAAAATTACACAGGAGCCTTCTTTCTCTCCTCAACTTCACTCCTCAAAAATAACTTATTTTAAAATATGTCTTTCAAATATAAAAACTATAGAAATTTGGTTTCCCTCCTTTTTTGCTTTAATATTTATACACACAACTTCTTTTCTTTTTTTTTTTAATTTCAAAGTAAATGGTTCAGTTCAGTTCAGTTCAGTCGCTCAGTCGTGTCCGACTCTTTGCGACCCCATGAATCGCAGCACACCAGGCCTCCCTGTCCATCACCAACTCCAGGAGTTCACCCAGACTCACGTCCATCGAGTCAGTGATGCCGTCCAGCCATCTCATCCTCTGTCGTCCCCTTCTCCTCCTGCCCCCAATCCCTCTCAGCATCAGAGTCTTTTCCAATGAGTCAACTCTTCACATGAGATGGCCAAAGTAATGGAGGTTCAGCTTTAGCATCATTCCTGCCAAAGAAATCCCAGGGCTGATCTCCTTCAGAATGGACTGGTTGGATCTCCTTGCAGTCCAAGGGACTCTCAAGAGTCTTCTCCAACACCACAGTTCAAAAGCATCAATTCTTCAGCGCTCAGCTTTCTTCACAGTCCAACTCTCACATCCATACATGACCACTGGAAAAACCACAGCCTTGACTAGATGGACCTTTGTTGGCAAAGTCATGTCTCTGCTTCTGGATATGCTATCTAGGTTGGTCATAACTTTCCTTCCAAGGAGTAAGCGTCTTTTAATTTCATGACTGCAGTCACCATCTGCAGTGATTTTGGAGCCCCAAAAAATAGTCTGACACTGTTTCCACTGTTTCCCCATCTATTTCCCATGAAGTGATGGGACCGGATGCCATGATCTTCATTTTCTGAATGTTGAGTTTTAAGCCAACTTTTTCACTCTCCTCTTTCACCTTCATCAAGAGGCTTTTTAGTTCCTCTTTACCTTCTGCCATAAGGGTGGTGTCATCTACATATCTGAGGTTATTGATATTTCTCCCGGCAATCTTGATTCCAGCTTGTCTGTTTAGTCGATAACAACTTTTTTCCCGTAGCTGAAATTGATATCTTAATATGATAAAGTAAGTATTCATACATAGTTCTTGGTAACGACTATGTGGTATCCAAAGCACGACTTGAGGATTGGCATAATCTATTTAAATATTACCTGGGTAAAGAGATTTTAGATTGTTTCTGTTTGTCTTTTTTTTTTTTTTTTCAGTATTGCTAATAGTGCTGTGATAACTATCTTTGCATACTAGTAACTTGGCTTTTATTATTGTCGTTATGACTGGCCAACCTTCCACATCAGTACCTGTATGCTTACTTCATTCTTTCTAATAACTGGAACCCATATTTATCAGATGACTATTTGCTAGGGCTGGTTCATTTTCTTCTCACAAAATCATTAAGATTTTCATTCAGCAAATACTTATTAAACAACCTTCATGTGCTAGAAACTGTTCTAGGTGCTTGGGATATTATTGATCAAAAGAGATAAAGATTCTTCTTGGGGGTTTATGTTCTAGTCAGGGAAACAGACAATAAACAGTTAATGTACTCAAATAAGTAAATTATTTTGTATATTAGAAGGTGGTATGCGGGAGGGGAAGCAATGCAGAGTAACATTGTCAAGACTGTGGAAATGGGGCATGTTGTAATTTTAAACAGGGTTATCAGGGTAGACCTCTCTGGGAAAGTAGCATTTAAGCAGAAATTTGAAAGAGTGAACTGAGGGGCCATGTGTATATCTGGCTGAAGTACAGATGTCCTTTGGTGGAGGTGCAAAGGCCCTGAGACAGAAGTAGTACCTGCGTTGTGACAAGAGTGGCTGGAATAAAGAGAGCAGAGGCTAGAAATGTGGAAAGAGAGGTCAAACTGTAAGGGACAGCAGACAGGTCATGCCAAGCATTGTGGATCCTTTTAGTTACTTGACTCCGAGTGCAGCGGTAGTCATTGCAGGGTCTTGATTGGGATAATGACATGTCTCAATTAACATAGGAGAAGTCTCACTTTGGTTAATGCATTAAGGATTTATGGAAGGGTAGAAGCAGGGAGCACAGCTAGGAATCTGTTATCGAAATCCTAGTGCAAGATGGTAGTGGTTAGACCAGAGTAGCAGTAGGAGTAAAGGTGGTATAAGTGGTTGGGTGATTTTGAAAGCATCCCCAAAGCAATTGCCTGATGGCTTAGATGAGGGATGTGAGAATGACTACAAAATTTTGTTTGTTTGTTTGTTTAAATGGAGCACCTTAAAAGACGGAGTTGCTCTTTACTGGATGGGGAGAGCTAGGGCTGTGTCAGAAAGTGAAAAGTGAAAGTGTTAGTCTCTAAGTCATGTCTGACCCTTTGCGATCCCATGGACTGTAGTCTGTCACGCTGCTCTGTCCATGGTATTTTCCAGGCAAGAATACTGGAGTGGGTTGCCATTCCCTTTTCCAGTTAGATCTTCCCAACCCAGAGATTGAACCTGGGTATCCTGCACTGCAGGCGGATTCTTAACGGTCTGGGCCCCACCAGGGAGGCCATGTGGCTGGGTCATCTCTTGTTGTAAGATCTGGAGTTTATTTTGGACTTACTGAATTTGAGATGTTCATTAGACACGGACGTGGGCTGTCAGGAACTCAGTGGGTGAATTCATGGAGAACATGGCTGTACCATCATCCCGCAGTTGTGGAAAGGTAGAAACAGTGCTGAAAAAGAGCATCTTGCACATACACCTGGGCGCCCACCTGTGAATCCTAATGAAAGCTAAACTGAAGCTGGCCTCACTGAGTTTCAGAGTGTGTGCATTTTAGGATTTGAAAGTACTTCCAAATTACTCTACCAAAAGGATTGTATGATTTACATTCCCATTAGTGTGTACAAGAGTATTTATTTCGCTTCATTTTTGCTGAAACTTAACATAGTTTTTTAAAGTTTTGCAACTTCAATAGGTCAAAGACTTTTTATGGGCTTTTACTTTGAGCTCACATGTCCTCAGATCTCAGAAGCTCTGTCCAGCTCTGGAACACATAGGACTGTTCCCTGTTCTGTGAAGGTTTGCACAGGGGTAATGCAGGTCATACTTGGTAGCTTGAGGACTAATTGCTTGAGGATTTAGCTCTCTGGAAGAGGATGCAACCTATTCAGCATTGTTCAAGCAGCTAATTAAAGACTAATGGGGAGACAGCTAAGTAGCAGTTTTAAAGTACATCTCTTTTAAAAGGGGAAATGTTGAATTATATCCTCTTGAAAAAGAACAGTTCATACTGACATTTGGACAACTTTTAATAGCGAGTGTTGAATTCAAATCATTGACATCACCAAGATAGTTAGAACTTTGAGAGAATTGCAGTCTCTCTATTTAAAGTTAGGCCAAGTCAAATGAGCACCAAGTTAGAAGTTTTGTGACTTCCTTTTACTAATTAAATAAATAGTTGCTATGACACAGCTAAGTTCTAGATACTATGTTAGATCTAGAGGATGAAAGATATATGAAACACAACCTTTATCCTCACAGAGGGTCCATTGGAGTTGGTGGGGGAAGACACATATACAACCAGACGTTCCAGTGTGCCATGGGCTATAAAAGAATTATGTAAAAGTTCTTGGGGAATAAAGACATTGGCCTGAATTTTGTCCAGAATTCAGGTCAGGGAATTTTCATGAAAGAAACATTGGTTATGGGTTTGAAGGACAGATGTAATGTATTAGAGACGTGATGTATTAGAGGATGTGTGTAGCCAGTTATACTAGAGGAGACATTGCAGAAAGAGGACCCAAGCATGTGCAAATCATGGCGTGAGAGGTTGGTATTTCTGGGAAGCATCAAGTCATTGATTGCTGAATGTGCAGTCTTAAGAGCTGTGAGGGACTGGCGAGGGGAGAGACACAGAGGCCCTTGTATGTCCTGCCAAGGAGCCTGGAACTTCTCCTGAGGGCAGTGGGAGACTTAGAGTTTAGGGTAGGGAATAACATGGTCTTATTTGTATTTTGAAAGCCACTCTGGCAGACATCTAAGACAGGGTTCATCAAACTATGATCCTCAGGCCACTGCCTGTTTTTGTTAAAGATGTTTTAGTGGAACACAGTCCTGTGTTTATGTATTGTTTGTGGCTGCTTTTGTGCTACAGTGGCATTGTTGAGTAGTTGAATCAGAGACTGTACGGTCTCCAAAGCCTGAGCTATTCACTTTCTGGCCCTTTACAGAAAAAGTTTGTCAACCCTTAATTTATGGGATGAAATTAATGTGGGTGGTGAGGAGTAGAGTGGAAACAGAGAAGCTAAAGTGAAAACTTAAGGCAAAGGAGGCCAGGAGGAGGGGAGACTCAGGAGGTATTCAGGGGAGAGAATTTAGTGAGTCATGGGATGGGAGGTGTAGAAAGAGGGAGGAGGCCAAGATTGTGTGCAGGGTCCTGGGAAGAGTGACCAGGCTGACCAGAAGGTCATAAGGGACATCTGAATGGAAATGTCCAGCTGAATGAGGAATAAATGAGCCTAATGTGGTAGAAACGGGTGTTCAAAACGGTGAGTTTGAACCTGTGTTCAAAGTATCTTGTTATCATGTAAAAGTCCAGAACCATCTAATCCCACTGCCCCATCAAACATCATATTCTGGAAATGAGTCCATTCTTTGACATTTTTGATCTTTCTTGACCAGTCAATGCTTGTTGTCGTGTGTGTGCCCTTCAGGAGGCCTTGTTTGCAGACTACAGGATGTCCGTGCTGACTCTCGATCCTTTTGTGTGGATTCAGTGGAAACACTTTACTGCCTATGTAGTTCTTATATCAAATAATCATTTCTTGTTTCCCTATCTAGATCGTAAGTTCAAGGATACACTCTGTGTCTCATGCATGTTTGTGTGTGTGCTAGGTCTACCATGAAGTCTCAAATTAGGTGTATAAATGTTTGTTTCTAATTTACAGAAGCCAATAGTCACATGATGGGACAAAAGCATTCTTATCTTACCTCTAATATCATTCACTCAGTTGTTCAACAACAATTTATTGAGCACATTGTACATATATGCCACTCTGCTAGGTATCAGTTCAGTTCAGTCACTCATTCGTGTCCGACTCTTCGCGACCCCCATGGACCGCAGCACGCCAGGCCACCCTCTACATCACCAACTCCGGGAGTTTACTCAAACTCATGTCCATTGAGTTGGTGATGCCATCCAACCATCTCATTCTCTGTCATCCCCTTCTTCTCCCACCTTCAATCTTTTCCAGCATCAGGGTCTTTTCAAATGACTCAGTTCTTTGCATCAGGTGGCCAAAGTATTGGAGTTGCAGCTTCAGCATCAGTCTTTCCAATGAATATTCAGGACTGATTTCCTTTAGGATGGACTCGTTGTATCTCCTTGCAGTCCAAGGGGCTCTCAGGAATCTTCTCCAACACCACAGTTCAAAAGCATCAGTTCTTTACCACTCCGTTTTCTTTATAGTCCAACTCTCACATTCATACATGACTACTGCAAAAACCATAGCTTTGACTAGACGGACCTTTGTTGGCAAAGTAATGTCTCTGCTTTTTAATATGCTCTCTAGGTTGGTCATAATTTTTTTTCCAAGGAGGATGCGTCTTTTAATTTCATGGCCGCAATCACCATCTGCAGTGATTTTGGAGCCCAAAAAAATAAAGTCTGTCACTGCTTCCACTGTTTCCCCATCTGTTTGCCATGAAGTGGTGGGACCAGATGCCATGATCTTAGCTTTCTGAATGTTGAGTTTTAAGCCAACTTTTTCACTCTCCTCTTTTACTTTCATCAAGAGGCTCTTTAGTTCCTCTTTGCTTTCTGCCATAAGTGTGGTGTCATCTGCATATTTGAGGTTATTGATATTTCTCCCAGCAATCTTGATTCCAGCTTATGCTTCATCCAGTACTCCATTTCCTATAATGTACTCTGCATATAAGTTAAATAAGCAGGGTGACAATGTACAGCCTTGATACACTTCTTTCCTGGTTTGGAACCAGTCTGTTGTTCCATGTCCAGTTCTAACTGTTGCTTCCTGACCTGCATACAGATTTCTCAGGAGGCAGGTCAGGTGGTCTGCTATTCCTATCTCTTTCAGAAATTTCCACAGTTTATTGTGATCCACACAGTCAAAGGCTTTGACGTAGTCAATAAAGCAGAAGTAGACACTTTTCTGGAACTCTCTTGCTTTTTGTATGATCCAGTGGATGTTGGAAATTTGATCTCTGGTTCCTCTGCCTTTTCTAAATCCAGCTTGAACATCTGGAATTTCACGGTTCACGTACTGTTGAAGCCTGGCTTGGAGAATTTTGAGCATTACTTTCCTAGCATGTGAGATGAGTGTGCAATTGTGCGGTAGTATGAGCATTCTTTGGCATTGCCTTTCTTTGGGATTGGAATAAAAATTGACCTTTTTGAGTCCTGTGGCCACTGCTGAGGTTTTGAAATTTGCTGGTATACTGAGTGCAGCACTTTCACAACATCATCTTTTAGGATTTGAAATAGCTCAGCTGAAATTCCATCACCTCCATTAGCTTTGTTCATAGTGATGCTTCCTAAGGCCCACTCGACTTCACATTCCAGTATGTCTGGCTCTAGGTGAGTGATCACACCATTGTGATTATCTGGCTCATGAAGATCTTTTTTGTACAGTTCTTCTGTGTATTCTTGCCACCTCTTCTTAATATGTTCTGCTTCTGTTGGGTCCATACCATTTCTGTCCTTTATTGTGCCCATCTTTGCATGAAATGTTCCCTTGGTATCTCTAATTTCTTGAAGAGAACTCTAGTCTTTCCCGTTCTATTGTTTTTCTCTATTTCTTTGCATTGATCACTGAAGAAGGCTTTCTTGTCTCTCCTTGGTAATCTTTGGAACTCGGCATTGAAATGGGTGTATCTTTCCTTTTCTCCTTTGCCTTTTGCTTCTTTTCTTTTCATAGCTATTTGTAAGGTCTCCTTAGACAACCATTTTGCTTTTTGCCTTTATTTTTCATGGGGATGGTCTTGATCACTGCCTCCTGTACAATGTCAGGAACCTCCAACCATAGTTCTTCAGGCACTCTATCAGATCTAATCCCTTGAATCTATTTCTCACTTCCACTGGATAATCATAAGGTATTTGATTTAGGTCATGCCTGAATGGTCTAGTGGTTTTCCCTACTTTTGTCAATTTAAGTCTGAATTTGGCAATAAGGAGTTCATGATCTGAGCCACAGTCTGCTCCCAATCTTGTTTTTACTAACTGTATACAGCTTTTCCATCTTTGACTTCAAAGAATATAATCAATCTGATTTTGGTGTTAACCATATGGTGATGTCCATGTGTAGAGTCTTCTCTTGTGTTGTTGGAAGAGGGTGTTTGCTATGACCAGTGCATTCTCTTGGCAAAACTCTATTAGCCTTTGCCCTGCTTCATTCTGTCCTCCATGGCCGAATTTGCCTGTTACTCGAGGTGTTTCTTGACTTCCTACTTTTTCATTCCAGTCCCCTATATTGAAAAGGACATCTTTTTGGGTGTTAGTTCTAGAAGGTCTTTTGGGTCTTCATAGAACCATTCAACTTCAACTTCTTGAGCATTACTGGTTGGGGCATAGACCTGGATTACTGTGATACTGAATGGTTTGCCTTGAAAATGAAAAGAGATCCTTCTGTCATTTTTAAGATTGCATCCGAGTACTGCATTTTGTGCTCTTTCGTTGACTATGATGGCTACTCCATTTCTTCTAAGGGATTCTTGCCCACAGTAGTTGATATAATGGTCTTCTGAGGTAAATTCACCCATTCCAGTTCATTTTAGTTCGCTGATTCCTAGAATGTTGACGTTCACTCTTGCCATCTCCTGTTTGACCACTTCCAATTTGCCTTGATTCATGGACCTAACATTCCAGGTTCCTATGCAGTATTGCTCTTTACAGCACCTGACTTTCCTTCCATCACAAGTCACATCCACAGCTGGGTGTTGTTTTTGCTTTGGTTCCATCTCTTCATTCTTTCTGGAGTTATTTTTTCACTGATCTCCAGTAGCATATTGGGCACCTACCTACTGACCTGGGGAGTTCATCTTTCAGTGTCTTATCTTTTTGTCTTTCCATACTGTTCATGGGATTCTCAAGACAAGAATCCTGAAGTGGTTTGCTAGGTATCAAGGATACAGTGATTGCCCTCATGAAACTTAAATTTTAATAGAAGAGAGAAAAGATGTTACCCTCTACGCTTTTCTTAAAAGTATAGAATATAATATTGCAAGAGAACACTGAGATTGCATTCTTGCTCAGTTGTCTTATTTTACATATGTTTAAATTGTGCATATATAGACCTTGAACTGCCCATTTCAGAAGTAGAGTGACAAGGCTTTCATTCATGTTGTTCAGATTGAACAGTGTGATTTGATTTCCATTCAAGAACATTGCAATTCATTGTTTCAATGCACTTTTGTATACAGAGAGTTGCTTGTTATATTTACTCTGGTGAGTGTCCATTCTGAAGTGTCAGGGTTTTATTTTTGTTTTTTTTCTGCTTTCAGACTTGTGTTTTCCTGCAAAATCTCTGCCATACTGGGGTCAAATGTAGGGAGGAATGCTTCACCCTGGTTCCCAGTTTATTCTCATGTAACATGCGATATCTGTATTCTTGGAAACTGACATGGAAAATGAAGGAACACGGAGTCTCTGGCGGCTTCCCGTTTTCATCATTATAGGAGTTGAAAGCATCAATTTTCATTTCATGCTTTGAATTGCTTGTAATATATAGGTTTTTAACAAGTCTTTGGTAGGCAGATGAGCCAGAGCTCGGGGGCTGTTCATGAAAGGATCCTCTAAGGAAAGCAAGAGAATAAGCTCTCGAGCCCCAGGGAGGGAACCATATGTGTGCTGGGGAATTGAGCCATGAGTGTTACTCTCCCAAAACTGCCAAGCGGAGCTGCTCTGGCTTGCCAGAGACTTCATTTATACTTACTGATTGAGAGCCTCTGTTAGGTCTCTTTGTGTTTGATGAGTCTTGCAAAAAAGTGGGATGGAGAGTGTGGCTAATATTCTAGTGATAGTAAGAAAAACATCAGGGGAAGGAGAGACTTGGGGCCCAAAGATAACTTATTGGGGAATGGCACAAGATGTCAAAAGGAGATAACCGTGACTTTGACAGCAGAGCATTTACCCAGCAGTAGCTGAGGATGGAAACTCCTGGGACGGTTGACCAGGTTATTCTTATGGTGCATCTTCCCTAATGGGAAACCAGCAAGCCTTTGGGAAATTACAGCTTTGTGACAGTTTCTCTCTTGTAAAGACATACATTAGTTACAGCAGATTTTATGACATTACAGACTGAGGAGAAACCTGTCTCCCCTGTCCCAGGAGCTCCCCTGTACCACGTTTTTGTATTTTCCAGCATTCAGAGTGAAGGTACTGGAGGGAACTGTTCTACTTGCCAACCAGAGGGAAGGTGTTAAGGGAAAAAAGTCTGTTACTTGCCAGTAGGAAAGTATGTGTGGTCCAACATTTTGTCTTTAAGAAAATTACTTGAAATTTGAGATGGCTATAATCAAGATGAGTTTCCAGCATCATAATGCATCTATGAGAGGTGTTTAATTTGTCATGTTAAAAAAGCACAATTTTTTGAAGTGAGCTTTATTCACCTTTCAGAGTGTACTTGCAATAAAGTTTGCTCTTCTTGCTAAACTATTCTCTGAGTTTTGGTAAATGCATACAATCTTGTGACCATCATTTCATTCAAGATACAGAACAGTCTCACCCCTTCCGTCTGCAAAATTCTTTCCTCTTACTCTTTTGTTCTTAGTCTCTTCCCCATCACTTGGCAACCACAGCTGTTTTCTATTCTTAATAATTTTGCCTTTTTCCGAATGTTGTATAAATGAAATCATATAGTATGAAGCTTTTGGATTTAGCTTCTTTCACTTACTAAGAGGATTTCAGGTTCATTCATTTTGTTGCTTCTATCACATTTGTTCATTTTTCTCACTGCTTCATATTCCACTTTATGGACATACCAGAGTGTGTTTATTTTTTTGCTAGTTAAAGGACAGTTGAGTTGTTGCTGGTTTTAGGGGATTATGAGCTTCCAAAGGAAGCAAGAGAATAGACTTAAGCCCTAGGGAAAGAATCAAAGATATAGTAGAGAGGTTTTGTGTAAATACACGTTCTCAGTTTGCTTGGGTAGATCCCTAGGAGTGAGATCACTGGTTATGGTGAATATGTACAACTTTATAAGAAACTGCCAGTCTTTTGCAAAAAGCTGAACCATTTTGCATTCTTTCTTGGCAATGTTTAAAAGTTCCAGTTGCTCTGCATCTTCACAGGCAGTTGGTGTTGTCAATTAAAAATAAGTTTCCCTCACCTCCAGACAAATACATAATATGGGGGTATTTCTTTGTGATTTTAACTTGCATTTTCCAAATGATTAAAATGTTGAACATGTTTTCATGTGTATATTTGACATCAATGTTTTTGGTGAAGTGTCTTTTATCCATTTTTTAAAGTGGAATTTTTTTCAATTACACAGTTTAAGAGAAAAACTATCACTCTATCACTCTATGTACAACTATCACTCAATCCTGCTCATGTTTGGCTTGCCTGATTTTTTTCAATACAAAATAACACTTTCAAGCATTATTTATAAACATTTTATTTTTTAAAACTTAGAGTTGACTTACAATATTGTATTAGTTTCAAGTGTACAGCAAAGTGGTTAAAGTATATATGTGCATATATATGGAAAAGGATCTATATATAAGGATGTATCCATACACATGTATTCTTTAGAATATATTTAGATTCTTTTCCATTATAAGTTATTATAAGATAATGAATAAAGTTTCCTGTGCTATACAGTATAAACACTTTATTTTCAAACATTAAGCTTATTACAGGAATCAGACAAATCTGGACATCTTGGCTCTGTCATTGACTATCTGATTGACCTTGGCAAGTCATTTGACCTCTTCAGCATTCAGTTACATCGTCTGTAAAATGGTCTCAATGCCTACTTACTGATGGTTGTTAGGACTGAGTGCCTTGCATAGAACATAACACATAGTAGGTATTCACCAAATACCAGTTCTCATAAATATCAGCGTCACTGACTCAGGTGAACTTAGGTAGGCAGGTCTGTGTCAACCATTGCCGTGTCAGTGTCTAGCATGGTGCCCAGTGAAGTGATTGAATGAAGATATGAAGTGATTGAATGAAGAGATGAGTCAAGGAAAGCATATTTATGCTTAACTCACCGAGAATATCACGCATATGGTTTTGTGAGACAGTGTCGTGAATCTAGGAGTATTTGTTGAGTTGTAGCCCTGTTACATTTTACATTTATTTTAGTGTGTAGTTATTGATATCTTTTTACCCACACACTTCAGATTTATTTTTAGGGAGGCTGAGGGTGGAAGCATTTGGGATGCTGCATGATTTTCTTTTTCTTCTCTCTGCTTTTATATGCTTTCTCAAGGGCCAAAGAACCATGACCCATGACTCATTCTTAGGTGTCTCTCCCACTTGAATGGGATGCTAGCAAATAATTGCAGATAGATCAATGGCTTCCCAGCTTTGCTGAACACTGCTTATCACTCAGCTCTGCTAGAGGTTGCTGCCAGTTTCGTTTTGGCTGTTTTCTGGCTAGTGGGTGTGTGTAGGCTGGTCTTTGCCTTTTCCAAGAAAGAAGGCCGGTAGATAGAGCATCTGAGTTCCTGTGTCCTGACCCCATTTTGAAGAAATCGCTGATTTTGGCAGGGTGATTTCAGAGCTTCACCAACTCCAGAAATGGTCTGGAAAACCGTTTTTTCAGCTGGTCGCTGCTGAGTCAGCCGTTAGAAGTGGGCCTGAATGTCTCATTCTGTAGGCAGAACAATACTGGAAACTAGCCTTCCACCCTCAAAGGAGGCAGTTAGCATTCAACCAGTATGTTCTCTTTTGCAGAAGTAACTTTTTTTTAGGTCGTGGTAGATGGAAATAAGGGTGGGGAATGTCTGAGTCTGGATGCTCGGTGATGTGTTAGGTCCATTGTGCTACAGACTTCACACCACTGTCGCTGTGGAAAGTTCTGCAAATTGAACTGCCTCTCATATTCTGGTAATCCATTTCACCTTTGAGAGGCTAGTAGAAGCTCTAATCTCATCTTTGAGGAGAAAATGACAGAGCTCTTCTTGGTATAGATTTTCAAAGCAACTTTCTCACCTGGTAAATTCCCTCCTAACCTGAATATGTTTAAAGTTCTTCTTCATTAAAAAGGTGGTTAGAGCATTCCTTTGAGTTCTCAGAGTCCTGTCCTGTTCTTCTCAAGCCTCATCTTGGTTTTATCTATTGGATCACAAAGAGCTGACTTACAGGCATGCAATTACAATGAGAAGGTAAATGCCCTTGAACTTTGCCCTGTTTTAACTTCTTTTCTGTTGCTGTGCATTTGTTTGTTGTTGGGGATGTTGGCATGCTGTTTCAAGAAACCTTGCAGTCAGCACAGACTTGCCCTTGCTATCCATAAGGAACTCCACTATAAGAAACTTAAGGAACCTGATGAAATTAACTGAAATGGGTTCTAGTTAGAGGTCAGAGAAACACACATACTATTTTCAAATGAGAGACAGGTTATCTCTTACTCACCTGTCCTTTCATGCTGTGATATTCTTCATTTAACTGCCTTGCAAGGAACATGTTTTTGAATCTGAGAATAATGAAAGTGATGTCATTATAGGTGAGGAGACATTTTAAAATCAGTTGTAAAATCTTGAAATGATGCTAGTCTGAGAGTAACACTAACATCCTGAAGGAGAAAGAACTTAACATACAGACTTGGCTGCCCACTCTGGTAGCCTCTAGCCATTCGTGACTTGGAGCGTTTCTTATGTGACCAGGTTGCACTGAAGTAAGCTGTTCATGCAAAATATATACTAGATTTTGAAGAATTGGTATGAAAAAGACATTTTCATTAACATTTCGTTGTTGACTTCATGTTATAATTACAGTATTTTGGATATATCCGGTTAGGATAAAAATTTAAACAGTATTAAATTAATTTCACTTGTTTATTTTTACTTTTTTAAAAATAATTTTAAATTGAAGTATAATTATAATGCTGTGTTAGTTCAGGTATACAGCAAAGTGATTCAGCTTTATATGCACATACATACATTTTATATATATGTATATATTTCAGGTTCTTTTCCATTATTGGTTATTATAAGAATGTAGTTTCTTGTGCTATACGATGGATCCTTAATGTCTGTTTTATATGTGTATATGTATATACATACACACACACACACACACACACACACACATATATAGTGTATATGTTAATCGTAAACTTATTTTTAATGTTATGCATGTAATTTAACATTGCATGTGTGGTTCACATTATGTCTTTATTAGACAGTGCTGAAAGACTGAGTATGAAAATGGTACCCTTCATCCCAAAGGCTGGAGACATTGTAGTCCTGTCTCATAGCAGTGTTCATTTGCTTAAGAGGTCTATCCATCTTTGGAACATTCACATTCATGAAGTAGAGCCTGTGAGAATTGTGATAGATCAG
This sequence comes from Bos javanicus, assembly GCF_032452875.1. Classification (NCBI taxonomy): domain Eukaryota; kingdom Metazoa; phylum Chordata; class Mammalia; order Artiodactyla; family Bovidae; genus Bos; species Bos javanicus. The sequence goes on from NC_083889.1 coordinate 35,830,828, forward strand.
ACACAGGTGATGATCGAGGTTTCTTCCCTGGATAGTTGGGCTCATGGCAGGGAATATCACCTGAGTGGTGACATTCAAGATGAGAGAAGTGGTCACAAGGTGAGAATATGAAGGGCAACCCCAGCAATTTCCCTAGTAAAGCTTGCTTTCCACAAGAGTCTTACTTGACCTCGTTTTTGTGTTCAGCATCCTCACGTACGTCAGCACTGGTGAGGCTCTCTCTGCTGTGATGTAATAGGAATTCCGAAGGGCTGTCACCTGACGTGAAATGCTTCTGTGCCATGTTTACAATCATCCCTTTTGCTAATATTCCCAGGAATAATGAGAGAGGCCCCTGTGTGTAGTGCTGCCACCTGGTTTGTTTGTTTTTTTCTTTCCTCTAGTCATTACCCAGAGCTGAGCCTCTGTGTCTGGTGTGACTTCTGTGTCTGGGTAGGATCAGACACTCAGAACCAAAAGAGCTGTATTTCATGTCCACAGGGAGCTTACAGCATGCCACATGTTATCTGGGTTTGAGGATGCAGCAGTGAGAAAGCAGATTTAAGTTCCTACCTATAGGGAGCTTACATTCTGGTGGAGCCTGTGGTATAGTTTAAAACCTCAACTGGAATAAATTTGTGAGCTGGGGAGGAGGGTTGCCTTGGGGATTATGTAGCCCAACCCATTTATTTAACAGAATAACTGATATTTTACATGTTAAATGTATCATAGGGGTTAGTGCGATACCTCACACACGGCAGGCTCCAGTTGTGTATATTCATTTATTCCACAGGTATTTATTAAATGCCTACTACATTCTAGGCACTTTTCTAAGCATTGGGAATATATTGGTAAGTAGAAGAAAGATTAGTGTTCTCAAGGAACTTTGATTCCATCTGAGTGTAGGTAATGGGGTATTTGACAATGGCATAAGATAAAGTAAGTTATATGGCATGTCTGTAATTGATAAAAATGTATGAAAGGAAAAAGACAAGTATAGCAGGGTAGTAGTGGGTATTGGGAATGCTGGTGGGAGATGGGTTGCAACTTTCAATAGAGCCTAATTTGAGAGGTATCTGCTGTGCAAGAGTTGGTGTGGAGGATATTAAGGACTGGCAGGGATGAGGGGCTAGAGGGGTTGGGTTACATTCCAGGTAAAGGGAAGAAACTGGTACAAAGTTGCCAAGGCAGGAGTCTACCTAATCTGTTTGAGGAGTAGTCAGAGGGCTAGTGTGACTGGACCACAATGTGCCAGAGGAGAAAGAATATTAGAAGATGAAGTCAGGGAGGTGAATAGGCAATTGGATCAAAGGGTAATTTCACTTTTACAATCCAGGATTTTGAACAGAGAACTTCACTGGTCTGACTTAACATTTTTCATTAAAATTTTTTTTAAACATACCTTTTTTGGTGTACAGTTCTCTGAGCTTTGATAAATGCACACAGTCATATGACCGCAACCACAATCAAAGCGCACAGTCAGTCTTCCCATCACTTCAGAAACGTCCCTCGTTCTACCACTTTGCTGATAACTTAATACTTGAGAGGACAGTTTTGGATGCTCTGTGGATTGTAGACTATGGGAGAGCACCTGAGATGCAGGAAGACCAGTAGGGACACTTATGCAGTTATTAAGGTGAGTAGTGATGGAGGGTTGCCTGGAGCAAGTGAGGACTGGTCTTTTCTGAAGGTAGAGGTGTGGTAGGTGTAAAAGAAAGCGAGCAGAAAATAATGACATTTTGCCCTGAGCCAAAAGGAAAACTGGTGTCATTTATTGAGATAGGACAAGTTGTAGGTTTGAAGGGGAAGAATATTGTGCAGCTTTGGACATTTTTGATTTCATTAGCTATCCAAGTAGAGATATCAGTCGGAAAGTCAGATGAATTGAAATGCACAAATAATTTTTAGAAACCAATTTTTTAATATCATGAAACAGTTGGGGAAAATGTGCAATTCTTAAAGGAATCCACTTGTAAGTCTTTAGCATTCAAAAGTTCCTGAGTAATCTGATACCCAGGATTTTTGTGTGCACAACTTTATGGTCCTTCAATTCGTTCTCTTTCTTATGTTTTTCTATTTTTGCCTATGCCACACTGCATGTAGGAACTTAGTTTCCCAACCAGGGATCAAACCCATGCCCCCTGCAGTGGAAGTGGGGCATCTTGTCCCCTGGACCACCAGGGAAGTCCTTCAGTTCATTTCTTTATCTGTTCTTTGGTAGACAGACCTACATCCTTTCTGTGCAGAGAATACCACAGAGTTCAATATGATGATAATGGTCCTGGTGTTTGCTTAACTTAATTGAAAACATGACCTGTGTTGGTAGTGAGGAAGAACTAGTTCAGAAGAACTCTTTTTATTCCACCAAAGATGTTTAACTCCAGGAAGAACTTCCAGTGTTTGACTTTAGGTCACCATATATTGACTGACTCATTTCTGGTGCCTTTAGCTGCCAATGTACTTGAGTTGAAGAAGAGAGAACCGAAGGGAAGGCTAAAAATAAAAGCAAGATATGATGTTAGTTGGCAAAGAAAAGTAGAATGCAAAATTCTGTATATGGTCTAATCTCAAACTAGATTGAAAGCTTGTATGTACATGTACAGAATACATTCTGAACAGAGTATTCTGAAATAGAACAGCCACTATCTCTCTGTTGTGAAATGATGGGAGAGTTTTATTTCATTTAAAGTATTTTTTGGGGGGAATTTCAATAAGTAGTTATATTTTTCTTTTTTAAAAAAGTATTCAGGAAATGTTTATTCAATATTAGATTCAGACACAGATGAAGGCAGATCGGTGAATAAGACAGGAAGAGGTTTTGCAGCTTCAGGGAGCTAATAGCCTTGTGAGATCATTGTAGTTTTATAATTAGAAGAAAGATACACTAATTAATGAAGAAAGAATGCAAGTGAACTTGTCTAGTTTCATTGGCTTTTTTATACACATGGACTGAGCGAGTTTTTTATGAATCACTCTCTGTCCACCTTCCTTCCTGTGATGGTCTCAAAGAAGTGAGCCTTGGCTGTGTGTGACTCTTGGCTGAATTTCTGAAGCCACTCGTATAATACGGCATATCTTGTAGTAGTGGGTTGAAGGGTCTATCTCGCCTTACCATGGTGAGGGGCTACATAATGCCTGGACATGTAACAGCCTTGGGCTTAAGTGATCCTGCCACAGGGCAGCTACAAAGATCATACTTCCTTGACGGAAGCTTTGGGGAAAAGTCAAACCTGCTGTTGCCTTCCCAGGGGGCTCAGTGGTAAAGAATCTGCCAATGCAGGAGATTCAGGAGACACAGGTTCGACCCCTGGGTTGGGAAGATAGCCTGGAGGGGGAAATGACAACCCACTCCAGTATTCTTGCCTGGGAAATCTATGGACAGATGAGCCTGGCGGGCTACAATCTATGGGGTCGCAAAGAGTCAGACGTGACTGAGCATGCACACATACATACCTGCTGTCAGTATGATCTAAAATGAGTTACCCAGCCTTGCTAAGCAAGCTTCTGCTACCTCATTTGAATAATATCTGGGACTAGTTGAATCTGATCCTCTGCGAGTCCAGAATTTACACAATGGTGGTGCTGGACAATGCCTGATTTGAATGTGAAGAACATTCACCTCATGGATATTTACATGAATATAATTATCCAGCCTCCCTTCTGTTAAGAGATGTCCTGTGCCAAATCCATGCTTTGTTTCAGTGACCCAAAAAATGGAGCTGATTGCGGAGAGCTCACAGAGAATACCCATTCTCACTGAGAGACTTAGATCAGGGAGGTTTCATTTTCCCCTATGACTGTCTTTCCATTTAGACTCAAATACATTGAATAGAATTGGCATCCAGCTCTTAGATTAGTGACTGGCTAGATGCCACAAGGAGGAACAAAGAGAAATAGGAGGGGTTATTTTGTACCTGAGGATTTGAAATCTGCAAGACACATTTGCTCTTATCTTCTCTGTACTGGATTTTGTAGCTGGTTGAGTTTTGCTTTCCTCCTTTTTTTCTCTCTTGTGTGAAAATGTTGATATGGTGACTTTCTTCTAATTTTATCAAATACAGTATGTCCAGAAACAAAACAGAACCATGTTTCCGTGTGTGATTCCTGGCAGAAATGGTGCGATTTCATCTCAGGATGAAACTGTGAATTTGTGAGAAGCAATATGGTACGGGTACTTAGGGAAAGCAAAAGGAATACAGAGCCTGGCTGCCAGTCGCCTTTGTCTTGGTGACTGGAGGAAAACACTCGTGATTTGTAGGAGCTGAGGCCCCTGAGGAGAGAGTCGGTCAATGAGCAGGCAAGCCGGGTAAGGCCAAGGCTCAGGCAGTATTATGTTTCCAGTAGAGCCATATAATTTATGCATTCACATTGCACAAGTGTGTGTGTTTATGTGCATGTGAGAGAGAGAAAGAGAAAAAGACAGAAATGGAGAGAAAGAGGCACAGAGGGAAAGAAAGAACACAAATGAAAACACATATGGACAGAAGAGCATAACTGGGTCCAGCTGCCTTGGAGGCTGTGCCTGGAGTCGGGGTGACATGGAAGACAAGATTCTGTTGATCTCAGTTCCCAGGGACCTCACACAGCATCAGCACCTCAAGCTGAGTGTGACAGTGCTAAAGACACATTTCGTGTATGGTGAGGCTCTTTAAATATAAGCCAGCATCTTCACGCAGGGCTTATCTGGAGAAGCAGTAAGCTGTTCCAACACTGGCGACAAATGAACTGGGTTGAATGTGTGGAGAGGAGAATTTATTTCATAGGCAGTCTAAGGGATTTTTCAAGGTCAATTTTGATAGTCAAGCAGAGCTGGGGTTAGGTGAAGCCAATGAGCCACTCACCTTCAGCACAAAATTAATGCAAGTGCTAAAAAAAAAATTCATAATCATGAGAAATAATGTTTTTTAAAAGTCAAAAATTTTTTAAAATAAATGTAGAATCGGTGTAACTATTTTTTTTCCTTTTGCCTCAGGCTTCAGTACGACTCAGCATGACACTATTAACTGATTTCATCTTTATTTAAAACTGATGCTTGGCTCATCAGGGATTTGTTTGCATTAATTTTGATTTTAAAAAATGTTACATGAAAATAACTATTTCTCCCAGTTACTGAATTCTGGGGGCAGTTCAGTGAAATTTGCACTCAAGTGATGTGGCTTAGTTGTTTCACTATAGTCCAGCTCTGTTCATGACATTTGCATTAGTTTTTAACTTTAGAAGCCCTGAGTAAAAAATGACTCCAAGGGACAAATAAAGCACACAGGGTGACTATCTTCAAGAACCTCAGTATTTATAGAATATTATCTATGTATATGAATTGAAGTCTTTTTAATATGCTATGATATGGGAAAGGCTATTTACACATTCATTTATTTAGTAGCTCTTTATTCAGCACTTCGTATGTGCTTGGCACTATTTTAGGTGCTGGAGTTACAGCAATACACCAATTAGACAAAATGTCAGTATTTGTAGAGCTCACATCCCATTGGTAACCATATATCATCTCTAGTTTTCACAACTCTGTAATATAGATATCAGTTTCACCATTTCATAGGTGAGAAAAATGATGCTCAAACATAACTCTAACTACAAATAACTATGGCATTGTCTAGTACAGAATCTAGTGTTGAAAGGATTCAGAGAAAGCCATAGTTACTGTGATACGGGCTTAGTCAATAGGAAACTTCTGGAATGAGTCTTAAATTGATTCTTAGAGGAGAACATTATGGAAACATATTTAAACACAAGACTTAATGTCAGCAATAATACCAAGCCCATTTCCCTTGATTTTAGTAAAGCAATAAATGGCACACTGAAAGCCAGGCAAGAAAATAAAGATAGAAAAGTGTTTACCTACCTTAATCAGCAGCACCCTCTAGACATCTGGAGTGGCATGAGGGTTAACCTTTTGTACCAGCTCCAAGCTGTTAGAACTGGAATCCTTTATCCAGGCTTAGAGAGGAAGAGTATAGTGATTGGTTAGTCATATCTCCATGGATCACCACTAGTTTTATTCTAGTATGTTACATACATTATGATATTGGTGCCACTATGTTGATTATCCTAGTGTCTCAAGGTAAATTTCCAGATTGTCAGTGTTGAGATACATCAAAATTATTGTTGAATGGGTTATTAATAAGTGTCACTGTATAGGAGAGTATGTCTATTTCTACAAAAAGGCATGGTGGGATTTTGATTGTGATTACATTGACTATAGAGAGATCAATTTAGGGGAGAATTGACATTTTAAAAACATTTGATCATGAAAGGAATACATCTTTTAAAATATTTCACAGTACATTTTTAATAGTACTTATATAGGTCATTCAAATTTTTAGTCAGTTATCCCTGAGTATTTTTTATTTTTAATGCTATTATAAGTATGATTTTAAATATGCAATTTCTGATTACCAAGGACAAGTATGCTGCTGCTGCTGCTAAGTCACTTCAGTCGTGTCCGACTCTGTGCGACCCCATAGACGGCAGCCCACCAGGCTCCCCCGTCCCTGGGATTCTCTAGGCAAGAACACTGGAGTGGGTTGCCATTTCCTTCTCCAACGCATGAAAGTGAAAAGTGAAAGTGAAGTTGCTCAGTCGCATCTGACCCTCAGTGACCCCGTGGACTGCAGCCCACCAGGCTCCTCCATCCATGGGATTTTCCAGGGAAGAATACTGGAGTGGGGTGCCATTGCCTTCTCTGAAGGACAAGTATAGGTATGCTTTATTGCAATAATGTGCCCCACACAAATTTTTTAGTTTCCCAATATGTATTTGCTTTTTCTTATTCTTTATGAATAAAATGTGTGAACCCAAAGTGAAATTCATAGTAACTCCTGGGAAATTCTTTGGGGAGTGTGTAAGTGGGAGAGAAATCATCTGGGTTTAGGTGAGAGATCCTTCCTAAAACTGTTGAACAAATCAGGTGTTTCTATGATCTGGTTGCTCTTTTGGGAAGAAAATATTATAGGTAGGCATGGGTTTTTGTAACTAGACGGATCTGACCTTGAATCTCTGTCCGGTTAACTGACGTGCCTGTGGGCTTTTACTTTTTCTGTTTTTAAAATGGGCATAATATCTACCAGGCAATATTGTGACAATGATACAGGGTACTATAAAAAAAAAAACTAACATAGAACATTTAAACTAAATGGTAATAAATGGTCATCTCTACTAAAACTGTTATTGCTGGTCCATTTATATGATCAAAGAAACACAACGTCTCTCTCAAATCTACCTTTACACTCAGTGCCTACATTATCTTCATGTTTGACAGGTGATCTCCTGCTTCTGCTTAACTACTTTGAAGGATAGATGTTTATGACTTTATAGTCTTTTAATTCTTCTGCTGCAATGGTCAGCAGTGTCTACCTGATTGGTTGTCCAGTCTCCCCTCATATTGTGCCACACATCATGGGCTAGCAGCACTGGCTTTCTTTCTGTCCCTCTAATATCTTTAGCTTGTCCTTAGCTTGAGGTGGTTACATTACCTGCTCTCTTAGCCTGGGATATAAATCCAGATTGCCTCACTGAGAGTAATGTGATCTTGGACCATCCTTTGAGTCTTAATTTAATTATCCATGAAAATGGGATAGTAAGGATACCCTCCTTGTTAGTGATGTTGATGAAATATAACTTGTAAAATATTCAGAACTAACGACAGACTGGTTCCAAATAGGAAAAGGAGTACGTCAAGGCTGTGTATTGTCACCCTGCTTATTTAACTTATATGCAGAGTACATCATGAGAAACGCTGGGCTGCAAGAAACACAAGCTGGAATCAAGATTGCTGGGAGAAATATCAATAACCTCAGATATGCAGATGACACCACCCTTATGGCAGAAAGTAAAGAGGAACTAAAAAGCCTCTTGATGAAGGTGAAAGTGGAGAGTGAAAAGGTTGGCTTAAAGCTCAACATTCAGAAAACGAAGATCATGGCATCTGGTCCCATCACTTCATGGGAAATAGATGGGGAACAGTGGAAACAGTGTCAGACTTTATTTTTGGGGGCTCCAAAATCACTGCACGTGGTGACTGCAGCCATGAAATTAAAAGACGCTTACTCCTTGGAAGGAAAGCTATGACCAACCTAGATAGCATATTCAAAAGCAGAGACATTACTTTGCCAACAAAGGTCCATCTAGTCAAGGCTATGGTTTCTCCTGTGGTCACGTATGGATGTGAGAGTTGGACTGTGAAGAAGTCTGAGCACTGAAGAATGGACGCTTTTGAACTGTGGTGTTGGAGAAGACTCTTGAGAGTCCCTTGGACTGCAAGGAGATCCAACCAGTCCATTCTGAAGGAAATCAGCCCTGGGATTTCTTTGGAAGGAATGATGCTAAAGCTGAAACTCCAGTACTTTGGCCACCTCATGTGAAGAGTTGACTCATTGGAAAAGACTCTGATGCTGGGAGGGATTGGGAGCAAGAGGAGAAGGGGACGACAGAGGATGAGATGGCTGGATGGCATCACTGACTCGATGGACGTGAGTCTGGGTGAACTCCGGGAGTTGGTGATGCACAGGGAGGCCTGGCGTGCTGGGATTCATGGGGTCACAAAGAGTCAGACGCGACTGAGGGACTGAACTGAACTGAACTGAACAGTGCTTGACACACACTAAGTGTTCAGTATTATCAACCAGTCTGATCTGCCTCACTCTCATTAATCACAAGGTAGTAGGATTAGTTCCTCCCATGTTTTTCACATGACTTCTCTGTTAAAGGATAAATTCTTCCTGTCCCTGTCTCCTAAATGCCCTAACCCCATTGTGATATATGTGATATATACATACAGAATGGGTAGCCTTTCCCTTCTCCAGGGGATTTTCCCAACCCAAGGATCAAATCTGGGTCTCCCACATTGCAGGCAGGTTATTTACCATCTGATCCACCAGGGAGGTCCCATATAAATGAGCATAATACACCACTTGGGGGGGTGGGAGGGGACATTTAGGAAAGTATACAAATATATAAATATATTTGTTTGACTGACCAAGTGATTTTAAACCTTTTAAAATGCAGCAAATTATCAACATTATCTTGGAGCTATTTTTGATCAGCATGCCATTTGAGTTTTCATCATGGATAAGCACACATCACTGAATGGGACAGAGTCAAATATGGAATTTGTTTATATCTCTCAAAATTGAGCCATCAATCAAAACTCTTGTCCAGTTACTTTTGGCTCCTCCCTTGTCAAGGATGTCATAGGTAAACCCTCAGTTCAGCTCAGTTCATACGCTCAGTTGTGTCCAACTCTTTGCGACCCCATGAATTGCAGCATGCCAGGCCTCCCTGTCCATCACCGACTCCCGGAGTTCACTCGGACTCACGTCCATCGAGTCGGTTATGCCATCCAGCCATCTCATCCTCTGTCATCCCCTTCTCCTCCTGCCCCCAATCCCTCCCAGCATCAGAGTCTTTTCCGATGAGTAAACTCTACCCATGAGATGGCCAAAGTACTGGAGTTTCAGCTTTAGCATCATTCCTTCCAAAGAACACCCAGGACTGATCTCCTTTAGAATGGACTGGTTGGATCTCCTTGCAATTCAAGCGACTCTCAAGAGTCTTCTCTAACACCAAAGTTCAAAAGCATCCATTCTTTGGCGCTTAGCCTTCTTCACAGTCCAACTCTCACATCCATACGTGACCACAGGAAAAACTATAGCCTTCACTAGAGACACCTTTGTTGGCAAAGTAATGTCTCTGCTTTTCAATATGCTATCTAGGTTGGTCATAACTTTCCTTCCAAGGAATAAGCGTCTTTTAATTTCATGGCTGCAGTCACCACGTGCAGTGATTTTGGAGCCCCCAAAAATAAAGTCTGACACTGTTTCCACTGTTCCCCATCTATTTCCCATGAAGTGATGGGACCAGATGCCATAATCTTAGCTTTCTGAATGTTGAGCTTTAAGCCAACTTTTTCACTCTCCTCTTTCACTTTCATCAAGAGGCTTTTCAGTTCCTCTTCACTTTCTGCCATAAGGGTGGTGTCATCTGCATATCTGAGGTTATTTATATTTTCCCCAGCAATCTTGATTCCAGCTTCTGCTTCTTGCAGCCCAGCGTTTCTCATGATGTACTCTGCATAGAAGTTAAATAAGCAGGGTGACAATATACAGCCTTGACGTACTGCTTTTCCTATTTGGAACCAGTCTGTCGTTCTGTTTCCAGTTCTGACTGCTGCTTCCTTACCAAATGGCTTTTGAAGTCCCGATGCACTTTGCTATATTCTTTGACCTATACTCTGTAATAACGAACCCTAAGAATTATTGAAAGAAGCTGATTGGTTATGATTTTCTCTTGCTGATCCCATGGTTATATCATTATGTACTTTTGAAGGGTGCATTTTTTTAAAAGCAGCCTTTACAAATTGCTTACTTATTTATGGCTGTGCTGCGTCTTCAGTGCTGTGCATGGGCTTTCCCCAGTTGCATTGTGTGGGCTTCTCATTGCAAGGGCTTCTCTCGTTGTGGAGGCTGTAGTCTGTAGTCTGCTGTAGGCTGTAGTCTGCCCAGGCTTCGGTAGTTGTGGCTCCTGGGCTCTCGAGCACAGGTTCAGTAGTTGTGGCACACGGGCTTAGTTGCTCTGAGGCATGTAGAAACTTCCTAGACCAGGGAACTGGACCTACGTCCCCTGCACTGGCAAGCAGTTTCCCACTGTACCGCCAGGGAAATGCTTGGATACATTTCACAAATTTATGAAATACAAAAGTCTGTTTAAGAAAGTCTTCGGAAAATTTCATTTAAGGATTCATTTGAAGATCATCTGGACACTTTTTAAGAATAACACTATACAACTTCCTTTTAGTGATAGGCCTTTATTACATGTGTTCATGATGTTTAAAATCATGCAAAGAACACTTGTTTTCTTTTGCATTTTCCATGGTACAAAATTTGAGAAATAGTTTCTTTTAGATATTTGTATTGCTCAATAGAAAAGTTCTACGATATAATTCACATGTAGTTGAGTGATGGGGTCAGTGCACCTTAGTTTCAACCACTGCAGTTTTTAAAATGGAATTTTCCAAGCATTTAAAGCCTAATGTGGGCAGGTGCATTTGGGTTTTTCATTTGCCGGAACATATTTCATGTTTAAAATTTTAATGAAAAACAATAAAAAGGAAACTGGTTTATAGGTTTCTGGAAAAAGAGATGAACTTTCTGTCTGCCCTCTTCAAGGTAAAAATATTAAAATAGTAAATATACCTGATTTTAAAAAACACTGAAGGCCATTTTCTTCAGATAAAGTGGCAAAACTGAATATGTTATACTGTAATTGACAGTTTGCTTTGGTTTCCTTTTTATATATATATATATATTTCTTTTGAATCATTAAATTAAAAAAAGACCCAAAACCACTTGACAGCTAAAGGTTGAGCAGTGCACTGGGGGAAAAAAGTTATTTTATCTGTTTTCATTGCTTATTCTGTTTTCTATTTTTAACTTGATTTTCCCCCCAGAAATGAGATAGACTATTATAATAAATCTAGATATACCCAACACCTTGTTTTTATAGTTATCAACTCTTGGCAAATCTTGTCTTATCTATGCACTTATATCCTCTGACACTGGATTAATTTGAAGCAAATTTTTGACATTGAATAATTTCACTTGTTCAGTTCAGTTCAGTTGCTCAGTCATGTCGGACTCTTGGCGACCCCATGGACTGCAGCACGCCAGGCCTCCCTGTCCATCACCAACTTCCAGAGTTTACTCAGAATCATATCCATTGAGTCGGTGATGCCATACAACCATCTCATCCTCTGTCGTCCCCATCTCCTCCTGCCCTCAATCTTTCCCAGCATCAGGGTCTTTTCAAATGAGTTAGTTCTTCGCATCAGGTGGCCAAAGTATTGGAGTTTCAGCTTCAGCATCAGTCCTTCCAATGACCACCCAGGACTGATCCCCTTTAGGATGGACTGGTTGGATCTCCTTGCATTCCAAGGGGCTCTCAAGAGTCTTCTCCAACACCACAGTTCAAAAGCATCAATTCTTCGGTGCTCAGCTTTCTTTATAGTCTAACTCTCGCATCCATACATGACTACTGGAAAAACCATAGCTTTGACTAGACAGACCTTTGTTGGCAAAGTAATGTCTCTGCTTTTGAATATGCTCTCTAGGTTGGTCATAACTTTTCTTCCAAGGAGGAAGCGTCTTTTAATTTCATGGCTGCAGTCACCATCTGCAGTGATTTTGGAGCCCCGAAAAAGAAAGTCTGTCACTGCTTCCACTGTTTCCCCTTCTATTTGCCATAAAGTGATGGGACCAGATGCCATCATCTTAGCTTTCTGAATGTTGAGTTTTAAGCCAACTTTTTCACTCTCCTCTTTCACTTTCATCAAGAGGCTCTGTAGTTCTTTGCTTTCTGCCGTAAGTGTGGTGTCATCTGCAAATCTGAGATTATGGATATTTCTCCCAGCAATCTTGATTCCAGCTTGTGCCTCATCCAGCCCAGCATTTCTCATAATGTACTCTGCATATAAATTAAATAAGCAGGGTAACAATTTACAGCCTTGACGTACTCATTTCCCTATTTGGAACCAGTGTGTTGTTCCATGTCCAGTTCTAACTGTTGCTTCATGACCTGTATACAGGTTTCTCAGGAGGCAGGTCAGGTGGTCTGCTATTCCCATCTCTTTAAGAATTTCCCACAGTTTGTTGTGATCCACACAGTCAAAGGCTTTGACATAGTCAATAAAGCAGAAGTAGACATTTTTCTGGACCTTTCTTGCTTGCTTTCTCAATGATCCAACGGTTATTGGCAGTTTGTTTTCTGGTTCTTCTGCCTTTTCTAAATCCAGCTTGAACATCTGGAATTTCACGGTTCACATACTGTTGAAGCCTGGCGTGGAGAATTTTGAGCATTACTTTGCTAGCATGTGAGATGAGTGCAATTGTGGAGTAGTTTGAGCATTCTTTGGCATTGCCTCTCTTTGGGATTGGAATAAAGACTGACCTTGTCTATTCCTGCTGTGGCTACTGCTGTTTTCCAAATTTGCTGGCATATTGAGTGCAGCACTTTCACAGCATCATCTTTTAGGATTTGAAATAGCTCAGCTAAAATTCCATCACCTCCATTAGCTTTGTTCGTAGTGATGCTTCCTAAGGCCCACTTGACTTCACATTCCAGGATGTCTGGCTCTAGGTGAGTGATCACAACATTGTGATTATCTGGCTCGTGAAGATCTTTTTTGTACAGTTCTTCTGTGTTTTCTTGCCACCTCTTCTTAATATCTTTCGTTTCTGTTAGGCCCATACTATTTCTGTCCTTTATTGTGTCCATCTTTTTATGAAATGTTCCCTTGGTATCTCTAATTTTCTTGAAGAGATCTCTAGTCCTTCCCATTCTGTTGTTTTCCTCTATTTCTTTGCATTGATCACTGAGGAAGGCATTCTTATCTCTCCTTGGTATTCTTTGGAACTCTGCATTCAAATAGGTATATCTTTCGTTTTCTCCTTTGCCTTTCACTTCTCTTCTTTTCTCGGCTATTTGTAAGACCACCTCGGACAACCATTTTGCCTTTTTGCATTTCTTTTTCATGGGGATGGTCTTGATCACTGCCTCCTGTACAGTGTCACAAACCTCCAACCATAGTTCTTCAGGCACTCTCTCTATCAGGTCTAATCCCTTGGATTTATTTCTCACTTCCACTGGATAAGTCTAAGGGGTTTGATTTAGGTCATACCTGAATGGTCTAGTGGTTTTCCCTACTTTCTTCAATTTAAGTCTGAATTTGGCAATAAGGAGTTCATGATCTGAGCCAGAGTCAGCTCCCGGTCTTGTTTTTGCTAACTATATAGAGCTTCTCCATCTTTGGCTGCAAAGAATATAATAGGTCTGATTTCGGTATTGATCATCTGGTGATGTCTATGTGTAGTATCTCCTCTTGTGTTGTTGCAAGAGAGTGTTTGCTATGACCAGTATGTTCTCTTGGCAAAACTCTATTAGCCTTTGCCCTGCTTCATTCTGTCCTCCACGGCCAAATTTGCCTGTTACTCCAGGTATTTCTTGATTTCCTGCTTTTGCATTCCAGTCCCGTATAATGAAAAGGACGTCTTTTTGGGTGTTAGTTCTAGAAGATCTTGTGGGTCTTCATAGAATCGTTCACCTTCAGCTTCTTGAGCATTACTGGTTGGGGCATAGACCTGGATTACTATGATATTGAATGGTTTGCCTTGAAAACGCCCAGAGATCCTTCTGTCGTTTTTAAGATTGCATCCAAGTACTGCATTTTGTGCTCTTTTGTTCACTATGATGGCTACTCCATTTCTTCTAAGGGATTCTTGCCCACTGTAATAGATATAATGGTCTTCTGAGTTAAATTCACCCATTCCAGTCCATTTTAGTTTGCTGATTCCTAGAATGTTGATGTTTACTCTTGCCATCTCCTGTTTGACCACTTCCAATTTGCCTTGATTCATTGACCTAACATTCCGAGTTCCTATGCAGTATTGCTCTTTATAGCATCTGACTTTCCTTCCATCACTAGTCACATCCACAACTGGGTATTGTTTTTGGTTTGGCTCCGTCTCTTCATTGTTTCTGAAGTTATTTTTCCACTGATCTCCAGTGGCGTATTGGGCACCTACTGACCTGGGGAATTCCTCTTTCAGTGTCCTATCTATCTTTTTGCCTTTCCATATTGTTCATGGGGTTCTCAAGGCAAGAATTTTGAAGTAGTTTACAAATTTCGTTTGTAAATATTTCAGTACCTTTGATCTGATGATCATAGGTTTTACAGATAGTGGACTTTTCTTGATGTTTGGTATTCTTTTTTAGTACAGTATTAAATTTCTAATCAACTTATAATTTTTTTCTTTCATTGTTACATTTTAATGTGATCAGATTAAGCATATATTCTTTAAAATTTTGTAGAAATGAAGGAAGCTTACTTATGTGTTGAGGGAAAGTGTTGCCTGTCACCTTCCTTCTCATCTGCAAATTCCTCAATTGCTTCATCCCAACTGAGTATTTCAGTAAAAATAGTGTAAGTCTCAACAATCAGCAGTTAAGGTTCTCTTGAAAATTATTCATCTTAGATCATTAATAGAAAAAGTCCTGAGGTGGATTTATACCAAAATAGTGAGCATGGTTATTTCTGCATTGTGCAAGGAGTTATATTTTCGTATCCGCATTTTTGATTCTACAATGCACATATATTCATTTTTATAAATGAGTATGGTTTTGTAATATTTAAAATTATAGCTAAATATACATAACAAAATTTAACATTTTGACTATTTTAAACTATGCGGTTCATTTCTGTGAAGTACATTTATACTGTTACACAACCACTACCGTCATCCGTCTCCAGATCTTTTTCATCCTCTCACACTGAAACTGTGTGGTCTCCAAAGTATAATTTCCTATCCCATCCTTTCCCCAGCAGATGGTAACCATGTTTCTTCTTTTTTTTGTAAATTTAATTTTTTAAGATATCTCATATAAGTGAAATTATATAATATTTGTATCTGGCTTATTTCACTGCACGTGTCTTCAGAGTTTATCCTTTGATGTGTATCACATTTTAAAATTAAAAACTTTTTTTTACAGCCAGCCTTTAATTGTGCCCCTTGTTTTATAGTTGCAGAAACTGTTTGACACTCATTCAAACCTCCAGAAAACTTGAAGGTGAATGGGGGTCACAGGACTCTTTTTGCAGATGCAGAAACTGAGATTCTGAAAGCCTATATAGGCTTGCAAGGAGTACATGGTGTTCATATCCGCAGACAGACCTTGGGACTCTGGGTGTACTTATTCTCTATTTGAATCACTTGGTGAAAGGCCTATTGATGGCAAGATGTTAACATAAGTCAACATTTCGTCTTATTTTAATGGCTTTATTGGCCCTGTGGGTGGCACAGTTCCATTGTGTGATGTTGTCTCAGGTATCAGAGACCATTTCACATCTCTGCCTCTGCACAGTGCCCATCCCTTAATGTGTGACAACCAAAATCACATCCATGCATTTTCTAAAAGTTTCCTGGTAAAGAGGGGTTGGTTATGGTGGTGGTAGGCATTACCCTCTGTCAGATGTATAGGGTCTGAGATATGCAAACCACTTTACATTCATTTCCCATGATTAAGCATAAAATAATATGGAAACTGCCCAGAAGTAAAAAATCAAGGATTACTATTGTTATATAATTCACAGTAATAGAGAATCTACCTGCAGTGCAAGAGACACACATTTGATCCCCGGGTCAAGAAGATCCCCTGGAAAAGGAAATGGCAACCCACTCCAGTATTCTTACCTCGAGCATCCCATGAATAGAGGAGCCTGGTGGGCTACAGTCCATGGAGTTGCAGAAGAGTTGAATATGACTTAGTGACTGAGCACACGCAGCAAAATGTTGCCTAACATAAAATGAATCTACCCAAATGAAATCTTCCTAAGAATACACATCACACTGACGTTCCTTCAGGTGGGGTGGCCTATCACAGGGCATTCTGTCTAAGTGGGTGTCTGCAGTGGGCCATTAGTCACTTTGGAGAAGGAGAAGGATCTTTGTGTTACCAGTGACCAGAGAGGACATCACTATGAGTTGAGTCTGATTTTTTCGCTCTCAACAGAGAGAGATTGACAATCTCTGCTGAGAGGCTGAACCTCTCAGTAGTGGGAGAGTGAAGGGCTGCATTCATCCCTGCAGAGAGACTGAATGTCATTGAGCTATGGAAGCTCAGGGCTTTTCGTCTTTAGCGGATCCCAGTTTATTGGTCTTTGTTATAGCTCTTACACATGCTTTCTTACTTTTATCCATTTAATTTTAGGCTTTATACCAGACTGGATAAGATTCTCTGGATACACCCAGAATATTATGAATATAATATGTGGGTATCTTAAGGGTACTGTGGCTAGAACTGAAACTAAGCACCATCATTCATACACGCAAAGCACTCTGCATGCCCCATGTTGGGAACTCTTACTGTAACTAAATGAAATGGGCTGTGCAGGTTGACGACAGGGAGGGTAGGGAATTTGAGAAGCTAGGGCACATAAAGGGTATATTCTCCTCTGCTCCAGCCTCCATGCCAGGCACAATGCAGGCCCCATGCTGTCACATCTCCGTTTTTTCTAAGGCAAGCTAGAAATGTGGATTTTTTTTTCTATGACTTCTCCCAGTTTTTAAATTTATTTTTAAACTTTTACTTGGATGATAATTACTTTACAATACTGTGATGGTTTCTACTATATATCAGCATGAATCAGCCATGAGTATGTATGGGGGAGGTATGCCCCCGCACTTAAACCTCCCTCCCACCTGCCTCCCCATCCCACTCCTCCGTGTTGTCACAGACCACTGGCTTTGGGTTCCCTGTGTCATACAGCAAATTCCTACTGGCTATCTACTTTACATACGGTAATGTGTATGTTTCAGTGCTACTCTCTTAAATCATTCCATCTTCTCTCTCCCCCGAGCTGTGTCCAAAAGTCTGTTCTCTATGTCTGCATCTTCATTGCTGCTCTATAGGTAGGTTCATCAGTACTATCTATTGGCAATATTTTAAATTGTGCTAAAATACATATAAAACTTACCATCTCACACAGTTTTAAGTGTATAGCTCAGTTGCACTACATGCACACTGTCGTGCAGCCAGTCTCCAGAACTTTCTTTTCCTTGTGAAACTGAAACTGTACCCATTAAACAACTCCCCGTTGCCCCTCCCCCAGCCCTTGACGACCGTCCTTCTACTTTCCATCTCTGAGTTTGACTACTTTAGGGACCTCATATAAGTGTGTGTGTGTGTGTGTGTGTGTGTGTGTGTGTGTGTGGCTGTAGCACACAGAATGTAGTATCTTGTTCCCTGACCAAGGAACAAACTTGAACCCTCTGCATTGGAAGCGTGTAGTCTTAAGCACTGGATCTCCAGGGAAGTCCTCTCAAATAAGTGGAATCATAGACAATGCTTGTTTTTTTGTGATGGGCTTGTTTCACTTAGTATAATGTCTTCAAGGTTCCATCTATGTTGTAGCATGTGTCAGAACTTCCTTTTTAAGGCTGAATCATATTCCTTTGTATGTGTAGGCCACCTTTTATTTATCCATTCATCCGTTGATCAGTACTTGGGTTGCTCAGCAACTAATTTATCAAAGGAATTGGAAGCACAGTGTGACAAAAAAAATTTCAGGTGTCTGGATTTAGGACATGGGCTGCCATTTGCATCAGCTGCCCTACACAGATAATAAAATTACACATGGACGTTTTTATGCACTCATTGCTATCGGTCACGGAAACCTTGAAAGTGCAGAGGATAAAGTAACCCCGGAAATCACACTAATGGGTCAGGCCTCCATCTACTTAAAGGCTTGATTTGTTCTGTAAGTGAAATTTATGGAGCATTATCAGAGACTTTTCAGGACACCCTGCACTTATATTTAATACTGAATGTGGTTAAAGTCCTAAAGCAAACTTGGCAGCAGTTCTTTGGGAACCAGCACACAACACCTTGCATGGAGCTTAGCCCAACAGCAGGCACTAGTAAGTGCAGGATGAATGAATAAATTCCAGACCCAAGTTGCACTCAGTCCCTGTTATCTGGTACACTGCTAGAGAAATGAAATCTTTTGCCAAAGCAGCCAACCTGAGCACAGCCTGAGGGCTAATCAAGTGAAAGCTTCCTGCCCATGTGCAGTGGCTGCCTGACTCGGAGTTTCACAGAGATGTCTCCTTTCTGTGCCTTGATTTGCTTGTGGTTAAGGACTGATGACAGACCATGCAGCACATCACCTGGATTCCTTGAATGCATGTAACAAGGCCTCTCTACGCTCATGTGGACAACAAACAAAAGCCCCAAATACATGTTTCCCAGTCAGTTATTATTTTACTTTCATTGCCACAAAGCTTGGTTTATAAACCAGAGAAGATGAGGGAATGAGCTGCGGAAACAATTCCTGCTTCTCTCCCAATATGAACAGTGCCTATGATTTACTCAGAGATGTGAAGAATTTATGAACAGTCGGTCTTAAAGTAGTGGCTTGGCTCTTTAGCAGTCTTCCGTGTCACTTGCCCCTCTGGTTGGGTCCTTCCCCTGGTAAATATGTTCCCTTAGGACCGTGCTTTTTAAAGTTTCTGTGTTGGTGTTGACATAGATGCTGATAAAAGGATTTATGTTCTAAGATTCCTTTGAAGGAAACATTGAGTGACTAAGAGAGATTTACTAGAGACCTGTTCAGCCTCAATTAAGTGTGAATATCACCTGCCTGTGGGGTACGTGATAGCAGTATATGAGAAGTGCCTGCAGCTTCCCCTCCTCTTTTTTTTTCCTTATTTCAATTTGATGAAATGGTAATGGACACAGTTATAGGGCTGTGTCCCATCAAATACTTTGGACATTAATTTTTTTAAATTTAATTAACTGATTTTTGGCTGCTCTGGGTGTTCGTTGCTGTGCATAGCCTTTGTGGATCATGGGCTTTAGTTACTCAGGCTTCAGCAGTTGCACTGTGTGGGCTCTAGAGCATGGGCTCAGGAATTATGGGACACAGGCTTAGTTGCTCCATGGCATGTGGGATCTTCCCAGACTAGGGATCGAACCGCATCCTCCGTATTGGCAGGCGGATTCTTCACCACTGACCACGTTAATTTTTTTTAAAGTTAATTTTTCCACCAAATGCTTAGGACATTTTTTTTAAGTATTAGTAGCTCTCCTTCTCGGAGAAGGCAGTGGCAGCCCACTCCAGTACTCTTGCCTGGAAAATCCCATGGACGGAGGAGCCTGGTGGGCTGCAGTCCATGGGATCGAGAAGAGTCGGACACGACCGAGCGACCTCACTTTCACTTTTCACTTTCATGCATTGGAGAAGGAAATGGCACCCACTCCAGTGTTCTTGCCTGGAGAATCCCAGGGACGGGGGAGCCTGATGGGCTGCCGTCTATGGGGTCGCACAGAGTTGGACACGACTGAAGCGACTTAGCAGCAGCAGCAGCTCTCCTTGTATAGAATCATTTGACGGGGGGCATTTCTTTTCATCCTTCACAGGGTTGGAATAGTTATCAAGGGAGGAAGAATGGCCCCAAATTTAGACTTTTGACATCATCTGCAAATGAAGGGTGACATAGATTCATATAGATACATTCACAAGATTTTAACTAGTATTGTTGTTGTTTAGTTGCTAAGTCACGGCTAACTCTTATGACCCCATGGACTGAAGCCCACCAGGCTTCTCTGCCATGGGATTTCCCAGACAAAAATACCTAAGTGGGTTGCCATTCCCTTCTCCAGATCTTCCCAACCCAGGGATCGAACCTATGTCTCCTGCATTGGCAGGTGGATTCTTCACCACTTAGCCACCAGGGAGGCTGTTAACTAGTCTATGTAAAGATAAATCATAATTTTTATAAGAATTTCTGTGTGTTTGTACAAAAGGCCTCAAAAAACCAGAAGCTTCCTGGGCTTCTTCTGACACGGAAGAGGCCCTGTTGATTTTGCCTGCTTTTAGAGAAGTACTACTAATTAAAGCTGTATTGTACCTTGGATTGCTTTTTGCAAAATGCCTAAACTCTTGAGCAGAAGCATGTGCTTCTTATTGCAAAGCAAAACAAACCAAACCTCAGTAGTATTGACTTGGGAAAACTGACCTTTATGTTAACATGTCATGTTAACCAAAGCCTTAAGAAACTCTGAAAACAAATGTCCCCAGGTTATGAGTATGAAGTGTGTACTTCAGCTTTTTCTACCATTTGCAGTTCACGTAACTATCACAGATCATTTGTGTTAATTGTGGAAAGAAAAGACAGATAAACAAAAGGGGGAAACGAAAATCATCCAAATTTCCTTCCTATCTTTTTTCTGTGAGTATATACATGAAGTTTGTAGATGTGTAACACGACTGAGCGACTTCACTTTCACTTTTCACTTTCATGCATTGGAGAAGGAAATGGCACTCCACTGTTCTTGCCTGGAGAATCCCAGGGACGGGGGAGCCTGGTGGGCTGCCGTCTATGGGGTCACACGGAGTCGGACTCGACTGAAGTGACTTAGCAGCAGCAGCAACATGTGTGCATATGTTAACTAGACTTGCTTTTTATCCTTTTTTCCTACTTCAAATGTTGTGCCATTTTTCTCTTCCAGTTCCTATACCTGCCACTTAAGTGGTAAAAGCTCTTTCTGAGTCCATTGAGTGGTGGATTTTTCCTTAGCTGCTACTTGGTGCCCGATTAGGGGCATGTAGATTGCTGCAGAAATATTTCTTAATAAGAGTAGTTTTACCCAAACTGAACCACATTGTTTAGCTGAAGAGGGTTAGAATCTGAGATACTAAACCAACCAAAACACTTTGACTTAACAGTCATGAGTGCAGGTGGCCACTGCATGTTTTTATTTTAAACTTCTCCTACAGTTCTACCCTTAAACAGTCTTCTACAGTCTTATGAAATACTTGTTGTCCGTTACTGTGCCTGCATATTTTCTAATTAGTACAGACATGCTAGATTTGGCTACATACTGTGGGTTCACAGCAAGGAATATGATAGGCCATTGATAAGAATAATAGAGTTAGTCTGTATCTGATACAGGCCACAGCATTTGATAATGAGAAATAAAGAGAAAAGGTGTCTTAAATCATGTACCCTTCTTTCCTCTTGCTTTTGATCACTAGAACCGTGTTTAATCGTTTCATGAATTGCTTGTACATTCATGTTTATGTGTGTATGTGTGTGTGTGAGTCGCTCAGTCGTGTCCAACTCGTTGCGACCCCATGGACTGTAGCCCACCAGGCTCCTCTGTCCATGGAGTTCTTCAGGCAAGAATCCTGGAGTGGGTTGCCATGCCCTTTTCCAGGGGATCTTTCTGACCCAGGGATCAAACCTGGGCCTCCTGCATTGCTGGCAGATTCTTTACTGTCTGAGCCATGAGGGGAGCCCAGTATATATACCCCTATGTGTGCATGTGTGCATATGGGCTTGCGTTGGTGCCTATTGGTGAGCATCTAGGTTTGGGCAGAAGTTACTGTTAGTATCCATAGTATCGTGGCAGTTCAGCTGGTCTCAATTGAAGTTTTACTGCATTTGTCTTCTCTGGGGTACCTGTAGGCTGAATATGTAGCCTGCTGGCTCATCTCTATTTTTAAGTTGGTATCCTACTTGGTCTGAAGCCTTTGGAAACACACTGTATTTCTGCCATGGATGGATTGGTTGGCAGTGAGAGAGCAGTAAACTTATTCTCTCATAGGCATTTAATGACGTTCAAACATTGGTGATGCCATTTAAGAGCAGTTTTGACAATTAGTCTCTCTGCTAAAGACCCTGGCTGCAGGTTAGAATACTGTTAGACCATCAAAATGTTAAGCAAATAAATCTTGAGTTTGCTATTGAACATGAGATGAGGCTGTGCCTATCTTTAATTTCCTGGGGGATTCAGGAATAGCTATTACATGGCCCGCTATTTTTTTTTTTTTGTCTACTTGTTGTTAGTATTGTAAATTAGATGACAACTCTTGTCCACAGTTATTTCAAGATTTCTGCAGGGAGTTATTTATAAGGGATTTTTAAAATAAAATCTCATTCATTCTTACGCCATCTAATCATCTCTTTGCCTTGGCTAGATCTAGTCAGTGAAAAAGAAAAATCAGAATTAGATGTGGAAGGAGGCCAGAAGCAGGGGCAGAACATGGCAGTGGAAATATCAAAATCAGGGCATTTGTGAAGCACATTGTGATTGTAAAGGGAAGGAAAGAATCTTTAAAATAGATCTGTTCTGACGTTCTATTTTTTATTTTTTTCCTTAAAAGATTTGTTATCTATTTTTGTAGCCTTGTCTAAGGCAGGGTCCAGGATCCATGAGGTCACCTGCCAGCCCTGCACTCCATTCTGATCAGTTTTTCTGGCCTAGTGAGGAAGCCCTTTAATAGGAGAGAAGGAATGGAGAACAGTGAATCCAGGAGCTCAGGTGGTCCATTTGGCCTGAGGGGACCTGTGTCTTGTTTCCCTGGAGCCCAGCCTCTGAGTGCTGGAGTGCTTCCTTATCATATGTCCTTTTGCTGGAAGCTGCATCTTTGATGTATTTTCCAAGTGCCACACTCTAGTACCTACCTTAGTGAGAAAGTAAGGATGAAGAAGGCTTATGGATCACCATAAGAAGGCTTATGATCACCGTAATATGACTACACACATTAAGGCTTGGTTTGATGTAAGTTTGCATTCGGTAACCATTAGCTGTTGGCAGTATTTGTACTGAATTTATAACAACTCCTGATAACAACCCAGTGAATTCGCACGAATGTCAATCCCATTTTATTGATGAGAATATTGAGTCTTAGGAGAGTGGAGTACCTCACTTACCGAGCTATCAGTGGCTGCATCTGGGTTTGAATCCAGGTCGGAAAGATGACAAAACTTATTCTCATAAGCACTGATTATATTAGAGATCAGTATCATGTATGTAATGGGTGTTTGCTGTTGTCAGTTATTTTGTAGACATTCTTATGTAATCTTTATGAAACCCAGTGATGTTGGTCTGATCTGACTCACCCAAGATCACAGAGCTTACAAGAGGTAAGGTGAAGTTGTGAATTCTATCCTTGATTTTGTTTTCTGTGCTGTCAAACTGATTTCAGTCCTGGAGGCAAAGGAACTATAGGAATTATCTATGTTTTTACCAAAATTAGGCTCTTACTTTTGAGCTGGAGTTCAGCTCTTTCTGCAGCCTCTCTACCCTTCTTGTACGATGATGTTGGGGATAGTTAGAGGGAACCCACCACCATCCCAGAGAGTGAACATCTGGAATGCCCCTGCTCTGACCAGTGCCAATGGAAGAAGGGACCAGGAGAGACACATCTGTGCATTAGCTTCCCCATCTTAGCTTAGAGCAAGGGAAATGGGTACTCACTGTGTGATTTGGGGTAAATTCTTAATCCCCATGACTTGAAATGTTTCCTTATCTGTAAAATTTATGGGATAATTATAAGAAAGTATATTCAGGACACATGAGAACCATGGTATCTATTTCTGTTTTTGCCAGTCGGAGTCTCCTCTTGCCCTTCTCTGATTTTGAGGTCTTAAAAGCCAGCTTCATCTAATACATGCTTCTATGTTAGCCTCTTTTGTATTTCATAAAACAGATTTATTTAGCTAAGGCTTGACCATGAGGATTTGAATAAGACATCACTAGTTTCTGCTAATTGATTTTCTTTGCATATAAAGAGGGACTGGATTGGCTATACTGAAATGTAGGTATTTTCTAGATCACTTATCTGGGTTTTTTTCTGCCCCAGATTTTGTTTTTTATAAAAGAGATTTATATGTGGGCTTCAGAGACCTACTTTTTCAAGCTTGGCTATTCCAAGGACCGATGACTCCCCAGTGTAGACCTTCAGAAGTACAGTGCAGTGCAGGAGAAGAAAGCAGACAGAATTGAGGTTTTGGCTAGGAGCCACCTGCAGGTGTTAAGGATGGGTAGCAGGCAGTGGACACTGGTTTGACATCATGAAGGCACCAAGCAAGCACAGAGTGGGTTGGATTTTCCCAGATCCTCTTTTTTCCCCAACTTCCATTTGTTACAGGGCTCAGCCACCTTTACTCCAACCCTCTTGCTTATTGGTACCCTTGTTACCATCTCTTAATTTATTACTCATCTTTGATTCAGTACCATTCTGGGGAATTAGGAAAGAAGACTGCCATGTGGTAAGTCACTTCAATCATATCCGACTCTTTGTGACCCTATGGACTGTAGCCCACCAGGCTCCTCTGTTCATGGGATTCTCCAGACGAGCATACTGGAGTGGGTTGCCATTCCCTCCTCTAGGGGATCTTCCCGACTCAGGGATTGAACCCGAATCTCCTGCATTGAAAGGCGGATTCTTTACCCCCGAGCCACCAGGGAGGCCTGAAACGGAGACTAGAGCCTCACATATAAAAGGGGTATTTGGTAGCCTCCAGTAGTACAGAAGCGCTTCCCTGTGGCTCAGCTGGTAAACAGTCCACCTGCAATGAGGGAGACCTGGGTTCAATCCCTGGGTTGGGAAGATCCCCTGGAAAAGGGAAAGGCTACCCACTCCAGTATTCTGGCCTGGAGAATTCCATGGACTGTATAGTCCATGGGGTCACAAAGAGTCGGACACAGTTGAGCCGCTTTTACTTTCAGTAATATAGAAATTCAGAGAACTTGTAGGAAGCTTCACTTAATCAATTCACTCTTCATTCTGAAAGGTGCCCTCAGTCTGCTAACTGCCTATGTTGTTTAGAAGGCTGCTGTATTTGTTATTACTTTTATGTGATGAACTATCCACAGACTTTGTGACTTAAAACAATGGATGGCTTCATATAGTTCTTGTAGAAGGGGAAACTGGGAGTGCCTTAGCTGGGCTGTTCTGGGCCAACTTCATCTCAGTGGATATCAGCCTAGGTGGCTGAATCCTCCAAAGGCTTGGCTGGGGCTGGATGATCTATTTCCTAGCTGTCTCACTTGCATACCTGGTTACTGGGTGTTGGTTGTGGGCAGGTTGTTAAATTAGGTGTTGGAATAACTGCAAAATGTAAAGAGAAGTCATTAAAAGAAAATCTAAAACATTCACGTTGCTTTGCAAGTGTCTTTACATTATCACTCCATTTCAACTGAACCCAAATGGGAAATCATAGACTCTAAATTGTAAGTGTTTATATCAAGAAAGAGCCTATAGAATCCTAAACTGGTAACATATGTCCAAAAATAGTTCTCAATCTACTTTAAAAGATGGATGAAGGAATGAACACCCTGTGTGTTAAAATAAGATACTTGACGTATGTATGAATAATTTTGTATGATTTTTTCTCTTGTGATTAACTCAGTATGTGCTAGTCTCAAACATGGTGAAAAGAGGACTCAAGTTTCACAGGCTTTCTCTTACAGTTTAATTTTTACAAAGGAAGTTTAATACATTCTGTTCTTCCAAGAGTCATATAAATCAAGGCATTACTTTTTTTGCAATATTGCATTTCATCAAATCTGAGATGCAGCGTTTTAGAAATGCAAATACATTCAACCATCTTGTTATTTAACTGGCAGTATATTTCCTGCCTTATTGCTTCATAAATTACAATTGTTATCTTACATTTGGTGAAGCACGGTATGTCTTATGATTTTATTTTCTAGAAAACATGTTAAATACTTGTTAATTGCTCATTATAGTTGAGGTGGGCATATCTGCCCAGCTGTGGTTTGGCCAAGTCTGTCTAAATGTATTAATAAAGTTTTATAAAGCAATGGTTTCTTTTAAAAAGTGAAAAACTCGTATTTTATCTTCTTTGAGTGAAAGTAATCATCACATCTGTGTGTCTCATTTTTCTCATGTGTCAAATAAGAGTGGCCATAAATTAGGTCTAAAAAGTCTCTGTCAGTTTGATTATCCTAAGATTTTGGATCTTTTCTAGAAGAAAACAGAACTTAATTCTTCATCTGCGTGGTTGGGGGAAAGTCAGAAATTTTTTATAGTAGGATGAAATCCATCAATCCTCTCCAACAAATAGTGCTCATGAGAGCATAGTATCAGAGTTTGTGATTTCAGGAGGGTCATGAACTCTTGGGCTTTCCACATGGCTCTAGTTGGCTCTCTGCCAATGCAGGAGATAACGGGTTCAATCCCTGGGTCAGGAAGATCCCCTGGAGAAGGGCATGGCAATCCACTGCAGTCTTCATGCCTAGAGAATTCCATGGACAGAGGAGTCTGGCGGGCTACAGTCCATCGGGTCGCAAAGAGTCAGACACTACTGAAGTGACTTAGCATGCACCACACATGGATCCCTGCCTCAGAGCCCTTTCCTAAACATCTCAGGGTTCTTTGACCTCCAGCTAAGCAGATACTAGGATTTTGCTTCTTGAGTTTAGACTTTTCTGTGTGGTGTTTTTTTCCTTTGTGAAAAACAGGTGAAATAGAACTTTTTTGAATTATTAGTTTATCTGTTGCTAATATCCTCCACTTTAATCTGGCTAGAATCCTAACTTTTCCTTTGCCCCAACCATAGATACTGTAAACAGGGCCCTGGTACTGAGGATAAAGGACTGAATACATGTATGGAGGGGGGAAAAAGCTCTCAAAATACTTTTATGAAATGAGATCTTTATAACTCAAAGCTATGCCAAATAGGGAAGTGTTACTAATAAAAAAAAAATCATTGTTATATGGTCTGAGTTTTCTTAATCATGTTTGAAGATCTGTGAAATATTTTTCTATATAGAGGTACAAAGTCTTGATAAAACCCTAAGGTATAGAGCCTGTTACCGAAATAAGGAGAGCACCAGGTTTGACACTGAAGTGCCTCAAACAGGTTGTTTTTATTTCCTCTCCAGTCTTTATTGGGACTTTACTGGTGGCTCAGTGGTAAAGAATTTGTTTGCAATGTAGGAAATGCGGGTCCTATCCTTGGGTTGGGAAAATGTAGAGAAGGAAATGGCAAGCCACTCCAGTATTATTGCCTGGGAAATCCCGTGGACAGAGGAGCCTGGGGGGCTACAGTCCATAGGGTCACAAGAGTCAGACACAACTTAGCAACTAAACCACCACCACATCCAATCTTTATTGTTTCCTTCCTTCTGCTGACTTTAGGTTTTATTTGTTCTTCTTTTTCTCACTCTTTTAGGTGGTGGGTTAGGTTGTTTATCTGAGATTTTTCTTGCTTTTTGAGGAAGGCTTGTATCACTATGAACTTCCCTCTAAGAACTGCTTTTGCTACATCTCATAGATCAAACAACTTTTTCTCTTTCTCTGTGTATCTGTCGTACTGGTTGTGTTGTTGCAGTAAGACTACTGATAGAAGGATGCTTTGCCTGTAACATTTTCAAAAAGTGGACTGCATCTGTACTGATGCAAAAATTTATTCCAATGGATCACCTTTTATGCCTTTTATGAGCTTTTATGCCTGGCAGTAGAGTCCATTTCTTCAGTTACTTGTTAAAAAGGCTGATTCCAAGGCTCTTTCTCTGGAAATTCTGACTGAATGTATTGAGATGGGGTCAAAAATCCAGGTTTTTTTTTTGTTTGTTTGTTTGTTTTTTTTAAAGCAAGCACCCCTGTTGAAAGTATGTATTCAAGAAAGGCTGCACAACCCTAGCTTCCACATGCAACCCACTGGAAGTGATGGCTAAAGCCCTGTGTTTCTTGGAAGTGAATCGTGGGCCTTGTGTTCCCCTTGTCTACCCATAAGACCTTAAGTGGGGAAGTAGCTGAAGGTGCATTGTGCAAGGAGAGAATAAAATATATCATCAGCTTTGAATTAACACTGGGTATTGATGGCCTGTCACATCTCTTTGGGGTACCGCTGGCTGTATTTTACTTCAAAGATGATTCCGTTTATGACCAGCAGTCTTAATGTTACAGAGGGGAGACCAACAGTGTAGTTTTCATCTTTGGTTGAATGAAAATCAACCAATTAAAAATAGAAACAAGTCAGGGCACTTAGTCCCCTGGTTGGGTATTGAGAACATTTACCTCTAGTTCTTAGGAAGACATTGTGCTTAACATGCAGTACTCTGATAATTATCCTTCAAGGGTGAGAAAGTCTATTAGTGCCCCGGACTTCCATAGATCTCCATGACAGTGACAGGAGGGAGAGTGCAATCTGGCCAGATCGGGATCAGATGCTATTTTATTGTTATGATTAGCCTCTTGGGTTTGACAGCCAGTGTTCCCTGTTGAAGTTATGCTGCAGAGTGACAGTAATGGTGGATGAGGCTGTGTTTGGATACTTGTTTACAGGGATCTCTCATATTAATTACTGACTACATCTAGGGCTCATGTTATGTATGAAAGTTAAAGTGAAGTCGCTCAGTCGTGTCCGACTCTTTTGCGACCCATTGGACTGTAGCCTACCAGGCTTCTCCATCCATGGGATTCTCCAGGCAGGAATACTGGAGTGGGTTACCATTTCCTTCTCCAGGGGATCTTCCTGACCCAGGGATCAACCCCGGGTCTTCCACATTGGAGGCAGACGCTTTAACCTCTGAGCCACCAGGGAAGCCCCATGTTATGTATAGTGACTCCCTACCAAAAGCAAGTTTAGCAAGGTGATTACATTAATGAAGGAAAATCTTCCCGGTATATGACTCTGAAAATAGAATCACCTAATGTCAGAAAGTGAAGAGGAACTAAAAAGCCTCTAGTTGAAAGTGAAAGAAGAGAATGAAAAAGTTGGCTTAAAGCTCAACATTCAGAAAACTAAGATCATGGCATCTGGTCCCATCACTTCATGGCAAATAGATGGGGAAACAGTGGAAACAGTGTCAGACTTTATTTTTCTGGGCTCCAAAATCACTGCAGATGGTGATGGCAGCCATGAAATTAAAAGACGCTTATTCCTTGGAAGGAAAGTTATGACCAACCTAGATAGCATATTCAAAAGCAGAGACGTTACTTTGCCAACAAAGGTCCGTGTAGTCAAGGCTATGGTTTTTCCAGTGGTTATGTATGGATTTGAGAGTTGGACTGTGAAGAAAGGCAGAGGAAAAGAGCCATATGCCTGGGTATATGGCTTACACTCCCAGCACAGGGCATGGCACGAGCACACGGATGGCACAGCAGTAGCAGCAAGATTTGGCCCATAGGTGTTGCCCCATAGCTATACTCAGAAAGGGTGAAATCCCTAAAATATAGAATAATATCCATGGCATTAGGAATTTTTGTTTTGCTTGGTTCATTGCTGATTACCAGCCTCTGGGCACACTTGTTGCAAGAATGAATGAAAAAATCATCATCTTTCTTAAATTTACTATTTCAAAATCATTTAAATTTGGAGAAAAGTTGCAGAAATAGTATGAAGTTTTGCCATAACCAGCTTCCCCTAATGTTAGCCTCTTACGTAACCATGTATGATGATCAAAACTGAGAAATTAACATTGACACAATACTGTTAACTAAGGACTCTTTGGATTTCACTGTTTTTTTCCCCACTAGAGTCTTTTTCTGTTTCAGGGTCCGTCTAGGGTACCATATTGTACTTAGATGTCTTGTCCTCTCCAATTTGGGGGATTTCCTCCTCAACCAATCCTAGTCTTTCATGACCTCAACATTTTTTTTTAATAAACTGTAATAAGTTATTCTGTAAATTGTCCTTCAGCTTAGATTTATGTGATGACTGAAACCTGGAAAAGCCTTTGTACTGAAAAAGACATCATGAGGAATTGGTGCTTTGGGTGGACTTGATGGAGGAGTGAGACTTGGATGGACAGAAAGGTGGAAGGTGGAGTTTTCGGGCCAGAAAGAACTCTGTGCCCACATCTCTAACTGGGAGCACCTTGGTGCTGTCGTGGCTCTTTTCTGCATGTGTAAGTGATGGGTAACCTGAGTTGACTGAGTAAGAGTTGTAAGCACACCTTGTCTAGCTGCCCTGCTTCTTTGCATCTTGCCGTTTTCTCATCAGCAAGAAGATCTGATTCGGGCTCAACTCTAGCTTCCAGATGCTGCTGGCTGTGATACTGGATTTGGGCTTTGGTTCCCTGGATAACAGAGCTGATGGGCTTTTTGCTATCTTTTTATCAGAATTTATGCTCTTCTGTAGTCTGGTGACATAGGGCCTTCTATTTATTTTTACTATGACTATTATATTGGTTAAGACTCAGCAAGCACTGTGCCAGGCTCTAAGCCAACTTTTCTCAATGGGGAGCAGTATCACCCGTAAGGGGAAAAAACATTGGTTTTTTGGGAAGTGAAAAAAAAATTCTTCTTGTGTATAAGTACACAATACCAAAACAGCCATATGAGATATCTGTGGTATTAAAATTTCACTGAAGGGGGGGGGTGTTGATTAGGGGAAAAGAAATCTTAAAAAACTTACTGATAGGATCAATGAGGGAGAAAAAAGGTTGAGATATGTTGATTTAGGCCAGATGACTTGGCTTATGTCATCTCATTTTAATTCTCAACATTATCTCAAGGGACATATTATTCCCATTAAAAAATACAAATGGGGAAATTGTGAATTAGCAGAATTGAGTACCTTCCTCAAGGTCACAGAGCCAAGTGTAGATTGCTGCTGCTACTGCTAAGTCGCTTCAGTCGTGTCTGACTCTGTGCGACCCCATAGACGGCAGCCCACCAGGCTCCCCGTCCCTGGGATTCTCCAGGCAAGAACACTGGAGTGGGTTGCCATTTCCTTCTCCAATGCATGAAAGTGAAAAGTGAAAGTGAAGTCGCTCAGTTGTGTCCAACTCGTAGCAACCTCATGAACTGCAGCCTACCAGGCTCCTCCGCCCATGGGATTTTCCAGGCAAGAGTACTGGAGTCGGGTGCCATATTAGGCATATCCATTCAGGACAGGTAGGCTCCAAGGTCAAGGTCTAAACAGTGATCATCCATGTCAATTTGTAGCCTTATTTATGAAAACCAGTAAAAAAGAAAGTCAATAGAATAAAACCATAACATATCCTAAGGAAAAGTTTTCTAGGCTTACTCAGTAATTAGAATTTCCTGTTATATTATTTCCCCATGATTAAGGTTAATAATTGTGGGTCAGTTCTGCATACATTTACAGTGTTGATATTAGGAGTCCAGTCAGCTACAGGAATATAATTGCATGAAGGCAGGTTTTTTGTCTGTCCACTGTTGTATCTCCAATGCTGAGAACAATGCAACACATACTAAGTGCTCAAAAAATACGTGTTGAATAAATCAAAACAAAAGGTTATTGTATTTTAAGAAAAAAAAATTCAAAGCCGAACTCAATTACATCTGTTTGATGTTAATGCTGTGATGCTTCCTCTTAAAAAAATAAACAGCAACCACCAAAGTGTATGACAAGACGCATACCTACCACAGAGAAAATAAGTTCTGGGTGGCCATTTGAGTTTGATGTAGAAACTGCCTCCAGCTACTCAAACTCCAAACATATGACTTAATATTGTTATACCATGCAGAGCTAAGAGAGATTAAATCAGACTTAATTTTTCCATCCATTTTGAGGGGTTAAAAAAAAACAACAACCAATATTATTGTTTGAGACAGAATATTGATAATACAATTGGCTGAAATATACAGTGTCATCTTTTCTTTTTCAGTTGAATGTCAAGACCAGCTATTTCTGTTTTGGGGTAGGGACTAAACCTATCTGAGATGTATTATAGTCATGGACAGATGAACACAAACCCCAAGTTGTATGGGATGTAATTTCTTCCCCTTGAGAAACTTTACATTTACCATCTGTGAACAGGAAACATAAATTAGGTTATTACACACAATGCATCTCATAAACCTTACCAAGTGGAAGCACATGCATTTCCTTGAGATACTGCAAAGGTTCAGGAGTGACTAAGGAATTAAGTTGGATTTGCCAAACTATCCCTTCCAGACAAATGCAAATTTCAGTTTTTCACAGACCCTTCCTGAAATAAGTAATTCAGAGGATCAGGGCCCAAGAAAGGCTTGGTTGGCTCAGAAGAAGCCCATTTTCATATATATGAGTCGAGATAGACAAAAAGGTGGTGACTTCACCACCAATCCTCATTTTCTTATTCTCAGTGGCATATACCCGCAGCATTGAGAGGGCTTCTAAGAAGGTTTACCATGAGTGCAAATGAAATAAGAAGTCATGAAGGTCAGAATCTGAGAGTGGGGAGGAATTTTGCTGGCTGCTTCAAAGGCTAAGCCACTCTCCTGCCCCCATGTTAGATGAGCTGCTTTTGGATGTGGGTTCAAATATCTCTTTCTCTAACTCACATTTTTTTAGGGTCCTGTTAAGTGGCTTTTTTTGTTTCCCTTTGTTTTTATTTCTTTTTTTCCCACCACTGGAAACTTATAAACCTTGGTATTATATGGTAATTAGATGGGGATGCTGGGAAATGGAGACTAAGGACACACACTCTCTCACTCTCTCTCACTCTTACAAAGACACACTCACCCTCAAACCCTATTACCTGGGCAGGCTGCCCTCCAGCCTTCATGGAGAGGTGGGGACTTCAGGGCTTCTAATTACAGGCTTTCTGCCTTTGAGAACCCTCTCAGCAGGAACACCGTGTACTACAGACACTCCTTTCTACACACTGAAAGCCCTAGCATAATTGTTTGAAATGGAAAGTCACTTTCACTTCAACCTGCACCCACCCGCTTACCTTTCTGGAGTTATTAGCATAGACATTCCTTTACTGCATCTTTTCACAATCAGGCTTATCTAGTCTTGTAATGAGCTCCACTAGAGAAATTGTCGGAGAAGGCAATGGCACCCCACTCCAGTACTCTTGCCTGGAAAATCCCATGGACGGAGGAGCCTGGTGGGCTGCAGTCCATGGGGTCGCTGGGAGTCGGACACGACTGAGTGACTTCACTTTCACTTTTCAATTTCATGCATTGGAGAAGGAAATGGCAACCCACTCCAGTGTTCTTGCCTTGAGAATCCCAGGGACGGCGGAGCCTGGTGGGCTGCCGTCTATGGGGTCGCACAGAGTCGGACACGAGTGAAGCAACTTAGCAGCAGAGAAATTGTGCTAGGTTCACTCTGGGAAACCCCTCATGTCAAATCCTTCTCCTGTGGCTGCTGGGGGGAAAAAAAGACACAGGAGTAAATGGGTTGTGGTGTTTGCTCTTTTGGCTAATATTTTTCCACACGTTGGAAGGGAGTCCCACTCAGACCGTTGATGTGGATTTTATTGTCCTCCGCTTCTATAACTCACATGGAAACTTCATTTTAACATTATGTAAAGTGTTTCAAATAACTGCATTAGGGCTTCTTCCTTGGGAGATACTTTGGGGTCCCAGGCAGTGACATGCATATGCTGGGGACCAATCCCAGTGTTGTCAAATTGATGACTTCCTGTGAATGCTCCACTCACTACCGCCACACTCCACCTGAAATTAGAACTAAAATTCTATATGAATCGAAAGGAAATGCTGAGGTGAGGTGATAGATTCAAAGGGAGCTCTGTTTTTTTTTTTTCCCCTCTTAGCCCAGGGAACTCACCTTTTTCAGGTTTTTTTCACCAGAGAAGAGGTGAAGTATTTTCCAGAGTTCAAAAGGCATGCCTCTTGACCTTAAAAGTTCACAAAAGGCAGAAGCATAGGGAGACCAAGATTCAGGACTTTGAACTTGGACTGACCTGAGACATTGCTCCAAGCTCTTAGCTGAGTGACCTTTGACTGTTACTTAACCTCTTTGAGCTTCATCCTTTTCATCTTTCAGAGGCCAGACAAATAGTTCCCTCTTTCCAGGGCTGCATGATGATGAGATGGATTGGCTTTGCAACTGGAGAGTAGGGGTCTTTTTTAGGATTTCTTTCTTTGTTTTTTTTAAGGGACCTTGAATGCTAAGCTCAGGTGTTTGGCTTTTATTCTATGGATTGGGGCCAATCTAAGTTTCCTGAAGAGTGAAGAGACGATTTGTATTAACCAAAGGGTCACAGTGGTATACTGGAACACCAGCACAGTACTTTCAGAATCGTCTGTACCAGGAGAGAATAAAAGGCTCCTCATAGTCATTAGTAAAAGAGCAGGTGCTATTTAAGAATTGTTATTTTAAATAAAATAATGATGAGGAAGGAAGGTTCAACTTTATTCCTGATATATTTTAAAGTATATCTGACTCTCCTGTTTGACCACCGTCTCCACATCCGTTTCCAAGGTTGCAACTCTTCGTGGGCCCATATTTCCTTGGTTACCCTGGACCGGGACCACGTGACCTCCCCTCCCACGCTGGGTACCGTGAAAGCCCTGCTTATCCACACCCCACCCCCTCCGCACCCCTACCCAGGCCCTGTGGATGGGGGTGGGCGGGAGGCCGCCGCTCACTACCGGGGACCCAGCAGCGGCCCCTGAGTGTGAATAGCGCACATTGACGACGCTGCCGCCCAAGAGGGCTGGGGACGCCAGGGCACTGCCTCTGCCTGCGGGCCCCATAAAAGGAGCAGCTGCCGCTGGGGCCGCTCAGATGCGCGGGGATGAGGCGGGCGGCGGCTGAGTGCGCGCCTGGACTCCGGCAGTGACCGAGGCAGACCTTGGGGCCACTCTAAGGGCCCGCAGGTAACCGCGGGCGGGCGGGTTTTGTCCCCGGGCTTGGGAGGGACAGCAGGAGGAGGGCAGGGACGAGGGTCAGGGTGGCAGGAAGGAGGCTGGGCAGGGATGAAGAAGGGAGGAAGCCAGGAAGACGGGAAGGAGGGAGAGGGAGGGAGGAAGGAAGGAGCCACGCCAAGGAGCAGCTGGCACGCGCTGCACTTGCCTCCAGCCCAAGCGTTCAAATTCCCCACCTCCGACCTCTCCCAGCTGCGGGGCCGGGCGCCCGGCGCATCCCTCCCCAAAACGCTCCCGCGTCGCGCGCGCCTCGCGGATACTCAGCCATGTTTTCTGCGCGAGCATCTCCGGCGGCACAGCTGAGCGGCAAGGCCCCCACGCAGGGACAGCCTTGGCTGCGGCGTGGGGGCAGGTGGAAGGGGATGAGAGCGGTCGCTCTGCTCCAGGCTCGCGCTGCTTAGGGCAGAGGGCCCGCTGGATGATGCTTTACTTTGCTTCCAGTTGGGTAAAAGCCAGGGTTGCCCCCCGCCCCCCGCTGCCTCCCGTTCCTGCAAACCCCACTTCACTGGCCTGCTGCCACTCTCTGAACTGTTGGCTCCCCCACCCTGTTCTTCCTCAGCCATCCAGCAGCCTGTATTTTGAGCTTCTTTTAGAGCGTTGTTTGCATATAACTGGGCTCAGCTGGAGAAAAAGGAGAGGGACTGAAAAGGAGGAGGGCCTTTTGTGCTGAGCCCCATTGTAAAGCCCTCTTCCCCCCACCCCAACTCTGAGCCGCTGAAGGTTCCCAACAGAGAAGGATGGATGCTAAGGCACCCCAGAAGTCCTTGGCTTGCTGTCTGTCAACTGCCCTTCTCCTCTATTGGGCTTCTTCTTCTGTGGGTAAAAGGTCGCTCTGAAGCTGTGAGGGCTCCATTTCACCTGGGATGCCCCCAGACATCCCGTGGCTCTAGTTGCCATGGCTTCGCTGCCCACTCACAGGAAATGCAACTCCTGGCAATCACGCCTGTCTGCCAAAGACAGAGTTTCTTCCTCCAGCCCGAAGTAGATCCACGTTAGCAGGCTCTGCGAATTCTCAGCAGGGTTTGGTGGTTATTACAGATGCTTGCTTGAGGAGCTCTTGGATGGGAGTTCAGGAGTTCCTCAGTGACTCCTCAGTTGAATATTGTCCTTAATTTTCTCCTAATAATGAATTTTCACAGTTGGCCTTTTCTACAACATATGATGTGTTTCAACCCCAGGCTGTGCTCCCTGAGGTAGTTTTGTGGTTGTTTGTATTTTGTTGTTTGGTTGCTCAGTTGTGTCAGACTCTTTGTGATCCATGGCTGCAGCACGCCAGGCTTCCCTGTCCCTCACCATCTCCCGGAGTTTGCTCAGACTCATGTCCATTGAGTTGGTGATGCCATCCAACCATCTCATCCTCTGTCGTCTGTATGTAAGATAGGTGATTGTAGCTCTATTCTAGAATGAGTAATGGCAGTGTTGTCGTAGTGGTGAGCTGTCTAGAGAGCCTAAGCATTGACTGGGCACAGTTCTCAGCTATATTATCCCTTTGATACATAGAGCTACCAAGAATCTCTAATAGATAAATGGAAACATGGAGAGATTAATTTATCCAGTGTCCACAGTAACCACTTGCTGGGATTTGAATCTAGGCAGTATTAGTCTGGAGCTGATGCCCTTAACTCTTCTTCTTTGAGGAAGGTGGGCAGTAAAATCTGTCCATGGCATCATCATTCTTAGGTTCCACCAGGTGGATTCAAGAAGACTCACTGTAGAGTCAGATAGACTGGAGTTGAATCTTGGATCCAACATATGTAGAATTGTGAGTTAACCTTTATCACTCCTCCATGGTTTGTCATTTTAAATGACTGGTACATAATTTATAAACAGTTGTTAAATGGATTTTGTAGTTGCAGGAGCACAGTGTCATAACCAGTTACAGATTTTAAAGCCAAGGCTGTCCATGTTTATGTTCAGTCCTATCATGTAGGGGCTGAATGAACTTGGCAAAATATCTAAACTTCTCTTAAGCCTCAGTTTTCACATATGTAGAGGGGTTCTCCTGCAACCAAATGAGAAGATGTACTTAAAATCCTTGACACAGGTCTGGCATACATGGTACTCAAGAAATGTCATTGTTGGAGTTTGTTGTTTGGTTTGGTTTGATTGTGTCTTTTTGTGAATCTGTGCAGGTTCCTGTATTGGGATTGTTTTTATTTTGTCATTTCTGAATTTGTCTGGTTCAGCAATTACAATTCCTTGGGCTGCAGTGCATAATGTGCTTAGTCTTTCAGTTGTGTCTGACTCTTTGTGACCCCATGGACTGTAGCCCACCAGGTTCCTCTGTCCATGAGGATACTCCAGGCAAGAATACTGGAGTGGATGCATCATAGACCCTTTGCAAATGTTGTGGGACACACACACACACACACCCAGAACATGTACATTTGAAATGATAAGTACTAAGTGAATTCTGTCTTGTTCATTAAGAACTCTGTTTCTCTTGGCGAAGCAGTCACTCTGACTTTTAAGGGTTAGAGAAACTTCAAAGTTAATTTTAAAGCTGTCTGAAAACCAGCTGGAAGAATTAGCACTGCACCTAACAGTTGCAAGGGGGGAGAAATGGATTGGCAATGACATTTGCTTTCTTCCTGGGTTCTGAAAAACTGTAACATATTCTGCTAAACTGTTACAAATAATCAACTGGAATTTTAACTTAGTTAAACAATTCTAGGAGAATATCTTCTCCCATGTGGTTTTATAGATACTGGTTAAATGAAAAGAACTTAATGAATAAAACATTTTCAAGATACAATGTTGACGTAAATTAACTGGTTTTAAATGGCTGTTTAGAATTTGGCCCAAATATTTGTTTATAAATGAAGAGAATGCTATAAGATCAACATTTATTAAAAAAAAAAATGAAGCATGCATTAACTGGAAAAGGCCCTAAAAGCCCATCAGTAAGGGATTGGTTAAAGGCATAGTAGCATGTACTTACAGTGGGTGAGTACAGCCCTTGAGAGAATGAATTATGGTTTCTATGCTAAGAGAAGGCGATGGCACCCTACTCCAGTACTCTTGCCTGGAAAATCCCATGGATGGAGGAGCCTAGTGGGCTGCAGTCCATGGGGTTGCGAAGAGTCGGACACTTTCACTTTTCACTTTCATGCATTGGAGAAGGAAAATGGCAACCCACTCCAGTGTTCTTGCCTGGAGAATCCCAGGGACGGGGGAGCCTGGTGGGCTGCCGTCTATGGGGTCGCACAGAGTCGGACACGACTGAAGCGACTTAGCAGCAGCATAGAATGTAATACTGCAGTATCAACTCCATGAGTTTAAGGATTTCATCCATTTTGGTCAGCTCTCTAGCACCTGTACAATAGTGCTTGCTATGTAATAGATGCTTAGTAAACACTGACTGAATAAATGAATGTTGTTCATTGAGGCAAAACAAGGTATTGAACAGAGTTTATAGTTCAATGCCATGTATGTTTTTAAATGCGTGAATATATATTTGTTTGCAAATGTAGGGCTGGGGGTGGGAGGCAATTTTTGTGTTTGCTGGTTGGTTGATTGTTGTCTTGTTTTATTTTTTAAACCCTTCCCCATTTTGTACATGTACTAGTCAAAAACTGAAAAGTTAAGAGTACCTAATTTTCCCCAGTGTTGTTCTATTTAACTAACCTTTCTGTTATTCTTTGATTATATGCTGTTTAATTTCTTTGCCTTGTTTAAATACTTGCAACCCTTTGATAGGACTTCCCAGGTGGAGCTAGTGGTAGAGAACTCACCTGCCAATGCAGGAGACATAAGAGACTCAGGTTTGATCCCTGGGTTGGGAAGATCCCCTGAAGGAGGAAATGGCAATCCACTCCAGTATTCTTGCCTGGAGAATCCCATGGACATGGGGGCCTGGCAAGCTACGGTCCATGGGGTTGCAAAGAGTTGAACATGACTGAAGTGACTTAGCAAGTCACACACACAAAACTCTTTGATATGATGATAGGACTGGAATTTTTTTTTTTTTTTTTTTTTTGAGAGTTGTCTACTGGATGTAATTCCTACATTGATTCATTGTCCTGCCTTTGGAGTTGCTCATGAGAGAGACCCTTTTTTTGTCTATTAGAACAGGTTTCATACACCTTCATGCCTTATACAAAGCATGGTCCCTCTCAGGAACCCCATAAATTATTTTGTAATGAATGGATAGCTAAAGTATGAGTCACATCAGTTCAGTTCAGTCACTCAGTCATGTCCGACTCTTTGGGACACCGTGGACTACAGCATGCTAGGCTTCCCTGTCCATCACCATCTCCAAGAGCTTGCTCAAACTCATGTCCATAGAGTCAGTGATGCCGTCCAACCATCTCATCCTCTGTCGTCCCCTTCTCCTCCTGCCTTCAATCTTTCCCAGCATCAGGGTCTTTTCCAATGAGTACGTTCTTCCCATCAGGCCAAAATACTGGGGCTTCAGGTTCAGCATCAGTCCTTCCAATGAATATTCAGGACTGATTTCCTTTAGGATGGACTGGTTTGATCTCCTTGCAGTCCAAGGGACTCTCAAGAGTCTTCTCCAACACCACAGTTCAAAAGCATAAATTCTTCGGCGCTCAGCTTTGTTTACGGTCCAACTGTCACATCCATACATGACTACTGGAAAAACCAAAACTTTGACTATATGGAACTTGTCAGTAATGTCTCTGCTTTTTTAATATGCTGTCTAGAGGTTGGTCATAGCTTTTCTTCCAAGGAGCAAGTGTCTTTTAATTTCAAGGCTGCAGTCAGCATCTGTTGTGATTTTGGAGCCCCAAAAAATAAAGTCTGTCACTGCTTCCACTGTTTCCTCATCTATTTGCCATGAAGTGTTGGGACCAGATGCCATGATCTTAGTTTTCTGAATGTTGAGTTTTAAGCAAAATTTTTCACTCTCCTCTTTCACTTTCAAGAGACTCTTTAGTTCTTCTTCACTTTCTGCCATAATAAGAATTTTAGTTTCATAACAATAAGGGCTAGTCTCATTAAGCAGTTTTTGCTTCAAGACAAGTACTTCCTAATTTTTGAAAAACATCTTATATGTACTTTCAGAATTCCAACCCTTATGTAGGTTCTAGAAGGAGGTAGTCTCCAAAATATGAGATGCCCCAGGAGAATGCAGGAAGAAACTCTCAAGAGTTCTGTATCTTTTTAATACTGTTTGCTGGCTCAGATGTTGATAGTGTGGGATACCTGCTTTCTCTCATTGCTTTGTTTTGTTTCTGACCGGACCATTGAAAGTTTGTTGCACACATCATACTCTCACCTTTGCTCCTCTTCCCCCTCAATCTTTCTTTTAGTTACTATATTTGGGGATAGGTATTACACTGCTTTCTTTCTTATGCATTTTTAAGGATACATGTTACAGTTAAGAGATAGATGTTTTAAAAGTTGTCTTAATATTTAGTATCTATCCTTTTTAAAGATCTGGGCCTTAATTTTTACCATCCTTAACCATCTTGGTAGAGTAATACCAATGTACAAGTTTCCATTGCTGACCTCTAAAAGAATACTGATTCTTATGTCTTAGAAGGGATTGTTACAGATACGTGTTCTTGAACCACCCACAAACCTCAAAGTGTGCACTCTCCCTGTTGCAATGAGGAATAAACCAACTCGTTCAACTATAAGTATTTTCCTGATTGTTTTGAAAGCGTTTGGTATTTAGTTGTGAATAAACCACATTTTGTCAGACCTCTCCACCATGACCCGCCCATCTTGGTTGGCCCCACATGGCATGGCTTAGTTTCATTGAATTAGACAAGACTGCCGTCCGTGTGATTAGATAGTTTTCTGTGATTATGGTTTAGTGTTTCTGCCCTCTGATGCCCTCTCACAACACCTACCATCTTACTTGGGTTTCTCTTACCTTGGATGTAAGATATCTCATCACAGCTGCTCCAGCAAAGCGCAGCTGCTGCTCCTTACCTTGGACGAGGGGTATCTCCTCACCATTGCCCCTCCTGACCTTGAATGTGGAGTAGCTCCTCTCAGCCCTCCTGCACCCCTGCAGCCACTGCTCCTTGGATGTGGGGTTGCTCCTCTCGGCTGCCACCCCTGACCTTGGGCATGGGTTAGCTCCTCCTGGCCACCGCCCCTGGTTTTGAACTGTGGTGTTGGAGAAGACTCTTGAGAATCCCTTGGACTGCAAGGATATCCAACCAGTCCATCCTAAAGGAGATCAGTCCTGGGTGTTCATTGGAAGGAGTGATGCTGAAGCTGAAACTCCAGTAATTTGGCCACCTCATGTAAAGAGTTGACTCATTGGAAAAGACTCTGATGCTGGGAGGGATTGGGGGCAGGAGGAGAAGGGGACGACAGAGGATGAGATGGCTGGATGGCATCACCGACTCGATGGACATGACTTTGAGTGAACTCCGGAAGTTGGTGATGGATAGGGAGGCCTGGCGTGCTGCGATTCATGGGATCGCAAAGAGTCGGACACGACTGAGCAACAACTGAACTGAACTGTGAATAAACAGAATATTTCAGAAGTGCTTGAGTAATATTCTAAAGTACAGCATTTTGTCTGAAAATTACGAAAAGAAACTGAGAAGTACAAAAAGATATCAAGAATAAATGGTTCTTAATTACATAAACTAGGAATCATCATTTTGAATACAGCTATATTTTCTTTACCTATATCCACTTCTATATCTTTCTTTCCATATGTATACATACTCTCTCTTCATGTGTGTCTGTATAAATAATGTGTATAAATATGTGTGTATATACGTATTTATATTATTTTGATCAGAAAATTCATTCAGGATTTCCTGTAACATCTAATGTACTTTTGTATCCTGCTTTTTACATTTAACATGAAATCATGAATATGACCTTATATAAATCTGATTTTGCTCAAGTACTTATTTTTTTATTATTAAATAGTATCTTGACATTAGATAGTTGCTCATTCATTATCCTCCATAAAATTATCAGCTTTTACTTTTGAACTGGCTATGA
The DNA here is from genome assembly GCF_032452875.1 of Bos javanicus. NCBI lineage: Eukaryota > Metazoa > Chordata > Mammalia > Artiodactyla > Bovidae > Bos > Bos javanicus. The sequence continues at coordinate 35,872,706 of NC_083889.1, forward strand.
GCCACATCTTCATGTTTTAATGTATGTTTAGATTTCTGTTTATTTCTTTAGCCTAGTTTTCCCTAGAAAGGTATATACTGTAAAGAAGTTCTTCTTATCTAGTGCCTAATTATTCCCCACCACCCCCGCCCCCTCAGAATTGTTGATTCTTGTACCACCCAGAGATTTGGTGCCAGTTGGAAACTGGGACTGGCAGCACTGTGGGGAGCCCTGAAGTCCTCTTTCAGCTCTGCTGCATCTCTGTACATCTGCTTCCTTCATCCTTCTCCCTGCACACTTGTTGTTACTTACATTTTACCCATGTGGCTGCCTTTGCTTTCATCACATAGGAGGATGGCGAAGGGCAGTTCTAGTGAAAGAAGAATTACTGTACATTGATGCATCCCAGGGCTTCCTCAATAGCTCCATTGGTAAAGAATCCTCTGGAATCCAGTGCAGGAAACCCCGGTTCAATTCCTGGGTCAGGAAGATCCGCTGGAAAAGGGATAGGCTTCCCACTCCAGTATTCTTAGGCTTCCTTTGTGGCTCAGCTGGTAACGAATCTGCCTGCACTGCGGGAGACCTGGGTTCAATCCATGGGTTGGGAGGACCCCCTCGAGAAGGGAAAAGCTACCCACTCCAGTATTCTGGCCTGGAGAATTCCATAGTCCGTATAGTCCATGGGGTCGAATAGAGTTGGATACGACTGAGTGACTTTCACTTTCACTTTGATGCACCCCAGTGTATGGAAACCAGATTATTCTAAAACTTCTTTAAGGTCAGTATCTGATTAATCATTAGCTCTTCGTCCATGCCTAGGAGGTAACATTGTAAAATGTACTCTCCAATAAATATTTCTTGCCTAAGTAGAGGATAATCCTGTTTGACTTAAAATAACCTGCAATATTAAAAATACTTTTATCAAAGACAGCCTTCTCCCCAGAACAAATACATAAATTTATAACCCTTATACTTTTTGACTTCATTCAATCATCCTCCAGATTTTTATTCAGGGCCTCTTTTTATCCAGACACTGTTATGGGAACTGGGAGGTATAGCAGTGAGCTCAACTAACCTTACATTATGGAGTGTGGATACAGAAAATAAATCCCTAATAAATATACAATGCCAGGGAGTGGTACATGTTTTGATATGAAATAATAAAGCAGAATGAGAAGATAGAGTATAGTTATTCACAGTTTCGTGTTCCTTGGTTTCAGTTACCTGAGATCAACCATGGTCCAGAAATGTCAAATGGAAAATTCTAGAAGTAAACAATGTACTAGTTTTAAATTGTGCACCATTCTGTGTTGCATGAAGAAGTCTCAGGCCATCCTGTTCTGTCCCACCTGGATGTGAATCATCCCTTTGTCCAGCGAGTTCTGTCCATTTGTTACTTAATAATAGTAGCTCTCTTGGTTATCAGGCTGGCTGTCCTGCTATCAAAGTGTTTGTGTTCGAATGATCATTATTTTACTCAATAATTGCCTCAAAGCACAAGAGGAGTGATACTGGCAGTTCAAAAGTGCTAAAGAGAAGCCATGAAGTGTTTCCTTTAAGTGAAAAGAGTCAAGTCCTTGTCTTAATTAAAAAAAAAAAAAAAACATGCTGAGGTTGCTAAGATCTATAGGAAGAACAAATCTTCTATCCATGAAATTATGAAGAATGAAAAAGAATTCATATTTGTTTTGCTTTTACACCTCATACTGCAAAAGTTATGGTCATAGCTTATGATAAGCATTTTTTTAAGATGGAAAAGGCATTAAATTTGTTCAGTAAGATATTTTGAGAGATCACATTCACATAACTCCTATTACATTATATTGTGATTGTTGTTCTACTGTTTGCTAGTTATTGTTGTTAGTCTGTTACTGAATCTAATTTATAGATTAAATTTTATCATAAATATATATGATGAGAAAAAATGTAGTGTGTGTGTGTGTGTGTGTGTGTGTGTGTGTATATAGATTCTGTATTATCTGTAGTTTTAAATGTCCACGTCCACTGGCATTGTTGAAAGGTTTCTTCCTGGGATAAGGAGGGACTACTTTAAAGGGATTTAGAAAAGGCAGAACTAGAGATCAAATTGCCAACATCTGCTCCATCATCAAAAAAGCCAGAGTTCCAGAAAAGCATCTACTTCTCCTCTATTGACCATGCCAAAGCCTTTGACTGTGTGGATCACAACAAACTGTGGAAAATTCTTAAAGAGATGGGAATACCAGACCACCTGACCTGCCTCCTGAGAAATCTGTATGCAGGTCAAGAAGCAACAGTTAGAACCAGACATGGAAGAAAAGACTGGCTCCAGATCGGGAAAGGAGTACGTCAAGGCTGTGTATTGTCACCCTGCTTATTTAACTTATATGCAGACTACATCATGAGAAACGCTGGGTTGGATGAAGCACAAGCTGGAATCAAGATTGCCGGGAGAAATATCAGTAACCTCAGATACGCAGATGATACCACCCTTATGGCAGAAAGTGAAGAGGTACTAAAAAGCTTCTTGATGAAAGTGAAAGAGGAGAGTGAAAAAGTTGGCTTAAAGCTCAACATTCAGAAAGCTAAGATCATGGCATCCAGTCCCATCACTTCATGGGAAATAGATGGGGAAACAGTGGAAGCAGTGACAGACTTTATTTTTTTGGGCTGCAAAATCACTGCAGATGGTGACTGCAGCCATGAAATTAAAAGACTCTTGCTCCTTGGAAGAAAAGTTATGACCAACCTAGACAGCATATTGAAGACCAGAGACATTACTTTGCCAACAAAGGTCCGTCTAATCAAAGCTATGGTTTTTCCAGTGGTCATGCATGTATGGATGTGAGAGTTGGATTATAAAGAAAGCTGAGCACCAAAGAATTGATCTTTTTGAATTGTGGTTTGGAGGAGATTCCTGAGAGTCCCTTGGAGTGCAAGGAGATCCAACCTACGATCCTTTAGGAGTCCATCCTAAAGGAAATCAGTCCTGAGTATTCATTGGAGGGACTGATACTGAAGCTGAAACTCCAATACTTTGGCCACCTGATGCGAAGAACTGACTCATGGGAAAAGACCCTGATTCTGGGAAAGACTGAAGACGGGAGGAGAAGGGGATGACAGAGGATGAGATGGTTGGATGGCATCACCGACTCAATGGACATGAGTTTGAGTAAACTCTGGGAGTTGGTGATGGACAGGGAGGCCTGGCATGCTGCATTCCATGGGGTCACAGGAATAGGACACTACTCAGCAAATGAACTGAATTTCAAAGAGATCTGTATTTCTTCAGGGTAGAGTGGTCCAGGAAGTCAAATCTAAATTAAGAAGCCTCTTCTGTTGTCTGTGATAGTTGATCTAGAATAGTTATCATAACATAGCTGTTACTGAACGTCTAACTACCAGCTGTCACCGTGTGTGCTTTGTGAGTCTCCCTTAAGCACTTCATGGTGACAGGCACTTCCATCCATTATTTAACCTCATATTCTCACTGGTCTTATGAGAGAGCTATTATGCCTTTTCTAAGTATATGGCAAAGCAAGAGAAGTTAAGTTACTGACCCAAGTTCACACAGCTCCTAAGTAGCAGAGGTGATACTGAAATCCAGAATTGAAATCCCTTTAAAACCAAAGGCTATGAGTCTAGAGTTAGTCCTCTGGCTCCTGAGGCTCAGAAGGAAAAGGCCCTTGTGGTCAAAACCACTGGTGAAAGGTTAATTAGAAACTATTGGTATGTAAACTATTTGTATTGATGACAGACTGCTTTTCTTTCCAGAAAGTGGGTATGGGCACAGGGCCTCTCTTCATATGCTAACTAGTTGTACACAAGCTGCTGAAGTTCTGAGGACGCCAGCTCCCTTTGTGTCTTGCAATAGCATTGCAAGGTTTGCTCTGCTTTTGATCCCGAGTTGTGCTGTAGTGAGTTATTTAACATATGTTTCCTTACACCGCTATTATTGAGCACATATGCTTTGGCCCATGATCACAAATCCGGGTCCAGGTTAAAAGGACACAGGCATCTTTTTTTGGTTGTTGTTCGTATTCCTCAGAGAACGGGGATATCCATTTCAGATGGCCCCTTGGCAATAGCGGGAGAGAATTTGCTGTTTGATGGTAGTTGGTGCGTCTGTCTTGTTTCACAAAAGAAAAATATTGAGGACCAAATGGAGAGAAAGTGGCTGGTCTGGGTCTGGCTGCTGCCTTTCACATCCATCTGGTTCTGACATGAATCTTGTTCAGTGAGATTGAGATGATAGTGCAGTGTCTAGCAAATCTTACCAATTGAAGAGAATTACATTGAGGCTGTAATTAATTTTTCAGCTCAATTACATGCTTCTCTTGATAGCCTTAATGTTTTCTTTTCCTGATTTCAAAGAGCTTTGGTAATTTTACAGTTAAACCCAGCCTAACGTGCGGTGCATCTACCTGTAGGAGATTTCTGGATGTATGTATTTCTTTCCAACAATGCTTAACACAAGACAAATATTTTTGGATGAGAGAAGGAGAGAGATCAGTGTCACACTGTGCTAAAAGTGTGATGTGTACTTTTCTGTCTGGGCGACCAATTTCCCGTTGAGTCCATCCCTGTTAAAGGATTATTTGTAGCTGAGGCAGTTTGTTGCCTGTACTGAGAGTAGGTGGCCTTGAAGCCATTGCTTTCCTGAAATCCGTATTTCTACCTTATGATTTCATTCTTATGCTCTAACCTGTACATTATGGAAAATGTGAGAGGCAGATCCACAGTTGTGATTACATTTAACTTCATTAAGTTTGTTCTCTGTCTCTTTAAACGTAGTTCTCAGAAGTTAGTGGGAAGAACATGGAATCCTAATTTGACTATAGCAGTGATTGTTTCTAGTGATTCTTCAGTGTAAGGAGGAAGACGGGAAGGTTATTTTGGAAATATTTGAATCGAATACTGATCTCCTGATTTTTGCTTTTATTACAAGTTGTTTTTAGGTCCTCGAGAATCTTGTTCAGAAAATATCCTTTTCCTCTACCTCTCATCCCTTTTTCCTTCATACAGTCATTTAGTCAACATTAAACTGTGAGGAAACAAAAGTGAGTAAGTTCACGTTCTTGAATATGGACTGTTGAACAGGAGGAGAGATAAAGGAACATTTAATAGTAGTCCAGTGTGGTAAATGCCATCACATGCCATATTGTAGGAGGAAATACAAAGGAGGCATGGAGAAGGGAGTTGTTGTTTCTGCTAATGAGTCTTGGGAGATGGTTATAGAAAAATGGGCTTTGTAGTATAAATAGTTTGCCAGGCAAAGAAAGGAGGAAGGATCTCGTGAAGAGAGCTAATATCACGAGCAAAGGCATGTTGGCATAAATGTGCCTGGTCTTTTCATGCACAGTTGATAATGGAGGGCATCTAATATTTAAATGCATGAAATGAATGGTAGATGATGGCAGGTGAGGTTAGAGAAAGTAGATTGGGATATATTGTGAAGAATCTGAGAGTTGCAAACCTGTGGTAATCCTCAGAAACACCCATATTTCACTTAGAACTCCTTTCCATTACCATAGTTAGAATCTGAAATTAGTCCTGATTTAATTAGAAAAGAATTTATTGGCTTATCTAATGGGAAAAAGTCTGAAGATACAGCTGCCTTCAGGAATGACTGGATCCAGGTACCCAGAATTTGTTACCATGAATCTGTACCTCAGCTCTGCTCTGTGCTGTGTTGGTTGAATTCCCAGGCTCGTCTCTGATGGGAATGATACTGTTCCTCACAGCTGTAGACTCCCATCCTTGCAGCTTAGCAATCTCCCAGAAAAGTGAGTTTCTTTTTCTTAATGGTTGCAATCATAAGTAAGTCCTGAGATTGAATCCAGTCGGATTAACTTGGATCATATGACCACTGCTGAACACTTTGGCTAGAGAATGGACCACGCTGATAGCTAGATCAGGGTCACTCACCAGACTGTAGGAAAATAGGGAATGGAGAGTAGATAGAACAAAACAGTACGTTCTCAATGCAAATTCTACTCTGTAAATTAAAAGGATTGTCTTCTTTGAAAAGACTGTGAAATCCTTTCGGATGCCTTTTTACCTTCCTTACTGTTGTAAGGAGGCCAGCCAGAAGGCATAGTATCCTTTTCGGTGCGTTGGGACAACCCTGAGGGATGGGATGGGGAGAGAGGTGGGAGGGGGGTTCAGGATGGGGGACACATGTACACCCATGGCTGATTCATGTGAATGTATAGCAAAAACCACTACAATGTTGTAAAGTAATTAGCCTTCAATTAAAATAAATTAATTTACAAAAAAATAAATTAAAAAAATTTCTAGAAAAGATAAGATGTAGCAACATTTTCATACCTTCCATTTAAAAAATTCATATTTCACTAGCACATCATTTTTCCCCCATTACTATTATCCAGTATAAGGTTCCTGAAAACCTCCTGTGTGGAAAGTACTAGAAGCTAGGAACCTGAAGTGTCCTAGGAGTTATTACACAAAGATGAACTCCAGCTTCACAGAAGTTACAGCTTGTTAGGGGAGAGAAGATTAGAACAAAAAGAATAAAATAATAAGTAGTGAAATGTGAGTCTATGTAAAAAACTAAATCAAAATCAAAATTTATAAGGAAAAACATACATATAATACAGTCCATGTCAGCTACCTTTCAATACTGTGGGTAAAATCTCCAGAGTGAGCAGAAATTGAGGCATGAATCTTTTTCATTTGTTCTCAGTTTTCATGTGCCCCTTATGGTGTGAGCATCTGACCAAGTAGGTATGAATCTAGTGCTTTTCTTTATTTTTTTTTAAACGTGGTCCTCAGAGGGAAGGGATGGGGAGGGAGGTGGGAGGGGGGGCTCAGGATGGGGAGCACACGTACACTCGTGGCTGATTCATGTCAAGTATGGCAAAACCACTACAGTATTGTAAAGTAATTAGCCTCCAATTTAAAAAAAATAAACACATAAACGTGGTCGTTGAATTCAAGCCAGCTTGCTCAGCTGCTGTTTAACCAAAGCAGCAGCCATGAAGGGTGATTTTGACTGTAAGCTGTCAAGAAAAAAATATTGAGGTGTCATAATTAAGAAAGAGATGACCTAACTGATCTCTGTTTTAAGAAATGTTAATTTTCATTTTGTCAAGTACAGCCGTTTGCCGTTTTTCTTTGAATCATCCCTCATAGTCAAAGGCATAAAATAGCTTTCAGTTGAATGAAATGTATGTGCATGTCATTGATAGTTTCATTCTATTAAAAGAGAAACAATATTTGCGTTACTTTCTGGATTGAAAAGATCACCGTGTTCGTTTTTCTGGTGTGATACATACGTGTATACTCATAGAAATACACGTGAGCTCACATTCTTATGGATCCTATTTCAGTGTTCCCTGCCCTTTTCCTTTGAAGATGAACTTTACTCTCAGAGACTGGTGGGATCCGTCTCCACAGCTTCCTTCCTCCTCTCCCCTTTGCCATCTCTGGCACATGACCTCAGAAACTTATTTCAGAGCTACAAGAGATGAGCCATCTCATCTAGTTCACCTGCTTTTTTTTTTTTTTAACAGAGGAGAGTGAGGTCGTTAAGCTTCCTCAAAGTTAACAATGATCTTCCCTTTGAAGAGTTATTGATGCACCAGGCTTATAGGAAAGGGTAAAATTGTTTTAATGGCCTGGCCTTAGAAATATCTGCTGTCATCAGTTTTCCTTTTCATCTTTCAGTTTCTTTTCAAATTCATCACAAATCAGTAAAATCTTTTGGGGAACAAGAACAGCCCCAAGAAGGAGCTGACCTGGGCCAACATCTCCTACCAGCCGTTTTGGATTTCGCCAGGGTTATTTTTGCTCTTGGCAGTCTAATTCCTCCCTAATTGCAGGGCCATATGGTGCCTTGTCCCCCATGTGGAGCATTGGCATTCCCCTTCAGTCTCTGTCCTTCCTGCTGCACAGATTACCTGCCATGGTGAAGGGGTTGAACAGACTCATCCTGCAGAGATTTTGCATCTTCTACACCTTAAGAATCAGAGCTGAATGCTTGTCTTGATGCTCTAGATTGGAGACCATAGTTGAAAAAAGTTGTACAACAGATAGTAAAATGAGATTGAGTTTCAGAGGCAATCAGACCTGGATTCCAATTCTGGCTCACTCTTGCTGTCATTATCGTCATACTCACTTATGTCATAGTGCTCGTTTATGCCAGGAGCTGTCATCTCATTTCCTGATCTCATTTATTTGTCACCTCAGGCCTTGTGGAACTGAGGCTTGAAGTAGTTACTGAGGCACTTGTCCACATCACATAGCTCAGGCCAATTTCAGACTCTGGTCTTTCTTTTTCCTAACCCCACACTCCTAACCAATAGTCCTTTTTAACTCTAAAATAGTATCTAGTTTTGTGCTTTATACTGCATTCTTTGTCATGATGTAATCTGGAAGTGGAACCATTAGTGGTCATTTTTTGAAAAACTATCCCAAGGTAACATTTACAAAAGTGATAAAAAGCTTTCACAAGCAATCTTAGATAGTAGTGGAAAATCTGAGACTGGATGGAGGTAGTAAGTGAGATGATTTTATAAGACTTTGTAGACTGAATTTTCAAGGCTTCTTCCTTGCATTGAATTAAATCAAGAAACCGTCTTAACCATGAGGATAATTCCTTACTCATATGCACAGAAAATGTTTTGAGATGGGTGGTCTGTTTGGAATTGCCTTTTTTGAGAATATTTGGTCTCTTTAAAAGCACTTCGTAAAATCCTATTTGTTACTATTCTCAGGGGGGTAATCAAAGTCTTTGAATTCTGGAGAGTGATTTTGAAGAGAGGACGGAGCAATGACAGAACTTTTCAATAATTGAGTGTTTTGTGACATTTTTAAAGCTATCTTTTGGAAGATATCCATGTTTTGTTGATAGAACACTACACAAGTGATTCCAACGTTCTCCAAAATTAGATCCAAAGATGAAAATAATGGGTAATGTCTAAGCTCCTCTTTAAGTATACACTGAGCAAAAGTTACCATCAACTTACCATTTACTTCTTGAATATTTAATGGTGCTCTAAGGAATGAGGAAAACAGTATTGTCACACCATGAAGTCACTGGGGACAGTGACTGTGTCAGCTGTCTTTGTTTCGCCAGTGTTTCCACCCTGTGGGTGCTGAGTTACTGTTTATTTTACATTAATTCTACCAATACTGAGATTAGTTATTAACTAGCACCTGCCCTTTTAATCCTTCTAATAACTCTGTCCTGTAGGTGCTATTTATTCTCATTTTACAGACGACAATACTGAAGTAAGGGAAGGTCAGGTCATTTGTCTAAGGTCATTTGGCTGGAAACTGGAGGAGCCAGGATGATGTCTGATTGCTTCCCTTCCATTAGGTGCACCGTAGTTCTTTTATTGAGATGGCTAGGGAATTTAGAGGTAGAGAGCAAACCTATACTCGTTCAGTTTGGGCCAGGTTAGTTTTAGTAATCATTAATGACTTAAAAATCATTAATGACTTTTACTCTGAAAATAGTGTGACTCACATAAAGTTGCAAATATAGTACAGAGAGTTTCTGTGTTTCCTTCCCCCAGCTTCTACCAATAATAATTTCTTAGGCATGCACTATATTAATTCTGAGATGCTTCAGTGATCTGAGTGAAGATTTCACATAGACTTTTGGATAATAGACAAATCTGCAGCTCACACTGCAGCTATAAATTTAAAATCCATCAGTATGTATATGTAGAACCATGGGTCTGGATTGAAACAGTTAGGGTTAATGTTCCCAGAGATTCTGGTGTGTCCTGGGAGACTTTAGGCTTCGCAGGTGGCTCTGGGGTGAAGAATCTGCCTGTTAGTGCAGAAGACTCAGGAAACGTGAGTTTGATCCCTGAGTCAGGGAAGATCCCCTAGAGGAAGAAATGACAACCCACTCCAGTATTCTTGCCTGGATAATCCCGTGGACACAGGAGCCTGACGGGCTACAGCCCATGGGGTTGCAAAGAGTTGGGCATGATTGAGTGACTGAGCACGCCCATGTGGGAGACTTTAGTGTAAGAGGAGAGTTTTGGCACAGACTTGGAATCTACTTAATTAATGGTTAGAGGTACACTTCATGTGAATTATGTCATTCACTTCTCTTAGCGACTCAAAGACATGTGAATTATTTTCCTTGTTTCTTAGACAGGCAAATGGAAGCTTACAGGAACTGTAGATAGCAACATGGCCGGTAGAGATTCCAGCAGTGATCTGTCTCCAAACCTATATTTTTAATTGCTATGCCATACCATTTGGAGGAGTTTTGTGATAGACGAGAGAAATCAAGGTCAGCTTTAGCACTTGCCTAATTAAATAAAATGGGTGAATGGTAACAGGTATTCTGAAACTGAAAATCAGAGTAGTACTCTGAGCACTGAAGGCTGCTCTTTATTTTAACCTTGAATATTGATTATGGGGTCAATTTTCCTTCAGGTGCTCACTTTATTTTTGCTCTACACAAGGTACTACTTCATTCATTCAGTTCAGTTGCTCAGTTCTGTCCAACTCTTTGCGACCCCATGGACTGCAGCATGCCAGGCCTCCCTGTCCATCACCAACTCCAGGAGTTTACTCAAATTCATGTCCATTGAGTTGGTGATGCCATCCAACCGTCTCATCCTCTGTTGTCCCCTTCTCCTCCTGCCTTCAGTCTTTCCCAGCATCAGGATCTTATCAAATGAGTTAGTTCTTTGCATCTGGTGGCCAAAGTATTGGAGTTTCAGCTTCAGCATCAGTCCTTCCAGTGAATATTCAGGACTGATTTCCTTTAGCATCGACTGGTTGGATCTCCTTGCAATCCAAGGGACTCTCAAGAGTCTTCTTCAACACCGTAGTTCAAAAACATCAATTCTTCGGCACTCAGCTTTCTTTATAGTTCACCTCTCACATTCATACATAGCATCCATTCATTCAGCAGACATTAATGGAACAGCTAGTACATGCTAGGAACTCTGCTAGATATAAGGGTAATACATAAGCAGGGGGTATGGAAAGGACATAAAATTGTTTTAGGAGATTGCAATTTGAAAGTGAGAGTTGGTCAAAATCAGCTAGTGATGGAGCTGCTGCTGCCGCTGCTGCTAAGTCGCTTCAGTCGTGTCCGACTCTGTGCGACCCCATAGACGGCAGCCCACCAGGCTTCCCCGTCCCTGGGATTCTCCAGGCAAGAACACTGGAGTGGGTTGCCATTTCCTTCTCCAACGCAGGAAAGTAAAAAGTGAAAGTAAAGTCGCTCAGTCGTGTCCGACTCTTAGCGACCCCATGGACTGCAGCCTACCAGGCTCCCCTGTCCATGGATTTTCCAGGCAAGAGTACTGGAGTGGGGTGCCATTGCCTTCTCCGCAATGATGGAGCAGGGAATAGGAAAGGTCTTAACTGAACAAGTATAACAGGATTATTACAGAAGGTGTGTGCTATATGTATGTACATATTTAGTGTAAGTACATATTAATTATATCTACGTATATGTAACAGATGTGTATATTTATATATATTATTTTATGTATGTGTGTGTATTTCATATATATGATATATTTAACATATTTAAAACCCATTCTACTCCTAGGTATATACTCAATATAGTTGCAAACAGATGCTCAAACAAAAACTTGTTCAGAAATGTTCATAGCAGCTTGCTGTTCACAATAGCTAAAAGGTAGAAACAACTCAGACATCCCTCAACTGTAGATAAAGAAAATGTGGGGTGTGCACACAACAGAATATTATTCAGGAATGAAAAGAAATGAAGTGCTGACATATGCTACAATATAAGTGAACCTTGAACACTTTATGCTCAGTGCAGGAAGCCAGGCAGAAAAGGCCTCATTTTGTACAGTTGCGTTTATATGCGAAGAACCAACTCACTGTAAAAGACCCTGATGCTGGGAAAGATTAAAGGCAGGAGGAGAAGGGGACAACAGAGGATAAAATGGTCGGATGGCATCACTGACTCAGTGGACATGAGTTTGAGCAAACTTGGGGAAATAGTGAAGGAATAAAGAGTCTGACACGGCGTATCAACTGAACAACAATAAATTTATATGAAATGTCCATAACAGGCAAGCCCATAGCAGTTACTGGGAGTTGGGGTAGAGGGGAATAGGAGTAAACGCTTAATGGGTATGGAATTTCCATTTGGGGTAACAAATGTTTTGGAATCAGATTACGATGATGGTTGCACAGCATTGTGAATGTACTAAATGCACTGAATTTATACAGTAAAATGATTTGAATGGTGAATTGTATATTTTTTCTATTTTACCTCTATAAAAATAAGTATTCAAAACCTTCCACTTTTAAAATGGAACAGAACTTCCAGGATTTCTTTTTTTATTTTTAGAGCAGAAAACATTCTCATTAGACATTAATTAATGGCAATATTTTGAATAGCTGCAAGTACTGTATTGGCACAGTGGTGAATTTTTACCTTGGAAAGAAGGAAAAGAAAGGTGTGTTGACATTTGCTGTGTGTGTGCTCTCTTTTTAGACCCTGTGCAAAATGTTTAACCAGGTTATCAAGTTTAAATAGCTCTTTGTTGAGGGTGGGGTGGATGTATTTTCTCCGTGTTACAGATTCAAAAGTAGAGGTGTAGGTGTTCTGTAATCTGCCCAGCGTTGCGCAGAGAGGTATAGTCTCTGTGAGTGCTGGGGTCCTTGGATGTTCCGCTACATGGGGCCAGGTACCCATCTCCGGCCCTGACTCCTGGCCCACCATGGCAAATGTATTCAGTCTGGTCAATGAATGGACATAGGTCTTTAGCTACATAAAGCAGCTCCATTTTTGATGACAAGTGGACCACTTTTGGGGGAGGCGGGGAATCATTCCTGAGAAAACAGATGAATTTTGCACCATTAGATGAATCTCTACTGATTGACATGGAATAAAAGTGAAGTGCAAACATGGTGTTTCTGATTGGTTTTAAAAGTCTTGAGTTTGAAGTCACGCTTTTCAAGGTGTTTGAATTCTTCCTGATGTAAATGATAGAAGTGGAACAAGAAGGACTTAATAAGTAATTTAGAATTACTTTATTGTCCTTTTAAAGTCTTGATATTCTTTTCAGTCAACCAAAAAAGGCAGTCTATAAAATTAACTTTAAGTAAAGCTCAGTATTCTACACTTCTTGTGAACTTGCCAGTTGGTACTTATAATCTCTCTGAAATGTAATTGACTTTGAAAACAGTATTGCAAATATGTATCTGTGAGATGATACTGAGGGTCTTCATGGTAGCATCCCCAGCAGCCGTGTAAGTGCTGGTTCTGCTGGCTGCATCTTGGCCTCCTTGGATGTAGACTGCTGGAGTGACCAAGGGATGCTTACTTTTACTCTGCAGGTTTAGCCTAAAAGCAGTGATTCAGAACGGCTATTTGAGAAATCAAGAAAATACCAGAGAAAGAGAAAATGTATGATTGTTAGCCTTCCTGAAATTTAATGGCCCTTGTCAATGGGTTAAGCCTGCATTCTTGCTTTTATGCATGGTTTCAAGCCTGGAAATAAGGACTGAATATTCTTTTTTCCTTTCTCACTCCTACCTTCTGATAGCCTTTACAATTTATAGGAAAACCTAAGGCTGAACACCTGTGAGTTTGATGGCTGTTTAATTTTTTAACCTTTAGAGGACTGTGGAATTACTTAATCACCCAGTTACCCATATTGTTAATTGAGGGAGCATTCCCATCACAGGATTGAAGAAGACAGGTCTGTGAAAGGTAGCCTGGAGATTTACCCCCCTTGGCTGTTGCACTTATTTAAAGCACTGTAGAGGTGGGTTAAATGCAGGGTCCCACGTGCTGGAAGGTGGTTAGTTAGGCCTTTGGTTGGTAAACTATTGTGGGTATATGCAGTGGGTTATTAGAGTAATTGAACTGTGCTTCCATAAAGAGGAGAGTTTCATTATCAGATTCTTGTTTGAATACTGTCATAATAGCAGCTGTGGCACATATGACCTAATTTGCATGCAGATAAGAATTCTAGACAGCTTGGTAGCATAATTACTACATAACATACGTTGCTAGTAAGAACTGGGGCTTTTACCAGAGGTGTGCTCCTGGGACGCATCTCCCTGACTTTGTTAAGTTTCTAATGATAGACAAGTAGGAAGTGGCCATTTCAGTGATGCCCTACTTCTTTTACAGCATCCTAATTTGAGCAGCCTTTTTGGTGTAATATGGTAGTGGTGTCAACAACACCTTCCCAATGAACCAAATCGCAGGAGGGCAGGGAAAATAAGAGTGGGTTGCCCTTTCCTACTCCATGGGATCTTCTGACCCAGGGATCAAACCTGCATCTCCTGAATTAGCAGGCAGATTCTTTACCACTGCACCACCAGGAAAGCCCGAAAGGCACAATAGATGTTACTAACTAGAAAGTCTGATGAATTGGGGCAATGTAAATTATGATGAAAATAGAGACTATAAGATTAATTCTTTGAAAATCTAACAATAAGTAATAGAAGGTTTTTTGTTGTCTTTGCAAAGATCGGGAAGCCTTTTTTTCTGTGCACATTGTGTAAAAACTTTCATCTTCCTGTGGCTGTGATTCGGTGAAGTCACTGAGGTCCCCAGGGAAGTGAGCACCTGTTTGCATGCAAGCAAGAGACTGTTTGCATCCCTTACACTGGGCATGGTGATTATAGTATGTGCTCAGTAAATAATTATAGAATGAAGAATTAGATTTTTTTATTATCATCAAAAAGTCTACATGTGGGACTTCGCTGATGGTCCAGTGGTTGAGACCTTGCCATCCAATACAGGAGATACAGGTTTTATCCCTGGTCCTGGAGCTAAGTTCCTACATGTCTCATAGCCAAAAACAAAAAGCATATCTTAAAGCAAAAACAATATTGTAACAAATTCAATAAAGACTTTAAAGATGGTCCTCATCAAAAAGAAAAAAAGTCCACACATAGTGATTGTTGGAGAATATAGAAGAAGAGGTTACCTTTGTACACTGTTAGTGGGAAATTAAATTGGTGCAACTGCTATGGAAAACAGAAAGAAGCTTCCTTAAAAAATTCAACATAGAACCACCATATGATACAGCAATTCCACTCCTGGGTGTATATCTGGAAAAAAAAGAAAACACCAATTCACAGAGATACATGTATCCCAGTATTTAGAGCAGGATTATTTATAGTATGATACCACTTATATGTGGACTCTAAAAAATAAAACAAATGTATACACAAAAGAGAAACAGACTCATGGGTATAGAATACAAACTTGTGGTTACCAAAGGGAAGAAGGGAAGGGGACAGGGACACATTAGGGGTATGGGATTAGCAGATACCAACTACCATATACAGTAGTAGGTTCACAGTATTGTAAATCAACTATAGTTCAATTTTTCAAAGATACCATTTTATTTTACCTTTCTCAAGCTACTCTATTGGACTTGAAGACTCAATATCCTTAAACTTAATGTTTACATTTCTGATTACCACTGGTTCTTTAGTGAAAATCTTTGGGTATCATGAATTTATCTTAAATACTTGATTGTTAAAAGCATTCCAAACATTAGTTATTTCTCTGCAGATTGCCTCAGTATAGCAGATGATAACCAATAATATGCTTGGTTATAAAGAGTCTAAGGAGAAGAAAGCAAACAGAACGACTAAGTGTTGATGGGATTTGTGGGGCTCAGTTGAAGCTGTTGATTTGAGGAAGGTGTTCTGTTCAGTGCTTGCTGGAATTTTCCCAGGACGCTTATCTAGAAATGAGGCAGCCTTGACATCAGGACAGAGGGATGGCTGCATCTGGGGAACATGCTGATTGATCATTGTGAGCTGAAAGGGGGGACCACAGACTCGTTCTAGGGAGATGAGAATGTTTACAATTTGAGTCTAGAAATGCAGCTAAGTAGGTATTAAAATTCTGGCTGAGGTAAGTGGAGCAGGAGGGAGTGGAGAATCTAGCGAACTACACAAATGAACCTCTGTTTTAAAGTAATTGTTTCTGGAAGACATATGTGAGGCTGCACCTCCAAGCTCTGTGGTCTTGAGTGCTTGATCTGAGGGGCACAGTTTGCCAATTATTAATGGGCTAGCCTGGGAGCTTTGCCAGTTTTCCTATTACATTTTTCTGGATCACAGCCAGAACCTTGTGGATGAGCTCCCACCTCCAGAGAGAGCCCCATGGAGCTGAGAGAGCTGGAATGTGAGTGGCCGCAAGGAATTCTGCCTGGCCCTACTGACCAGAGATCCCCCTGCTGTCATCCATCGTGTGCCTCATCCTGGTTCTGTGGTGAGGACTGCACACTTACTTGCTTACTGCTCGCTCGTCTGCACACTCCCCCAGCAGGCCGGAGGAGCAGGCTGTGTTCACACCCTGTAGGGTGTGCTGCGTTTGCTTCGTTTTTCTTTGTTTCCTGTGTTGCCCGACCCTACTCCATTCTAGCATGATCAGTCTGGAACTGAGTGATGCCCTGAAACACCTGAGCAGTTGCTCTGGAAATTGGTCAAAAAACAACTAAATGCCTCTGTCTTTTCTGTAAGCAAGAAGAGAACGAGAGAAGAGCTATGGGCTCACATTCATTAAATCCTGTGAAAGGCCAAGCCTTGTATATACAAGAGTTCTACCAGTTATCTCAGAACTTTCAGAATAGAGCAGTTGAGCTGTGATGAGAAATGAGCACTACTGCTTTATTGGGGTCCTTTGTCTTCTTATGGAGTCTATCAGAGACTCCATTGTTTCTAGATAGAACATGTTGGAAGTTTTCCACTGGGTAGCATCCATTTTCATTGTATACCAAGGCTCGTGGTTTGAGAGTATCGGTTACTATTTTGGTTGTCCCACATTGCTGTGGAATTACAGAAATATCCTAAAGGCCAAAACCAACTTGCCTTGTTTCTTTCACTCCCTCTTTACTTTTCTTCCTCATTCTTTCTGTTGTTCCTCTTTTCCTTCCTTCCCTCCTCCTTGTCCTCCCTTCCTTTCTTCCCACCCTTTCTCAAAATTTTACTGAGCAAAATTTTACTGGAGTAACTTGAGGGCAGTGTTTTCTGAGATCTCTAAATTTGAGTTTCTGTTGCTGTCAGGAGCTTCATTGACTCTTCTGTAGTGAGATCTCCCAGGATGTGCACTCTGGAAATATTAATGTTTGTCCAAATGACACAAAATTAAGAAAAGGATTTTTTTCAGCTTGGTGTCTAATTTGTGTCTTCTTCTCAGTTCTCACCACTATTTCTAATTCGTGCTGGCACTGAAAAGAGTCCTTTGTTAGAATGCTTAGGCAGTTGAGTTTTAACTTAGGATGAGTTCATTTTCAAGCACATGATGCAAATGAAACAGCTTTAAGGTCTAATTTTCCATTGAAATTTTCGTGTTTGGTGAAGTGTCTAACTTCACCATGGGGCAAGATGCTTGCTTTGAGATGCACAGGAAGCAGAGACCACTGGGAGAGCAGCCTTTCATTTCCTGGTTACTCAAAGACAGAAGGTCATGTAAATGGAGTAACAAGAGCACTCTCCCTTGTTTTTCTGTCTTTTGTGTTTATTTTTTTTCCTCCTCCATCTCTCTCCTTTTTTCTGATGTCACTCATAAAGTTTGCTCACATCAGGTGACATTTATAATGATTGCCCTGTAATGCTCTCTTGGACCTTTATAGTGTGTAGACTAGAACATCGTCTCATTCAGCATTCCTAGCATCTGAAGTAGAATTTTCTCTTCTTGAGATTAAATGGCAGGGATACAATGGTTCAAAAACCATTTGTTTAGTGATTCTTATGGGCTAGCACACCTCTGAGCAACTGCCTGTGCTTTATTGATTGATTGCGGTGTAAAAGACTCCTTAGTAGACATGACATGTGTGCCCAAACGCTACAGTTACTAACAGCACCCAGGGCATGGACGTGCTGGTTGAGGAAACAGCTGAGTTCTTTGACTGCAGAGTGGTAAGTGGCTGTGGTGTGGCCGAGGACCGGGTACTGTGAGAATCCACAGTAATGATACCCAGCCCAGTCTCTGTGTGTCAGGCTAGGATTCCTGGAAGAGTTGGCATCTGCCCTGAGAATTACACTGGAGGAGCACATGGGGTGCAGTAGGGATTGGTAGGGTAAGTGTTGTGTGAGAGGGAAACAGCAAGCTTGGGGTTTCCACGTGTAGACAGTTACAGTAGGTGCCACATTCAGAAGTTAGCCAAGACTGCCCTGCCTTTGGAGCAATTGCTTGGCTGGGGGTTCCAGGGCACCGGAAGCAGCAAAACTGAGATCCTCAGCGCCGACGGATATGACTGGAGGAGAAAGCTCGAGCCACTCATGGGAAGCTTCCAGGAACGCTACAGAAACTGAGTTTTATGTTTGTAGACTTTGGCAAGCTTCAAACAGGTGAATGATGTAATTACATTTGAATTTGCTGTTCTTGTCTCCTGAGCCTAGAAGGTATAATCTGTATAATTAATTGTTGTCAGATTTTTATCCTAAACTTAGCTTTATGTGGTAGATGAGGCGTCATTTCTTCATACTGAGATCCTCTAAAACCATGAGTAAGCTTCGTAGGAAGTTAAGGATAGTGGTACTCAAATTTTGCTTGCTTCTGTTAGTATTTCTCAACGTGTGTGTCAAGGAATACTAGTCCTGT
This sequence comes from Bos javanicus, assembly GCF_032452875.1. NCBI lineage: Eukaryota > Metazoa > Chordata > Mammalia > Artiodactyla > Bovidae > Bos > Bos javanicus. Next base: position 35,891,226 of record NC_083889.1, read on the forward strand.
GAAATGCCCACTGAAGAAAGAGTTGGGTAAACAGAAGTCTTGCAGTAAAGAATTCTGTTGAATTGGATTAAACCTGGTGCTTTCCAAAATCATTTGACTTAGATTTCTTTACGGCTGAAAATCTGTTAACATTTGCAGGCTATGCTGTGGGAGAAAGCATTGTTCTTAATGAAGGATATTGAATGAAATATTCAGTATTCAGTGAGGAATGAAACTGGTTTTTCCTTTCTCTGTGATATGTTCTCTTGATTGCTACCTCTCTATAGCAGTTAAGGGAATCAGGAACCCATTGCTAACTTAAGCTAGTGTAGTTGTAAAGAAGAACATTAGAAATTGTAGAGAAACACATCTTCAGTAAATTGAATCTTGTTAAACTAAAGCATAAGGTTAATAGCCATTGCAGGCTTTTTGTTTCTTTTTGCTTTGGGCCACATCCCACCATTTGTGAGATCTTAGTTCCCCAGTCAGGGTTTGAACCTGGATTCTCTGCAGTGAAAGCACAGAGTCCTAACCACTTGACCACCAGAGAATTCCCCGAAAGTCTTTTTAAATAGCAGACCTTTGGTTTCTGCTTTAGCAGATACATGGTGACTTCTCTATAAAAATGAAAAGTTTTAGAACTGTTAGTTTGTAATGACTTTCTAATGCATTTCACCATTTGGCAGTTTAAAATGATAACTTGAGTCTTCATAAAGCTCTTATGCCTTAAATTACTCTTTAACATATGGTAAGAGGTATAATGTTTATCATAATCTAACAACCACCAAATAGGAAACTAAATCACTCAGAAACTCAGGTATGCATATTTAGATTAAAACAGTGAATTTTCGTCATTCATGAATATTCATTGTGCTTTGTATTTACTCGGTAAGTAGTACAGGCCTCATGTCAATATTTTCTGAAGTCTGTATTTCACAAACTAATGGCGCATCAGCATGCATGTTTAAATATTTATTAAACTAGTTCTAAATGTCTGTCATACTTGCTCCTAAATCACGGACTGCTGATGTTTTTTAAGAAATATTCGTTTCTAATGTCCTTCCAGTGATGTATCTTGAAGGCTGATTATTTAATGTAGAGATATGTGACAATAGGTTTTTCTGTTTTGTTATAGTTGTTAGGTCAGAATTTTATTGCTCATGGCTAAATGCCACGGAAAGACTTCTACTGTTAAAAGCAACTCTCTGTTCAGTGTAATCTCTGTGATAAAGTGGAAATGGAATGTGAGTCTCAAACAGTGATCTGTTATCAAACCCAGGTTAATAAAGTGGTCAAGCGATGCTTCTGTTTAAGTCTCTCCCACTGTTTGTGGTGAATGTTACAGTGTATGTCTTGGGTTTTATGATGAAGTTTGCACTAATTATCAGCAGCAAGATTCTGGATAGAATGATAAAATCATTCTTTTTTTTATGAACTTACAGAACCTCTTAAGTTGGTGTCATGATGGTTTGCCCTCCCCTGGGTTGGCTAAAACTTAAATAGATTTGGTGGTCTTAAATTTTGGTAAGGGTTATTATGCCGAGGTATTTAGTTAGCTTCGTTACCACCATGCTTCTTCAGTCACAAGAGGCTTCTGAAAGGAAGTTTGACAGATCATAATAAGACAAATAAGACATCTTAATAAACACTGTTCACGCTTAGAAGATGGGTAGTCAGCTGTGGTTGCTCATTCCCCTGGGGCTAATTCCTTTTGTAGTTCAGCTCTTAATGTAATGGAAATCAGGGAGTCATGCCACACAAGTTTCCATTTTGAAAATGTTCCGTGATAATGCCATTTTTTAAAAAGGTGAAAACCAATTCTTTTGCTAGCATACTTTTTTTGGGGCGGGGGTGGGGAGGGTCGGGGAGAGCACTCATCATGTGTCAGGCACTCGCTGAGTATTTTATGAACATTATCTCAGTGTAACCTCACAATATTTTTAGGAACTAGGCCCTATTATTAATCTCATTTACAGACAGGGAAGCTGAAGTTCAGAAAAATCAATGAATTTGCCTTGGGTCACCTGTTAAGCAGCTTACCTGAGTTTAAATACAAATCTTTCTGACTCCTAAACTCAAGTTCTTAACTGTATTAATGTAATATCTCCCACATAAGTGCTTCGGAACTTTTTTTTCCCCTTTTGGCTGATCCAATCCCCAGTGAATTGTTTGTTAGCCACCTCTGTGTCACAGATCACTCCATCACTCCAAAATTTAGCGGCTTAAAAACAATAGCAAGCATTTATCTTGTTCGTGAATCTGCAGTTAGGCTCAGTCTCAGTGGGGTGTCTTCACTAAGGGTAGGCTGGGTGTCAGTCTCAGTGGGGTGTCTTCACTAAGGGTAGGCTGGGTGTCAGTCTCAGTGGGGTGTCTTCACTAAGGGTAGGCTGGGTGTCAGTCTCAGTGGGGTGTCTTCACTAAGGGTAGGCTGGGTGTCAGTCTCAGTGGGGTGTCTTCACTAAGGGTAGGCTGGGTGTCAGTCTCAGTGGGGTGTCTTCACTAAGGGTAGGCTGGGTGTCAGTCTCAGTGGGGTGTCTTCACTAAGGGTAGGCTGGGTGTCAGTCTCAGTGGGGTGTCTTCACTAAGGGTAGGCTGGGTGTCAGTCTCAGTGGGGTGTCTTCACTAAGGGTAGGCTGGGTGTCAGTCTCAGTGGGGTGTCTTCACTAAGGGTAGGCTGGGTGTCAGTCTCAGTGGGGTGTCTTCACTAAGGGTAGGCTGGGTGTCAGTCTCAGTGGGGTGTCTTCACTAAGGGTAGGCTGGGTGTCAGTCTCAGTGGGTGTCTTCACTAAGGGTAGGCTGGGTGTCAGTCTCAGTGGGGTGTCTTCACTAAGGGTAGGCTGGGTGTCAGTCTCAGTGGGTGTCTTCACTAAGGGTAGGCTGGGTGTCAGTCTCAGTGGGGTGTCTTCACTAAGGGTAGGCTGGTGTCAGTCTCAGTGGGGTGTCTTCACTAAGGGTAGGCTGGGTGTCAGTCTCAGTGGGTGTCTTCACTAAGGGTAGCTGGTGTCAGTCTCAGTGGGGTGTCTTCACTAAGGGTAGGCTGGGTGTCAGTCTCAGTGGGGTGTCTTCACTAAGGGTAGGCTGGGTGTCAGTCTCAGTGGGTGTCTTCACTAAGGGTAGGCTGGGTGTCAGTCTCAGTGGGGTGTCTTCACTAAGGGTAGGCTGGGTGTCAGTCTCAGTGGGGTGTCTTCACTAAGGGTAGGCTGGGTGTCAGTCTCAGTGGGGTGTCTTCACTAAGGGTAGGCTGGGTGTCAGTCTCAGTGGGGTGTCTTCACTAAGGGTAGGCTGGGTGTCAGTCTCAGTGGGGTGTCTTCACTAAGGGTAGGCTGGGTGTCAGTCTCAGTGGGGTGTCTTCACTAAGGGTAGGCTGGGTGTCAGTCTCAGTGGGGTGTCTTCACTAAGGGTAGGCTGGGTGTCAGTCTCAGTGGGGTGTCTTCACTAAGGGTAGGCTGGGTGTCAGTCTCAGTGGGGTGTCTTCACTAAGGGTAGGCTGGGTGTCAGTCTCAGTGGGGTGTCTTCACTAAGGGTAGGCTGGTGTCAGTCTCAGTGGGGTGTCTTCACTAAGGGTAGGCTGGGTGTCAGTCTCAGTGGGGTGTCTTCACTAAGGGTAGGCTGGGTGTCAGTCTCAGTGGGGTGTCTTCACTAAGGGTAGGCTGGGTGTCAGTCTCAGTGGGGTGTCTTCACTAAGGGTAGGCTGGGTGTCAGTCTCAGTGGGGTGTCTTCACTAAGGGTAGGCTGGGTGTCAGTCTCAGTGGGGTGTCTTCACTAAGGGTAGGCTGGGTGTCAGTCTCAGTGGGGTGTCTTCACTAAGGGTAGGCTGGGTGTCAGTCTCAGTGGGGTGTCTTCACTAAGGGTAGGCTGGGTGTCAGTCTCAGTGGGGTGTCTTCACTAAGGGTAGGCTGGGTGTCAGTCTCAGTGGGGTGTCTTCACTAAGGGTAGGCTGGGTGTCAGTCTCAGTGGGGTGTCTTCACTAAGGGTAGGCTGGGTGTCAGTCTCAGTGGGGTGTCTTCACTAAGGGTAGGCTGGGTGTCAGTCTCAGTGGGGTGTCTTCACTAAGGGTAGGCTGGGTGTCAGTCTCAGTGGGGTGTCTTCACTAAGGGTAGGCTGGGTGTCAGTCTCAGTGGGGTGTCTTCACTAAGGGTAGGCTGGGTGTCAGTCTCAGTGGGGTGTCTTCACTAAGGGTAGGCTGGGTGTCAGTCTCAGTGGGGTGTCTTCACTAAGGGTAGGCTGGGTGTCAGTCTCAGTGGGGTGTCTTCACTAAGGGTAGGCTGGGTGTCAGTCTCAGTGGGGTGTCTTCACTAAGGGTAGGCTGGGTGTCAGTCTCAGTGGGGTGTCTTCACTAAGGGTAGGCTGGGTGTCAGTCTCAGTGGGGTGTCTTCACTAAGGGTAGGCTGGGTGTCAGTCTCAGTGGGGTGTCTTCACTAAGGGTAGGCTGGGTGTCAGTCTCAGTGGGGTGTCTTCACTAAGGGTAGGCTGGGTGTCAGTCTCAGTGGGGTGTCTTCACTAAGGGTAGGCTGGGTGTCAGTCTCAGTGGGGTGTCTTCACTAAGGGTAGGCTGGGTGTCAGTCTCAGTGGGGTGTCTTCACTAAGGGTAGGCTGGGTGTCAGTCTCAGTGGGGTGTCTTCACTAAGGGTAGGCTGGGTGTCAGTCTCAGTGGGGTGTCTTCACTAAGGGTAGGCTGGGTGTCAGTCTCAGTGGGGTGTCTTCACTAAGGGTAGGCTGGGTGTCAGTCTCAGTGGGGTGTCTTCACTAAGGGTAGGCTGGGTGTCAGTCTCAGTGGGGTGTCTTCACTAAGGGTAGGCTGGGTGTCAGTCTCAGTGGGGTGTCTTCACTAAGGGTAGGCTGGGTGTCAGTCTCAGTGGGGTGTCTTCACTAAGGGTAGGCTGGGTGTCAGTCTCAGTGGGGTGTCTTCACTAAGGGTAGGCTGGGTGTCAGTCTCAGTGGGGTGTCTTCACTAAGGGTAGGCTGGGTGTCAGTCTCAGTGGGGTGTCTTCACTAAGGGTAGGCTGGGTGTCAGTCTCAGTGGGGTGTCTTCACTAAGGGTAGGCTGGGTGTCAGTCTCAGTGGGGTGTCTTCACTAAGGGTAGGCTGGGTGTCAGTCTCAGTGGGGTGTCTTCACTAAGGGTAGGCTGGGTGTCAGTCTCAGTGGGGTGTCTTCACTAAGGGTAGGCTGGGTGTCAGTCTCAGTGGGGTGTCTTCACTAAGGGTAGGCTGGGTGTCAGTCTCAGTGGGGTGTCTTCACTAAGGGTAGGCTGGGTGTCAGTCTCAGTGGGGTGTCTTCACTAAGGGTAGGCTGGGTGTCAGTCTCAGTGGGGTGTCTTCACTAAGGGTAGGCTGGGTGTCAGTCTCAGTGGGGTGTCTTCACTAAGGGTAGGCTGGGTGTCAGTCTCAGTGGGGTGTCTTCACTAAGGGTAGGCTGGGTGTCAGTCTCAGTGGGGTGTCTTCACTAAGGGTAGGCTGGGTGTCAGTCTCAGTGGGGTGTCTTCACTAAGGGTAGGCTGGGTGTCAGTCTCAGTGGGGTGTCTTCACTAAGGGTAGGCTGGGTGTCAGTCTCAGTGGGGTGTCTTCACTAAGGGTAGGCTGGGTGTCAGTCTCAGTGGGGTGTCTTCACTAAGGGTAGGCTGGGTGTCAGTCTCAGTGGGGTGTCTTCACTAAGGGTAGGCTGGGTGTCAGTCTCAGTGGGGTGTCTTCACTAAGGGTAGGCTGGGTGTCAGTCTCAGTGGGGTGTCTTCACTAAGGGTAGGCTGGGTGTCAGTCTCAGTGGGGTGTCTTCACTAAGGGTAGGCTGGGTGCTTCAAGTGAAGTTCCAGGGTTTACTTCTTGTAGCTGCAGAGTTGTGTGGACTGTTGATTGGGAGCCCAACCGGGACTGTTGGAGGGAACTTTGGTTCCTCTCTGTTGTCTGTCCAGCTCCCTCCTAGCATGGCTGCTGTGTTACAAAAGCCTATTAGCAAGTATAAGAGGCCACATCCCAAGCTACAAGAGTTCTTTTGACTGGGCTCAGTAATAGCATAGCATCACTTTCTCTATATTCTCTTGGCCAAGCAAGTTATTGGTGATGGTTTAGTCACTCAGTCATGTCTGACTCTTTGTGACCCCATGGACTGTAGCCCGTCAGGCTCCCCTGTCCATGGGACTTCCCCAGCAAGAATACTGGAGTGGGTTGCCATTTCCTTCGCCAGGGGATCTTCCTGACACAGGGATCAAAGCTGGGTCCCCTGCATTGCAGGCAGATTTCTTTACCAGCTGAGCCACCAGGGAAGCCCAAGCAAGTTAATAAGCAGATTCAAATTCAAGAGGAGTAGAGTTGGGCACCGTGTTTTAATGGGCAGGATTAGTAGCTCTTTTCCATTCTCACAATCTATTACTTCAGTTGCTATAATATCCTCTTAACTATTGTTCCTCTTCCTTTTCTAGTCCAGCGTGGAGTTTGTTCTCAACCCAGTAGACAGAGTGACCTACTTAAAATCAGTCTGTAAAACCTCTTGACCCTGCTCTGGTGAAAACCCTCTAACTGCTTCCCTTCTTATTTGAAGTAATAAACAAAGTCCTCATGGGGGCCTGCATCTCCTTGTGTTATCAAATCTTTGTCCTCGCTGCTCTAATGTTTGTCTGTCTCTGTTCCGTGTTCTCATTCGAACACCAAGTATGTTCCTGCCTCAGGGCAGTTGTATTTGGTGTTGCATGCTGTGTATGCCTAGAATACTCTCTCGGATTGTTTATGTCACTCCCACCTTTCTTTCCTCTAGACCTCTGTGCGTTTTATCTTCCAAGTGAGGCATCCGCTGACCAGAGAAGACTGAATGCCGCTTCACCATCCACAATTTGCTTTCACTCTTATTCCACTTTTGCTCCCTTACACTGAGTGTCACGTGACATTTTTATTAACTTATTTATTGTGTTATCTCCACGCATTAGAATATAATCTCCATGAGGACAGAGACTGGTTTATTTTGTTGCTGGATCCCAGTAACTTGCACAATGCAATACCTGGCGTGTAGTAGGTGTTCGGTGAATATTTGTCAGATGCACAGAGGAACTTGATTTCAACACAGATTTAAATTTTTCATGGCATTAATGTTTATGAAGTATTTTAATTTATGAGTATAACTTTGTGTCTCATAATGCTGTGGGATTAAGTCTGGTTTAACAACAGCCATTTGGAATTTCAGGTCTTATCGAGGAGATCCACAATGAAATCTCTGCTTATTCCAATCTCCTCCTCCTTTTTCTTTTTGTAAACATTCATGGAGATTATCATCTTGTGAAGTTTTCTAAGCCCCAATGTACCTTTCTTTCAATAAATACTTGTACAACTGCCGCATGCCCAGTCTGTGCTAGTCACTGAGGATATAGTAGGACAGGCACAGCCCTGTCCTTACAATGTTAACCTCATGATGAAAGAGAAAGACAGTAAATAATTGTACATATATACCAAGTCATTACAGAGTCTTTAAAAAGCACTCTGAAAGCTATGCAGCGGTCTGTGAAGGGGAGTTAGGCAGGATTTGCTTTAGATATAGACAGGGAGAAACTGGGTACAAGGAGGGCTTTAGGCTGAAATGTAGACAGTGGTTTTTGGTTAGTTTTAAGCTACCAACCAGAGGGATATGTTTATTCAACTAATGTGAATTTAGCACCTACCATGTGCCAGATGTTTTTCCACACAGTAGGGATTCTGCTTTAACAGGACAGAAAACCCCTCTATTTTCATGGATTTTACATTCCACTATGAGAAGATACTAAAAAAATTTTTTTTATAATCTAACATTAAAATTACTATAATACTTTACAGTATATTCAGCAGGGTCAAGTCAGGAAGACAGAAGCAATACTAGGTATTTCAGCAGAGAGAATCTAGTAATGTAGGGTCTGAAAGAGCTAAAGGAGAGCTCAGTGTTACTCAAAGAGAAAACAATAAGGTCATGAAGCGGCTCACACTGTTAGGGAGGGAGAGTCCAATGAAAGGGGGAAATGTTAGGAGAGCGACTTCATGGCTGAGAGCTCAAGAGACCTCTAAGGAGGCAGCACTGGCCTGGGGTATAGGTACCTCTCGGATGGCTTGGGGAAAGTGCAAAGGCCCTGAGGCAGGAACCTGCCTGGAGTGTTGTGGGAACAAGGAGACCAACGTGGCTGACACAGAGGGAGACATCAAGATATCTGGTATCAGACTTAATGCTCCAGTGTCAGGAAACCCCAAATTTTAATACCAGTTCAGCTCCCTCTTTAACTGACCATCGAAAGCAAGTAATACATGCTTTCCAATGCTCAGTTTGCCCATTTGGGAAACAGGGATACAAACACTATGTCCTATGGTTATGATGACGTTTCAAGGGGAAAAATGTACTTTACACAGTGGCTGACACATAGTAAGTGCTTCATAAATGCTTGGTTGTGGTGGTGATAATAGTAGACCTATATTACTATTTTATACAGCTCTACTACTACAGAGAATTCCAGAAAACCCCTACTTCTGCTTCATTGACTGTGCTAAAGCCTTTGACTATATATGATAAGAAAAAAATGTAGTGTGTATATATATACACATATATATATATACACATACACACACACACACACATACATACACATATATATATGGATTCTGTATTATCTGTAGCTTTAAGCATCCACCGGGGTTGTTGAAAGGTATCCTCCTAGGCTAAGGAGGGACTACTTTAAAGGGATTTAGAAAAGGCAGAGGAACCAGAGATCAAATTGCCAACATCCGCTGGATCATCAAAAAAGCGAGAGAGTTCCAGAAAAACATCTACTTCTGCCTTATTGATTATGCCAAAGCCTTTAAATATGTGGATCACAACAAACTGTGGAAAATTCTGAAAGCGATGGGAATACCAGACCACCTGACCTGCCTCCTGAGAAATCTGTATGCAGGTCAAGAAGCAACAGTTAGAACTGGACATGGAACAACAGACTGGTTCCAAATTGGGAAAGGGGTATGTCAAGGCTGTATATTGTCACCTTGCTTATTTAACTTAAATAAATTAGTTATTTATTAAACTATAAAAATTCAGTTATATAACTAACTTATTTAACTTATATCGTGTGAAAGCCAAGCTGGTTGAAGCACAAGATGGAATTAAAATTGTTGGGAAAAATATCAATAACCTCAGCTATGCAGATGACACCACCCTTATGGCAGAAAGCGAAGTGAAACTAAAGAACCTCTTGATGAAAGTGAAAGAGGAAAGTGAAAAAGTTGGCTTAAAACTCAACATTCCAAAAACAAAGGTCATGGCATCCGGTCCCATCACTTCATGGCGAATAGATGAGAAGCAATGGAAACAGTGAGAGACTTTATTTTCTTGGGCTCCAAAATCACTGCAGCCATGAAATTAAAAGACACTTACTCTTTGGAAGAAAAGCTATCGTCAACCTAGATAGCATACTAAAAAAGTAGAGAAAGTACGGACAAGTTCCATCTAGTCAAAGCTTTGATTTTTCCAGTAGTCATGTATGGATGTGAGAGTTGGACCGTAAACAAAGCTGAGGGCCAAAGGATTGATGCTTCTCCAACACTGTGGTGTTGGAGAAGACTCTTGAGAGTCCCTTGGACTGCAAGGTAATCAAACCAGTGAATCCTAAAGGTTGGAAGGACAGATGCTGAACCTGAAGCTCCAGTAATTTGGCCACCTGATGTGAAGAAGTGACTCATAGGAAAAGACCCTGATGCTGGGAAAGATTGAAGGCAGAAGGAGAAGGGGACGACAGAGGATGAGATGGTTGGATAGTACCACTGACTCGATGGCCATGAGTTTGAGCAAACTCCCAGCAATAGTGAAGGACAGGGAAGACTGGTGTGCTGCTGTCCATGGGGTCCCAAAGAGTTGGACAGGACGGAGCAACTGACCTGATCTGATTATTATTTTAACACCTGCTGTCAGAAATGCTGCTGCTTCTCTTCCTTTCCTTCTTGATCCTGACTGCTACTGCTGTGAAACTTCTTTCATGACCCAGAGCCTGGAGCCCAGGACAAGACATTGCTTTTAATCAATTTCGAAATGTTTAGAACAGGTTTCTGAGTTGTGCATCAGTCAGTACTGCTTCCTACAGTAAACTTTGTGATGTGTCCTCCCTCTCAGTTTTAGAATTTGTGTAATTGAAGCATTACAGCGGTAGGTGTGCTGGTGTGTTTAGAAAAACAAAAAACAGTTGTTTCCCTCTGTCCAATATTGGCCACGGTTATTACGCTGATTGTAATGGAGGCTGCAGTAGTTAGGGATGATTCTGATGACTGAGAGTTTACCTCACAATGCCAGGACTCAGTGGTGACTGGGGACTTAAGGTCCTTGAATATTGATACATTGACATGTTCCTTTCCGGATGGTGGAGAGGCTTGTTTTCTTTATGCTTTTTATGGGTTTGACATATTCTAGAGCATGTACTTTTTATCTCTGAAGAGATGAAAAATCTAATCTCTGAAGAGAGAAATAAGAGAGTAAAAGTTATTGATTTTTAAGCTAGCCACTTCTTCCTCAATTTTGATCAGGCCCTATTTTATGAATGTCCTATAGCACTTTTATTTTGTTGTAAATGTCATTCACTGACCTTAGTTGCTTATTTAAAGGTTTAGGAAAGCACTCTTCCCTTTTAAATGTCTCATTTCCTGTTTTACATATGTACAACAAAAATCTTCTGTACAGATTGGTAAAAAGTCCCTAACTTTAAAAATTAATTGCTTTAGTCTCTTATTACTCTTTTCAGATGTAACATGTATGGCATGTTGAGAGTAAAATAAGCTTTCTGGATTTCCCAGCTGGCTCAATCAAATACCTATACCATTTTTTGTTTATTTATTTTGTTGTGTGAAACCAAATCTGTGGATGGCCATGGTAGTAGCTTTTGGATAAAACTCAGTTTTTATGCTTTTTGGATTTATTGAAGATGTTGACTCTTTGCTCCCTCCGGGCAAAAATGTGGGTTTCCTAGAAAATGAAAGTGTAAGTGCTGGGTAAATAGGTTAAGAGGCAGGTATCTGGTGAAAACTCCTTGTAAGAGCTCCGGGATCATCTATCACGTCCTCAGGTCTTCACCTGCTGACAGGAAGCTAATGGCAGTGGTACCCATGCTGCCAGATCAAGGAAATAAAGATTGCCTCTCCCTGCTCCTTGCCCTTGATCAGCAGGCGCTGTCAATAGGGCTGATGAATGAGAGAAACTCAAGAGTGAGGACCAGGAAGCATTGTGCAATATGACATTTAATTACTAGGTGTGAAATAAACCAGAAACAAATGAAACCACTCGATTTTTTTCTAAAGATAGATTGTTCATATGTCAGAGCTAAGATGTCATTGCCTTTTAATGAATTGGTTTATAAAATGCTGTCCTTAATAGTCATTGATTTGATCCTTGACCTGATTTTATCTGGACACATATTAGGTCTAGTTTGTGTTAAGGACACGGGCATAATTTGCTTTCTTGAGGTAAGGAGAAGCCTGTGGACTGAAAATGATGTGGCTGTTTTTGAAGGCAGCTCTTTCACTCACCTGACATCTCTGAAATAAGGTTTCTTTGAAAAGGGCCAATTTCTATTAGAAAGCATAGAATAATTTAGAGTTTTATGTAGTAATTATTATAAGTAACTCACAATAACATTTCTACTTGATTTTACTTATTCAAAACTGGCCACTCACTTCCTAATAATACCTTTGCTATCTCATACACTATTCTAATGAAATCATTTCTTTCAAAGTCAGTGTAGGTGATATCATATGAACTCAGGCTTCCGTTCATTACTGTCTGCATTTTTCCTAGCAAATGTTTAGAAGCATTAATAATTTGTGTTTAATTTCAACTCTGAAAGATACTTCATTTGGCTTACCAGGCAGAGTGAAAAATAATAATTTATATGAGTCATCTATCTAGGAAGTGTAGTCTATAACATAAAATGACCCAGAGCTGTGACAAGAGAAGTACTGCATAATGTGAGACTATAATTGCTCATTGAGAAATGAATTAAGCAAAAGAAGGGCAATAACAGTTCATCAGCTGGATCTCTACATCATTTTGCAGTTGTTCCCAGTCCATATTTTTTTGGAATGTGACTTAGAGTTGGAGAGGTAGTTGGCAAGAATTAGATACGGTAATGTATGGTCCCAGGGTGGGGGAAGTCAAGGCCGTAATTCAGTTTTCTGGGAATCTGCTGATGTCATCATTTATGGGGTAAAGCATAAGTAGCTTATGAACAATAGCAGAGTCCCAGGAGTGAATTCAGCTGCCTGGGATCCCATCCTTATGTGATGTTCACATGTTCATATTTCTCAGACTTGGCTCATAAGACACTTTTTGAATGTTAGAGTTTTGAGTGCCAATATAGTCTTCTCAAGGTGAAGGGTGGTATTAAGGGAAATTTAAAAGGCAGAGAAGGACATGCTAAAAAATAGAAATACTCAGTTTTTATGCTTTTTGCTCAGTTTTAACACTTTTGAAACATAATCCTAGAAATTTTACTGTTCACATCATGTTTTCCTTTATTATAAAGGCCATACTCTGGTGTTTAAGTAAGGAAACACATAAACAGTGCCATAACATGTATGTCTTTGGTATATGCTTAATGTTGTTCAGTTCAGTTCAGTTCAGTTGCTCAGTCGTATCTGACTCTTTGTGACCCCATGAATCGCAGCACACCAGGCCTCCCTGTCTATCACCAACTCCTGGAGTTCACTCAGACTCACGTCCATCGAGTCAGTGATGCCATCTAGCCATCTCATCCTCTGTCGTCCCCTTCTCCTCTTGCCCCCAATCCCTCCCAGCGTCAGAGTCTTTTCCAGTGAGTCAACTCTTCGCATGAGGTGGCCAAAGTACTGGAGTTTCAGCTTTAGCATCTTTCCTTCCAAAGAAATCCCAGGGCTGATCTCCTTCAGAATGGACTGGTTGGATCTCCTTGCAGGCCAAGGGACTCTCAAGAGTCTTCTCCAACACCACAGTTCAAAAGCATCAATTCTTCGGCGCTCAGCCTTCTTCACAGTCCGACTCTCACATCCATACATGACCACGGGAAAAACCATAGCCTTGACTAGACGAACCTTTATTGGCAAAGTCATGTCTCTGCTTCTGAATATGCTATCTAGGTTGGTCATAACTTTCCTTCCAAGGAGTAAGCATCTTTTAATTTCATGGCTGCAGTCACCATCTGCAGTGATTTTGGAGCCCCCCAAAAATAAAGTCTGACACTGTTTCCACTGTCCCCATCTATTTCCCATGAAGTGATGGGACCGGATGCCATGATCTTCGTTTTCTGAATGTTGAGCTTTAAGCCAACTTTTTCACTCTCCACTTTCACTTTCATCAAGAGGCTTTTTAGTTCCTCTTCACTTTCTGCCATAAGGGTGGTGTCATCTGCATATCTGAGATTATTGATATTTCTCCCGGCAATCTTGATTCCAGCTTGTGTTTCTTGCAGTCCAGCATTTCTCATGATGTACTCTGCATAGAAGTTAAATAAGCAGGGCGACTATATATAACCTTGATGTACTCCGTTTCCTATTTGGAACCAGTCTGTTGTTCCATGTCCAGTTCTAACTGTTGCTTCCTGACCTGCATACAGATTTCTCAAGAGGCAGGTCAGGTGGTCTGGTATTCCCATCTCTTTCAGAATTTTCCACAGTTTATTGTGATCCACACAGTCAAAGGCTTTGGCATAGTCAATAAAGCAGAAATAGATGTTTTTCTGGAACTCTCTTGCTTTTCCCAAACTGCTTTATTCTTTTAGCATCTCATATTGTGTGTCACACAGTATTTCCTTCTGTTTTCTTTGACAGAGCAGTTATACACTTGACAAGAGCCAAAGTAAAATTTACATGGTGATGAGTGTTAGTCTGAATACTTGAGAAGACTTTAAGAATTGTCATGCCTAGGTCAACAGAGAACCAGTGTATTAATTAAATCAATGCAAACTCTTTTTTTCTTATGTCCATCTCGACTTGCTCTTGTAACTGTTCTCTCTTGGTGTTAGATATAAATTGTTTTCTCTCTTTATATCCAGGTTTATGGTATTTCTTTAGTAAGTCTATATTTACCCTTTCCATGAGAAGGAGTTAATTGTATGAAGAATAGCATGATAACATGAAATTATGGGACTTGAGGGCCTCACATTCAGACATACTGTATTCCAGCAAATAGGCATCTATCTATCCTTATAGATACATGCTAGTGCTTAATGACAATGATCATTTAAAATTATGGTATTTACAGAACAAGTTGACTTTATGATTTCTTAGCAAAATACAGTCTACAAAGTTGTGGCTGGGAGTTGTTTGCTTTTGTATGAGAGGTTTTGACAAATAATAATTAAAAATAGAAAATTTTGTGTGATGTGAAACTTGTGGGAAAAGAATGCCACTCTTGGGATAATTAAATTAGGCGTTATGTACAGAAAACCTGTGTTCCACAATAGCAGTGTAATGAAGGGGCAGTAGTTACTTTCTTTTCTTTTAAAGGGAAATGGTTGGAGAGAGAGAAGAGGGCGTTGTGGTGGTGATGGTGATGATGCTTTTGTTGTTACAGTCAGTGTTCATTGAATGCAGATTATGACCAGACCTAGCAGGTTATATGTATTGTCTTAATCCTTACACAAGTTTATGAGGCAGGTATTATTGTTCCCATTTTGGAGATGAAGAAATCATGGCCCAAAATGTTTAACTTGGCTATGGTTACACAGTCAGTATCAGAGCTGGAGTTTGAACTCACCAAGTCTGATTTTAGATCTTGTAACAGTTTCTGTCTATATGGCTGTTCTGGGAGAATTTCAGACCCCTGCAGTTTTTAGGAAGATATAACATAACATGGTCAATAATTTCTGATCTCACGCTTACACTTGATTCATATATTAGAAGAACTAATGAAAGCAGGTTACTGTTGAAGAAGAAATTTATGCCATGCACGTATTATTCACAGAAATGTTAACAACTCCTCTACTGAATAGTCATATCCTTGGAGACAGAGACTACCTTCTGTTTATCTCTGCATATCTATAGTTTAGTATTATTTTTAATAGTGTTATTGATAGTGTAAACTCCATAAAAGTCAGCATTTTTATTATATTCCTTAAACTGTGAAACCAGCTATCTAATTTCAGGACATTCTTTTTACCCCTGAAAGAAACCATCTACCCATTGGCAGTCAGTCTTATTTTTTTTTTAAACTAAAGAAAGAAAGCTGCCAGAGATTAGCAGCATTTAGCATTGGCTTGCAGTCACCTAATTTATGAAAACTTGACATTCTCCATTAATTATAGCTTTTCACCGAAATAACCATTTTCTTTCACATGCTTTTGAAATTACCTGGTTGAAATCATTGGCATTAGTTCATTCCATTTTATACAAACAATTGCTGTCATTAATTCAGAGAAAGTAAAATGTATAAACTGTCATAATACTGAAAGTCTATCTGATCTAATCCCTTCTTATCATAGACAGCCTTTAGTACTAAACTATGGCATTACTGATTTTCAGAATTCCTTTCTGAGTAAAAAAATGCCTCAAGATAATCCCCCCAAAGTTGATTTTTGATAAGCGTGTATGGAGTGTTGGAAATTCTTTTTGTTCATTGCCTGAATGCTGAATGTTTGCAATGAATCTGTGACAGCTTGAAAATTTTCCCTTTCCTGTTTTTAATGAACGCAGGATTTCCATGACTATATTTGCCTCTCCCCCGCATCAAAGAGGAAGAATGGTTAATATGCATGTTCAAGTTATTGCTTGACTTGCCTATTCAGTGATTCTGGCCTGAATTACCTCATTATTCTGATTAAGAGGTAGTAAAACATATTTCCTGGGAGCTCAGGGTTTGGATTAAGGAAGTCATAGAGGGTGAGGCTGAGCATTCTCCCCCAGGCTTAACTCCATCAGCACCCCTTCGTTTTGTTTGATGAGGACAGAGATGAAGAGCTATGAAAACTAAGCTGTCTCCCTCCTCCCACTAGTTTGTTCCTGTACCCAGTGCTTTCTTCATATACAGGGGTTTTTGCTGCCCTGTGGAAATAAAGTCTTGAGTTCAAATCCTGGTTCTGCCACTTAGCAACTGTGTAATTTTTGGCAAGTCACTTCATCTCTATGTGCCTATTCTGTCACCTGTGAAGTGGGGACAATAATAATAACTATAGGGTTGTTTTTGTTTGACTATTTATTGGATTTAAAAGGACACAAGCAGGGCACTTGTTTTAAATATTTTGTTCTTTTCCTGATTATTAAAAATTGAGGTATAGTTGATTTATGATGTTTAGGTATACAGCAAAGCGATTTTGTTATACATATATATATCTGTAAGTATGTATATGTATGTATGCATTCTTTCTCAGATTCTTCTCTGTTATAGGTTATTGTAAGACATTGAATATAGTTATAGTTCCCTGTGCTATACAGTAGGTCCTTGTTGTTTATCTGCTTTATATATAGTATTTATATATATAAATACTTTATATATAGTATATATACTGTAAATGTTAATCTCAGACTCCTAATTTATTTCCCTCCACCAACCCCAATTCTCCTTTGGTAACCATAAGTTTGTTTTCTATGCCTCTGAATTAATTTCTGCTTTATAAATAAATTTATTTGTATAATTTTTTTAGGTCCCACATGTGAGAGAGATCATGTGATATTTGTCTTTCTCTGTCTGATTTACTCCACTGATGAATGTCTAGGTCCATCCTTGTTAGTGCAAATGGCATTATTTTATTCCTTTTTATGACTGAGTAGTATTCCATTTTATGTATATATACCACATTTTCTTTAGCCATTCATCTGTTGATGGACTGACTTTAAACATGAACACATTCTCTTAGGAGAAAAGGTATATTGGTCTTCTGTCCTCAGTTCTCTGTTCCTGCCTCCTGTTCACTGGCAGCCCTGGTAATACAAAAGTTTCAGTAAAAGCAAGTGCTGTTTATCCAGGAGGAAACACCCACTAGCTATTCAAGGGGCTCCACATTTGGGTGCCTAAAGCCATGATTAAGGCGCCATAGAAAATCACTAGTGTTTTGAGTCTATTAGACATGCAAGGCTTTGTGGTCAGTATTAGTAGATACATTGTTTCTAAATCTCTGGGGAGGAAGGGGATTTACACCCTTGTGGTTGGTCAGGCTCCCTAGAAAAGGGCATGTACTCATAGAAAAATGTTTGTTATGGTACATGCTACAAGATTTGTATTTCTGAGATGGTGACAAGAGGACACGAGCATTCATGAATTGGAGCCAAAGAGTTAGGACTTATCCCTACAGGGGAAAAACATAATGATCGCTTAGTTGTAGGACACACCTTCCTTCCATTTTTAAAAAACATAAAGATCGCTTAGTTGTAGGACATACGTTCCTTTCATTTTTATGTTGAAATGAAATAGATGGGGTGGACATGGTAAATAGGCAGATGATCTCCTAGCCGGGGTAAAGAAGCTTGCATTAACTGAGGGCCAGAAATGACGCAGGTTTGACTGTGAGAATATCTAGTAGGAAAACAAAATAATATGTAATGTATTTAAATCATATGCAGAGAGGTTTTTCTCCTTGAACATATCTCCAAGAGTGTTGATGAAACTCACCTCCGAGTTTCCAAGCTAGCCAAATCCAAGTCAGCTGCTCATCACCTACTTGTTTGTTTCGGGTACTCTGTCCCCGCTGGACACCGTGATGGGAGTGCCACATACCTTGTCTCCCTTTGTTCCTGCACAAAGCCCAGAGGTATAGGTGTTTTTAGTACTTAAAATTGTTGTCTTAAATTTTGATGGTTTTATTTTTTTCCACCCTCAATGTAGGTGAGGAAGCTGAGACTTAGATGGATCAACCTAAATTCTTTAGAGAGTAAGGTGATGGAGTAGGACTCTGAAACTGCTGTTTTCCACCTTAAAAACTAGAGGCTCTAATGTCTGTCCTGGGTTTTCCTGGTTGGTAGAGAACTAGTCCTAGTGGTTCCCAGCATGACTTCAGTGATGAAGTGAGATGATTTTAAGCAGTGTTCTTGATGCTACTTAAAGATCTAATCTAATACTGAGCATATGACTCTCTGTAATTAAAAATAAAATGCTTGTAATTGTGTTAAGGAGAAAGTCTCAGTTTGGAGCTAATAAATCTCTAATGTTTGTTAATCTCCCTTTGTAATGAGAGAATGTGGACTTCAGGCTCAGAGCCTAAGACTCTAGATAAAATGAACCAATTTTATTTTTGTTGTATTTATTTTTAGTTGTTTATGACAGGCTGGAACTGATTGTTCATTGTAGGTAATGCTAAGTGTTTCCTTTTTGAAGTTTTATAACAGTAAAATCTGCTCTTTGTCGTGTACAGTTCTATAGGTTTTGAGAAGTACATTGTCCTTCACCTTCCACCGCAATCAGGATACAGAACTTTTCTGCCTCCTCAAACCCTCTCCACTCCTCCCATTCCCTGGTGCTGCCCCCTTGCAGTCAACGTCAACCATACACTTGGCAACAGCTGGTTTATTCTCCATCTCTATTGTAGTTTTGCCTTTTATAGACTATCACTGAAATGGAATATGCAGTATCTAACCTTTTGAGTCTGGCTTTTTTTTTTTTTTTTTACACTTATTAAAATGTATTTGGGATTAATCCACATTGTTGTGTACATTTAAACTGTTGTTGAGTTCATTGTAAGGACTTTACACTGTGTATCCAATTGTCAATTGAAGCACATTCAGGTTGTCTGTCTGTTTTGGGCTGATTATGTGTAGAGCTGCTTAAACATTTGTATATAGGTTTTTGTATAAATGTGAGTTTTCATTTATTGAGGATAAATATTTAGGAGTATGATTTGGGGGTCCTATGTAGATTTGTGTTTAACTTTTTAACAAGCTGCCAAACTCTTTTTCAAGTGGCTGTACCATTTTGCATCCTTACCAACAATGTATTAAAAAGTTCCAGTTGCTCCATGTTTTCACCAGCATCTGGTACTGTAAGTTTTTTTTTTTTTTTAAGCCCATTCTAATAGGTATATAGCAGTTAAGCATTTCTTTTGATCTCAAGATACGGTACAAACCGTGTGCGTGCATGCCAAGTCACTTCAGTCGTTTTCAACTCTTAGTGACCCCAGGGACTGTAGCCTGCAAGGTTCCTCTGTCCATGGGACTCTCCAGGCAAGAATACTGGAGTGAGTAGCCATGCCCTCCCTGAGGGGATCTTTCCGACCTAGGGATCGAACCTGTGGCTCCTGCATTGCAGGCAGATTTTTTCCACTGAGCCACTGGGGAAAAATTGTGTAAGTGGTAGGTAACTTAGTGAATTTGGGGAAAAAACATGTTCTACTCTACTGTATCTCTGGCAACTAAAGAATAAAGACTATGAGGTTATCTTGGATATCTAATGAATTTCAAGCAACATAAACACTTGTTTTCTTAACCTGTAAGCAGATGGAGTGACTATGATTTTTGAAAGTCTCGTTACATTTAGATAAGCAAAACCCAGATGAAGTTAACATCAGATGATCCCATTGAGTATTAACAATTTACTCTTAGTAATGATCCCTCTACTAGCAGTCTGGCCTTGAGGCCAGTTGGAGTGATGACTTGCCTTGAAACTTAATGGCATTGGGAACACTTAGCAGTAGGAAATAGCATATTAGTGTTTCATTTCTAAATTTTTTTTTCTGACTTGAACTGGATATTTCAAAAGAAATTCTAGAAATAAGGCGAGAATGCAGATGAGCTCCAAATCTGGTTTTGTTTCTGTAGCCATTTGTTGTTCAGTCACTGTTGTGTGAGATTCTGCCCCCCCATGGACTGCAGCACACCAGGCGTCCCTGTCCTTCACTGTCTCTCAGTTTGCTTAAACTCGAATCCATGGATTCGGTAATGCTATCCAACCATCTCGTTCTCTGTAGCCGTAGTTTGTGGAGCTTGATGATAAGGAAGGTAGTTTTTTGATTTCCTCATCAAGATTCCCTCGTGCCAGGTACACTGAAAGTTTATGAACCATACAATGTGCCCAAGAAGCAAGCAGCCACTCAAGCTTTGGAGGCAAACTTTTTTGGGTACTGCTAATGCGTACTGAGACAGTCAACAGGGCAGAGCTCAAATTCATTTATCTGGTGCAGAAAAGGCTGATAGTATTCACTTCTCTGGTGCACATTTTGTTAAATTTTAACACTTAAAAAAGACTCTGTGTAAGTGATGAATGATTTGAAATTTAAAAACCAAAATCAGGCAGAAAAATATTGCCACCTTCTCCTAACTTTAGGTCGCAAAGTGTCGGATACAACTGAGCGACTGAACAACCACAACCTATTCATAGCTAAAGGCAAGTAGTGAGGACCTTGATGCTAGCTTTCTATAGTTGGAAACCTTGGGACGTATTATGTGTTGATTCAGTTGGAGCCTCTATTCTTTGGCATGTTCTTGCAAGGATTAAGCTAATATCGAAGTTGTTTGAGTAGGATGCCTATCAATCAGGACTTTCAGGATTATTTTATTATTTTATTCAATTTATAAAATACCAAAACAGCTAACTACAAGCACAGTGGTACAATTCAGAGGGATGTAAAGAAACATTTTTTTTTCTCCTCCCATTTCTGCACCCACTCTCTTTGGGTTACAGCTGTTAAGGATTTATTCCATCCATTTGCTGCTGCTGCTGCGTCACTTCAGTCGTGTCCAACTCTGTACAACCTCATAGACGGCAGCCCACCAGGCTCCACCGTCCCCGGGATTCTCTAGGCAAGAACACTGGAGTGGGTTGCCATTTCCTTCTCCAATGCATGAAAGTGAAAAGTGAAAGGGAAGTCGCTCAGTTGTGTCCGACCCTCAGCGACCACATAGACTGCAGCCCACCAGGCTCCTCCGTCCATGGGATTCTCCAGGCAAGAGTACTGGAGTGGGGTGCCATTGCCTTCTCCGTCCATTTAACTATTTATTAACTCAGAAAACATGTAGCACCCATAGGGCTTTCTTTTCTCTTTTTCAGTAAAATGCAGTGATTATTTTTATACTTTATGTTACTCAACTGTATATTATAGATATTCTTTCTCATAACTGCTTGGGCATCTAACTAGTACTTCTTTACAGAGGAAAAAAAAAAATTTCCTAAGGGCAGATCTACCATATTTCATTTACTCATTCCTGTGTTCACAGGAACTCACTTTGTGTGTGTGTATGTATTTTGGAGGACTGCTTTTGTTTTGATCTTGTTGCTTTTGGTTTTTGTTTTGGCTGCCAAAAGTGATGGCACAAATATCTAGGAAGACTTTTTTCCCAAGATACCATATCCAAAAGAAACATAAAGCTTGACTGTCATTTTTCAAAGCAGATAAGAGGCTTTTAAAGGATGAGTTTACTGTGTGAGGACAAGATTCTGCCGTTTGATTGTTGTTGTTAAGTCGGTAAGTCATGTCTGACTCTCTGTGACCCTGTGGACTGTTGTTTGCCAGGCTCCTGTGTCCATGGCATTTCCCAGACAAGAATACTGGAGTGGGTTGCCATTTCCTTCTCAAGCAATTTGATATGGTTCTTATTTTTATTTCAAAAGCTGAAAGTGCTTTGCGGGCATGGTAGTGAACATAGTACTGGAAACGCCCTCCTGGTTTAGAAATGCACTGGCCAATCCAGTTGCCGCTAGCCACGTGTGCCTCTTTAAATCTAAAGTAATTAACATTAGATAAAATTTCCGTTCAGTTCCTCTGTCACGTTAGCCACATATCAATAGCTACATGTGTACACGTGTTGAACTTTAATGCTGTGCACCTGAAATGTATTTAATAAAAATAATAATAATAACCAGATGTGGCTCGTGGCTACCATCTTAGACTCACATCTATGAAACATTTCCCATACGGCAGAACGTTCTTTTGGACAACAATGATTTCAAATGACTAAAGTCAGATTGCCTAACTTTCAAATCATAGTTTTCCCCAGCTGAGTTGTATGTGACCTTGGGAAGGTTACTTTGCTTCTCTAGGTGTCAGCTTCCTCATCTTAAAAAAAGTGAGTATAATAGCAATCCTTCTGTGTTTCTGAGAAAGATTAGCTATAGCACTGTTGATTAACTGTTGAACACTTTACCTAAGATATAGGTAAGCATCAAATAAGTGGAAGCTGTTCTTTTTTCCTAGTGTTTGATTATCTCTTTTTTCTTTTGGAAGGCCAGGGGTGAGCTCTGTTTGTTTGTTCAGACATGGTAGCTGCAAGATATTGTTGCCCTGGTTTCTAGCTGGACCAAGAAAAGACGGTATAGTAAGCTGGAAGCAACCTCCATTTGTCAGCCTGGTGGTTTTTTTTAAATACGTTGTCCCTGAGAAACATGGTAGAATTTGTTTTACTTCTCTTCTGCCAGGAAGTAACCCTTCTGGCTTTGTTAGAAGTGTGGTTTGTAATAATTGTACCCACCCCAGATGGCTCCTGAAAAACCTTTGAAATGCCATCTGCCAGGCGTGTGTCCAGCAGGCAGCCTGTCATTCTGCTGAAAGAAAAGAGAGGGCGGGGTCCCCTCCCAGGCCCTTTCTCCCTAGCATCTCTGAATGGGAGCCTGATCATGTGGACCAGGCCCAGGGCCGGTTGCTCAGAGGATAACTCCAGTAAGCTCCTGCTGGCCTGCAGAGAGGAAAGGTTTTGTCTGGGTAGTAAACCCTGAAGGTTTTGTGGGTGGAGATGACTCCTCCCCCACCCCCTTCCCCTGCTGTTTAAAGGCCATTCTAAGCGTATTTATTTCCAAGGGAAAATGGTGTCTGCATGTTTTCATTTTTCCTCTACAATGTACCATTTTCCCCCAAGTTCTTGATTATTTTCAATCCTTTCAGGAAATTAAGTCCCAGAGGTTAGTGTTGTCTCAACAGTTACTCTGACAGATTGTTTCAGAAAACATGACTGGAAGAAATGTCAACGATAAGATGATTATAGGAAGGGGAGAAAAAACCAAAATATTGTCTGGTGTGGAAGACTTTAAAAAAACAACCAAACAGATCTTCTGTTTGGTCTTCCTCATTTACCCGCATTTGGGGGCGCTGGGAATGGAGGGATGGATTTAGTTAATAGAATTTTGGTATGGAGACTTGAGTGTGAGAGTTGCCATATAGAACATATTTAAGACAGATTCTTTCACAGCAAGTTTCAAAGAGGTTCTGTTCTTGCCCTACACGGGAATTTCCCAGTATGATGCATGCAGACTGTTCGTGTTTTCCAAATAGCTGGCTGAACAGCTTCTGCACTTGGCTCTGAGACATCACACCCTCCTCCTCTGCTCCTGCTTTGTTGACAGCTGCCTCTTCATCTCCTCTGAGGATCTTTTCCTCTTCTCAGTTTCCAAAAATTGTAAAGTTTTTGTGTTTAAGTCAGACTTCTTGACTGCTTTTTCTATACTGTCTCTCTCCCTAGATTCTCTCTCTTGCCTTCAAATGCCAGTGGTTTAGTGATAACTCTCAAATTTAGGGCCCAGCCACCCATCTGTTTTTTGGTTTACATATTCAGCTGTCCAGAGCTCTCTACACCCAAGGTGTCTGATAGGCATCTCAAGCTTTCACATATTCAGAAGTGAACTCTTAATTTTTTTTCCCTTATACACCATTCCCCCATCTTCTTGATGTCTGTAAGTAGCACATCCCGTTTGCCCAGGGATGTGCTACTTATTCTTCTGTTTTTCTTACACACTCCATCAGAGGTTTCTGTCTTTAAAATCTAAACCTAGCCTGGCCTGATGAGTTGATGTACTTTGAACACATCTATCCTGTATACTCTCTTACAGCTGTTTAAAGTGTTCACCATTCATAATAGAAATCTCATGGCTTCTTATCACCTCCGTCCTATTGTTCTTGTCTGTGCCTTGATTTTTTTTCTCAACTGGACACTGAAAAGAGTGAAAGTGTTAGTCTCTCAGTCATGTCTGACTCTTTGCCACCCCATGGACTATAGCTCGCCAAGCTTCTCGTTCATGGCAAGTTTCTAGGCAAGAGTACTGGAGTGTATTGCCATTCCCTTCTTCAGGGGATCTTTCCCAACCAGGGATCAAAGCAGGGTCTTCTGCATTGCATGCAGATTCTTTACCATCTGAGCCACCAGGGAAGCTCAATTATGTATATAATTTGAACTATAATACCAACTCATTTCATTCTATAATAACATAAACTGTGTATCTGGTAGCAGGTACTGAGCTAGGCCTTTTAAAAGCCTTGTCTTATTCAATACACACAACAAACTTATAGGTAGTTTATTGTCCTTATTTCACAGATTAGGAAACGGAGAAACAGCAGAAGCTCAGAAACCAGACAGACCATGAATTCATCATTCCCTTTCTATGTGTACCTCCTCCACAGCAGTATATGGTACTCTTTATGCTTCCGGAGTACCCACTGTATGCCTGACACCCGAGATGTAAATTTAAACATTGTAAAGTACCTCAAGGGTGTCATAGTCTGCCAGGGAAGCAAGAAATGGAAACAACTTAGGAAACAGTTTAAGAATAGACTTTTGGACACTACACAAGCAGGCTTCTATACCAGAAAGTCCTGGTGTGCTGAGCATGACAAGCAAACATTTATAACATAACTGGTACTATGGGCAATTTGCAGCTTTTTGTAACACTCAGACTTCAGATATTAGAAAAATTGGACTTGTTTAAAAATGTTTTGCTTGAGTAAAATATGTAAGAAGTGTTGACTTCTTGACGTAAGAGAATTCTAGATATCCATTGTAGATGCATGGGAATTCACATGGGCAGGTAACCAGAGACTGTGTTCTGCCATGAACACTGGAGACAACATACAGTTGGTTATGTAATTGCTTTTTAGGGAGAATTAGAACTAGGACTAAGGGGGAAAATTCCTACTTATTATATTTTTAAAAATGACTTAAAAGCACTATGGGTAAGTGTGCCTTGCAGAGTGAACCCATGCTGGTTGTATGCCTTACCTAACTTAAATGTTGGAGCAGAAATCATGAATTTTGCTTTTTTTTTTTTTTTTTAATCTCCCCTACCATTTAATGTAGATTTCTAGTATGTACTCCGAAAGTGCTTATGGTTTCTTTTCTTTTTTTAGTTTGAGTGTAAACCACACTCCTTCACTTTTGATCGAGGTTGAGTGGGCTAAAATGACAGGTCTTTCGCCCAGCACCTCAGCTGGGTGACTTAAATATTCTAGAGGGTCTGTGTTATTTCATAAGAAGAATTGTTATATTTATGAGTCTTTGAATGCATGATGAGATTAATTCAGGGGGAGAATTTTCTACCAAAAGCAGTGTCCTTTTTCTCCTGTCAGAACTTACGGGTGGCCTCTTTTTGCCAAACATATTAATTACATGGAGACACAGCAACATTTTGATCCCTGGGAGGTATCCAGCCACAGATCTTGGGCAATTGAATTTCTCTAGTGATGTGTTTATGCAGCGGGTGTCATTTTCTTCAAAGGGCTTATTACATTGGAAGTTGCCGGATATATTGAGGAACACAAGAATTTCAAGGCCTGTGATAAAAATATAAACCCCTTAGGCTGAGCTTAAGGTGGATAATGTTTTTAGAATTTACTGGAGCCCGAAAAGCTGCTGATTGTGAATGTTGTCTGTATAAAATACAGTTCACCCTTTTCATTCAGTGCATTCATCATTTTTTTCAGTGATAAAAATCTCCCTGGGCTGCCTTGCTGTGTTTGGTTTTCTCTTTCTGGTATTT
The DNA here is from genome assembly GCF_032452875.1 of Bos javanicus. Lineage (NCBI taxonomy): Eukaryota > Metazoa > Chordata > Mammalia > Artiodactyla > Bovidae > Bos > Bos javanicus. The sequence continues at coordinate 35,916,811 of NC_083889.1, forward strand.
GAGGGGCCCAGGCTCGAGAGGATGAAAGTCAGGATGCTTTTCTGCTAGAAAGACATTACCTTTGCCAGCTCCCTGTCTCAGTAGGTGGGTCTGTCAGCTTAGGTACTTACTGAACTGGTTATTTTAATTACACCTGGATGGGGCGCTTCCTCTTTCAGTGGACTGATGTTTTCTTGTGCCTTTTGTCTTGTCTGCCACAGGCACAACCCGGTCTCCCAGAGAAGGAGAGGTGCCTGGCGTGGACTATAACTTTCTGACTGTGAAGGAGTTCTTGGACCTCGAGCAGAGCGGGACTCTTCTAGAAGTTGGCACCTATGAAGGTGAGCTGATCTGTATGGCAGCAATGAGCATGCCTCTCTGCTGGGCACCGCAGAGGATCCTGGGCCATTGAGGCAGAGATGTTCTGTGGACTAGTGAAGTCTAAACATCTGTAGGAGATGGCAGTTCACCTTAATGGGATTAATAATAACAAAATATATGGAATAAGGCTTTGTGGAACTCTTTAAAAATACTTTGGATTTTTTTTTTTCCTCCAGGATTTTTCTCCTTTAATTTGTTGATTTAAATGCGGGCACGTGTGAGTGTGGGCGTGTGTGTGTGTGTTTAATATGGGTATGTATGGTATTAGAAAGAAGAGGAAGAAGACTCATAGCATAAAATGTGACCTTATAGGTGGTGGTGTTTTAGTCTCAAAAGGACTGGAATGTCATTTGTACCACCAATTGATGTTTAATATATTTTGGAATAGATGATACATTTTCATGGAATATTTCAAAGCAGAATATTTCAGAAGTATTCAGTAAGTAAGCTCTTTCCTAGATCTATCTTCCACCTGCCTAATTTCCATTTCTCTTTTCCCCAGATACTAAAACCAGTGTTATTCATTTCTGATTACTCTTCTGAAGTTTTTTTTTTTTTTATGTAAATACAAACACATATATGCAAGTGTCCACATACATGTATTTGTTTCATACATGTGTTCTCATATCTTCCCTTATAGAAGGTATATATGCTAGTTGGCATCTTACTCTTTTATATCATGAAAGTATGTCTTCTGAGTCTTCGAGGTTCAGTACTAGAGTGCTTTTTGTTTTCTTTTTTAAGTGAGTAAGTAATCTCCTGAATACGTGGACCATAATTTATTTAACTAGGTCTTTTTGAATAAACATTTTTTAATATTTCAAAACATGACTGTGTTGAATAACATGAGTATAAATCATTTCACATAGGTGAAAGTAAATCTGTAGGATGGGATCAAAGCCTAATGTGGGGAGAAAATTAAACTTACATCTTCTGAAGACAGTGTTATAGCTTGATTGTTTTGTTGAGTGTCATTATTTGAGACAGAAGGATATACTATGATACTGTTAATAACTGGATCAAGTTATTAAGTTTTGTGTACTTTTTAGAAACTCTCAAAATCTGGATTTATGGGACGAACACAGAGGCATTTTGCAGATGAGATTTAAAAACAAAGGATGAATACAAAATAGACTAATTTTCTTAGGGGCATTATAACTCTGACGTGATAATTGCTCTGTTTCAGGGGCACTTTTTGCAGTGGGGACAGGGAAGAATGTTAACTTTGTGCCTACTGTTCATGTCCAAATTTTGAATATACATTTAACATTAGGTAGATATTAATGAGATTCCTGATTGTGAATACAAGAAGATTTGCTTTGAGTATTGCTGGTTATCCATTGTTGTGAAAGTCGCTCAGTCATGTCCAGCCCTTTGCAACTCCATGGACTGTAGCCTGTCAGGCTCCTCTGTCCATGGAATTCTCCAGATCAGAATACTGGAGTGAGTAGCCATTCCCTTCTCCAGGGGGTCTTCCCACCCCAGGGATCGAACCCAGGTCTCCTGCATTGCAGGCAGATTCTTTATCGTCTGAGCCATCGTTATCCATTGTTGTAGTTTCCTTGAAGTATTGGGATTTGACTGGGGGTTGGTGGGCTGGGAGATCTGAGAGTGCCCCAAGGAAGAATGATTTGTTCAGACTGGTTCATATATACAATGGAATATTACTCAGCAATAAAAAGAAATGCATTTGAGTCCGTTCTAATGAAATGGATGAAGAGTGAAGTAAGTCAGAAAGAGTGAGACTAATATCATATATTAATGCACATATATGGAATCTAGACAGATAATACCTCTGATCCTATTTGCAGGGTAGCAAAGGAGACGCAGACATAAAGGACAGACTTTTGGAAAAACTGAGGGAAGGAAAGGGTGGGATGATTTGAGAAAGTAGCATTGAAACATATACATTATCATATGGAAAATAGATAGCCAGTGGTATGACACAGGGAACCCAAAGCTGGTGCTCTGTGACAACCTAGAGGGCTGGGATGGGAAGGGAGATGGAAAGGCGGTTTAAGAGGAAGGGGACCTATGTATACCTATGGCTGATTCATGTTGATGAATGGCAGAAGCCATCACAATATTGTAAAGTACTTATCCTCCAATAAAAAGAATTGACCTAGTTGTGAGGTTAGAAAAGGGATGGGGGCTCAGTGGATATACCAAGAGCTTCTTCAGTGTGTTCTTTTGTAAATGTGAATATGGTTAAAAATTCACGTGGCTAAGAAGAGAGCAAGTGTTGCATCCTCTTTGCTGTAAGAAAGTGAGTTGTCCTGTCTGAAATCACTTATTATGACCATCAGAGGAGCTTTAATCCAGAATATAAAAAATATTCATTTGCATGTTTGGAGAGGTTAAGGGTGGGAGTGGCTGTGCAAAGCCAAAGAGTACTTTGTTGAAAAAGAAAAGCATGTGATTAGGTAACAGCATATCAGGGACAAAAAAGAAAATCAACTCATTTTATTGAGGTGTTTATGTTACAAGTGGTACGTAGGTGGAGTCACTTTTTTCCCCATTAGTTTTATCGCTTTGACAGAGGTAGCTATTATCCCCAGCTTTTTCAATGAGGATGCTTAGACCAGATAGCACTTTGGGACTTTGTTAAGGTTGTGCAGCTGGTTCCAGAAGGCGAGAGCCAGGAAACAGACCCGGCTGTTGGATTTTTAGATCCCATGCTCTTTCCTGGAAATGCCAAGATGATACTGATGTAACTAAAAAGTTGTGATAATAGACCCTTAGTACTTTCACCCAACTTCTTGCTGGGCAACAACAGGAAAAAGTTTTTCAGAAAATGTCTGGTCATCCGTCTTTCTGTGAATGTCATTCAGTTATTTTAGAGTTGAAATTCTCATGCTGCATATGGGTCCAGTGTCTTTTAGCCTTTTACCTGTGTTCTTCAGCATTTTGACCTTTTGGCTGTATGATTTCCCTGCTGTACGAGACGGCTCCTAATTTTTTGGTAGCAATTGGAATGTATTGTATTGACTTTCATAAGGTGAAAGCAAAATGGAATTTTTATGATATGCCAGATAGTGTTACAGGAATAGGGCTGGAGAGATCTTTGTGAGCCCCTCTGGGCCCCCTTAATGGGGATTCTGTCAATTGGACACTAACAAGCCTGCAGGCTGGGCTGTGGCCCTGCCAGAGTTTAAGTCTCAGCCCCTTTGCTGCTGAGCTGTGTGCCCTCTGGCAAGTTACTTAATGCTCCATGTCTCCTTTTTCCCTTCGGTAAAATGAGGATAATAATAGTGCTTTCTCATAGGTAGGATTAAATGAGACAATAATTGGAAAGGGCTGAGCACAGCGTCTGACACACGTAAGCTCTCCGTCAGCGTTAGCTCTTATATTTACACACACGACTGGCCCCAAATTGCCACCCTGTTGGATGGATTCTCTCCTCCTTCTCCTAGTCAGTAAACTAGTGGATTTACCAGTAAAATATCTTTATTTACTTCCCTAGGTACTCACTGTCTATTTCCCTTGCTCACATTTTTTCCCTCTTGTCCTGACCTGGCTCCAAAGAGGAAAACACCGCAACGCAAATCACTCTTCAAAGCAAGACTTTTAAACAGCTTGAAGTAAAAGTAATGAATATACACTATGGAATTCTTTCTAGAGTAAAGAACTTAAACATCTTTAAGTCTGAATTGATTCTCCTCCTTCTCACAGGAAACCTCTGTTAAGGGTCTGGTGCAAAGATTCAGAAAACGTAGACATAAATGGCATAAACCTAAGTATTGTTGTCCGTCGACTTAACACATCCTGGAGATCTTTCCAGTTACCCCACGCAGTTCCACCTCATTCTTTATAAATGCTGCAAAATATCCCATTGTATGAATTTATATAGTTGGTTTAACTAGCCCCCTGCAGGTGGACATTTAATATGCCTCCTTCCCCCACCTTTTAATGTTTTGTAAACAATACTGCTGCGAACACCTCTGTACAAATGTCTCACTGTACTGTTTTGAATGGATTTATAGAGGAAATTCCTGGCAGTGCAGTTTTAAAGGCAGCCCTTCTGTGCCTACATGGTTCATTTCAACATTTTCCATGGCATAGGGTGTGATGTATGGGGCAGAAGATCAAAGTAGCTCTGCCTTTGAAGGTGCTTATGCTTCATAGTGATTTATTTCTGACAGTGTTTGTTCAGTATATACATGATGAGTGCTTTTCAAAGTGCATTATGTATAACAACTCACTTAATTATCCAGTAATCCTATGAGCTGAGGACAGTTTGTCCCCATTTTACAGAAGAAGAGTATGAGGCCCAGAGATGCCCACTGTCTTTTTTAACTCCACATGGTGAGCCCAAGATAGAGCTGGCATTCAAACCCAGGCTTATCTGGCTCTAGGGTCTCTACAGCTCCTCAATCTTGGGAAGCAAAATAATTTAAACAGCTTCTAGAGAAGTGATGAGTGCTCAGAGAAGAGAACTACAAGAGCGCTCCATTGACTCTAACATTAGGGTCAGTCCCCTTGAAGAAATGGACTTTGATCTGAAGCTTGTCGGAGGATCTCATGAGTTCAGGTGTGTTAGCACCGACCCTAAAGCCTGAATCTCGAGAAAGCAAATGCAGTGTGAACCAAGAAAAGGTCAGAACGTGTGTGCTAGAGATGGAAGATCAGGGAATCATTTCTTGCTTCCTGTACAACCAACGCCATCCAACAGGACTTTCTTCAGTGATGAAAATGTTCAATATTCCGAGCTGTCCAACACAATAGTCACGGACCACATGTGATTTTTGTGACTGAGAAGCTGCATTTTAAAATTAATTTAGTTTAAACTAATTTAGCCTTAAATAGTCCCATGTGTCTGATGACTGCCATATTTTCTAGGGCAGTTCTAGAATGAAAGCTTCTGCAAGGATGGTTGAGGACCTACTCAAGAAGGTCTTTCTCTTCTCCGTCATCTGACTTCAGAGAGCTAAGGTCATCTTTAAGAGCTAATCTCCTTTTGGAAAACATAGTTTTGAATCCTCCCAAAGAGGATGTCACTACAGAGGAGAGGTGATCTTCCTTATGTACATTCTGTGACATATATAGGGCAGACAAGTAGAGTGAACCAATAAAGCCTCAAGGCCTGATAACCTTCTGAATATTCTTTCAGGTCCAGTATTTGTTTGGGGTTTAGAATTTCAGGGTTGTAAAAGTTTAAACTGAAAGGCAGTAGAGCTCATCTCTTCAGAAAACAAAACCAAGGTCCAGAAAGAGAATGTCTAAGACACTAAAGGGAATTGGGGACCAAATCTGGCCAAATGCCTTTCACTAAGGTCATGTTCCAGGCAGGACTGAAATGCTCATCTTGCCTGAGTCTGCTGCTTGGAAATGGATACTCTTCCTGTAGACTCTCTTACTAGTTTGTGCATGCATCCATTTAACCATTAATGATAAAATGTTTAGCAAAACCAGACATGATTGTTGTCCTTAGAGGGCTAACAGTAGTCTGTAGCTCCTAGTAGACTGTAGCCTGCCAGGCACCTCTGTCCATGGGATTCTTCAGGCAAGAATACTGGAGTGGGTTGCCATTCCCTTCTCCAGGGGATTTTCCCAACCCAGGGATCGAACCTAGATCTCCCACAGGCAGATTCTTTACCATCTGAGCCACCATTTTTAAGACAGTGTCACATTATTATATCAACGGTATGAAAAGTTTATGTGGACTTGCTAATGTATTAGTTATTAGAAGAAGAGATAAAAGATTCAGGTGATGATATTCCACCTAGGATGACTCCTGCTTCTGTCTTAGAAAACTGGAAAGATGTTGGTACTGTTTGCTTAGATTAGAAACACTGGGAAAAGCCAGGATTGGTGTGGGGTGTCAGGGGCTCCATGATGGAATTTTCCACCCCCATCAGCTGTAATGCTGGCATACTATGTGTATCCTCCAACAGAGTAGATGCCCTTTGTGACTGTTTAAGGAACCTAAGTATTACCCCTCACAAAGGCATACGAGTTATGAGTAGAGTTCATAATTGGTCTCAGCTCTGCAGTTTGAGCCAACTCCTCATTCTGTCACTGGCTGCAGTCAACATCAAGGCAAGACACAGAAGACAAGACTAAACGTGTCTTTCCTCCTTGGCCCAGCTTAATTGCGACACTGAGCTCATTTATTGGATGGCATTCTTGAAATAAATCAGAAGGACCATCTCCTTTTTTCCTTGCTTTTTTTTTTTTTTCTCCTGTTGACATTTTTGCTCAATACGACAGGTCACTGCCTCAGCCAGCCCTTGGGACTTCTCTGGGAGAGAGTTTGTAAGGTCGGAATGTTCAATGAGGGTGGTTCCAAACATGCCTGTTTTACAAATGCCTCTGGGTAGAAGAGGCTGATTGATTATACACTCTGAGCTTGCAAAGCTTTTCCCTCAGCATGGAAGTGCAGTCCCAATGTGACATTTCCAGTTGTAGTTATGTGTTGCATATCTCTTCATGCTAATTAGGAAGGGAGTATGTCTGTCAGCCTTCAATAATGGTACTGTTCTGCTTCTTAGAAGGTCTGCAAAAAGGCAGTTGCCAAGGGTCTGCTTTGGGGGGACATAGTAATAAAGGTGGGGTGAAGAGAGTTCTTGTTTGTCATTGAAGAAGACGAGACCGTCTGGAGTCCTGTTCTTTGGCAGGCCTCAGCAGCCGTCTGTTGTGATAAGCTCTGTTGGCAAACTCCACTGTGGAGTGTTCTCTGTTGATAATGAAAGAACCAAAGGAAATCTGTATGACAATTGTATGTTCCTCTGCCTTTCAAGACAAGGAAGCCAAGCCCAGGGACGTTTTGGTTAACTTTCTGCTCAGAGATCCCCAACCATTCCTGGAGTCGAGAACATAGACAGTGAAGACAGATCCATGTTTAAATGCCAGCTGTCATTAAGCAGTGTGTGAATGTCAGTTTCTTCGTCTGAAAATGGGAATATTATTTTTTTTTTCTGTAGAATTGTTAATGATTAGAATAAGTGAGGGAGAAGGCAATGGCACCCCACTCTAGTACTCTTGCCTGGAAAATCCCATGGATGGTGGAGCCTGGTAGGCTGTAGTCCATGGGGTCGCTAAGAGTCAGACACGACTGAGCAATTTCACTTTCACTTTTCATTTTCATGCATTGGAGAAGGAAATGGCAACCCACTCCAGTATTCTTGCCTGGAGAATCCCAGGGACGGGGGAGCCTGGTGGGCTGCCATCTACGGGGTCGCACAGAGTCGGACACGACTTAAGTGACTTAGCAGCAGCAGCAGAATAAGTGAATGTGTAGGTAGCAACATATGGTAGATGCACAATAAAGGTAACTTTTTGTTAACGTTCTTTAAATATGTGCTTTGATAACAATACCCAATTTTACATCTTAGAGCTGCTTAGAGTATCAGGAACAACTGATGCTGGGGTTTATTACATGCTCATATTGTGCCAAGCACAGTACTGAGTGCTTTATATATGTGATCCAGTTTAATCTGGCAAAAACTCTGTCTCACGAGTACTGGTCTTTCTACATGAGAACCGAGGCTGGAAAGAAAGCGGTCCCTTACCTTGTTCAGGATCACAACACTATTAACTTACTTTGCCCTTTCTGGTCTTAAATTCAAAGCCAAATGGCACTAGTAAGAACAAACCTCTACTTACAGAGCATGGGCTTCTTATCCTTCTGTGCATGCAGATCATAGATTTGTAGAGTGGAGCAGGTCAGTCAAGAAAGAATAAATAGAAAGTGATGGGCGTTTTATGAATGATACCATCATGTGTTGAGTAAGCAAGTGGCAAAGTGAAGTGATGTGGATCTGAGATAATTCAGATAGAATTGATGGCCTGAAAAGAAACTGCCATGAGTCATGCTCTTAAAAACCAGATCCGCGGTATAGGTATTGAGCATCCTGGGCTGGGCTTTGTGTGTGCTGTCTCCACTTGATTCAGTTACTCATTCTGCAGAGAATCACCGAGTGGCACCGTGTGCCCGGCACCATGTTTGTTTTGGGAATGCCGTAGTGCACAAAACACATGTGGATCCTGCCTTCATGGAGCTTACAGTTTAGAGGTAAAGACAGATATCATTTCATTAAATAGCCTGATAAACTGAGCAAAGGGCCTTGGGAAGGAAGAGATACAAGCTTCCCTAAAAACATATACTGGAGACTTTGATCTAGTTGGTGGGGACAGAGGATCAGCAGGTGGTATTGGGATGAGAAGCAGAGGAAAGAAAGTTAAACAGAGAGAAGAGTGAGTGCAAGAGCTGTGAGGAGAGTGAGGGCACAGATTGCATATGAGGCCTGAAAGAAAACCAGTGAGATTTGAGCAGAGACAGCAAGGGGTTCAACTGTGAAGCTTGCCTGCAGAGCCTGCAAGGGTCAAACATGCATGACCTTGAGACCAAGACAAAATCAGATATGCTGGATCTATGTCCTTAAGTACTGTATACATATTTGTGCTTTACAAAGAGCAAGAGTAAGGTTTTTGGACCCCACACATCTTACCCTGGGCTTCCGAGGTGGCTCAGTGGTAATGAATCTTCCTGTCAATGCAGGAGACGCAGGAGACTCGAGTTCGATCCCTGGGTTGGAAAGATCCTCTTGAAGAAGAAATGGTAACCCACTCCAGTATTCTTGCCTGAAAACGTCCACGGACAAAGGAGCCTGATGAGCTATAGTCCATGGTGTCACAAAGAGTTGGACACAACTGAGCACACACTCAACTTTTGCCCCTTGGGTATAGTATTGCCCCTTTGATAATAATATGCTCTAGATTTCCAGCCATTCGTGGTCACTGTCATCCTGTCCTGCTGTTTATTTTCAAAGCTTGTTCTGTTTGGAAAAAGACAAGCAAGCCATCTCTCCCTTCATCTCCCCCACCTCTGCCACCTCCCAGTTCTAAAGAAACATAGGACTACAGGACAAAGGACCTAAATGTGAATTCTTTTCTCTGATTTCTTCACCTTTGCTGCACAGAAGGTGGTCCATGGACCAGTATTATCAGCATCACCTGAGTCCTTGTTAGAAATTCAAAATTTCAAGCCCCACCTTGACCTTTTAAAAGAGAATCTTCATTTGATGTAACTATTATTTGTACAGAGTTTTAAAAAGTGATGTATACCATGCAGAGCATTTGTGAAAATCATGTTCTAGTTCCATTTCTGCCTTTCCAGCATAGTGCCTAGCATAACAAGAGGTTCTCTGTAAGGAAATGAATGAATGAATATTAAATTTATACAAAGTGAAAGGCTTTAAAGATTTGATTCATTCTGGCTTAAAACTCAGGGTTGCAGTCCTCCTTCAATATTTTATCAAGCTCTAAAAATTTATTTGCAGTCCCCATTAATTTTTAACTGTGTGTCAGAAAATATTTTCTTTGGCTTGGTCATGGCCAAAGAATGTGCCTGTTAATTATGGCCATTGGTGGCTTCCTCTTGCGTCTTCCCTGCCCTCCTCTCCCTCCCCAGCCATCATCCCTGCTGAGTTGTGTTGTGGAGCCAGTTCTGAAAATAGCAGCTGGGACATGCACAATTGTCACTTGGGAGAGAGCCCAGTCACCTCAGGAAGTGTGTGTTGGCTAACATGGGGACTGTGGGATGGTCAGGCTCGTGTCTCTTAGAAACTGTGCAGCCTGCCAAGTGATAACCTAAATTAATCTTTTATTCATGTATAATTCTTCAAGTGATTTTTACTTAGTACCATTAAGTGATCCATATAGTCTTCACAGAAAGTCTCTTGTGCATATTCTATGTAAGGTTCGCGTTTCTGGATAGGCTTGACTTGATGCTGACCAGAGTGGAAATGATTGATGAGGTGGAGAGTTTCCTGGAAGGGCAAGGTTTTGAATTTAAATGCCTGGAGGTCAAAATGAGTGGAGTGAGTAAATACATGGCGGGTGAAGGTAGTGTTGGTGGGAACGGTGGTAAACGGAGGAGTGCACGAGTCATCTTGCCCTTGGTTGTGTGGAAAGATAACGTGGCCAATCCCAGATTCAGCAAAAATCACTTCATTCACAGACCCATCGGAATTCCTCAAGTTTAAAGTTTTCTTCCATCTCTCTTATGTCCATGCCCCTTTATCTGCTCAGACCTTAGGGCACTCTTCTAGGTTGAGGTCAAGGTGTTTGTCTGGCAAAGGCTGAGACACACCAAAGATAGGAGCCAAAACCTCTGTGCAGAAATCCTTAATTGTGTGTGTTCAGTTCGGTTGCTCAGTTGTGTCCGATTCTTTGCAACCCCATGGACTGCAGCACGCCAGGTTTCCCTGTCTATCACCATATCCCAGAGTTTGCTCCAACTCATGTCCATCGAATCAGTGATGCCATCCAACCATATCATCCTCTGTTGTCCCTTTCTCCTCCTGCCTTTAATGTTTCCCAGCATCAGGGTCTTTTTCCAATGAGTCAGTTCTTCGCATCAGGTAGCCAAAGTGTTGGAGTTTTTCAGCTTCAGCATCAGTCCTTCCAATGAATATTCAGAATTGATTTCCTTTAGGATTGACTGGTTTGATCTCCTTGCAGTCCAAGGGACTTTCAGAAGTCTCCTCCAACACCACAGTGTAGTGTGGTCCTGGTGAATTTGGTCACACACTTGTCACCAACATTGCCCATAAGAGACAAATATCAGGAAAACAGACCTTACAGTTTATCCAGCAGCATGTCTCAGTATATCCAGACTTGAATCAGAGATATCAGTTTTTAAATGTGGGTCACTAAATTCTTTATTTTGAAAAATGTATCTGCAGTGGAAAGTGGAACCCTCTGCCCTTAGGAAACACCACTTGATAGAAGCTTTTCTGTAAAGGTTGTAGGTAATACGCTAGAGAAGTTTGAATAATTACACTCTCTCGTATTTATAACACCTTATAGTTTACAGGGTACGTTCAAGAAAGTTACATCATTTGATTGTCGTGGTAATCCCTTGATGTTATTTGAGCTCATGCTGCCATTATCATATCACAGAGAAAGTATGAGATGATAGTAAGTAATTTGCTCAAGGTTATTTGGTCATTGGGAGGTTTACCTGCTTGTTCCTTTATGTCAGTAAAGTGGTACTCTGTTACCATGTGGCAAGCACTTCAGACACATTGTCTCATTCATCCTACTAAGGTGTAAAGAGCTTCCTTTTAAAGATTCGAAACATACACTGTTAACATTAAGTATTATAGCATGTATCAAGCCTTGTAATGAAGTCTTTTGCAAGTGCTAAAAGCATTAAATGGACTGTCTCATTGTATCCTCATAATAGGATGAGTTGGCTCTTCACATCAGGTAGCCAAAGTATTGGAGCTTCAGCTTCAGCATCAGTCCTTCCAGTGAATATTCACTGTTGATTTCCTTTAGGATTGACTATTTTGCTCTCCATGCAGACCAAGGAACTCATGAGTTTTCTCCAGTACCACAATTCGAAAGCATTATTTCTTTAGCACTCAGCCTTCTTTATGGTCCAACTGTCACATTCATATATGACTACTGGAAAACGGAGCTTTGACTACATGGACCTTTGTCAGCAAAGTAATATCTGCTTTTTAATATGTTATCTAGGTTTGTCATAGCTTTCCTTCCAAGGAGCAGGCATCTTTTAATTTTATGGCTACAGTCACCATCCATAATGACTTTGGAGACCAATAAAATAAAATCTGTCACTACTTCCACTTTTACCCCTTCTATTTGTCATAAAGTGATGGGACCAGATGCCGTGATCTTAGTTTTTTTAATGTTGAGTTTTAAGCCAGCTTTTTCAACCTCATCAAGAGGATCTTTAGTTCCTTTTCACTTCCTACCATTATAGTGGTATCATCTGCATATCTGAGGTTGTTGATATTCCTCCCTGCAATCCTGATTCTAACTTGTGATCTATCCAGCCTGGTATTTTTGCACAATGTACTCTCCATATAAGTAAATAAACAGGGTGACAGTATGCAGCCTTGTCATATTCCTTTCCCGATTTTGGACAAGTCATTCTATGTAAGGTTCTCACTGTGGCTTTCTGACTCACATACTGGTTTCTCAGGAGACAGGTCAGGTGGTCTGGTACTCTCATCTCTTTAAGAATTTTCCACAGTTTGTTGTGATCCACATGATCAAAGGCTTTAACATAGTCAGTGAAGCAGAAGTAGATGTTTTTCTGGAACTCTCTTGCTTTTTCTGTGATCCAGTGATTGTTGAGCATACATTAATCTGTACTTTGCTGCTGCTAAGTCACTTCAGTCATGTCTGACTCTGTCGACCCCATAGATGGCAGCCCACCAGGCTCCCCCATCCCTGGGATTCTCTAGGCAAGAACACTGGAGTGGGTTGCCATTTCCTTCTCCAATGCACGAAAGTGAAAAGTGAAAGTGAAGTCGCTCAGTCGTGTCCGACTCTTAGCGACCCCATGGACTTCAGCCCACCAGGCTCCTCCATCCATGGGATTTTCCAGGCAAGAGTACTGGAGTGGGGTGCCATCGCTTTCTCCATGTCTATACTTTAGATTAACCCAAATGAAATTGCTGATATTTGACAGTTTGCCTTCTACATCAACAGTTGCATATGGTTCAGTCTAATAATATGTACTTTATCTGTCTCTAATCAATCTTATACTGATTTCCAGAAGCAGGAAACAACTATGAATAAGTGGGTTGTTTGGGGGGAATTTGTAATTGTGTTGAGAAACGTGCTAATCATTTACTAACTTAAGAAAGACCCTGACCTCCCTTGAAAACTGAGGAAAATCCACATAAATTTGTCAAATTTAGGTAGAACATTTCTTTTCCAGACATTTATTTCTGTCATAAACAAGGATGTCTAAGTTTTAATTGATTTTTAAATGACAATAGCTTCATGTATGTTATAAAATTATAATTATAAAACTATGAATCAAGAGTTTTTTAAATCACATCCTTTAGTGGAAGATTCTTATTTGTAGACATTGGCCTTACTTTAATCTCTAACTCAAAAATGTACACTATGTTTTGGTATGATAAAGATCATAAAGAATTCGGTAGAGCTTTGTCTTTATTTCTTGTTCACCATGAAAATTACTTTTTAAATAGTCAACTGTTTTATTTATCTAAACCCCACTTAGAATCTTCAGTTAGTGAAAATAGTCAATGCTGCGGCCTTCAACTTAAGAAAGATCCTTAAGACCCTCGTCAACTGCGAGTTTCAACTTCATCAAATGGGCAGCCTTTGGTGTAACCTGTTGAGAAACACACGCTGAGTCTTGGCTTATGCGTGTGTGCATTTTCCCTGCACTTGTGTTAGTCCCTAGAAACACACACGGATGCCGTTTCTTCACGCTGGTTCCACTCTGTCTCTGTACCTTTGAGTCAGAAAGCTGAATGAAGGTTTTGAAGAGGTCGAGATAGCACCTTGTGTGAGAGAAGTGATTGAATTGAGCGTAAGCCACCAGAATGTGCTCATCGGCTTCTGTGTGGTTTCCTTTAAGTTCAAACATGGTGCCCTTTAGTCTGCTGCTCTTTTTAATACGTGTGTTCAAGATTTCCCTGCTGACACATGCTGTTTACACCACTCTCAAAGAAAGTGGATGCATATGTTCATAAATTCGATGATTCAAAAAGTAGTTCAAAGAAATAATGTTCATAAAGAAAATTTAATATAAAGATAAAGCAATGTATATAAATTCTGTAATATCTGTGTGTCTCATACAGAGAATCATACTCCTGTCTTCTCTGCTTCTGTGCTTGTATCATTAAAATGTGTATTTTATATGATTTAACTATGTGGTGAGGTTCGACAATGGGATGTGTTTCTTGGGAAGAAACAGTGTGTATAGGATTTGTTATTATTTACAAATTCTACTTTACCAAGCACAAAACTAGAGACATTACATAGGATTTTTTGTAGGGCTTAATAAGATCTGTCTATCTGGCCTTACTCTAAAAGATGTGAGATGGTAAGTGGACGGTTGGCAATCTGATGTTGATGCTTTTGGTCATATGGTCACTGAATATTATTGATTTTAAGCTGTCGTTTTCAAACGTTGCCCATTAGTGAATTACCTTCAAGATTTTGTCTATATCTTGTTATAGTGTCCATTATTTTCTTGACACTTTCTTTAAAATAACTTAATTGTTAACTTGTGTTCAAAAGGAACATCATTGCTACCATTGTTATTATGTACTCAATTAATTTCTTATTAAATATATCTGCTTTTTTTAAACTTGAAGTTTAATCTTCACATTTTAAAAAGTCAATTTTATAAAGTATTGCTTTATCACTTAACTTTTTAAAGTAAATATTTTATTTTACTAGTTAGATTTCTGTACTGCATACTAAAAATATACACATTTAAAAAAAAAAAATTAAGACATAAAAGCCTATCCTGGTCCTGCCCAGAGTCACTTTGCACATGAGAGTCAGAGCTGAGCCAAACTCTAGAGGGAAGTGGCTAAAAATGAAAATGGGCACTGACCAAACAAGTGACCCGTGAAGGGTGCCACTCTGCCACTGCTGACCCAGAGTTTCCTGTGAAAGCTAGGCAAGGGTTTGTTCCAGCCACACATGGCTGTGCCAGTCAGACCTGCCATTCAGTTAAAGAGGTGGCACGTGGTGCTCACGCTCTTTTTTTAAAAAAAATACTGCTTGGGTTCCCTCTTGAGGAGTTTCCTTATTAAGGGAGGGTGACCTCCACTGTGTCAGCTTGTAAGGGTGCTGGCGGTAATGAATTTGTTATTTTGTGTGCCACTCACTCCAAATTGGATTCTGCATTATGCTAGTGCATATATGTGAAACGGTGACCAATTGAAATTCAAATGTAATGAGGATGAAGCTTTTCCATTCTGCACAGCCGCTTTTGTTTTCATCCCTAGTAGGTTCTTTCCCCACCACAATGCAGCTTTCCTCCTGGCTTCTGAAATCTCCATGTCTAACTGGGTAGGACCAACATGTTTTCTTACCCATTCCAGAAATGAAATACAGTTTGTTCTGGTTTTCTAATCTTAAAAAAAAAAAAAAAAATTTTTTTTTTTAAATGGGCTAAGAGATTTGGATTTGCAGACTTGAGAAAAACAAAGTATTCTTTCTAAAACATGCAAATGTGTCTCTCCATCACCTAGGAAACTATTATGGGACACCCAAACCTCCTAGCCAGCCAGTCAGTGGGAAAGTGATCACGACGGATGCCTTGCAAAACCTTCACTCTGGCTCCAAGCAGTCGACCCCAAAGCGAACCAAGTCCTACAATGATATGCAAAATGCTGGCATAGTCCACGCGGAGAATGAGGAAGAGGATGATGTTCCTGAAATGAACAGTAGCTTTACAGGTAAAGACCAGATGATGCTCCCCCTCAGTGGACTTGGGAAAGGAGGGCGGGGGGAGGATTTACAAGGAGTTGTGAGGAGGTTTCTGTTCTCAGCAAGAATTTGGAAGGATCACCAAAATTCAAACTCTGACCACACAGTGCTTATGGAAGAGATGGTCTTTTTATCTTTTTCCTGTGCCCAGAAATTTTTTTTTTCTTTTTTAAATTTTATTAATTTTTTTAATTGAAGGATCATTGCTTTACAGAATTTTGTTGTTTTCTGTCAAACATCAACATGAATCAGCCATAGGTATACATATGTCCCCTTCCTCTTGAACCTCCCTCCCATCTCCCTTATTTTTAAAATTTTTATTTTTAATTGAAGGGTAATTGCTTTACAATACGGTTTTGGTTACTGCCATACATTAATGTGAATCGGCCATAGGTATACATATGTCCCCTCCCTTTTGAACCTCCCTCCCACTAGGTTGTCAGAATACTGGCTTGAGCTCCCTGGGTCATACAGCAAATTCCCACAGGCTGTCTGTTTCACATGTGTTCGCGGGTATGTCTCCATGCTACGCTCTCCGTTCGTCCCACCCTGCCTTCCACCACTGTGTCCGCAGGTCTGCTCTGTATGTCTGAGTCTTCCACTGTTGCCCTGCGATGGTTCATCAGTACCGTCTTTCTAGATTCCACATATATGCATTAATATACGACATTTGTGTTTCTCTTTCTGACTTACTTCGCTCTGTATAATAGCTGATCTTTTCCCTGGTTTTTTTTTCATGCTTCTTGTCAAGAATCTTTTAACTTCACCCAGCTATCTTAAAGGGACAGGAGGGAAGTGTTTGTAGAAGGAAATAAAAAATAATCGGCATCCTTTCTCTCTCTTCAAAATGATACCTATAAGAATCACTATTTTGTTCATTTATTACTTGGCCTTGACACTGCTCCATAATTATGGCTGATTGTTTATAAAGAAAAGTAGGAGAATTTGTTTAATATCACTTTGATGCTATATGGAATGCATCCTTTTATCTCATACCTTTGTAAATAGAGATACAGTGGAAGTAAATCATGTTTTCAGTTAATTAATGCAAAGTTTACTACATTCCATAAGAAATAAAAAATGGAAAAATAATAAATATTCTAAGATTATATTTTGTATATGTATTTTACATTGCATAGTATATATTACTCATTGCAGTATAATTTTTAATATACAGTCAGAGCTATCTATGCTCAAGCTTAGTAGGCTGTATTTTATGAAAGGCTCTTCAAGGACAAACCCTCTGCATAAAGCTATGCAGATTAGGAAGTGCACATTCCTGGGAGGCACTGTTCACTGAGGCCATGATATATGCTCTGTAGGTTAGCACAGTGACCCAGAATGGGTCAATAATATTTTTGGCTTTGTGGGGGTTTAATACACAGAGTAACTCAAAATTTAACAAATGCGTAAGACATGAGTTACTCCAGTCTATAAGGTTGTGACTTTGAAGACCATCTTGTTTCTTCTGTTTTTCCTGTACTTGTTTTCTTTGATATTTTAGAATATTTTCCTCCTTGTGCTGTCAAGTCTAACAGTCTTTCAGAAAAACAGCTTCTATTAGTTGAGTGCTTTCTACTGCCTGTATGGACCTCTCTGAAGCTTTCTCATTCATTGAACACAGAAGTCTAAAATTTTTCAAGTTAACAATTAAAAAAAAAATGTTTTTGGTGGCTTATCATCATAACAGTAGCCCAGCCATTCTGCAAGAAGCACTAGAGAAAGGAGGAGACCCGGTTTGCTACCCTAGCTTTGTTCTTGGTAGCTGTCTTGTTATGAACTTAGTATCTAACTTCTCTAATTACTGATTAGGGTTCAATCACATCAGGTTCCCCCTTCCAGCTTTAAGGATTCAAGTTCATGAAAATTTCCATTTTCTTCATTAGGCCGGTCACTGACCTATTGTTAACAGTATCTAGGAGAAATTTACCTGTTTTTACTTAGGCATTTATTGAAATCAGCTAATTTCACCTACTTCAAAATATTTTATCCATATATAGTAGCTGTCACCAAAATGAAAGCACATTATGGATAAAAAAAAAGGGTCTTGATTTTTCAGCAAGTAAGATTAGCAAATCACGATATAACCCCAAAATATAGACGTGTACCTTTGTATGTCCTCCATTGACTAAGTAGATTTGTTGGTACAAAGCATGAACAGAGCAGGGATAGCTGATTGTAGGTCTGGGTGTTTCCTAATTTCTAACTGCTAAAAATCTCTGTTGTAGAAGCCAAGCCTCAGAAAATCTGACCTTGTAACACCCCTATTTGAAATCCTGGTGTCAAAAAAAACCAAAAATCTGGCCCCAGGTCATCATTGCTAAAAGCAGTCTAAACATTCATCTATGCACAAAGAAAGAAAGCTGATTGTCACCTGATCAGATGTACAGGGAGAGAATTGATCTTGAGATAGACAAGCAATCGGGCATCTTCAGTATGCAAGGGATATGTTGAATATGGCTTCTTATTTACCAGACTGCAAGTATGACAGCTGAGAAGCTGTCATACTCTCACCCGTGTGAATTCTTCGAAATAATTGACACTGCCCAGTCTGTGAGATGTGTACCATGCCAGCTGTGTCAAAGCATATTGCATTCTGAACCACTGATAAGTAGCAATCCACCAGCCGCTTCGAGGTCTTGGCTCCTGGTTGGGCCAGTTGTGATGAAGGGTACCGGATTCAAATGTAGAAACACAATACCGCTATTTAAAATGATATTTAACTAGGATGTTTTTAAATAATGGGCTGTTGGTACGATTTCAGCTGACATCTGCTTGGGTTTTTTGAAAGGAACACAGGATATCTAAATAACACGCCTAAATAATATTGGCGCTGTCTGCTGCCAGAAGAACAGGCTACTGAAGGCCTGGAGCATCCTGGGGAGGTTGTGCCTTCCTTTCTGAAAGCGAAGATGGAGGCAGGAGCTGAGTAATGAGCAGTCATCCCAGGTTCATTACCATAGAACTTACTGTCGAACACAAGGCAGAAGGAGAATCGTCCTCAAATAATGCCCAAATTATAGATTTAAAGGAGGCCCTAGAGAGAGAATACTGTATGTGCTTCACGAAGATAGATGTAAGCTTAAATTGTTGGGCAAAACACACAGTTATTTACATAATAAATTAAAACTTTTTTTTAAAAGATTTTGTTCACTAATGAAAAACTTGGAAAATATATAACAAACCACTACAACTAAAAAGTAGTTGATGCATCCATCAACCGTATCTAAGAGACACCAAAAGTGTTATTTAATTGTCTTCCAAAGCTTGTTTCCTCAACGGCTTCCCTATTGTTCAACATTAGGCTGCCGATGCTTCTTTTCATTAATGATTAATGATAAAATACTGCTTTGGAATGTCAAGAGATAACGATATTACCAAAAGAGCTAATGTTTCCCAGTGCTCTGTGGCAGGCATTTTGGTAAGCTCTCATGCATATTACTGGGGAGTCCTAACCACTTGTCCAGTATTACTCAGCCAGTGAGGGTCAAAGCTGTCATTTCAACCCAAAAACCTTGACTCCAGAATCTATATGGCTTTGTGTTTTAAGTTAAGTTTGTTAGCCCTTTGCAGCATCAAAGGTTTTGACTGGTTATGTACACAGTGAGTGTACACATAAATCTAAATGCATGTGTAATTTAAAATAAGCTCCAGAATGTGTGTTTGACATGAGCTTATGTTCTCAAAGTCATCTTCAAAATCTCCCGAGTGTGTGTGTGTATGTGTGATGTAACTACTGGGAAGTGTCTGCAAATGAAAATTTTTCTGTGTTTGTTTATGGTTTATGAGTCTTTTTCACATGTATATTATAAACCTTTTGGAAATTTTGAGAAATAAGCAGTCTAACTATTATCTTCCCCATTTTGTAGACAGAAACCCTGAGAAATAGTGTTATCAATCCCACTGGGCAGTTGGAGCATGTAGCTTCTTATCTACTTGCCAGTCTCAGTATTCCAGTAATCCATTCTACCTGTCCTCTTTGGATACATTGGCAATCTTTAGTAATAATTTAGTAATCTAATCGTTAGAGCATGATAGCAGTGCTCTTAAATGTTTGTAAATTAAATGAAAGAGTTTTTGAAGTCAGAGCATGTGTCAGGGTCAAAGCTGTGATAAGGAGTATGAATTTTTAAAATCTGCCCCACTCTCTCATTTTTGAACTTCTCATTTTCTTTCAGAGAATGAGAATGTTTAAGGTTCTATTGAAAAAAGAAACAGAAAACTAAACATATCAAGCTGTATGTGTTTAATATCT
This sequence comes from Bos javanicus, assembly GCF_032452875.1. Classification (NCBI taxonomy): domain Eukaryota; kingdom Metazoa; phylum Chordata; class Mammalia; order Artiodactyla; family Bovidae; genus Bos; species Bos javanicus. The sequence continues at coordinate 35,936,666 of NC_083889.1, forward strand.
ATCTTTTTTTTTTCCCCCAAAAAATTAACTAGATGGAAGGAATCCTTGGGTAACACATGTCAAATTGTCATGATGTACATTTTAAATATCTTACAGTTTTGTCAGTTATACCTCAAAGCTGAGAAATTAATATCTGTAACTTTTCGTATGTCAGTTATATGTAAATAAAGTGGTTTTAAAACAGGAAGACACTGAGACCCTATAAAATAAATAATTTGATAATTTAAAATAAGGATTCATTGCTAGAGGAATTTCTTTTTTCTCTAGGAAGTTACAATTTACATATATGTATTTCCAGTGAGCTAATATTCCCTTCATGTAGTCGAGATTTTGGAATGCTGGCAGGACTTTCTTCCTCTCCCTCCTCTCTCTTCTTCTCAGCATAAATTGTATACATTAGGTATTAAATCACATTATTCTCTTTTCATTTGTAGTGAGCTACCTATGGCTACCATCCTTTTCCTGTTACATCTAGTTTCTATTAAAATGGGTTAATTAAGATTTTTCAGTCAAATTATTCAGTGTCTACTATTGTCCCAGCATTTCTCTGACTCTTAAATGTCATATTAAGAGATAACCACTGACTTTGGCCCTGGGTATTTCTGGTAGCCAGTCGTGGTCCTGAGCTCTCTGGAGCACTCTGAGCGCCAGGTGCTTTGGCAGCTGCTTTGCGTGTATTGAAAACGTTCCATTCTTATAGTGCATGTGTTATGCCCATTTTACAGATGAGAAAACAGATGCCCAGAAAGGTAAAGTCTCTTTCAAAGACACACAGCTAGAAACAGGCACACTGTGATTTGATCTGTGGTTTGATGTCTAATCCATCCTTTTCTGCCTGTTTGTTATGAATCTGCAGCCTATGGGCCAGCTCTGGCCAGGAAGAAAAGATTAATAATAACGACTTTAATGAGAAAGATGAGGTTTATTGTATATTAAAAACTGTTCTGAGTGCTTTACATAAACTAATCCTCCCTACAATCTTATAAGGTAGGTACTGTTACTATTCTGACTGTAAAGATAAGGAAACTCAAGCACGTAAAGGTTGAGTAAACCCAGTAAACATAAAGCCAAGATTCAGACTCAAGTAGACTGGCCTCACAGTCAGTGCTTATAGTCACTACCTTTCTTTTTTTTTTTTTTTTTGCTTGAGCCAGACACACTGCTTTATTTTGTTAAGGAATTATGATTGGTAGATTGGTAATTTTTGCATCGAAATATAAATTTCCACCTTCTCGTAAAGAGTCAGAGATCTGGAAACCCTGAGTCCACTTTTTTCAGGATGTTAATTGCCTGGCACAGAGTTCTCTACTTCCTTCTGATAGGATGTAGTGTTCTGGATATCCATTATTTGTACCATGTGGCTGCACCGTACTCTGGCACATTGCCAGCTGACTAAACCTATCTGAGAAACTAAAGATTCCAGTGAATTTTTCTTTTTTTTTTTTTTTAGTACTTTTTGTATCTCAGTCTTCAAAATGTAATGCTTGTACTTGAATCTCAATCACCTGGGTGCTCTCAAAGTATGTATTTTGAACCTAATTCCAAATCTATTCTCTGAAGTAGGGAGCCATGCCTGAAGGAGGGAATGGCATCCCACTGCAGTATTCTTGCCTGAAGAATCCCATAAACAGATGAGCCTAGAGGGCTACAGTCCATGTGGTCACAAAGGGTCAGACATGACTGAGGAGACTTAGCACACATGCATGCTTTTAATTCTTGCCAACTTTTGAATTTTTGTTATTCATTACCAATTTCAAGGGCTTTTCTGGTGGCTCAGCTGTGAAGTGTCTGCCTACAGTGCAGGAGACAGAGGAGACACAGGTTCAGTACCTGGTTAGGGAAGATCCCCTGGAGTAGGGCATGGCAACCCACTCCAGTATCCTTGCATGGAGAATCTCATGGACAGAAGAGCCTGGTGGGCTACAGTCCTAGGGTTGCAAAGAGTCGATCACGACTGAAGCAACTGAACACATACACTCACACCAGTTTCAAACTGTTTCTCCCATGGTGGCCTAATTTCCTCTTTTTTTCTTCTAACTTAAAATTTTACTAATCGCCACTCATGGGTGCAAATTGTAAAAGCAGTTCAGATTGGTTTAAGCAGGAGAGGGAGTTGAGGGGATCAAGCAATTGGAGAAGCCAGGAGTACATGTAATCAGAGAGGCTTCATCAGGGGTTTTGGGTGACTTTCTCATATTTCATCTTTTCTCCATGAGGGTTTAGTTCTCAGATAAGCCTTGCCAAGGTTCATCAAGATGGCCATCAGCACCATCAGCATTCTCATCTCACAACATGAGACTCTACCAGCTTATTAATTTTAGCATCAAGAGGCTACCTCTTGCCTAATAGTTCAGCAAGCACTTGTATGCTGAACCATCAGTAGTTTGCTAGGGATCATGTGCCTGATCCAACCGTAAAGGCAAGAGTGAAATGGGTGTGACTTGAGCCTCCTGCGTGAGCTTGGAGTGGGCATAGGTCAGTGTCCACCCGGACCACACAAACCTCCGATGAAGGAGAAGATTTCCAAATGCAGATCCGAGTGGTTGGTACCAGAGGAAGAGGTTATAGATGCAGGGCATTGAAAGACCCCAGGCTTCCTTCTCCAAGGCAGTGGATATTTGGTGGAGGTAGTTGTTTAATAGGCTTGACGCATCCTCCATCCAGCTTTTGGATTGCCTTTATTCTCATGTGTGTCATTGGGAGCTACTCATCAGAGAAAGATTTGAAAGCAACCTTTTATTATTCCTCAGTTGGCTTTGAGTAAATCAGAAATGTCTGTAGGAGAACTATTGTGGGAGACAGAAAATGACTACATCCCCCGATTAATGTTTTAAAGTCCCATAGAGATTGACATTTAATATCATCAGCCTCTATAAAAATTCAACCAGAATGTCAACAATGCCGTTTGTGGAAACTCTGATGACATCCCCTCTGGATATTTCTAGTTAACAAGAAGGCAAAGAGATTCAGAAACTTAGAGCCTTCAAGACCCAAGTCAAATCAGTCCACCCACAGGATACTTTTTGGGGGTAACTGTCTTGGTTTTCACAGGAACATTCTACTCACTTTTCCAAAAGAGGCTAGACTGACTCATTGGTGGAGCTGTCTCTATATTCTAAACCTTTGTAGACTTGTTAGTTTGATTTGTCATTCTTTGATATTCACCACCATCTACCAAAAATATTTTAGATAAATTTTTACAAATGGATGATAATGTCACTATCTCTGTGTTTTCAGCATGGACTTTTTCCTTGCCCCAGAAGTCCTTTTGAGTCATGAAGCCAAATGATACCTAAGTAATGAGAGTTCAGCTCAGTCTGTGACTTGATGGCCTTCTTAAAGTTAGAGGGACTTGAGGGTTTGAGTCATGAATATGTTTCTTCTTTGACATTTCCGGGATTGTGAGTAATGCATTATTTGAGCGTATTTTCTCCTTTTACTTCTTTTTCAGTAAAATAAATTTGGTTCATCATGTCAGTGTTTTCTATTAAAAGAACTTTCATCTAAGTAAGACAGAATATAGTTGATGTCCTGCAGTTAGGAAAGGATTTTAAGAACATAAGTGTGCACAATAATGATCACCCTGGTTTGGAGTATGATTGATGAATTTTTTTGTTTTCCTCTCTCTTTCTCTCTCTGGTGAATAAATAGCCGATTCTGGTGACCAAGAAGAGCACAGTCTCCAAGAAGCAGCACACCCACCTGTGAATAGTAGCATCATCGCTGCTCCCATCACGGACCCTTCTCAGAAGTTCCCTCAATACCTACCTCTTTCTGCAGAGGATAATTTAGGTCCTCTACCTGAAAACTGGGAGATGGCCTATACCGAAAATGGAGAAGTCTATTTTATAGAGTAAAGTACCATTATTTCTACTTGAATCTCTCCCTTTTCCCCCCATTTCCTTTCTCTTTCTCTAGCAGCTACAGATGTAAATTAACTCTAAAAGGATTGATCACATGCTGTTGGTCTTCTCTCCTACAATTTAACAAGCCTTGTACAAAAAAAGCAATTAGCATAACATCCTAACCATTGCATCTGAAGAGCTGGAGGAAGCATAAGAATAATTATTTCCCTAAAGAGTCAAACAACTAAATTATGGTGCATATATAAATTATGATATTATATATTAATATGAAGAATATATCTAGCTCCTTAGAAGAGGTAAATCCTTTGCTTTTTTTTTTTTCTTAATTGGGTTACAGTTTCCTTTGAGTGTTAAAGAGTTCTTCACATATTTTTGATTCAATTTCTTAATTACATTTGTGATTTGCAAACATTTTGTCCAAATTTGATTTTTCATTCTTAACTGCATCTTTTAAAGAGCCAGAAGTTCTTAATTTTTATGAACTCTAATCACTTTCTTTTTTCCTTTGTGAATTGTGCTTTTATTGTGGAACCTAAGAAATCGTTACCTGACTTGAAGTCAAAATTCAGTCATTTTCTGCTATATTTGTTTTAGAAGTTTTACAGCTTACATTTTACATTTTGGTATATGATATATTTTTAGTTAATTTTTTTACATGGTGCAAGGCAAATGGGTTAAAGTTTGAGAATATAAAGATGTGAAAAGTCTTTTAAAATTAAAAACTTAAATATTATATAGTTAAACATTAGCAACCAATACTGGAAAGAAACAAAAAAATTTATAAAATTGAAACCTTTCTAGAAAATCTGAGCTAATATAATTTCTTAACCATGACAGTCAATTTTTAAAATTTTTTGTCCATCCTTTTGAGATTTCCTATTAACATTCACCATAGTATTATGAACCTGTAAAAAATAAAAATAAAAAGACCAATTAAACTTTGAAACAATTCAAAACGTAGGTAAATCTGTTCTACTCAGATGGATTAATGTTACAGGTCTGCTGTTCATGGAACAATAACAACAGAGGACATTTCTGAACAACATGAAGTATCTTATTTTGTAAAATACATGGGTATATACACTTATGTACTGTGCTGTGTGTATATTTGTTTTCTGTGAAAATGTAGATATAATTCTATGTGAAGAAAATTCCAGAAATATCTGTTAACACTTGAGTTTAAGTAAGGAATTTAAGGAATTTATTTTCTTAACTACATTATACATTTCTGTGGGGTTTGAATACATATTCCCACTTAGAAAGATATTCCAGCATACATTCTGTAATCAGAAAAATCAGCAAGGATAAGAAAGTACAATTTTCTTAAAGATTTGGGAATAAGGGAGAAGGCTTGGGTCTCAAAACATCCTTTCTCAGAACTAACCTAGGAAATCAGAGATGAGTGAGCTATTGCTCCTGGGTTATTTTCCAGCCTGAAGGAGATGACAGTCCACATTTGTGTCTTCATGTTAATAACAAATGCTTGTTGAAGACATGGGTGGACAGTGAAGTCTTTGCCTTGGATTTAGGAAAGTACAGTGGTTAAGAACTCCCCAAAGTTCATTATCTGTGTGACCTTGAGTTTGCCTCTCCGCATCTCAGTTTTCCCTATCTGTAGAAGGACATGAGTGTTATTGATCACGCCTACCCTGTCAGATTTTCGTGAGAGTTAGATGAGATAAGGGATATAAAACTTGGGCTTGTGCCAATTAGTGAGTATTATTGTTACTGTTACCATGTTTATCTTCATCATGTGGTTATTACAGAGAAACGTAAATGTTATGAAAACGGATGTCAGCTATAAGCTTAGAATTTTGTACTTAGCTTTTGTGAGAAGTTGTCCTTTAAATTATGTCTGTTAGTAAGGAAGAATTGTATGGAGCAAAGGAAAATAACAACAGAGGAATTCCTAATACAGTAATATGTGAAACTCAAACTTTTGGAAAAGAATGTGTTAATAGTTTTGCTCAAGACTGACTTGATAAATTTGAAAAAAAAAATTGGTTATTTTGAGGGTTAGTGAGGACTGTGGTTAGTAAAAATAGTTAATGAAGATCCAAGACTTTGAGTTCTTTAGAGGAGAGTATGCTGATTTGCTTACTTTTTATAACCTAGTTTAGCTTTTAATCAGTGCTAGAGTTGGAGTGTGAAGAAAGCTGAGTGCTGAAGAATTGATGCTTTTGAATTGTGGTGTTGGAGAAGACTCTTGAGAGTCCCTTGGACTGCAAGGAGATCCAACCAGTCCATTCTAAAGGAGATCAGCCCTGGGTGTTCTTTGGAAGGAATGATGCTAAAGCTGAAACTCCTGTACTTTGGCCACCTCATGCGAATTGACTCATTGGAAAAGACCCTGACTCTGGGAGGGATTGGGGGCAGGGGGAGAAGGGGACGACAGAGGATGAGATGGCTGGATGGCATCACCAACTCGATGGACATGAGCTTGAGTGAAATCCAGGAGATGGTGATGGACAGGGAGGCCTGGCGTGCTGCGATTCATGGGGTCGCAAAGAACCAGACACGACTGAGCAACTGAACTGAACTGAGGCCAATCTTTTGTCTGTTGTTTAATAGAAAATTTATGCAAAAGTATAGCTTATGATGACAACTCTGTGATTTGGTCTGCAGCGGCCCAATTCCATACACATTAAATTATTAGATGCACACCATTTGGGCTTCCCTCATGGCTCAGTGTTACAGACTCCACCTGCCAATGAAGGATATGTAGGTTCAACCCCTGGGTTGGGAAAATCCCCTGTAAAAGGAAATAGCGACCCACTCCAGTATTCTTGCCTGGGAAATTCCATGGACAGAGGAGCCTGGCAGGCTACAATCCATGGGGTCACTAAAGAGTCAGATACAACTGAGCAACTAAACAACAGTAGTGTATCCTGTTTGATGAGTTTTCCAGTGTCCCGCGTCCTGAAAACTTCATCTTAGACTGTCTTACATCGAGTAGCAAGTTAAATTTCTATAGACTCAGATCTACCTTGTTTTACTTATACACATGTAAGTCTATGTTAGCTCTACAGTTTTATGGGAAATCTAAGAAATACTGGAACATTAAAAATTAAGCATAAACTTGCAGACCCTAGATATTGTATAGAAAATGAACATAAGAAGACTTGAAAAGGAAATAAAAATAATGCAGATTGGCTAGGGAACTTGGGATCACAGAAATGACAAGTCATAAATTCCCTGAATTTTCTTTTTACCTCATATATCCCAGATTTAGAGCTGTAGAAGCCAGTAATCCAGAAACACCAACAAATGGACACCAAAAAACAAAACCCTCATGAAAGGAAATAAAAGGTACATAGACTGGTTGTCTAACTGGAAAATCACCAGAAATATATAAGAAGTTCTAGAATAAATGAGTTCAGCAAGATAGAAGCTAATCATACAAATATCCATGGTATATCTATATACTAACAATGAACAAGCAGATAACAAAATTCAAAATAAAATATAATTTACATTTACTTTAAAAAATCAATTAGGTATAAATATAATGAAATATGTACAGTATTTGTATTCTGTAAACTACAAAATGCTGATGAAAGAAATAAATGAAAGTTTAAGTAAATTGAGAGACCTACTCTATTCATGGATTGAAAGACTCAGAATTGGTATAGTAAAGATGTCAGTTATCCCCAAATGTGTGTACAGGTTTAATATAAATCCTGTCAAAAATCTCAGTGAGGCATTTTGTTAGTATTGACAAGTTTATTCTAAAATTTATTATCGAAAGGAAAAGGAACTAGACTAGTTAAAACAGTTTTGAAAAGGAGAATAAAGTCATAGTAATCGGTCTACCCAATATCAGGCTTATTATAAATCTACTGTCATAAAGGTTGAATGCTACTGATGAAGAAAAAGACCCATAGATCAAAGGAACGCACAAACAGACCCACAAATGTGTCCAACTTTCAGTAGAGAATGCAAAAGCAGTTCAATGCACGGAAGGTAACCTTTTCAATAAAATGGTACTCTAAGCAGCTCTACAGCCAAAGGCAAATAAATTAACCTGAAACTAAACCTCTTGCCTTATTAAAAAAAAAAAAAAACCTCAAATCATCATAAAGTATAAAATGTAAAGTAATAGAATTTTTAGGGGGAAAAAATAGAAATTCTTTGAGACCTAGTAATAGGCAAAGGGTTCTCAGATGTGACATCAAAAGCATAATCCTACAAGGAATAATTGGTCAACACAGCTTTATCAAAATGAAAAAATTTCACTTTGCAGAGACTGATAAGTAAATGAAAGGACAATCTATACACAGGGAAAAAATATTTATAAAGCTTTGTATCTCAAAATGGACTGGTATCTAGAATATGTAAAAGTGAAGTCACTCAGTTGTGTCTGACTCTTTGTGACCCCATGGATTGTAGCCTACTAGGCTTCTCTGTCCATGGGATTTTCCAGGCAAGAGTACTCAAGTGAGTCGGCATTTCCTTCTCCAGGGGATCTTCCTGACCCAGGGATCGAACCCGGATCTCCCGCACTGTAGGCAGATGCTTTTACCATCTGAGCCACTCTCAAAACTCAACAGTAAAAAGAAAAAAAAATCCAATTAGAGAATGAACTAAAAAGCACTAAATGATGGTAAAGATGCAGAGAAGCTGTATCACTAACACATTGCTGGTGGGTATGTAAAATTCTGTGGTATTCCAAAAAGCAGTTTGGCACTTTTTTAAACTAAACATTTCAATTAGCATAGAACCCAGCCATTGCACATTTGTCCAGAGAAGAGAATACTTCGTTGTGGTTGTTTAATCACCAAGTTGTGTTGGACTCTTTTGCAACCCCATGAACTGTAGCCTGCCAGGCTCCTCTGTCCGTGGGATTTTCCAGGCACGAATACTGGAGTGGGTTGGCATTTCCTTCTCCAGGGGATTTTTCCAACCTAAAAATCATACTTGTGTCTCCTGCATTGACAGGCAGATTCTTTACCTCTGAGCCATCTAGGAAGCCCAAGTGAACACTTACATTCACATAAAAGCTTGTGCATAGATGTTTATAGTAGTCAGTTCAGTCACTCCGTTATGTCCGACTCTTTGGAACCCCGTGAACTGCATATAACATACCAGGCTTCCCTGTCCATCACCAACTCCTAGTGCTTGCTCAGACTTATGTCCATCGAGTCGGTGATGCCATCCAACCGTCTTATCCTCTGTCGTCCCTTCTCCTTCTGCCTTCAGTCTTTCCCAGCAACGGGGTCTTTTCCAGTGAGTCAGTTCTTCACATCAGGTGGCCAAAGTATTGGAGCTTCAGTATCAGTCCTTCCAATGAATACTCAGGATTGATTTCCTTTAGAATTGACTGGTTTGATCTCTTTCCAACTCAAGGGACTCTTAAGAGTCTTCTCCAACACCACAGTTCAAAAGCATCAATTCTTGGGTGCTCAGCTTTCTTTATGGTCCAACTCACAAATCCATACATGATTACTGGAAAAACAATAGCTTTGACTAGATGAACCTTTGTTGGTAAAGTAATGTCTCTGCTTTTTAATATGCTGTTTAGGTTAGTCATAGCTTTTCTTTCAAAGAGCAAGTGTCTTTTAATTTCATGGCTGCAGTCATTCTCTTCTGTAATTTTGGAGCCCAAGAAAATAAAGTCTCTCACTGTTTCCATTGTTTCTGCATCTATTTGCCATGAAATGATGGGACCGGATGCCATGATCTTTGTTTTTTGGCATGTTGAGTTTTAAGCCAGCTTTTTCACTCTCCTGTTTCACCTTCATCAAGAGGCTCTTTAGTTCCTCATTGCTTTCTGCCATAAGGGTGGCATCATTTGCATGTCTGAGGTTATTGATATTTCTCCCAGCAATCTTGATTCCAGCTTGTGCTTCATCCAGCCCGGCATTTCACATAATGTTCTCTGCATATAAGTTAAATAAGCAGGGTGACACTATATATCCTTGACTTACTCCTTTCCCAATTTGGAACCAGTCCATCGTTCCATGTCCAGTTCTAATTGTTGCTTCTTGACCTGCATACAGATTTTATAGGAGGCAGGTTAGGTTGTCTGGTATTCCCATCTCTTTAAGAATTTTCCGCAGTTTGTTGTGATCCACACAGTCAAAGGCTTTAGCATAGTCAGTGAAGCAGAAGTAGATGTTTTTTTTCTGGAATTCTCTTGCTTTTTCTATGATCCAGTGGATGTCTTTCCCTTCTCCAGGGGATCTTCCCAACCAGGGGTCGAACCCAGGTCTCCCACATTGCAGGTGGATTCTTTATCAGCTGAGCCACCAGGAAAGCCTGTTTATAATAGGTTTTCTTCTAAATAACCCAAAGCTAGAAGCCACTCAGGTGTCCTTCAGTGGTTAAACTGTAGTACATTCATGCCATGAAATACTGCTGACAATAAAAACAGTTACTGATGTATGCAACAATCTTGAGGAGAGTTATGCTGAATGAAAAATGCAAATCCCCAAAGATTATATACCATATGATTTCATTTATATAACATTTTTGATATGACAAAAGTATGGAAATGGAGAGCAGATTAGCGGTTGCCATGGAGAAGAAAGTGGCAGCCCACTCCAGTATTCTTGCCTGGAGAATCCCAGGAACGGAGGAGCCTGGTGGGCTGCCTTCTGTGGGGTCGCACAGAATCGGACACGACTGAAGTGACTTAGCAGCAGCAGGGATTAACAGTGGGTTTTTTGTAGGTAAGGGTTGGAAGGGAACCGAGTGTGGCTATCAAAGGGCGACACGAGGGATCCTGTGATGATGGAAGCCTTCCATATATTGACTGGCTGTTAGTATCCCAGTTGTGACTTTGTACTGTAGTTCTGCAAGATGTTACCTTTGGTGGTATCTTGGTAAGGTGAATGTAGGCTCTCTCTTTGTTCATTCTTACAACTGCATGTGAATCTACAATTATCTTGAGATACAAGTGTTTTTTTAAAATATCACACCTAATATTCCCTCCCGTCATTCTCCATTTTTGCTCTCTTATTTGTAAGATTAGCACAGACCATGGTTTCTAGTGTGGGACTCCTTGGATTTGATTCCGTGTGTCAGCAGGGTGTCCTTTGCAGGTTTCTTCACATCTCTGTCCTCAGTTTTCTCATGTGTAAAATAGGGAGTCATCATTTTAATACTAATGATACTCCTCTCACAGGGCTCTTGGTAAGGATTAAGTAAATTGTAATTTATATGTAAATGACAAAGCAGGTTAAGATAGTTTTAATTGGGCTTTTGGTTATTCTAGAGGTCCTGCTTCATGATAAAAATAATGGTTCCCCAGCTCCCTCTCTCTTCCCCTTCAGCTTTCTTTGCTTATTGGACCCCATCTCCCAAGAGCTCTGTCTCTGCCCAGACTTTCCTGCAGGCATCTCAGCCAGGCCCTGGGTTATACCCTGTTCTCTGAGCCAGTTATTTCTCTTCCTTCATCTCCAGGTCCAAACTGTTGTGAGCACTAGTCTTGTATATTCTCCACATACCCTTCCCAAATATACCCTCCAGTTTCTTCTCCACTCCCCACCTACACTGGTGCTTAAAACCTTCAGAAAGTTCTCCTTGTTCTGAGGATAAAACCCCCAAATTCTTAACATGCCTGCAAAAGTATGCATGATTGGCAAAATTAGGACAGATTAGATTCGGATAGTTCTACATAGACAAGTAAGTATTGTTGGTTGAGATACTTGTAACTGTATTACCTTTCATTTGTTTTATTTTATTTGAACACATTTTAGACAATGTTTGTAGGCTTTTGCATATTCTGTTTCTCACTTAAGCCTTAAGTTTTTCCCATCAATTAATAAGATTTGAATTAGAATTAAAAACTGTGACAGTTTTTTCAACATTACTCCTTGGAAGGAAAGTTATGTCCAACTTAGATAGCATATTGAAAAGCAGAGACATTGCTTTGTCAACAAAGGTCTGTCTAGTCAAGGCTATGGTTTTTCCTGTGGTCATATATGGATGTGAGAGTTAGACTGTGAAGAAGGCTGAGCGCCGAAGAACTGATGCTTTTGAACTGTGATGTTGGAGAAGACTCTTGAGAACCCCTTGGACTGCAAAGAGATCCAACCAGTCCATTCTGAAGGAGATCAGCCCTGGGATTTCTTTGGAAGGAATGATGCTAAAGCTGAAAGTCCAGTACTTTGGCCACCTCATGCGAAGAGTTGACTCATTGGAAACGACTCTGATGCTGGGAGGGATTGGGGGCAGGAGGAGAAGGGGACGACAGAGGATGAGGTGGCTGGATGGCATCACTGACTCGATGGACGTGAGTCTGAGTGAACTCCGGGAGTTGGTGATGGACAGGGAGGCCTAGCGTGCTGCGATTCATGGGGTCGCAAAGAGTCGGACACGACTGAGCAACTGAACTGAACTAAGCTGAACTGAAACTTAAGACTTCACTACCTACACTTGGGGAAAAAAAATTTTTTTTCTTTGTTTCATTTTTGGTTTGCAGCTTGAACCGTTGGACTTGTAGCTCTTTGATCCTCTTGTTTAGTTTGCATAGAATGGACTGGTTGCTCAAGCAGAATTTTGTCCCAAATCTACTTCAGGTCAATCAGCCCAGTCATTTGCCTATCATCTGTCTCTTGATCGAAGGAAAACGGTGTCTATTGAAACACTTCTCTGGTTGGGCTCGACCCTCCTGAAGGAAGTAGGGTTTCATGTCCAGCCTCTCCAAGCTTCTTATTCCAGGGCTCTCTTTTGCCCTCAGTTGACTGTTGACAGTATCTTTGCTTTAGTGAAGAGTAAATATTCAAGACTGTTTAAATCTTTTGTCATTGAGTTTTTACATTCCACGCCCCCCCCACCACCACCCTTTCAAACGTATTTCTTGTTTCTGAATTTCAGCCACAACACAAAAACAACATCTTGGTTAGACCCTCGGTGCCTGAACAAGCAGCAGAAGCCTCTGGAGGAGTGTGAAGATGATGGTAAGGGGATAAGAAAGTCTGGGTTTAAGTGGGGTTGTTCACACATGCAAATTTTATTTTATTTTTTATCCTTTTCCTGTACTGTATGGCATGTGGGATCTTAGTTCACCAACCAGATTGAACCTGTGCCCCTTGCAGTGGAAGTGCAGAGTTGTAGCAAGGTCAGCCAGGTTTCTAACAAAGAGTTTTTGAAAGGTAATCCAGTTTCTAGTAAGTGCATTATGGTTTTCAAAAGCAGGAGAGAAATCTCTACAATTGTTTTAGAAGAACAGTTTGTTTAAACATAAAGACGTACTCAGCTCTCTCTTAGAGACAGAGCTGCAGCACAGCCAGGAAGGATTCAGATGTGGATGCAACCGAAGCCCTTCAGAAACTTGGAGAAAACTCTAGAAAGTCTCTACGAATTTAGAACCCAAAAATGCTTTGGTCACTTACCTACTGAACCGTAATCATATATTGTGACAGTATTAAAGAAAAAAATATTAGAAACTTTTCTTAAAGTGTTCATGCTTCATAATTTGAGTGTTTCTCCAGGTTTAGCATTAAGAAAGCAGATCTTATTATGTTTGGGAATCTCTGTGTGACTTAGAGTGTATCCTAAATATGAGAAAGTACATTCTTCCACAAAAGAGGCTGAGGTGTTACCCTTAGCCCTACTCTTCCTGTTAATTTAAAGAAAAAAGGTTCAGCTGTCAATAAAGTCTAATTCAAGGCTTTGGCATTTCTAGTTACTTTTGCAAAAGTGAAGAAGAAATTAAGGTTGAACAAGTGTGTTCCCTTTTGATTTGTCCTGTTTTACCAAAATTGCTGTTTGACACAGACAAATTAAAAGGGAAATGGCTTGATTTACTACTCATTATTCATTCCTGGCATTTGAATTAGTAGTATAATTATTGAATACACATTTTACTGTAAGTTAGTGAAACTTTATTATTCTATGGGGCAGAATTATTGTCTGTGTAAACTTGATATTTGTTTGAAAATATAAGCCAGTAAAGTATGATCGTGTGAAAGCTTTAAACTACAGGATATATGTGGATTGTAAGATTGCATGAAATGAACATAAAATTGTGTGTTCATGTTTATCTGAGTAACTTCAAGTGGAAATACAAATCCTTCTGACTGAGGAGGCATAACTGAGAGACCCATTTTATTCTGATTGCTTAGTCGTAAAGTCGGAACAGGCATGGGCAAATGCATTATTTCGCATGCTTAAGGATAATGGGCTATCATGATCATTCACATATTCTCTTAAACATGTGATACAGAAGTGACCAGTTTTCAAAGATAAGAACATAAAATACATCCAACCATAAAACTTCTTGGAACAGAATGTAATCTTCATTTGATGCCTGAGATTTTGAAACTGTTTTAGGCCCTCTTATTACCATCAGATCTTCAGTTTCACTATCCATTATAATTATACTGGGAATGTATGAAAATGCCTGTTAGTATAATTTGATAGATAATAGAAGATTCCAATAGCTTTTACTGAGAAAAATGATACAATTTTGATACAATTACTGAATTTTCTTTTTAGCCATTCTAATAATTTTTAATTCTTAGAGTTCATGTCACTGGTGTGAACATTATTCCCTTTGGAGCAAGTATGTATTCATATCCAGTGCAGTTCACTTAGTGATGGTCGCTTCACCGTTAGAATTCGTATGTTCTTTTTCTGGTAGAAACTATATGTATGTCCGTGTGCCTGTAAAACCACAAATGGTTTTAGTATATACAGGCAGATTCTACCACAGTGGCAAGTATCCATTCCCACATCTGCCTTTTCTCCTGCCAATTACCACAAAACCGTCTTGTGTTGTTTATATCAGGTCACAAGAATCACATTGTTCTTTTGCAATACTGTTGCTGTGTTTCTTTCTGCTCTCTAGAGGTCATATGCATGTTGAATGTAACAGTATAACATTATATAAAAAATATTCTGTTATCTTTTTCCTGTCTCAAAAAAGCAGAAACTAATCTGGGATTTTGATATTCAGTGTATAACCCTTGTTGTGATTTCTATGTTTTAGTAGTTCCATTAGATTTCTCCCTTGCTTGTGAGCTCCGGGCCAGTATTGTAATATTTAATAATGCTTTTTGTCCTAAAGAGAGTTTACATTCATTTTGATTAAAACCCAACTAATGATTCCCATCAACCCAAATGTGGTCTTCTAAAAGTATTCCCTGTCAGTACTACCAGCTGAGTTCACCTTGCCTCCCTGGCGTCTCTGGAATTCATTCTCCATTTTCCTCACCATGTATACCATCCTAGTCAAGGTCATGCCGATCTTCGACCCACACTCTTGCCCACTCTCCTTCTTGCACTGTATTCAGAGCAGTCTGTTAAAATGTGTTTGTGTTATCACCACTGCCTCAAGCCCTGTTTAATGCTGTAGCTCTCTGGTCTGTTCAGTGAATGCCAGGTTCAAAGCTTGTCTTTCCAAGTTCTCTGTGGTTCAGCCTCTAAGCTTGTCTGACTCTAGTTCCATCGCACATTCTGTCCATCACCCCCAGTCCGTATTGAGTTCCTGCTCTGTGATAGTTAGATGTGCAGTTCTCCCTTCTTAGAATGCTCTTACATTCCACGAATAATTGTTGAATGCTTTTTGTATGTCACGTGCATTCTGGGAATGTCAGTTGCATCATTGAACACAATAAACAAGAAGCCCCACTCTAGCCGAGCTTGAATTCTAGCCATTTTTCACTCTAAGTCTTTTCCTTAAATTTTACATAACGTTCAGATGACGGCTCAGGGACTTGCACATTTTAAATCTCGTTAAAGAATTTTTAAGGGAATGAATGAGTGCCCCAAAAGATATTTTAAATAATATCCTAATGGGCATTTTCATGAAAGATTTTATGTAACTAAGATTCCCTTCTTAGGGAACAGTGCCAGTGTCCGCCTGATTACCTTATTGTTGGCAGTTGGTGACTAAAGTCAGTAATCGATTCATTTGTTTGTTTGTTTATTCATCCATTTGAGAAATATTTGGTGCCTGTTATATATCCAGGGCTCCAGTGGGCACTGAGCGCTGCAGTAGTGAAAGCTGCCTTGATCCCGTGCTTGTTTAGCTCGTGGTGGAGGGGACAACCATAACTGTGTATGAAGTGACTTGTTGTATGGTGTCCTATATTCTCTTTGCAGTTATCACAAAATGTTTTACTGACAGCAAGAGGTGGTCAGGAGTGAAAAGGATCTGGACTTGTTTTGCTTATTGAAATTACAGAGAACATTTTCATTCTAATATTTCTGAGCTGCTTGACTTAGAAATCTTACACAAAGTAAACTCTGCTTCCCAATCGTCCTTTCAGGGCAGCCTTCAAGCCTCACCCCCCGATGTATATCATCCTGACATAGTTCATTTTTCTAACTGCTTTTGAAAGATAAAAGTATAGCTTATCTTAGAATCTTTGTTCTCAGTTTGACCTCACCTTCCGTTTTTCAGGCAGTAGTATTACTTATAGGTTAAGTAATTTTTTAATTGTGAGTATAATTGCCTCACAGATTAGAGGATCATAGAAGGATTAAAAGGACTAATATTGAAAGGTCTAGCAGCTTTGTTTGCTCGAAATAAGGTCTGTAATAAGTGACTTCCCACGTATGAACACCAAAAACCGCAAAGGTGTTTGTCATCTTTTACAACCAGTCAAACCTTATTTTGACTTGCAAGGAAATGAGCCATGTAATTATGTTGCCAATATCAGCTCTTCCCGTTTTGTGATTTACACTGAGGTCTCGAGTTGAGTAGCCAAGCCAATGAAATAGCCACAATGCAGGTAAGGACAAAATAAAGTGATGTGTTTGCTGTTTTTCTTGAAGGGAGTTTCTTTCCTTGGTGCTGGTGTCTGAATTTTTCTTTCTCTCTTTTCTGTCTCATTCCTGCTATTCCTTTGGAGAAGAAGGGATCCATACGGAGGAGCTGGACAGTGAACTAGGTAAACCCTCCCAGCCTGCATGACTTGCTCTGGTGCTTTGGTTTCCAGTGACTTGCTTAATCCCTCTGTTTCTTTAGTTTGAACTTCTTCAATTACGATTTTCATTCCGGCTTAGCCACGAAAGGTCAGTCGTATACAACTCATGTGTCTGACTGCAGACATCATACAGAGTTGTAATAAATTGTGTCTACAAAGAAAATGTCTGAGGGAATTGGGGCTAGAATGAGAGTTAGCAGATCAGTACTCTCGTAAATTAAGGATTAAGAAAAAACCGAGGGATAGATGCTTGCCATGTCCCCTGAACTCTCCTATAGTCTATCTCAGTCTCAATTATTTATTTGGTATGAGTGGTTTTCTCCATGGGGAATATAGAAAAGCAAAACAAACAAAAATCTACCAGACTAATTGAAAGATCTTAGGGAGAGTAACAGCAGTACAACAGTTCCACTGATAAACTGAATGGTTGCTAAGTCCTAGTGTAATATTGTTAGTCACAGGCTACTTGTTGAGTTTGTAACTGTAGTGAATGGCTTGAAAACCAGATGCTGGTTTCTGTGTTATTGTCCTTCGAATGTGTATGTCAGTAGAAATCAAGTCTTGACTACTCTGAGTTCTTGCAGTTTGGGAATAATTTACATTAGTTGATCATGCCAAACTCTTTTATCTTTGCTGTTGGAACATATTGAATTATGTTCCCTGGTAAGTTAAACGTTTAATGTTCATCTTTGAACGGTATAAAAATTAGTTTGCTTTCCATCTGATGCATGTATGAAACGATAGATGGGAAAGCACAAGTTTTGGCTAAATTGCACTTGAAAGCCTTGGCTGATTGAAAATTGACAATAATATATTTTTAAAACAAGATTATTTAACATCAGTATGAATAGAACTGTCCTGAGATTATTCAATCAGGCTAGTATTTTTAAGTTTGCCTTAAAAACTGATAATATAAATATTTAATACAGATTATTGGGTTTTGTTCAGTTTGATGTTTTATTATCTAAATAAAGATGATTTATCATGGTTGGCTCAGGATATAATAGAATTTTGCTCTATTTTTGTTAATGTTTGGAACGTATCCTGTTGTTTTTGGTGGATATGTCAACAGTGGTCAATAACTGTTGAAAGATATATTTTTAAAGACATACAGTAAGTTGTCATTGTGGTAGGAATGATTTGAGATTCAGCCTGTGTAATAGAACAATTTGAAACTCATTTTGTAAGTTAAAAAATATATTAATCTAGTGATATTAATTATTGTTGAAAAAGACAGAACTAGGTTTTCCAGATGAAAAATGAGCGCCTCAGTCCTTCGTGGAACCAGTTTAAACTACTCTGTGTGTGTGCTCAGTCGTGTCTGACTCTCTGCAACTCCATGGACTGTAGCCCCTGGCTGCCTGACTGATGTGTGTGAGCGCCCACCACCATGTATAGCTGGCTGGTGAGATAATTCCACTGTGCACAGGGGCACAACCTATTTGCTTCTTGGAAGCTTGAATGTTGAAATTTTTAGGGAAAAATCAGTTGTCCTCTTTTTTGGTATACCTGTAACATTGTGGAAACATTCCTGTGCTGTTAAAGACTGCAAAGTAAGTGTTACTGGCTGCATAGTATCCCTTTTCATGTTCAGAGCCACAGTTCTGGGAGATGGTTTGGTAAAGCAGAAGCTGTCTCAGGGGTCAAGGCACATTGCCTGGCTTCATTTCTGGGCTCTCCCACCTACTGACTCTGTCACCTTGGGGAAGTCATTCACCTTCTCTTAGCTTCCTGTTCCTAACCTGTAAAGACGAGCTCCTATGGGGCTTAAGAGAAAACTTAATGATATTGTATCTTACTATGTATTTGTCCCTGTGATCACATATTGTTTTTGCCAATTTTCTGATTTATTAACCAGTTCTTCCCTGTTGGACATTTTTCTTCTTCCTTGTGATACTTTTTGTGTCTAATATGGGACAGGAGAGCAACATGTATACTACAGAGTTGGCCCAAATGTGTCCTTGTGGGTAGAGATAGGACTCCCTGGTTTTTGTCTATCTGTGTCCTCTGTATAAAGAGTGGTGTACATACACACACACACACTTTTTCCTTGCATTCACTTCAGGTTCTTTTGACAAGCTCACTGCCCATTTTCTTAATAAGAGGATCCTAATTTCAGACAATAGCAACTGTCAAGGTTTTCATTGGAAAATATGATTCTAGATGTGACAAGGACACCCTCTCTATAATCTGCCTCTGAGAAGTAGGGGTTGTGGGCTTGAGTATTGGACCCAGATCATTTGCTTACAGAGTTGTCATTTCTGAGCTCTGTTGTTTGTGCTGAATCGGTAGCTCCATTATGCACTTTGGGTTTGTAGAATTTATCACATCTTCTGTAGTAAACTCCCCAGAATCAAAAAGCACTTGGACAGGCTTCTTTTTGAATTACAGAGTATTCATGTGCTGCAGCCAGTTAGGAGGCAGAGACAGAGAAGTGAGGTCCCCTCTCAGCCAACACTGAATCACAGTTTAGAAATTTATCTCTGTTTGTGAACATGACTTTTAATCTGTGTGTTGACAAAACTCTGGGAACATTAGTCTGCTCCATATTCGCTTCCATGGTGATGATTAGTACAGCGTGAATTTTTTAGTGGTAGGAACAGCAAGCTAACAGGCCACGTGGATCTGTCCTGCTCCTTTTGGCCTTTCTTACAATTGCCATTAGCTAAGCTTAGGTGCCAGGTGCTATGTAAAAGGTTTTCAAACCTTATTTAATCTACATTTGACCTTCGAGGTAAATCTAGGGGAAAGGTGTGGTTTCAAGATGTTAGTAAGTAGCTGAACATGAGGCAGATAGAAAAGAGTATGGCTAAGGTTCATACCTTAGATCTGGACAACCCCAAAAGGATCTTTGCCACCTTCAGTCTCAGTGATATCTTGTCCAGACTGGTCTGAGGTCTGACAGTTGTTAGACACGAGGGCGTGGCTCTCTTAAGTAACTTTAGAGTAAGAAAAAAATTTTAATGTCATCATTTTTTAGGCTTCAGTATTTTCTCCCATTTTCAACTTTTTAGACCCAAATGGCACACTGCAAGACAAGCATCCTGTTTTAAATCGATGACCAATTTCTATTTTAAGCTTTCAGAAATGAATTCCTATTATTAAGTTAATCACCACATTGGAAGAGAGAGATCTATCTTTTCAATGTTAAATGAGCTTTATCTTGAAAAGCTGGACCATTTTTGGAGTTTGTTAATCTGTCCCAGAAGAGCAAATGTCCAAGTACCAGTTGGCCAACGTCGTGTCTCAACCCTAGTATGTAAGTTGTCGAGTAGGTGACACGGCTAAGTCAAGGGTGGCTTCTCTTCTTGAAGCCCTCTTGGATCTCCATTAGAGCACTCCCTGTGCCATATTTGAATTGTCTGCCCAAACGGTGCCCTTGTAATTATCTCTGTGTCCTTGGTGTCTAGCACACCCTCAGGCACTCAACAAATGTTTGAGTAGGCACTCAACAAATGTTTGACAAGTAATGGAATGGATCGAATTCTTAATTTTTTCCCTATGTTAGCCAAAGATGATCAGGCCATATATATCTATTTAAGTTTTTTTTTTTTTCTTTCCCCAAATGTGGACCATTTTTTAAAAAAGAGTCTTTGTTGAATTTGTTACAATGTTGCTTCTCTTTTTTATGTTTTGGTTTTTTGGCTCAGAGTCTTATGGGATCTTAGCTCCCCAACCACCAGTGATAGAACTCGGACCCTCTGCACTGGGAGACAAAGTCTTAACCACTGGACTGCCAGTGAAGTCCCTAGGTCATACATTAAGGCTGCCGAATTTGAAAAGAAGTTTGATTCATTAAACAAGGTGCAGTCAGTCCCCTAATACCCACTCACTCTTCTGCCCTGTGCCAGCACAAACATATGCCTGGGCACCAATTTGCATTTTTCTAATCTTCAGATTTCCCAGCTCTTTGGAAATATTTTTCCTGGTTCGTTTTCATTTAAATGGTAATTTCCAGCATTGTAAGGGGAAACCACTTCCCAGGCATTTGATTCGCATCACTTCACAAGACACTGCGTATAAAAAAGCCAAGTTGTGTCAACATCTGCACATTGGACCTGCCTTGCATTTTAGTAGCTGTGTCTCCCAGTATTCAGACTTCTTTAGAACCTGCTAAGTGTTCCCCTCGCCTGTGAAGAAAGGGGGAGGGGAAAACATGTCTCTGTTTGCAAACAAATAACATGTGGAGCAAAACCCATAAAATTAATGTCTCTTGATGTGCAGCCAAATCTGAGCAAAATGTAAACTTTGAGTAATTAGCCTGTGTGTGTGTGTGTGTGTGTGTCTGTGTATCTGTGTCTGCACATATGTGTGTGTGCATGCACGACTCCATTTTAGTGTAGAACTGTTTGTGTCTTATGGAAAACCTAAGCCCTGATGAAATGGTCACTATTTTCAAATGGTGACCACAAAATCATGGATTGTTTTTTAAAGTCTTGTTTTTCAATCAAGTGTAATGTTCAGTTCAAGTCAGTCCTAACGTGTCCTAGGAATAAAGGTTCGCTTTGGAGTACAGTGTTCTATACCACCTTGCCTCAGCTACACACAGAGCAGAGTGGCTTTGAAATTAAGTTGAGAATTGCAGCTCTGCCTGAAAAATTGTTTAGTGACACAAAATACCACGTAGCTGCTCTTTCACAGGGTCATCTGGTGCAGTGGGCTTTTGGAAATAAGCTCTTGTTATGACAGAACCCTCTGTTACCTCGTTAACGGAGTTGCAACTTTCGATATGAAACTGTATGAAGTGAAGTTCAGTGGAGCACAGAGGAGTTTTCCAAAAGGCATGCATATTCCCCAGCACCATTTTACCACCAGCATTTAAAGGAATGAAGTATACCCAGTTATGTGGAGAGTTTTGGGAGAGCAGGACCGATGTTTCTGCTTTCATAGGCACAGCCTGGTGAAGATTTGGGCCTGTCCAGATGTAGCCAGTTGAGTGATAGGTGTGTACAACTCAAGAACTCAACTCCAGGTGGGCATTTTTATTTACTTGGTAGCATTTTAATTAGGAACAAGGAGAAAATTAGATGCAAGTTTTAATGTATTCTAGGGAGAGCAAAAATGGGACTTGCATTGAAAATGAAAAAGAACATTTATTTTCATCCATTTTTGCTTGTGTGGTAAGGCAGTCTAGCAATAGAATGAGAACACTGCAGATACTTAGGATGGGAACCAGGCATTCAAGGCAAAATTTAAATATATTTTCATTAAAATCTAGTTTAATAGTTGATTTAGAATGAAGGCACCTAAGACTGCATTATATTAAGTTTCCTTTGCTTATACAAAATATCAGTAAAGAATTGTTCTTTGTGTGGAAAAACACTGATAATATAATGCTCACTTTTTAATTGAACTTTAGACAGTATTTTTATTTGGACTTAAGACAGTATTTTTATGACTTTTTTTTTTTTTTTTTGCCTAAGTTGGTTGTTGAAAATCTCTAGGCTCTTCAGGAATATCTTCTTCTTGCTCTGAATGTTCTTTTATTTTTCAGAACTGCCTGCTGGTTGGGAAAAGATTGAAGACCCTGTCTATGGTATCTACTATGTAGAGTAAGTGCCTATTAAGATACATTTTAGTTTGCATTCTTCTGTAATTATATACATTTATGCTGAATAGAATTTGCCATTGTGATAAGGTAAAAACAAGTACTAATAGTAGCATTATATTAATCTTATAATGAAAAAAATAATGAATAAGAAAATATTCAGCAAATCTGATGATGATATATAATAAAATCCCTGAGGGCAACATGTCTTCTGTTTACTACGGTATTGCCAGAGCCAAACATAGTCCTGGTCTATGGCAGGTACTTAATAATAGGTATTATTTGAATGAAGGCGAAAAGCAACTACTCAATAGACCATATGAATATGAGTTGTTTATCTTCAGGAAGAGCATCAGCTTTGCCTACTGTTTTGCCCTGCTCAGGTCTGAGATTCTCAGTGATTACTTATTCATTTAAACTTTCTAAATTCTCCAGTACCAGAAGGTAGCCGTTTCCTTCTCCAGGGGATCTTCCCAACCCAGGGATCGAACCCAGGTCTCCCGCATTGCAGGTGGATTCTTTAGCAGCTGAGCTTCCAGGGAAACTGTTAAAAAATAAAGCCTGGCTTGAAAACAGTATTTTGAGTTCTAAATAATCACAGAGTAGGAATATTTCTAAACTTCTTATGAAATATGATTTTGATGAGGTAAAAAATATGTGTAGGCCTGTATATATATGTGTTGATGTAATATGTGTATATATACATATATCGTAATCGTTGCTTAGTTTCTCAGTTGTGTCTGACTCTTTTGTGTCTGCATGGACTGTAACCTGCCAGGCTCCTCTGTCCATGGGATTTCCCAGGCAAGAATAGTGGTGTCGGTTGCCATGTCCTTCTCCAGGGGATCTTTTTGACCCAGGGATCAAGCCCAGGTCTCCTGCACTGGCAGACGAATTCTTTACTGCTGAGCCAACAGGGGAGCCTACATATATATACACTGAATAAGAATGGCAAAAAAGTGCTTTGGATTCATATATATATTTGTAATGAATGTGTGTGTATTTTTATGTTTCCTTGGCCTTATTCATTTTGGAGCCATCTGAAGTATCTGGGTCTTTGTCGCTTTGAACACATCACATTTGCTTAGGTTAGCTGCATTTGGATGGAATCTTTTTGCCTAGGGCTTATACTTTGAATCCTGACTCCATGCCTATTGATCAAAATAGTTGACAGATGTTGGTATAGTCCTTCTTTTAACTTGATCTTTGGGGGGCAGGGTGCTTATGGTTCCATGAACTGTATTGTAGAAAGTTACACGCAGTTTCTGGCACTACATGTTACAGACAACACCACATATCCACTTTCAGCTCCATTTTAAAATGATTCTGTAACTGACTTCTTGTTGAATTAAAGAAATGTCCTTTGTCACGTGATTCTTTGGACATTTGGGAGAGTCGGTGTTTACAGTCCTGGGACTTGAGAGCTGACCATGCTGAGCTTGAAGCCTCCTTAGTGCTGACTAGCTCTGTTTTGTTAGGTCAGCTGTTACTTAACTGCTCAGAAACTTATTTTCCTTATCCACAAAATAACAATAAAAATAGGACCTTCATCTTGGCATTTACTGGAGATTTTTAAAATAAATCACATGTAAAACTGGTTGTACAATACTTGGTACAGATAAGCAGTCAACGTGTGGAAACCATTCGTTTTTATTTTTATTGTATCTTCCTAACTGTGCTTTTTGACACAAAATGCTCAACCACCTGCTTTGCTCAGGTCCAATCAAGGGAACTTGGCCTGATTGGCATTTTGCTTGTGGGACAAAATGTTTCCTAACTGAGTGCAATATGCCTTCTGTTCCAGCCACATCAACAGGAAGACACAATATGAGAACCCAGTTCTAGAAGCCAAACGGAAGAAGCAGCTGGAGCAGCAGCAACAACAACAACAGCAACAGCAACAGCAGCCAGAAGGTTGGCTTTCCCTTTATCTGTGGGCCAGAAGCTCCAGGCAAAGCCTGGGCACTGACACCCCCGTGTGGTCAGAAGAGGCCGCAAGGATCATGTCCTGTGTGGTGCTAGGAACTCAATGTCCTGGAAGTGAGGGGAGTGATGCAGAACCTCTGCTAGAGTCCACACCCTGAACCCAGACAGCTAAAGTGGGGGGCCCAGTTTAAAAGCACCCAATCTCCACTCGGATTTAGAAAGGGGCTGTTGTTAGATTGGAGAACATTTCTGATGGTGACAGAATTCCCTTGTCCCCGGGAGCTTTTGCACAGCTGCTGCTGCTAAGTCACTTCAGTCGTGTCCGACTCTGTGCGACCCCATAGACGGCAGCCCACCAGGCACCACCATCCCTGGTATTCTCCAGGCAAGAATGCTAGAGTGGGTTGCCATTTCCTCCTCCAGTGCATGAAAGTGAAAAGTGAAAGTGAAGTCGCTCAGTCGTGTCCTGTATCTAAATCCAAACCACTGCTAGCACTTTAAGAAGATGTGCAGGGTATGGAACTAACTTTTAATTGTAGGCATGTAGGCATCAGGGACGGAGAAGGCAATGGCACCCCACTCCAGTACTCTTGCCTGGAAAATCCCATGGACGGAGGAGCCTGGTAGGCTGCAGTCCATGGCGTCGCTAGGAGTCAGACACGACCGAGCAACTTCACTTTGACTTTTCACTTTCATGCATTGGAGAAGGAAATGGCAACCCACTCCAGTGTTCTTGCCTGGAGAATCCCGGGGACAGGGGAGCCTGGTGGGCTGCTGTCTCTGGGGTCGCACAGAGTTGGACACTACTGGAGCGACTTAGCAGCAGCAGCAGCAGGCATCAGACAAAGCTGATAATTTTCGGGGCTCTCAAAAAATTAAAAGTTACTTCGTGCTCTTCACAAAAACATGAACAGTTCAGAAGTGGAGAACATTTGCATCTCCCTGCTGGCTCCCATTCTATTCTCAGCAATAAGCAATGTGCAGAAATTTTCTGGGGATATACAAATATGCAGATTTTAACAAACACCAGGTCATAATTTATGTATATGAATACATTCTGTATTTACATACATATTAGTTTTCTGGCCTGTTTTTCTCAGTTAAATATATCTCTTGCACCTTTTCAAGGATGCTTAATATAGATTTACCTTGGGATTTTTAATGACTGCATAATATTCCTTTTATGAATCTCTTTACTTCATTTAGCCATCTGTGTATTAGCAGATGCTTAGATTGTTCTTCATTTTTCATTGCAGTCTTTAAAAATATTAGGTTTACTGCTCCTTTTATATGAATATAAAATTCAGTACTTCTCTTATTATCATATTGAACTTAATAAATATAGACCATAGCATGGAAGTTGGCAAACTTTTTTGTAAATGACCAGATTATAAACACTTTAGGCTTTTCTATTCTTACAGCATCTATTACAGCTACTCATCTCTGCCCTTATGGTATGAAATATGTTATAGACTGTAAACAAATGTATGTGGCTGAAACACTGAACCCTGAAATTTGAGTGTCATGTAATTTATGTGTCAACAAAATATTCTTCTGAATCATTTAGAAATGTGTGAAAGCCGTCTTGACTTGCAAGCTTGATAGAAATAGGCATGGGGGCCAATTTGGCCTGTAAGCCATAGTTTGCCAACCACGGCCATAGGCTGTATTTTAGAGAGAGAGTGTGTGTGTGTGTGTGTGTGTGTGTGTGTGTGTGCGCGCGCACGCTCGCGCGTGCCCTCAGCTATTGAGAAGTTCTCCTTTCTACCTTAATCTCTTTTCTATTTAAAAATTTTAAAAAATATTTTTATGAATTTGGGGAATGAGAATGTACAATTGAAAAATGAGTATAAAATTGACTATATGTACACAGTTGACTGTGTACATAAACTCACAAATGAATCTTAATGATTCTTAAGATTCATTCGCAGTGAGTTATTTCTTGGTCTTCAAAGTGAACGAGACTACCCTTAGTTCGTAAACTTAGACTAGTTAGGACTCGGGGGTTTTTCTAATGGGTCCCCCTCGGGTTTTAGAGATGATAGGGGACAGCACCTTACCAAACTCCTGAAACCTACCTTTACTGCCCCAGCCAAGCAGACTTCGGCTGCCCAGCCAAGTCTCAGATGAATTATGGAAGTTTCTGCCTTATTGGGCCTGCTTTAGTTTACTGTATATCTTTTCTGATATTTTTTTACTTGGTCTCACTTTGAACTCTGCAGCCAGAGAGAACTGGAGATATTATTGGTTGTATTTTTATTGGTTTTAGTTCTGTCCTCAGAGGTCTTAGGAGAAAGAGACAAAAACGCACACACACACAGGGAGGGACCTTAACACAGAGTAGGTGTGCTAAGTGGTGTCCTACTCTGTGCAGCCATATGGGCTGTAGCCCGCCAGGCTCCTCTGTCCATGGGATTCTCCACACAAGAACGCTGGAGCAGGTTGCCAGTGCCCTTCTCTAGGGGATCTTCCTGATCCAGGGATCGAACCCACATCTATCTCTTACGTCTCCTGCATTGGCAGGGGGGTTCTTTACCACTAGCGCCACCTGGGAAGCCCTACATAGAATAGCATCAGATACCAATTTCTTTTCAAGTAAAGCTCTCTGCTTCTGGTTTTATTGGTTTGGGTAGTTTTATAATGAAGAAGGTGGTGAATCCTGAGTAAGGTGACCAGTGATTGGAAGGAAAACAGTAAACTGTTTCTTGTTTTCATTGTAGAATGGACAGAAGATCATTCATCGCTTGTGCCTCCTGCTATTCCAAACCACCCCCCAAGTAATCCGGAGCCAGCCAGAGAAGCTCCACTTCAGGGTAAAGTGTTTTTATAATTGCATCCTAGTTTGACTCAAAAGTTTAATTTTTTTCAAGAAACTTTAAAAAATGAAATCTGATAATTCCCAGACCTTTGCAAAGGATTGTTCCAAGATAGTTCTTTGTTGTGAGGCTGACCTGTATATATGGTAGGGAATGAGCAATGTTCCCAGCCTCTACCCACTCAGTGCCAGGAGAAACCCTCCCCCAATGTGACAAACAAAGCTGTCTCCAGATATTGCCAGATGCTGCTGGGAGTGGGGGGATGGTGGTATGCAAAATCATGTTGAGTTGTGAACCCTAAATTTAGAAGACACACCCATTTAATACTGTGTTAAATAAGATACATTGAAAATTCAGCACTGCATGTTTTAAGATTCTAGTCAATGTATTTGCTTTTGAGTAAGATTTTCTTGTAAAATGGTTTGATATTACTGTGTTTTACACTCTAACCTCTGTTCTTGTTGCAGTTTGGGCATTTATGCATGTATTCCAACGTTTCATTGGCTCTCACTTATTTACATTCACAAACAGTATGCATCCCTACTGAGCTTCATTACAGAAAATTGGAAGCTCAGAATCTTGCTACTTTCAGGCCTCATTACTTTTAAAGGATAGAAAAGATTTGGGGATTTTTTTTCTTTAGCTTTTTTCTTTTAGATAAAAAAATAGAATAAACATCATATTTAATAGTGTTGGGGAGTATGTTACAGAACCAATAAAAAGCTGTAAAATTTGTCTTTTCTTCTCTCTACATTTTTAAAGATATAAATGTGTTAGATATTAAAAGATAGGGAAGATACCCCTTTTCCCTAATTGTCATTCCTCCATTTTTTTATAAGAAAAATTATTTCCCTTTTAGCTGATATTATCATGAGATTAGTGTTAATATCAACTTGTATAAAATAGTTTGATACCATTTAATGGTGGTAATGTTTTTAATACAGACAAAACATAGAAGATAATGATATATAAATTAATATCAACAGGATTGTGGTCTCCTCTGTATTTTTAAAGTATAAAATTCCCTCTTCAACTTCATGTTGTCTTCTTTCTTTCTCTCATGGTAAGTTAACTACACTAACTTTTCAGTTCCTTGAACCTCTTGTTAATTCCTTGAATCCTTGAAACTGTGGACCACATTAGGGTCTTTGCATATGCTGTTCTCTGTTTGCAGCTGTCTTTTCCTCCCACTCTTTGCTTTGCCAACTTCTGCTCATCTAAGGTTTTTGTTGGATTCTGTCCTATTCACTCTTCCCATGTCAAACTTCTCATTTATAGAATTTAACAGTTGGTAATTAGTGTTCATTTGAGTTCAGTTATTTAGCAAGTTTCCTCTTCAGACTTTAAATCCCATGGAGGTATGAGACTGTGTTTTGTTTTGTTTTGTTTTTCCACTGTAGGATATCCTGAACTAGATCTCATCCTCTCTGCTAAATTTATTATTGTGTGAAATAACGTATGTACATCCATGATAAACAGCCTGGCTTCCTTAAAGGATTGTCTTAGAGATTAAATAAATTAGAGCTTTAAAGTTTCAGATTCTGAGTGTCAAATGCTTTGTGCACCAACTGAGTTAAGAGTCCAGACAGTATTGATCTGTATGAGGAACTTTATTTCAGATTCTTCTCTTTCTTTCCCCCCTTCCCCTTTCTTCTTTAATCTTCTTGGGTTCCCTAGTGGTTGGAGTTTGGGAGAGGCTCACTGAACTCCCTGTGGGAAATAGTCTATTCTTAAAACTTTCTACTCTATAGTCTCTGTATTGATTGTTGTCTTTCAAGCATAATCGTAATCTTCAAAGTATAACCAATACCATAGAAGCCAGTTTAAATCCATACTCTCTGACTCCAAGCTACAGTTGTAAGAAACATTAAGTTGGGCTTTATCACCATAGGTTACAACTCTGAGTTCCCTATGTACCTGTTAAGCATCCTGGTCTGTGTTCCTGACAGTACTCTCAGGAAGAAGCTGTGTAGCTAATAGGGTTAGATTTGTTTGGTATTAATTTTGCCGAGTTCATTGCTCAACTGAACTTTCCTCTGATCAAGAGAGTATCCTTCTCAAACTCAGAAAATGTTAACTTTAAAGAGATTTGCTCTTGGGAAGTCTCTCCAGCTTCCAGCTTTATGCTCAGAGATTTTGCAGCTACCCCTTCACCCTACCCATTTCACCACCACCATCAACAAAATAATAACCTACATTGATAACCTCTTTTTATGCATCAGGCACCTCCTTGAGCACTTCAGCTATGTTATCTGTCACTGTTCCTTCTTACAACTATCGTGTAAATAGTGAGGTTAGTACCCTCATTATCTCCACTTATACACCCGACACTCAGGCAGAGAGAGGTTTAGTAATTCACACACAGCCAGGAAGTAGTAGAGCACAGATTTGAACCCTGGGTGTCCTTAGGAACAGTTTAACTTCTGACTTAAACCTTTTTGTTGTGTTTTTTTTGTTTTTTGTTTTTTTTTTTATTTTGTGGGATACCTCATCGTCTTAATGTATGCCATTCAGTTTGGATGCTACTGGGTACATGTTACCGTTTAAATTCAAGTTAATTCCAGTTTTAAAAAATAAAAAAGTTAGTTTCTTGTTTCCACTGGCCACATTTTAAGGGGTCAGGAGAGCCTCGTTTTTGACTAGCGGCTGCTGTATTGGATAGTATAGATACCGAGCATTTCCTGTGTCACAGGAAGTACTCTGGGGCAACACTGTTCTATGGTATTCACACACTAGTTCAAAGAATAGTGCCAACTTGGCGGAGAAGCAGGCAGCTACAGGTTGTTCATGAGTAGATGTTTTTGGGCCGAGACCTGGAAGTTCCAGATTCAGTGAATCCAGGGCAGGCCCTAGAAATGAATACATAAAAAAAAGCTACCCAGGTGATCCTTCCACCTCACCAGATCTTACAACTGGTGACTAGTCAGCAGATTAGCCTGTCTTAGAAAATTACATATGCCACCAGGCTGCAGCAGAGAGCTCCTCATTCCACTGCTTGTATATAGAAAAGCACTTCTCCAAAGCTACAGTAACTGATGACCTACCTGTACATAAAACGTAATAAAATGTGCATAAATGTGGAACCCTCTGATCTTCCCTCCCTAGTTAAATGTTGAAACAGAAAGTCAGTGTGTAATTTCAAAGTCCTCTTCATGTCTCTTTTAAGCTGAAAGCATTCTCAGCTCAAAATATGCTAATGGCTTTTTAAAATATTCATTTAGATAAACTGCCACATTTTTACATTTTCTAACTTTGCTATAATCAGGGTGAAAAACTTACACACCCAGCCACCTCTTGCAGCCTTCTCAAAAACACATTAAATTTCATTTCTTTGTGTTCTTATTCATTTCGTTCATTCAACACACATTTTTGGAGCACACGCAATGAAACAGGCCATGTTTTATTTACACTCTGGACGTGCAATCAGGAATCCTTGTGGAGTTGGTTCTAGTGTTGTACGTGTGAGCATGTGCTGTGCCTCTCCTGCAGTGGGGTATGGGGGAGAGGGAGAAAAAACTCCCAATCAGTGAGTAAGCTGTATCCCATGTAGGATGGTGATAAATGCTGAGATCAATAATAAAGCAGGTAGGGGGGATTGTGAATGCTGGAGGAGATATTGCAGTATTTAATAAGGGGTCAGAGAGTGTCTCACTGGAAAGTTGATGGTTATTGATGTCTTTGCCTAAGTGAAATATGTGTTTTCCTTAAAGCTTTCCCTAGTAGCCTCTGCTTCAAGAATAGCTGTTATTCGCATATCCCATAAAGGGAAATTAGGGGGTTATCTGAATGGTTCTCAATTTTCCATCTAGTCATTGCCATGGCAACTCTTTCAGTACAATCCCTGACTGCGCTTGACATCCCTTCCCTGGTGCTTTGGCAGATGCCTTCACATGGTGAATCCAGCTCGGTCTTGCCATGGTGACAAGACTGTAGTTTGTCGTGCTTCCAGCCAGCCTTGGGACTACAGTAGAGGGGAGGAGGTTAGTGAGCAGACCTGTGACTCCAGGCAATTTAAAAAAGCCTTCTTAAGAGCCAGAGACTTTTGAAATGTGCAATTAAAAATTGTATGTGTTCCCAGAGACCTTTTTAAAAAGACCTTTTAGATGTAGCTAACCAAAAATAACTTGCCTTCCTGTGTGCCAGCCTCCTAGTGCAGGGGTATATGGAGACATGGAGATTCTTTTCTCCTTTTTTTGGATAGCATTTTTGGTAGTAAAGTAATAGGGCATATGGGGAAGCTGTGTCAAGGGCAGGAGACAGGAAGTATAATAGGAGAGCTGAAAGAGTCTGAGCCCAGAATGATGTTCACTACTTTGGAATAATCAGGAAAATTCAATTGAGCTTCTCAATTACAGAGAAAGGCCCAAACTCAAAATAAAATATTGGGTTTGTGTATAAAATGTTGTTTGTGAATGTTATCAAGAGAATTCACTAAATGTTTAGAAGCTATTTAGCTGTATATGTGTTAATTTATTTTTAATGAGACAACTGATTTTGGACATACCTAGGCTATTTCACAAATTGTTAAATGATGCAAATGGACAGGAAAAATCAGTTGAATTTAGAATTCAATTCAAAATAGTGACTCCTTTTAATTTTTAAAATAGCGATGCTCTGTTTATTTATTTATTTATTTTTGGTTGTGCTGGATCTTCGTTGATGTGCATGGGCTTTCTCGCATTGCATCGAGCGGGGGCCTGCTCTCTAGTTGCGATTTGTGGGCTCCTTATTGTGGTGGTGTCTCCTGTCCTGGAGCACGGGCTCTAGGTTGTTCAGGCTTCAGTGATTTGTTGCATGGTCTCAGCCGTTGTGGTGCACAGGCTTAGTTGTGCTGGGGCGTGTACAATCTTCCCAGACACCCAGGCATGCGGGATGAACCCAGGCCCCTGCACTGGAAGGTGAAGTCTTAGAGAGTGTGTATTAGTCACTCAGTTGTTTCTGGCTCTTGGTGACCCTGTAGACTGTAGTCCACCAGGCTCCTCCATCCATGGGATTCCCCACGACAAGAATACTGGAGTGGGTTGTCATTTCCTTCTCCAGGGGATCTTCCCGACCCAGGGATTGAACCCGGGTCTCCTGCATTGCAGGCAGACTCTTTACCAACTGAGCCACAGGGAAGACCTCCTAACCAGTGGACAAACAGGGAAGTCCCATGATTCTCCATTTTTTATTTATATGAGTTATTCTTTGTGACCATACTATGTCTCCTGGTATCATCTGTTTATTTTCAGAATGAGTTTTCTCTTTGAAAAGTTATTGTGTAATTGACTCTACAAATGGGAGCCAAACTCAAAACAATACACTGGAAGCCATAGTAGAAAATATAATCTGTAACAAAACAAAAGACACAAAGCAAAGACCCACTCCATTTTTTTTTTGAAGGGCCTCATAGCAGATCAGTTGCTATCAAACTACATGAAACAAGACCAAGGATCTGTGTCAGACAGTGGACACCAATGTCATCCTTCTGTTATATTTTCTTTTGATCTTTGTGCTGACACACAGTGAACCCTAGCCCCCTCCTTACACTAAAGGGTCTGGGAATTCCCTTATAACTGAAATCAAGAAGGGCTTTATTGAAACACCTCTGTGTCCCCATGCCCCAGCACAGGAGTTTGGAGAGAGATCTCTAACTTGTATCATTTCTTATTTACTTCATCTTTTCACTCATGGTGACCTTCCTTCCACATCTTGTTTTGATGCAGGCAAACCCTTTTTTACACGAAACCCTTCAGAGTTGAAAGGCAAATTCATTCACACAAAGCTGCGGAAAAGCAGTCGTGGCTTTGGCTTCACAGTTGTTGGAGGGGATGAACCTGACGAGTTTCTACAAATCAAGAGCTTGGTCCTAGATGGTCCTGCCGCCCTGGATGGCAAGATGGAAACAGGTATGAGACACCACATGGTCTTCTGTGGTCAGGACCAGACAACACCATGATTTCTTGAGCTTGTCATTGTCCTTTAAAAACTTGGCGAATGAGCAAGCTTACTGTACTACGTAAATGTGTTCCCTGGTATAGATGAAAACCTTTGAAGCTGCTTTAACATTTTCCCTTTTGGGTAACTGTTAGGGTGCTGATGAGTATAGTAAAGGAGTAATTTACTAAAAATGCAGATCCATTTGAATGAATGAATTCTCAACTTGGTATTCTGCAGTGATTTTTTTTTTTTTTTTTTTTTTTACAAAAAAGCTCAAATGTTCTTTCAATGATCATTATACTCCCATTAGCAGGGAAGCCGGTAAATGCTACAAGAATGCCTTATTAGCATAAACAAAGTAGTAGCAGCTGTCTTTTCGTGCCTTGCAGTATCACCCCCTAATCCAATTTCAGTTCAACTTCTTACTGGTAGGATTTTATAGTATAAAATCGATAGACTTTCCTGGGCAGTGTTCTTAATCCCCAACTCTTTTGCAGGAGACGTAATTGTGAGCGTGAATGACACCTGTGTTTTGGGACACACGCATGCACAAGTTGTGAAAATCTTCCAGTCCATTCCCATCGGTGCCAGCGTGGACCTTGAACTCTGCCGAGGTTATCCACTGCCCTTTGACCCAGATGACCCCAACACGAGTTTAGTGACTTCGGTGGCCATTCTGGATAAAGAACCAATTATTGTGAATGGGCAAGAGACCTATGACTCGCCAGCTAGTCACAGTAGTAAAACAGGCAAAGTCAGCAGTATGAAGGATGCCAGGCCAAGCAGCCCTGCGGATGTGGCTTCAAATGGTTCCCATGGTTACCCCAACGACACTGTCTCTTTGGCTTCCTCCATAGCCACTCAGCCAGAACTCATAACTGTTCATATAGTGAAAGGGCCAATGGGTTTTGGTTTTACTATCGCGGACAGTCCTGGGGGTGGCGGCCAAAGAGTGAAACAGATTGTTGACAGTCCAAGGTGCCGAGGCCTGAAAGAAGGGGATCTTATAGTGGAAGTTAATAAGAAGAATGTGCAGGCCCTAACTCACAACCAAGTCGTGGACATGCTCATCGAATGTCCAAAGGGAAGTGAGGTCACATTATTGGTGCAACGAGGAGGTATGTAGATTTATTTTGTTTCATTTTTTTAAAACCTTACATCCATTGTTATATATACTGGTTATCAGGTGGCTCTTTGGGGCTTTCTAAATGTCTACTCCTTTAAGATCATTTTTATTTAAATACTGGGAAATGCATTCAAAATGCCTTCTGATTTCTCCAAATGCTAGCCTCTTTAGACTAAAGGTTATGTTTATACATTATGTGTTTATACAAAGGGCATGCACATGGGGTAATACTGTTGCTGAGAGTGGGATCCAGCTGCTCGAGACTCAAAAGCCAATAAAAATGCAAGGCTGGTGGAAAGGAAAATTCGCTTTGTTTTGGAGGCGGGCAACCTGAGGGAGGGTGGACTCATGTCCAGAGGCCGAGTCCCACCCGCCCCTCCCCCACTGACATTCAGTGGGCCAGAACTTTTATAGCAGGAGGAGGAGGTGTATAGGCAGAGAGAAGAGGCTACATGTGGAAATAGCACCGTCGTCTTAAAATTGGTCATGCAGCGGTCTGATCAGTGTCATCTTGATTGTTTCAAAGGCAGTTAGTTTTCAGTTCCAGGGTCAGTTTATTCCCGTTTCTTTGAGGCCGGTTCTCAGAATTGTGCCAGCTTATGTCATGGCTACATTCTGATCATCAGGTAGTTAGCTTATTCCATCTGATGAGGGTTTCAGTGTTTATAAAACAGCTCAAAGGATATGGCTCCAAATGCTATTTGTAGCCATTGAGGAAGACCTCAAGGTCCCTGATTTTGCTTACTGACTAAACTAATATTTTTTGGTTCTGTTTGATTGTTTTCATTTGCTTCTGCATTTTCTCACTTCTCCAATTAAACTTAATCTTTGACTAAAGTTTTTCTATGGACAAAAGACAGGCGGAAGACCTGGAGGGAAAGAACCATAGTATCCTGCTCTGTTTCAATTTCCTTTAAACGTAAATCAAACTGTGCCTTTTAAAACCCGTTAAGATTTGAAAACCTTTATCCTGTAAGTCTCCTGAACCTGGTCTGCACAGCATGCATGTGAAATGTAGCTCTTGTCCACTCTTCCAGCCTCATCTCACACTCCTCTCCCTTCCTCAGTGTGCTTGGCCACCTGGCTTCTCTGTGATGCCTTCAGTTCTCTAAGCCCTTCTGTCTCAGGGCCTTTGCACTTTCTGTTTCCATTGCTTGGAAAACTTTTCCCCAACTCTTCACTTGGCTGGCTCAGTCTCCCTCAAGTCTCCTCCTGAGAGAGGGATTCTCTGATTATTTCTCTAACGTAGCCCCCGCAATCCTGTGTAATCCCTGTTGCATCACTCCATTTCTTGTTAGCTTTTATCATAGTCATTATTATCGCAAGCCATTGTTTTGTACATTTTCTTATTTTTCTTTGTTGCTTTCCCTTTTTCATTAGAATCTAATATCCTTAAAGCCAGGGCCCATGTCTGCATGTTGACAGTTGTCCCTGGCATTTAACATAGTACCTGACTCCTGCTAGGTGTTCATGCATGAACAGATAATGAATGAATGGACACGTGATTATTATTTCCCTGGTGGGAGCAACAGTTCCGTGAATCATATTAAAAACATCTCAGCATACCTACATTTTGATGAAGTGGTTAAGAATCTCAGAGAAGTGAGGTATTCTAAATAAATCTTGAGACAGTTGGCTTTCTTCTTTTTCCCCTGTCAGCACCCCCATCCCCCCACCCCTGTCCCACCAGAACTTCCAGGACCTCACACTGAGAAATATTTCCTGGGTCAGTGTTTGTGGCCAATCTTGATTGATTACCCCCCACAATGGGCAGGAGATTGGTAGTTCCCCTGACTCTTGCCAACATGATGTGTTTATGCACAGAGTATTCTGACCCTCTGAAAAAAGATCAGGACCAGACTTCTACTTTCTCTCTGTTTCACTGAGATGGAAAAGCTTGTGTATGTTGCAACAGCGATGATCTTGGGCTCTCATGAAACTATGTGTTCTGTGATCAAAATGATTGGGGTTGTTGGAAGGGAATCCAGAATTCAGAACTGTCTTTGTGAATCACAGTGCTCAGTTCACCATTCTTAAACAGGTATAAAAGCCATTTGCACATTTTTTCAAAGAGTTATTTCTACCAATAATATTTTGAAGTGTCTTCTTGTACCCAGATCACTTGATTTCACAGATGTGTTTTAAACAGTGACCAAAATGTAACAGG
Source organism: Bos javanicus (assembly GCF_032452875.1). Classification (NCBI taxonomy): domain Eukaryota; kingdom Metazoa; phylum Chordata; class Mammalia; order Artiodactyla; family Bovidae; genus Bos; species Bos javanicus. Next base: position 35,972,912 of record NC_083889.1, read on the forward strand.
AAGTGACCTGAGGTTAAGGATGAGGAGGGGGAGAGGGTGGAGGATGGTAGTACCTGGCACTCACAAGCAGGAAAGCAGTTTACAAAGTGCTTTTCAAACCTACATACGCCTCTCAGGCCGTGTTTACCATGTCCCTGAAAAGGTAGGCAGGTACCAACCAAGAGCAGGATTGAGAAGTTCACCTGGATTCTTTGGTTTCCAGTCCAGTATTCTGCTTTACTTTGAATACCACTGATTTTTGCATATTTGCTGGTTTTAGTGGCCAGCAAGTTGGAAACTTGTAAATAGTTTTTGGTACATTAGGGCATCTCTGATTCAGCCACTGCTCATTTGACATTACAAATCACACTGTTCTCCTTCTTCATTTATTTGCCCCTCCATTTCTTTTGTCATTTTGTTCAGTTTTTCTTTTCCATTCAATTTAATTTTGAAGGGACGAAAAACAAAGTATCATTGTAATCTACTAAACCACGATGGTTAATGGAACCATTTTATAATGAATCTGCCCAAGCCAGCAAACAACTCATTATAAAAACATATCCCTAGCTGATTCACTTTGTTGTACAGCAGAAACTAACACAACATTGTAAAGCAATTACACTCCAATAATAAAATTTAAAAGTTTTTTTAAAGAGTGTACAGGGAAGCATGTTAAAGAATCTTAACCACAGCGAAATACAATGGAAATGATCAGACTATTCATCAATAAAGTATGGGTTAAAAATAAAATACCCTTGATTTCAAATATGTTTATTTTCTCTCTTAATTCCTCAGACCGTCTTTCAGTTAATGCCATTACATTATAACATTAAATTAACAAGAGAAGCTCCAGAATACATTACCACATTAGTCAAGATCTGCATAGTTTATTCCAGAACCTGAGTAATTTAAAATCACTGTAACATCAGCAGTCTTTAAATATGCTATATGCTTTGCATTTGATTTATGTATGGGATAGAACGTTTGTACATCTTCCCGTGGCAAGCCAGCACCAGCTACTATTAATCTTTCTAGAAAGCATATAAATATATTTGTTTCTGCCATATATCAGTTATTTGAATCAGGGCTGGCATTTTAATCATTCTTCTTGTATGATGGGAGTGTAAATGAGAAGGTTTGATGATCAATAAGGATAGCAGCTAGGTTAAATGAGAAAGCAAATGGCCACTTCACTGATTCTTTCTAATGAATCTCATTTGTGTCTTAACTCCTGGTAAGCAGATTGATAAACTCATTAAGTCCACACTTGGCTTGATTCTCAGGATTTTATATCTCAAGGATGGTACTTTCTGTGCTTTAAAGAAGTAGTCTTTCTACTTTGGGGCAAAACTTAGCTACATTTGCATTTTGGTTTTCACTCGTAGTCTCCTAAACTCATTTTTTATTTTTGTTCTGGTTGAGATCAGGTGTGTTTTGTTTTTCTTTCCATCTCCCTCCTGCCAACCTGAAAATAAGCAGAGGTTGAAATATTGTTTGTAAATTTCTGGAGACAGTTCTCTGGGTCAGGCTTGGGCTTGCTGGGGGTGTCCATCCATAGCTTGTCAGTTGGGATCGTTACTGATTTGTTTATAGGTGTCTTCTCCGTAAACAAGGCCGTGTCTGTGGCTAGCAGTCAAGTTCTATAAAGGGCAGCCCCTTCTTCCTTAGCCTGGCTTCCCATCGTCCCATGGCCAGTCCATTCCTCCTTCTCCCTCTGCTGTCCAGTCAGGAGAATGCCTTTTATTTTTCTTAATTTTTCACAGAGCATTTGCATTCAGAAGACCCATCACCTGACACCAGTGTGAGTCTAGAGTCTTTTTTATGTTTGGAAAATGGTGCTACAAGGTTATTACTATTGTTTTGAATAATTTTTTTTTAATTTACAAAAGATGAAGAATTTGTTTCATAAAGGTTTTTTACTTTAAAAAGGGATTATACTATATGTAGCATAACTACCTGTGCCCCCTGTGTATTTTGTGTATTTGGCTAATTTCTGCCTAGTAGGAAGTGCGATGCTTTTGAAGATACCATTGGGGGTGGAGTCAGAATACTCTTGTTTCAAGAGACAACTTGGAATATTTCTTGAAAGAGAAGAATGTGTGTTTTACTTTGACAGAATATGTGTATTGAAAAAGCTGAACTGAGAACTTCGCTGGTGGTCCAGTGGTTAAGACTCTGAGTTCCCAATGAAGAGGCCTGACTTCATTCCCTGGTCAGGGAACTGGATCCCACATGCCACAACTAAGATTCAGCGTGGCCAAATTAAAAAAAAAAAAGAAAGTACATATCATTTTGTGTTTGTTGTTGTTCGGTCACTAGGTCATGTCCGACTCTTTGCAACCCCACGGACTGTAGCGTGCCAGGCCTCTCTGTCCTATACTATCTGCTGGAGTTGGCTCAAACCCCTGGCCATTGAGTTCTTGATGCCATCCAACCATCTCACCCTCTGTCGCCCTCTTCTCCTCCTGCCCTCAGACCTTCACAGCATCAGGGCCTTTTCAACGAGTCAGCTCTTTGCATCAAGTGGCCAAAGTATTGGAACTTCAGCTTTGGCATCAGTGCTTCCTATGAATATTCAGAGTTAATGTCCTTTAAAATTGACTGGTTTGACCTCCTTGCAATCCAAGGGACTCTCAGGAATCTTCTCTAGCACCACAGTTAGAAAACATCAGTTCTTTGGTGCTCAGCCTTCTTTATGGTCCAACTCTCACATCTATCCATGACTACTGAAAAAACCATAGTTTTGACTGTAATGGACCTTTGTTGACTAAGTGACATCTTTGATTTTTATGCACTGTCTAAGTTTGCTACAGCTTCTCTTCCAAGGAGTAAGCATGTTTTAATCATCTTGTTTTAAGTGTTATTTAAAAGAAAAAGCTAAACTAGGGTTCCAGGAGTCTGCCTCTAGTTCAACCTCTGCCTGTAACTCCTCTATAACTCTGACTGGGTTACAACTCCTGCCCTGAGACTCATTTCTTTATCTTAAAAAAAAAAAAAGGAAAGAAAAGAATATTTTGAACTAGATCATCTTTAGGATAACCGCTCTAATTTTATGCCAGTACTTTCATTGACGTGTAGAGGAAAGAAAGATTTGAGAGTTGGATGATGCAAGTTTAAATTCCAACTCCTGCCTTTATTCCCTTTGTGACTTTAGGCAAGTCATCTGAAAAAAGTAGCACTTGCGCCAGTTCCGGACCTAGAAGCAGTCACGTGATGAGTAGTGTGTTACTGATCTTATCTAGTATCAGAAGCCCCTGAGTGTGGTAGCTTATTTTTTCTCTTTTTAAAAAGAGTTTTATCCTTTATCTGCAGAATCTTAATCTGAGTACACGATGTGCAGGCACCTGTGTTTTTTTTTTAGAAGCTCTACCAGCAATTCTGATATAAAATCAGAATTGGAATCAGTCTTAGGCTCCTGCCCTCCTGATTCTTTCTCATTTTGATTCTGTGACATATAAATGGAAGTTAAATAAGTTTATAAAGTTTAACAGTTGTTTTCATTTCTAAGTAATATTCTTCTAAAGTCTACTTTCTAAGCAACAGATTTCTCCATCTTTGCTAAGGTCCATTGCAGCTCCCAAATTTGATATTTTTCTACTTTAGAGGAGGTTAGAAAGGAGGACTTGGTCTCAGAGATGCTTCTTTTGAGCTCATCCCCCGAGTGGCTTTAGCTGATCAAAACGGAATTAGAAGTGATGCTTTGTTTACTGAGTGCTCTTGTCAGGACACTGAGTAATTTTAGGATCTGAATGTAAAGTAATGAAATGCTAGGATTCCTGGAGGGCAAGACTCTATCCAACTTGTACTTTTGTATCTCTGGACATCATGGGGAACCTGGTATGTAGTAAGGTCTCAGTTAAATACCAACTGGATAAATTTAACTTCCTCTGCAAGTCACATTAGAAAATTAATTTCTTAGCTTCACAGTCACTCTTCATAACTTCTGAAACATAAGAGAGAGATGTTAAAAGACAACAAATTAGGTATAAAAATGGTGGTAGTGATAGTAATGATCATGTTAAAAACATTGTTGGTTATACTATGTACCAGAATTGTTACCGTGGTACGAGCAATACATACACACTTAAATAAACCCCTTAGCATCCCGTTGTTGTGACCACAGTGGAAGCATCCATTTGGAGTGTGATTCTGAACAGGGCTCTGTGGGAAATGAAGGCAGTGATTGGTAGGGAGAGAAAAGGAATTGCTTTTGCTGTAGGTGTTGAGACTCCACAGTTAAATTTGCTTAGTATATAAAGCAAAAGGGAAATTTCTGGTTTAGTTGGTATGTATAAGACACTTCCTTGCTTAAAGCTTTTGTAATAAAAACACTAAACGCTTCCATAGTGTGCCAGGCTGACTTGGTTCTAAACATTTTACATGTCATAATTCAGGAGCCCTCTGAAGTGATTAAAACCTGGTTGTTGTTTAGTCGCTAAGTAGTGTCTAACTCTTTTGCGACCATGTGGACTGTAGTGCACCAGGCTCCTCTGCCCATGGGATTTTCCAGGTAAGAATATTGGAGTCGGTTGCCATTTCCTTCTCCAGAGGATCTTCCTGACTCAGGGATCGAACATGCATCTCCTGCATTGGCAGGCGGATTCTTGACTGCTGAGCCACCAGGGGAGCCTGATTAAAACCTTATCTCCCCTTTAATGATTTTTTAAATAGGAAATCATTTACATTTTTATTTGTTTATCTTTGGGGTCTTTATTGAATTTGTTGCAATATTGCTTCTGTTTTATGTTTTGTTTTTTTGGCCCCGAGGCATGTGGAATCTTAGTTCCCTGACCAGGGATCAAACCTACACCCCAAGAATTGGAAGGCAGAGTCTTAACCACTGGACCAGCAGGGTAGTCTCTACCTCCACTTAAGAGGAGAGGATCCTGAGGCCCAGAGAAGCTCACTGATTTACCCGGAATCACACAGCTGAATTTGAACCCAGCGATTCTACTTCCAAAGACAAATGTCTTACCCACTATGTTAAGCAGCCTCCTGGCTTTTAGATGAGAAGCTCCAATACCGTAACTGTTGAGCAGTACGCCTTATACATAAAGGAATGAATGAGGTCTGAAGTCCGTGGCAAATTAATGCAACTTAATTTTCATACAAATTAATGATGATATTTAGTTGATTAAATCGTCATCGATCCACATAGGGAAAGCAATATCTAATCTCATCATCCAAGCACATGATTAGCATTAGCTCTTCTTTGTGTGTGTTTTTCCTCTGTCTGAAACGATGTAGAACCATCATAATTAGAACTGCAGTGAGCTGTGCCCTGCCTCAGAGTTAAACCCCAGTTATCTGGCGCCTCTGTTCTCTTTGCCCTCTGGTCACGGACTGGAGAATGAATTGCAAATTGCACCACTTAAGGTTTGACTGCCAGAATCTCTTCAGTTGAGCTGCAGGGCCTCGGAAAGGAAAATTCAGGTTGCTGGCTGAGTGATACCCTAATAGAGGTGGAGAGTCCTGTGTATTCACATCAGCACAACCCATCCCGTCCCCCTCCTCTGTCCTGTCATCCTCCCCTGTCTTCCCCGGCCTCTGCTATCCATCATGTGGCACCTGGCCTTGACGTGGCCTTGCAACAGGTCTCGAAGCTTCCTGTAGTCCATTCTCCAGCTAGAGTGATTTAAAGTCAATTGGCTCCAGTCACTGCTAGTGTCAGGATGACGTCCCATCATTCAGAGGAAACTCCAAAGTCCTGTGTCACAGCCGAGAGCTGCTGTTTTTTCTGTCTGTGTATTTCTTCTTGCAGAGAGCCACGGGGCTCTCTCCCTGCTGTCCTTCAGGCTTCTGCTCTGACCGCTACATAGCAAACAGTGTCCACCGCCATCATGCTCTGCCCTTTCCTCCGTGAGAGCAAAGACTGGGTCTCAATCACGATTGGATCCTCACCACCTAAAATTGTGCCTGGCACATTGTAGGTCTTCAGAAAATTCTCTATACTGAAAGAAAAATAGAAATTAATGCCAGGCCATTTGTTTTCATAAGTCCTCATCATCTTGGACAGAACTTTCTGGGATGAGCGCTTATCATTAGAGCTGGGAAGATGGGCAGCAGGAGATGGACCACCTCAGAAATCACAGAGCATGAAGGTGACCTAGCCTGACTTCCAACCCAGGCTTCTTGGCCTACAAAACCCATCCCTCTATCATGGGCTGTTCTAAATGGTAAGGGAAACATGGTAGAAATGAACTTATATACAAGATAGAAATAGACCCACAGACAGTAGATAACAAACTGATGGTTACCAAAGGGAAGGGATAAATTAGGAGTTTGGCATTAATAGATACACACTGCTATGTATATAATAGATAAACGACAAAGACCCACGGTATAGCATAGGAAATGTTTTATAATAACCTATAAGAGAAAAGAGTCTGAAAAATATTACACACACACATACACACACACACGTGTGTGTGTATGTGTGTGCTTAGTCACTCAGTCATGCCTGACTCTTATGTGACCCCATGGACTGTAGCCTGCTAGGCTCCTCTGTGGGATTTTCCAGGCAGGAATTCTGGAGCAGGGTGCCATTTCCTACTCGAGGGGATCTTCCCGACCCAGGAATCGAACCCATATTTCTTGAGTCTCCTGCATTGGCAGGTGGATTCTTTACCACTGCGCTACCTGGGAAGCCTGTGTGTGTGTGTGTGTGTGTGTGTGTGTGTGTGTGTGTGTGTATGTAACTGAATCACTGTGCTATGTACCTAAAACTAACACAACATTGTAAATCAACTCTACTTCATGTAAATAAATAAATGACAAAGAAATACATTACATGACAGTGAATCATGGTCCAATTAAACCTGTTCTCCAGGTCCAGTGCAGTTGTTACTATCTACATGTGGCTATTTAATTAAAGTTAAATACAATGGAAAATGTAGTCTGATGGACCACATTTCAAGAACTGAAGAGCCATATGTGGCCCATGGCTACCATATTGGACAGTGCAGTTTTAGAATCTTTGCATCCTCGTAGAAAATGCTGTTGGACAGTGTTGCTTTAGAGATTTTGATTATTTTGCCCTCAAAAGTGCTATGTTGATTATCCTTCATTTTACCTTTTCTCTTATTTTTAATGCCTTTTAAAGCAGAAAAATATGAAATTGAAGGCAACTTCATGGTTAATGTACTTCTTTTATACAGATGATAATAATAATAGGTCCTATTTATTAAATTCTTTCCATGTGTAGGTACTGCTCTCAGCTGTCTACATGTGTTAACTGGATGTTAGGGGGTCACAAGGAATTGAGACTCAGAGAACATGAAACACTTGAAACATATTAGCGCTTGGGCGATCTGCTGTGTTCCAGTCCTGAGATAGCTTATCAGCTTTTAACCTGGCCAGGAAGCATCTCATGTGTTATACTGGACTGCTGTTAAGGAGTTTAATTTACATTATTACATTATGTAAAGTATCTTTACCCCAAAAAGGGAAGAAACTTTAACACAAGAAAAATTCACCTTAAATTCTTATATATAAAATAGTTATACTATCAGCAATTTACAGTTGGTCAGACCTCTACTTAAAAAAGGAAGGTGTAGATGTCATCTTGGTGTGTTTATCTGGTTTGGTACCTCAAACTAATTGACCTCCCCGCTTACCTGTGATGCTTGGTTTTTCTAGTAATTTTGAAAGTCAAGTCCTCTTATTAAATCCAGTGTGCTACCTAATAATTTCTTAGTGATTAAATGTAAACTTAATGTACCAAGTTATTTGCTTTTGTGCATTATTTATTATAAATGTATATGTGATTTATAATCTTCATTAAGGAGTGGTGACGTTGTCTCCCCTTTCTGGAAGAGTGTAGGAATTTCAAGTTAGAATTATTGCATTGGTCTGTGGGCTGTAGAGAAGGCAATGGCACCCCACTCCAGTACTCTTGCCTGGAAAATCGCATGGACAGAGGAGCCTGGAAGGCTGCAGTCCATGGGGTTGCTAAGATTTGGGCATGACAGAGCGACTTCACATTCACTTTTCACTTTCATGCATTGGAGAAGGAAATGGCAACCCACTCCAGTGTTCTTGCCTGGAGAATCCCAGGGACGGGGGAGCCTGGTGGGCTGCCATCTATGGGGTCGCACAGAGTCGGACACGACTGAAGCGACTTAGCAGCAGCAGCAGCAGTGGGCTGTAGAATACTCATTCTACCTGCAGGTCTGCATTTAAATGTCAAGAGGTTCTTTTGTTTTCCCTTTTGGGGGGACAAATTCCTAAACATTGTGGGCCAGGCATTGTCTAGGTGCTGGGAATGAAACAGATCATCCACAAACCAAACAAGTTTACTGCAGATTTCACGACCCTTTTATTCTACAGGAAGGAGAAAAAGGGCAGAAATATTCAGATGAGCAAGAAAATATCCAGAGAGAAGTGCTGTGAGGAAACTGGATGAAGTGGTGTGGGAGTCACAGAGGAGTAGGGCTGCTTTCAATTAGGTGACAAGATTTGAGTGACCCCAAGGAAGGAAACAGCATTCCAGGAACAAGGGACAGTTAATGCCAAGGCCCCAAGAAGGAACTAGAATGGGGGACAGTGTGGCTGAAGAAAGGTGAGCAAGGGGAGTGGTGATGAGCTTCAGAGACCAGCACCCAGGGTCTAGAATTTGGATTTTATTTTTTGTGTGATGTCTGGTTTTAAGAAATGCAAGGATGAGATCTCGTTAACATTTTAAACAATCCCTCTGGCATATTTGTCAAGAATATATTTTAGAGGAATTGATGTGGAAGGGGAGACCCAGTAGGGCCATTGTGGTGGTTGGAGAAGGGTGTTTGCAGTGTAAACTCTTGTGATGGCCATCGAGACAGAAGGAAGTTGGGGGTCGGGGGTGGTGTTTAAGGAGTGTTAAGGAGTGCTCAGGAGAGTTGACAGCACTGGGTAGGTTGACTCAAGATAAGGCTTGGCCAACTCTTGTCTCTGAAGGACCAGATGGTCTGTATTTTCACTTTGTGGGCCACATTCTCTGTTACCACTACTCTCCTCTGCCATTGTAGCAGATGACGTGAACACAAATGGATTGGTTGTGTTCCAAGAAAACATTATTTGGTCCTGGGGCTACAGTTTGCTGAGCCCTGCTGAAGAAGGAAAGGAAAGGAGAGGAACCAGGAATGACCCCCAAGTTTCTTGCTGGGGCAGGTAGATAGACAGAGGGACCATTTGTTGAGATGTGTGTACTGAGGTAGGAGTGGATGGGCCTTGAACTCAGGCATCAAGGGTGCCTTCTCAGACATGGTAACTGTGAAATGCCCATCTGACATCCAAGTGGAGCAGAAACACAGGCAGTTGTCTGGGACCTGGAGTTCATTACTGGCAAGTTAGGACAGGCGAGATAAACACTTAGGAGCCATTATCTTAGTAAGTTTGCTGCATACCACAAGCCATGGCCTGTTACTAGGTCCTGAAACTACTGTACTGGGCTATGACCAGTGTTTTTCTCAAAAGCAAAATAAAATAGAAACAGTAATAATATGTCTTCCTCAGTAAAGATAAGCACATGTTCATGAAACTTTGACTTATATGTGTGCATACACATATACACTCACATATGAACACATGTATGTATGTGTGTGTCAATCTGTTACCAAGTGCATTTCTCACTGTGGATTATGTTCACTACCATTTGTCAAACACACATGTAGATAGTATATAGAGCCATGAGGGTGAATGAAATTAGGAAAAGAGTAGAAAGGAAAGAAAGAGCCAGGACAGAGGCCTGGGGCACATCATCTTGCAGGGATCAAGCTGAGGAAGAGGGACTGGTAACGGAGATCATGGGGCACCCAGTGCAAACAGGAAGTGTGGTGTTACGAGTCCCAGAGAAAAAAGTATCTCAAGTGTATTCCTTCCACATCAGGAAGTGGAGGCATGTGAGGGTGGAAACATTGTGTGTGGCATTGGTCATCTCTGAGAGCAGAGTTCATGATGTGTCTATAAGCAGCAGCCTGGAGTGGGGCATAGAAGGCAGGAGTGGGGTGGGGATTTGATCAAGTGGTCCAAGAATTCTCCCTGTGAAATGGAGCAGAGAAAAGAGCTACTGGCTAGAGAGGTCGAGAGGGCTGTGCAGTTGAGAGAATTTGCCTTGGTTTTTTACATGGGAGACCGTGCAAAATGTATGTCGATAGAAACAACCCAGAGGATAGAGAAACTGGATATGCAGAGGAGAAAGGGGCATCATTGTAGGAGTGAGGGCTTTAAGAAGGGAAGGAAGTAGGACCCAGCGTCAGAGAGGAGGGGTTGGCCTTTCGAACTGTATTTGTAAGTTGCAGAAAACAGAACTAGATTTGGTGACTCCCTTTTCTCCTAAAATTAAGCTAGTGAAATTTCTGTGTATTTGAGGTTTTCTGTTTGTAGAATCAGTTGAGCTTATATATTGTAGCTGTTCTTCCTCTCTCTTTCGCATCCTTGTTCTAAACTGGTGACAAGCCTTTTTCCAGTTGACCCATCGTGTAATCGAGGTCTGAGTGCATTCCATGTGCACAGCCCTAGGATAAGGGGAGAGGAACCAAGGTACCCGCAACCCAGATACAGAAACAAGACTAACCTGTGAATGTAACCAGCAGTAATCTGTAGTCTGAATCTGTGCCTACAGATTGGGGTAAGAGGTGCATCAAGGAGGAAAGGGGTGACAAATGGCACCTTTTAAATGACATGAGGCCACAGCGGAGTGTCTCAGCCTCAGTACTATTGACATTTAGGGTCAGATTTTTTTTTTTTTTAATTGGAGTTTAGTTGATTTACCGTGTTGTGTTACTTTCAGGTGTGTAGCAAAGTGACTTGGTTATACAAGCGTCTATTCTTTTTCAAATTCTTTTCCCATAGAAACCATTATAGAGTACTGAGTAGAGTTCCCTATGGTATACAGTAGGTCTTTATTAGTTATCTGTTTTGTATATAATAGTGTGTATATGTCAATTCCAGTCTCATAATCCCCGCCTTCCGCCCCCACACTTAGGGCCAGATAATTGTTGCAAGGGTTCATCCTGTGCGTTGCCAGATGTTGAGCAACTTCCCTGGTCTCTGCCCAGTGTGTGCCTGCCTCCACATTCCCTCCCCGAATGTCTTCAGACGTGACAGATGACCAATGGGAATGGGACACAATTACCATTTGCTGAGAACTACTAGTTCTACTAGTAGTTCTACTAGAACTACTACTGAAGTACCTGAAGAATTGAGAGTTGTGAGTGGGTGGTCCATGAGTAGTATTTGGCATGACCCACTCATGTATTTTTTAGTAGTCTCTTTAAAAAGTATTTTTAAATTTACATGCCTTTGGTTGGTGCCAACAATTCCAATTTGCCACAGCCTGCCATTTCCTTTTTTATCCCATCTGGCCTCACACACTCCTGTGCTTTTCCTGCCCACTGCTCATACACAGTGGACTTTGAGACCCCAAAACAGCATGTGTGCAGGCACTGTGAGGAGGACCTGTTTCCTAGGAATTTCTTTTTACCATCCTTATCTCAAAATTTCAGGAACTGGCTGCTTTTCTTTTCTTTTGGATTTAATTTATACTTTTTTTTTTGGTGACAAAAGAAAGATGACATCCTCAGACTTTTTTTTTTTTCTTGACATTGAAGTTTATTTTCTTCCTTTACTTGGGTTCTATATGAAAATTAGTTAGTGATCACCTCTTTGGAATGGGGGCTGTGGTGTGAGAGGCATCTGATACAAGAAACATTATGTTGGTTTTTTAAATTACTATTCTCCCTTATTTGATACTAGTTTTGTGACCTCACTTCATTAAGCTTCTCTTTATTGGAAGAGGTATCTTCCTAGCCTTTCCTCTAAGCATTTTGCAGTTCTGAACATTTTCAAAACAGTTATTGAGGCAGAGAGTTTACTCAGGGTAATATTTTTCCACCTTCCTTCATTTTCCTTAAATTAAATCACACATTCTTTACCACCATCTGGAGTTAAGTGTCTGCTATGGTTTTTATTGAGTCTGTCTTTGCATTGCACCTGCAAATTTTAAAACATTCCCCAACTTGTATCCTGCCTGGTATTTCACATGTTTGTATTCCTGCTCAAAGATTAGTCATGTCCTTCGTTTATGAACATAATCCTTTTTGGTTCCGAAATCATGTTGGTAGAATTTTAACATCTTTGAAAATAGCACTGGGTCGTTAGAAGTGTTGTTTCCACTGGCAGCGTGGAACCTGCCTTTTTATATGCCAAGTTGCTGCCTGGGTTTATGTGACAATCCTGTTTAGTGTGTGTGTGTTTCTAATGTTCTTGATGTGTTTCGTTTCTCACCACACGCAACAAATGCTGTTCAGCCTTTCTTTTATGCAGTGGGCTTTCAGCACTGTGATAATCTCTCATTATAGATGAATGACATGTGAGTAAACATCTAAAATACAGTGTGGTTAATCATATCCTCTCCATTTCCTTATGCTCAGTTCTTTTTCTAGAAATTCCATTTAGCATATCACCTTTGCCATGAAAACTTCTCATATCCTAGTTTTGTAATTTTAACACTTGAGGCAGAGTTATTCAAAAGATACTTTTGCACTGTATCTTTTGTTTTTTCAAAAGTTTTAAATTTTATTTTATTTTTAAACTTTACAATATTGTATTAGTTTTGCCAAATATCGAAATGAATCCGCCACAGGTATACCTGTGTTCCCCATCCTGAACCCTCCTCCCTCCTCCCTCCCCATACCCTGCCTCTGGGTCGTCCCAGTGCACCAGCCCCAAGCATCCAGTATCGTGCATCAAACCTGGACTGGCGACTCATTTCATACATGATATTGTCTTAGGATAGCAGTCAAAATAGCTAGGAAACTGCAGCGTGGAGCAATTTTAAGATCCTGTAATAGAGGGAATTCCTTTCCTCTCAGGTGTTGGGTATCAGCATGCCTTATTCAGCCACCTGTTTTGTTTTGTCTTTTGATATGGTTTGTTTATTTATTTGGCTGTCCACGTCTTAGCTGTGGCCTGTGTAATCTAGTTCTCTGACCAGGGATCAGACCCAGGGCCCCTGCATTGGGAGCACAGAGTCTTAGCCACTGGACCACCAGGGAAGTGCCTTCTGTTTTTATGAGACATTTATTTTAACAGTTGGTGTGTTCAGGGTCCATGGCATGAGGAACCCATCAAAAAAAACCCTATATTTTAAAAATCTTTCTTATGGTTGCATAATACAAAGCAGTTTATTTTAATCATTTGGAGACAGTTGGAATTAGATCTATGCTTCCTGAGATATTTATATTGTTTCTAAACTGAAGAATGTTCTCTGTGATTACTTTTGCCATAGATACCAATGACCAAAGTGGGAAATGTTTGTGTCGGAAAAATAATAACAGTGCACATGAATTCATGGAGTCTTTGTTTTTGTAGTTTGCCCCTGCAAAATAACTGTCACTTTGACTTTGGTGATGAAACAGGAAGGTGCAGTTGTTTTTTTATCCCAAAGTTTCTCAAACCGGGCCCTATTGATATCATGGACCAGGCAGTTCTTTGTTAGGGGGGCTGCCCTGTGCATCATGGGATGTGTCACAGCGTCCTTTGCCTCTGTCCTCTAGATGCCAGCAGCACTCTCCTCCTCCTCCCCAGCAATGATACCCGACAGTGTATTCAGACATGGCCGATGTCCACTGAAGGGCAGTAGCAACCTGGAATGAGACTCCTTAGACACCCTTTATTTTTACTTCTTGGAAATGGTGTCTTATTTTTTTTTTAAGATGTAAATGGAATTAGTTTATGGACTTTTGTGTATTGAATTTGGATGGAAGAGAGTTCATGGGAGAAGTCCCCGTTCGTTCTCAATCGTTGCTTCTATATTGATGCAATCAGCTGCATCGATCAGCTCACTGATGGAAGTGACCCATTGGCCCACATCATGTTCTCCGTTCAGTCCTCCTCTCTGCCACTTGCCAGCAGTTCTGCCTGGGCCAGCCATGGGCAATGTCCCTGAGCCTCGCACTGTCATCCGAAATACAAGGGGATCTGTACCTTCCTCAGTATTTCAGTGAGGATGGAACGAGACGAGGACTCGTCTTACTCACCCTGCGGCCCGGTCCTGATGGAGGGTTGACTGCTCTGTATGATTGGATGGGGCTTCAAGCCATCCAGGAGAAAGAGGGTGGATGAAATATTCAGGTGGTCCTCCCGTTTTCAATACTTCAGGAGAAGTTTTCTGGGGGAGAGACAAGAGAAGGCAAAAAAGAGTCACCTCAAGAAAAAATGTGGCCAGAGATGTTTCTTATTCTACTCTGTGATGACAGTGATTTTCAGTAAACAGTGAAATGAGAATAAAGCAGGATAGAGAAGTAGGTTATTCGTGAAGTTTTATAAGCTCTCAAAGACTCTCTTTGGGAGATTATATTCCTCTATCTTTTTTTTTTTTCTTTTGAAGTATCCTTTTACTTACGGAATAGTAGTTGGTTGTTACCTTTCCACCCCCTTTTTAATGTTTCTAGTTTGCAAAATAAGGAATTGGCACTTTGTGGTCAGTTGCTCAAATCCATTTAGTGAAAAATTGCTGGTTCCTAAAATCTGAAATGCAGGAATCACTGCTGTAGAAAAGGAGGCTGTCAGGATGTTAGAGCAGAGGAAAGGAGGTGGGATTCTTGGAAGTAATGTATGAGTGGGGAGTCTAGAATCCAAGCCACAGGAAGAGCAGTGGGAACCTCCTTGGTCTTAACCAGGGCTTCCACAGTCTCTTAATTTAGGGAGAAAGTGAGTGAGAAGTTCAAGGCCAGGGGTGGATTCATCTGTCTGCCCTGTGTTGCCCTTGCAAAATACTACCTTTATTGGTTAGACTCTTTCAGAAATTCTTTCGTCATGTATAAGTTATTAAGGTAACTCAGAGAATGTTAAATCCAAAAGCTAGAGAAAAATTGGATGAACTATACACATTCATGATGCATGAGGCATGCCAAAATATCTGTGGCTAATTCCGCGTATATAAAAGAGTGTCAAAAACTTAATGATAGCTTTTTTAAAAAATCCATTTTCAGTGGGTCCGTTTGCATTAAGTTCTCCCTCTGCATTAACTCTAAACCTGATTAGAGCTTTATTTACTAAGAAAAAAAAAAAACTGCCAAAATCAGATAGGGGAGGGAGCAAAAGGATTCTGGCATTTGATCTCCACCATGAGAAATGTGTTGAGTGCCTTCTTCAGTGTAAATGCTTACTGGGGATCATCTGTGTCATTTCCAATATGAATTTATGCTACTTACTCTTCCTTGCCATAAATGGAATGTACTTCTTGAAGGCAAATGCCCTGTTGTACATCTTGTTCCCAGCTGAAATATTTCATTAAAAGGACTTGCAGTCCTTGAATTTCCCTGCATCTTAAATGTACTTGACCTATAAAAGTTCTTTCTAATTGAGATTCATCCTGAGTGGGGCATTATGTGTGTTGGGGTGTGTGTGGGTGAAACCGATTCCCATATTCTGCCTTTAAGCAAATCCAATTCGCAAAATGAGTATTGACTCACTGAAACCTGCAATCTAATAGTTGAACAAAGCATGAGCTTCTACTGCTTCCCATGGCCGTATGAAGCAGCTGTCATTAGAAATTGACAAAGTCAAGGTAACAGCTTTTTTCCCTCTGCAATTCACATAATCACTTAGACCAGGGCAGATATTGTTTCAGCAAGAGGATTTTGAAGACATTTAATATCTCCATGGGAGAAGAATGGGGCTGCTCATCATATGTCCTTTGCCCGTTGGAAAAACATGACCCGTTAGTAAATGGCTCTTTGGGTCTGACTGCCAGACACTTTGAATAATGCAGTGCTATCGGACTCATAAGTTGGATCTCCTTGCCTTTGTTAACATGACCCATGCTTTCCAAAAGCTAATATGATTTTCTAAATTTAAGAGATTGGAGTCAGGTTTGATACAGTGCCAGGGGTGGCTTCCGTCGCAATTAAGCAGTTTGGTAATGAAGTTAATTGAAATGGCTGAATAATAGGTGCCCTTACAGAGCAGACGGGAAAATTGCCCTCCTATTTGGCAAAAGTACACTGTGACAGAAAAGTGATTGTCACACCCAATCAAGGCTGTTAAAACTGCTCAAGAGATTCATGGATTTGACGAAGAAAAGAACGTGAAATAGTTTTCATCCTCCCGTGTTTGCCTTTTGTCAGGAAGGGTGAAGCATTTGGAGCTTTTTAACTCAGTGTTGTCATAAGAAGTTGCTTTTCTAAGGAAAGGGATGAAGCTGTCCTTAACTGAAAATGTGTTTAGATTCTCCAGGAGTCCCTGAGAACACACTCCTCTGATGAGACCAATAACTGTCAGGCTTGGGGTTGCTTTGTGAGCCTCCTGTTAATCCTGGGACTTGAGCGATTCCCATTCGTTGTGATAAGGAATTTAGAACACCAGGTGGCACAGTGGAACCTTGCTCTCCGCGCAGAGGGAGGCAGCGGTGAGTCAAGCTGAGCCTGGCAGCTCACCAATAAATCAAGGAGCAGCCCAAGGATCAAGAGCTGTTAAGCAGTCACAGCAGAGATGATGGTGATCAAAAGAAAGGCCAAGTCGCCCTCCCCTTTGCCTCATCAGCTCTTCTTGCAACTCTCAAGACATTTACTCACTTTCTGAGTTCCCAGCAATCATGCATTCATTCCAAAGATACTTGTTGAACTGGGACCAGATACCCTCAAGGGCTGGGGGACTAACTTTAGTATAACATGCAAAGTCCCTGAAACAGAGACAATAAACAAGTAAATGGTAATAAACAATATAAACAGTAAACAAATAAATATATAAGTCACAGGGTCTATGAAAACAAACTGAGCTATGTGAATATAGTGGGACAAGAAGGATCTTTTCTTCTGCTGGCCAGGGTTCCTAAATAGCTTCTCTGAGGAAGTGACATTTGAGGAGAGCCCTGAGTAATGGGAAAAAGCTGCCCCATGTAGATCTGCAGGAACAGTGTTCCAGACAGAGGGAACAGCCAGTGAAAGTGCCCAGAGGAATGAAAGGAAAGAGCCCAGAAGCCGAGAGAGTGCACCTCTGGCTGTGGTGCATGGTCAAGGGGAAGAGTGGTGGGATTTAAAGAAGCAAGCAGGCTCAGAGCAAGGAGGGCTTTGTGGGACACAGAGTTTGTGTTTTGTTGAAACTGTGTTGGGAAGCCACAGGGATGTGTAGTCAGGAGTCCATGTAATCTGATTTATGCTGTAGAAAGATGTCTCTGGCCTCTTTGTGGACAATGAATTAAAGTGGATGAAGAATAAAACAGGGAGACCAGGTTTTTGGCCCTTGTGGTCACACAAGCAAGAAAAGGTGGTGGCAGTGGAGATAGACAGATGTTTCAGAATACATTTAGAAGATGGACATGGTAAGAAAGATAAATAAGCCTCAAGAAGGGCCTCAAATTTTAGAGGTTTGAGGTCTAGTAAGGTTAAGACTGGAGAAGGCAATGGCACCCCACTCCAGTACTCTTGCCTGGAAAATCCCATGGACAGAGGAGCCTGGTAGGCTGAAGTCCATGGGGTCGCTAAGAGTTGGACACGACTGAGTGACTTCACTTTCACTTTTCACTTTTCACTTTCATGCACTGGAAAAGAAAATGGCAACCCACTCCAGTGTTCTTGCCTGGAGAATCCCAGGGACAGGGAGCCTGGTGGGCTGCCATCTATGGGGTCACACAGTTGGACGTGACTGAAGCGACTTAGCAGCAGCAGCAAGGTTAAGACTGGGGATACCCTCATAGATCTCATACCTGGTCCTGTGTCCAACTTACATTGCTAAAAATAGGCAGGCAGGATAAGAATCATCCTCAAGGTCATAATCCTGAAGAAAAAGATTCTGGCATGTATTTTTTTTTTTTAACCTAGAAACATCTCAGCACCAATTACAGTACTATTTGTGATAGGTTTCCCTTTGGGCCAGTGACCTTAATTTAAAATAAGGACTCACACAGCATCCTGTTTTTCACCCCAGGAAAGGAATCCTTATCAGTTTTTTCTTTCAGTGAGCTGTTTTGGGCTATTGTTTCATGATCCCCCCATATACTTTATGCAGCTGAAAGTCAAACTTAACTTTGGAGGCACTGCCCTGGAGACAAGTTTTCTCTCCTATCCCTTGGAGACCTTGATGAACTATTGGTAAGGAGAATGGGTGTAACAGGGCCAACCCTTAAGCATTTGTTCAACAAGTATTTCAGATTTGAAATATAGGTGGTAGGAAAGCCAGCTGGGTAGTCCTCCTTGGAGGCAGAAGCATTTGTAAACTAAGGTAAGATCTTATGCCCAAATACCCATATTAGAGACATTTCCAGTCCACATTGAGAGGTTTCCGGGAACCACTTGAAAAACTGGGTTAATTCCATTGTTTTAAGTAGATCTTGGTAGGAATATTCCCTAGAGAAGAAAGATTGGTCCTCATAGTACACCATGAGCAATTAGTGGACTTTATAAGTTGACTGTTTAGTTACTTTTCTTTTCCTACCTGGAGAGATGGTGCCACAACCCACTCTCCTTCTGACTCTCTCCATTTTTTTTCCCTGTTGTTTTCCCAATAGCAATAACAACAAAAATCTGTTACCAAGTAGTGTCAGAATGCATTTTCAAGCTAGAAAAAAGCAGAAACTTTTAAAAGTATATCACAGGACTTGGTGTCCAGGCAACCTATTAGTTATATAGCTTAAAAGACTGGCTTCATTGCCTTCAAATTAGAGACCCAGATTATTAGCATGTGTAGCTTTAGATGGCCAATGATTTCCATACTGTGACTTGGAGTAAAATATCACAGACATCTTAGGGATTTGATTGACCATACATGGACTCTCATGCTGTTTGTAGAAAGGAAGCTCTCTTTCTAGATTCACGTTACAATTATGGGTCCAAGATACCTCTACCCATTGACCTATAGGTTGATATTCATATATTCCATGAAGCTATGTGCCAAATTTGCTATGAATACATTTTGATGCACAAACACTGTCATTCTAATCACTTCACGATGGGCTACGGTCCAAATAGATGAAGCACCTTTAAATGAGACTGTACAGTTCAGTGTTTAAATGCATAAACTTGACATTAGACCAGATCTTCAGACCACTGCTCACCTAACTGTGTGACCTTGGCCATGTTATTTACCCATCACTGTCTCAATATTCTCATCTGTAATCACAGAGATGCTATTAGTACTTGGATAACAGTTATGAAGAATAAGTGTATGTCCGAGGCAAGCTCTCAGTTCTTGTTATTTTTGCATTTAGCTTACTTTTAAAGACCCCCTTTGTGTTTACTTCTTAACAAATAGGAAGCTGAGTCAGAGACCCTTCAAAGTGTTTTTTATATTTTCAAAAGTCAACAGTAGGACTATCCATGTTACTTCAGTGACACTCTATCTGAAGTGACCATTTATCTTTCAAGAATTGCACGAGGACAATCCATCCATCTTACCCAGATTTTGGAGCAGCTCAAAGTATTATTGACTCTGGGTCTTTCCTCACCTGTGCCAGTTCAAGGCTTATGACTTTGAGGTGAAAGGCCCTGTAAACCATTAGCAATCACCAGCCTTGCAAGCCATTTATTTCTCTTCAGGACATATTTATTAGGCTATATGTACTGTGTAATTGAAGCAGACTTCTCCATGGCTGTAAAGTTGTACAACTGTATTCTTAATCTTCCTAACAAAATGCCACCTGACGTAGCATTGGGAGCTCACTTAGTCCAAACGTCAGAAGTCTAAGCATCTCTTTAAATTATGGTGGCTGTACTATTTAATAATGACCATTATGAGGTCCCCAAAGGAAAGAATGTCTTCATCTTTTTAGAGACATTGAGTCTGATGCTCCTGTTCTTGGCAGCTGGTATCATATTTGCTTTGAAAAATTATGCTGCAGGGTTGATGATGGTATTTGGCTAGAAGAAGGAGATAAAAATCAAACATAGCTAAATTAGTACCATTTTTCATTTTGCTTTATGGATTCAGTTTTGTGATACATTGTGTTTATAAGGTCCTTCAGTGGAAATGTACTCTAGTTTTAACTTGGCATTGAGTTTATGCTGGCACACTAACTTTGTTTGAAGGGACGGTAACTTTTTAAAAAAAGGTCATCATTATTATTCAATCAGGAATCAGTTATTGCATGTTCCAACGTCTTGACCTCATGTTTAGGTGCTTCAGTGGTCATTGTCCCCTCTGCTCCCTTCTTCACATTGGATTTGCTTTTTTCTCTCATACTTCCAAGAGCAGTGGAGCTCCCTCTTATCACAGCACTTAGTACTGATCACATTGCATCATAACTGTTATTTTGCATCTTTCTCTCTTTAAAAAAAAGAAAATTATTGTTTTGGCTGTACTAAGTCTCATTTGTGGCATGTGGGATCTAGTTCCCTGACTAGTGATTGAACCCAGGCCCTGTCTTAAAAGAGAAAGAGGTGGGACTTCCCTCATGGTCCCCTGCATTGGGAGCTCAGAGACTTAGCCATGGGACCTCCAGGGAAGTCTCACCTCTTTCTCTTTTAAGACAGACTATAAACTTGTCCAGGTCAGGGCCATGTCTGATTTACCTTTCATGCTTCAATAGGCACTTGGCAGAGCTCAATAAATCTTGAATGGATGAATAGGTACATGGACAGTCTCGTCTCATGATTCAGGTCTTATTTTAAATACTCTATTTAAGAAAGAGATGCTTGGCCACTGAGTATAAAGTAGCCATGCATGCCAGGCACTGCATGTTCCATCATCCTGCTTCAGTTCAGTTCACTCGCTCAGTCGTGTCCGACTCTGCGAGCCCATGAATTGCAGCACACCAGGCCTCCCTGTCCATCACCAACTCCCGGAGTTCACTCGGACTCATGTGCATCGAGTTGGTGATGCCATCCAGCCATCTCATCCTCTGTCGTCCTCTTCTCCTCCTGCCCCCAATCCCTCCCAGCATCAGAGTCTTTTCCAGTGATTTCAACTCTTTGCATGAGGTGGCCAAAGTATTGGAGTTTCAGCTTCAGCATCAGTCCTTCCAATGAACACCCAGGACTGGTCTCCTTTAGGATGGACTGGTTGGATCTCCTTGCAGTCCAAGGGACTCTCAAGAGTCTTCTCCAACACCACAGTTTAAAAGCATCAATTCTTTGGTGCTCAGCTTTCTTCACAGTCCAACTCTCACATCCATACATGACCACTGGAAAAACCATAGCCTTGACTAGACGGACCTTAGTTGGCAAAGTAATATCTCTGCTTTTTAATATGCTGTCTAGGTTGGTCATAACTTTCTTTCCAAGGAGTAAGCGTCTTTTAATTTCATGGCTGCAGTCACCATCTGCAGTGATTTTGGAGCCCAAAAAAATAAAGCCTGCCAGTGTTTCCACTGTTTCCCCATCTATTTGCCATGAAGTGATGGGACCAGATGCCATGATCTTAGTTTTCTGAATGTTGAGCTTTAAGCCAACTTTTTCACTCTCCTCTTTCACTTTCAACAAGAGGCTCTTTAGTTCCTCTTCCCTTTCTGCCATAAGGGTGGTGTCATCTGCATATCTGAGGTTATTGATATTTCTCCCGGCAATCTTTATTCTAGCTTGTGCTTCTTCCAGCCCAGCGTTTCTCATGATGTACTCTGCATATAAGTTAAATAAGCAGGGTGACAATACACAGCCTTGACGTACTCCTTTTCCTATTTGGAATCAGTCTGTTGTTCCATGTCCAGTTCTAACTGTTGCTTTCTGACCTGCATATAGGTTTGTCAAGAGGCAGGTCATGTGGTCTGGTATTCCCATCTCTTTCAGAATTTTCCACAGCTTATTGTGATCCACACAGTCAAAGGCTTTGGCATAGTCAATAAAGCAGAAACATGTTTTTCTGGAACTCTCTTGCTTTTTCCATGATCCAGCGGATGTTGGCAATGTGATCTCTGGTTCCTCTGCCTTTTCTAAAACTAGCTTGAACATCTGGAAGTTCACGGTTCACGTATTACTGAAGCCTGGCTTGGAGAATTTTGAGCATTACTTTACTAGTGTGTGAGATGAGTGCAATTTTGCGGTAGTCTGAGCATTCTTTGGCATTGCCTGTCTTTGGGATTGGAATGAAAACTGACCTTTTCCAGTCCTGTGGCCACTGCTGAGTTTTCCAAATTTGCTGGCATATTGAGTGCAGCACTTTCAGAACATCATCTTTCAGGATTTGAAATCTCAAAAACGAAAGAATGATCTCTGTTCGTTTCCAAGGCAAACCATTCAATATCACGATGATCCAAGCCTGTGCCCCAACCAGTAACGCTGAAGAAGCTGAAGTTGAACGGTTCTATGAAGACATACAAGACCTTTTAGAACTAACACCCAAAAAAGATGTCCTTTTCATTATAGGGGACTGGAATGCAAAAGTAGGAAGTCAAGAAACACCTGGAGTAACAGGCAGATTTGGCCTTGGGGTATGAAATGAAGCAGGACAAAGGCAATAGAGTTTTGCCAAGAGAACACACTGGTCATGGCAAACACCCTCTTCCAACAACACAAGAGAAGACACTACACATGGACATCACCAGATGGTCAACACTAAAATCAGATTGATTATATTATTCTTTGCAGCCAAAGATGGAGAAGCTCTATACAGTCAGCAAAAACAAGACCGGGAGCTGAATGTGGCTCAGATAATGAACTCCTTTTTATTCTGCTTAATTTCCTTTAAAAAAAAAAAAAGTTAAGTGATTTATTTGTTTATTGGCTGCACTGGGTCTTCACTGCTGCACACCCGCTCTCTCTAGTTCTGGCAAGTGGGGGCTACTGTGTTGCAGTGTTTAGGATTCTCACTGTGATAGTTTCTCCTTGTGGGCCATGTGCTGTAGAGCGCAGGCTCAGTAGTTGTGGCATATGGGCTTAGCTGCCCTGAGGCATGTGGAATCTTCCCAGACCAGGGATCAAACCGTGTTCCCTGCATTGGCAGGAAGATTCTTATGCACTGACCACAAGGGGAGTCCTATCCTGCTTCATTTTCTTCACCAAAATTATCACTCTGAAATTATTTGTGGATTTTGTTTTTCTATTTCCCCACAGAATGTGAACACTGCAAAAACAGGTTCAGTTAAATGCTGTATCTCATGCCAGCTCTTGGCACCTAGCAGGCCCTTAGCCCACTTTACTTAAATGAGTGAGTGCATTTTCCCTAATTTCCTTCCTGCCTTTAGCGAAAAAAGTTAGCGCCAACTGTACCTACCTTTTTCAGTTTTCTGGACTGTCCTTATTAGCATTTCACTGGTAAGGTGAGGGCAAATTAAATTTGTTTTGTGGTTTATATATTATGTATTGAACAAAACAAACGAAATACTAATTGATAGAGAATGGTGCAGATGGCTTTTTTCCAGAAAGGTTACTGGCCATTAATGTTAATTGTTCAGAGCCATTGGTTTGCAATCGAATGATCATCACATCTGCATTACCAGGAACATCACAGATTTTCTCACTCCCTTTGCCCTGTACCTCTTCCCATCTGGATCTTAATGATCTCTTGGTATTTGGCTCCCTCAGCATACTACTCTATCCTCCACCAGTAAAAGCATTACCTGCTAGTTTCATAATTTTTTCATGCAGCAGCATTTTTGCACATAAGTATTAGTGTTCTGGTGTGTTCTTTAATGCAGTATCGCTCCTCAATTTTTTTTCTTAGCTGTGCCCTTTAGATCTTCCCAAGAAAGAAGGAGAGGAAAGCAGTGAAACCTTCCCCTTTCTGCTTGATTCTTCTCATTGTCCCCTCTATTTGCAGATGAAGTATTTTGCATACCCTGTTCTTAGAGACACAAACTCAGCAGAAATGAACTTCATTCTAGGAATTGCTTCTAACACCATACTCATGTGCTTGAACAAGATGATTTAACCTGCAGATCATATACCCCAACAGAAGGGGCTTCTCAGGCTCCCTGGTCAAGGTTTCAGACGCTCCTTGAATTTGTATGCAAAACTGTGTGCTTCTCTGCAGCTTTGCTTCAGAAAGGCTCAACAGCTTTGTATCCCATTTTCAATCGAGGCCATGGCCCATAATTTAGTAGTACAGACACTTGAGTAGAAATGGCATCATTGAATCAAGAGAGAGCTAAAACAAACTCCAGTTATTTTTTAATCTAGCAGTGCACTAAAGCCAGTAGGTATATCCCACTGTCCAAGTACATTCAGTGTGGCTAAATGTTCAATAAAAATTAACTCTTTATGATTCTAGTTGTAGTGTATATAAATTATTGGAAAACACCAAAAATAAGATGAATCACCTATTCATCCTAGCAGTCTGGAAGGATATTTTAATACATCTTTCTGTAGTCTTTGGGTGTGTGATGTATGTGTATGATATAACATTTTTTAAAAACGAATTTATATTGTCTGGCGGGTTTTAATCTGCTTTTCATGTCTTGTCCCATGTTGCTTGATAGTCTTCACTTTTACAATCCATTCATTTTTAATCAATTCATAATTTTCCATCTTGTTGATATAACAGTATGCTTGCTCATTCCTCGGTTCTTGGAAGTTCAATTTGTTTCCATTTCTGCCTTCTTTAAATAACACTGTGTGGAACATCTTTTCTATGTATATCTGTGTGACACTCTTTGTGTTCCCTTAATACAAATCCTAATGATAAGTTTACTGAGTTAAAGTCAGTTGTAATCTTTGAATCCTGCATTTAGCGTTATGCATTGTTAAGTCTTAGAATAAGAAAGAAAACTTGTAGGGTCTGAAATGAAAATGTGCTCAAAAGTAGTCTTATTCTCTTTGAATTCTAAGACTAGCCTCTGACCAAGTTCTTAGTCTTCTTTCTGTGGCTTTTCTGTGAGCTACCTCTGTCTTTCTGAATATATATAAGTTCCTTGCTCCTTACACATGGCATTACCATGTTCAGCAGTGGTAAATGCATCATTTTGCTCTGCACACTTCTAAGGAATCCCTGGTGTTTGATGATGTAAATTAGTGACATAGCATATGTTAGAATACTGAGGCAGAAACCAAATGTTTCCATTAAAATTCTCAAATCTAGAGACTAGGTGAAAAGGGGAATGACTATCACAATGAAAAAAAAAAAGGAAATTGATGACCCAGTACATTTTTCTTATTTGAAGATCCACTTTGCTTTTGACAATGACTTTAACATTCCCCCCTTTCAAACCCTTTGTGCAATTTTTCTTGGTTCTTTCAGAGAGTAAGGTTGGTAGACATTCTCACTTCCTTTCAGCCTAGAGGAAATTAGGTCCAGCGAAGTCCAATCTCTTTCCCAGCATCTCAGGTTTTATTTATCTTGGTGACAAAATGGGAAAGAGATTGACTTCTGTTTGGCTTGCCTGATACCCAGCTGAGCTATCCAGTGTCTTCCCTATTTCCATCTAGTCAGTAGGACAAACACAAGTCTTAATCTCAACAGGATGTTTAAAGAAACTCAACGTGTATATATTCATTTGGGGAAAAAGTAAGCAACTCTTGGAGAAGAAGTCAGTAGTGGCTCTAGAGATTTAAAAATGTAATAAAATGTTCTGAAATTTGCTGCATTTATCTTACTTAAAGAGGCAGTATAGACCTTATTGTGGGATCTGTGAGTATGTATATGTTCATAAGTAAATAAAGCTTTTCTTGTTGTGGAAGATTCTAAAATAGGTAATAAAGCCATCCATGATATCATTGGCCCAAGAACACACGGTTTTAACATATAAATTTCTGTGCTTTATTCCCAAATGCTTTGTATTCTGTTATATTTTTACTTTTTTCATATAAACTTTCATGTACAACCATTTTAAAAATTCACCAAGAATAACACTTGCCATTTAGTTGTATGAGAACACGTTCAGTAGCATAGTTTATGGCCTTGATAGCTAAAGGAAAGAGATTCCTCCTCCTCCTCATGTTAATTGGTCATTTATCAGTCACTAGCAGATCATTTGCCATTTGTTTTCTCCAGAGGCACACCTTGTTCATTGGAAACTTTAGAAATTCAGGCCCCCAGGTTTTCTCACTTCTGTAGATCACACCCAGAGTGACACTTTGAAGGTACACTTTCCTGTGAAATTTCCTGGGATCCCTTTGAAGTTCCAGGCTCTAAGAGCAGATGGTGCTGTCCATGGATTTTTTCTTCTGCCTCTTCTCAAAATCCCCCTTCCTTTCCCTGAAGGGAGCAGATGAGCCCATTAAAACAGGTGCCCTTTCTGCCCATATGCCTCCTATGTAGTATGTGACATGATTTCTACAAGACGGGCTTCCTGCTTCCCCTGGGAACACAAAGTTTACCTTTGTCCTAAGGAAAACCACTGACATGCTGTTGGTATGGGATGGTTCTGCTTTCTGTGGCCCATCCAAGGTAGGATGGCCTGCAGTCACCTCCAGCTAAAGCAGAGCCACCTAGCAGGGTTTCTCAGTCTTGGAAAATTCTGCCGAAAAGGGATCTCTTTTAGTGCTTTCCATTAGGTCTTCACAGCTATTTTCAGCCCATCTGAATAGCTTTGGTTGAAATAAATTATAAATTGTTCATCAGGAGCTTGGTTCCAACATTCATATTCATTAGATTTTAAGGTTTAATGATGATGTGGACCTAAAACAAATCTTTGATTTCTTCTTTTTTTAGCAGTCAAATGGAGTCTCTTGATTTTTGACTTTTTAAATACTGTTTTGTGGGCACATTTGGCTCCTGTCAATGGTGTGGCTTTTTTAAAAAGAAGAGTTTTGGCAACTAGCCAGCACAGAAGAGCAAATCCCTCTTTATTTGTAAAACAACTTGCTGGGTCACTTGAGCCTGGGATTTTTTAGAAGTGTCCATGGACTGCTTCTTCAGAGCAAACAGACTAACTGGTTACCACAATATGCTGTAGACTGGTTGATTTTGTACAGTTAATGGAAGGGCCATTAATTAATGTTTAGTTTATTGCCTCAACAAGATGTGAATATGTTGTTGTGGAAAGAATTCTAGATTAAGTCTGAAGCCTGCTTAAAATAGTCCATCCACTCCCTGCCCCTTATTTCCCCACTGGAAATACTTCACTTGCCAATATTTGTGTGTGACAGTCCAGAGCACGGAGGTGTCTGAATCTGTATAATACCCATCTCTTATGCCTTCCCTTCAGCTTCATGCTGTTCTCATTCAGCATTATAGTTTGGAGACCATTCATGCTGTCACTAATAGAGATAGCTTGTACCTTTTAACCTCTGCTTCATAGGTTGGCTGTCCCTGAGTTTATCTAGAACTTCCAGTCGTTTCCAGATTCTTTTTGTACTAGTCACGCTGCAGTGAGCAGCATGTACCTGTAAAACTTTGAATGTGGGTGTGAATATTTCACTATGATAGAGGATCCAAAGTACCCTTTATTTTATATATGAAAATCGTAAGAGATTGAGGATTTGAGATGGTCAGAGTTTTAGGACTGATAAGCAGAGTGTAAATTGAAGTCGTTTTCCCTGACTCCTCCGAACTAGTTGTAGATTCTTTACAAAGTTTTGTAGAGGGTTGTTGGAATCCTGGGCGATGACAAGTCTAGCAAAAGCTCACTCCTGTGAAGTATTGTTTATTCCAATGCACTAAGATCAGTCTGAATTAGAGAAAAATCTATATTTAAAGATGTAATATTAGACCATTTTAATGTGTACACAGTGACTCAAAACTAATATCACTTGATAAAATTCCTTAAGGGAATCTCATTAATGAACAAATCAAAGCACCTAATGATTATTTTTAAGAAAAAAATGACACATCTAAATTGCTCAAGACAGTTATTCTCATCCATAGGCAAAATATTTCCCCTAGCATGTTAAAATGCAATATATATATATATTGCATTTTATATATATAAATTGTTACAAATAATAAATATTAATATAGTCTATAAATATAAAGAAATATATATTTTTATATATTGCATTTTAACATGCGAGGCAAATGCTTTCTCCTAATTAGAGTAAGATAACCATAACCATTTATTTTTCCTCCTGAATGGTGTAAATTAGCAAAGAAGGGTAAAAGGGTTGACATTTGAGGTCCCACCTGCTCTATGCCAGGTTTGAGGCTTTTAAACATTTTGTCTATTAAATTACCCCAAACGGGCACAAAGAGTCTTTAGTCTCTCCGTTTCCTAAACTGAGGAATGAAGGACGGTAAAGCAACTGACTGAAGTTAGCCTACGCAGATTTGCCAGAATTGAGAGAGTGGTAATCCTTGTCCTACAGTGGCATAGTTCCCTTAAAAGAGTCCTCAGACCTTCTGCGTCAAAATCTCCTGGGATATATTTTCATTCTGCAGGTTCCTGGGCCCCTGACGGTGGGCCCTGGGATTCTGCTCTGGTAAGAAGTTGCCAGGTCCTCCATGTGCGCTCTGAAGTCCCAGAGCCACTGTGCCAGACCGTGCTGACCTCCTTTCAGTGAGATGACAGTCCATCCCAGAAGAGTGGCCCCGCTGCCCATGGGGCCGAGCAGCCCCGCCACGCCCTCTTGCAGGCCCCATTAGCAGTGCTCCTCTGCACTTCCGCCTACTCACCCACTTCCGCCACCTCCCCCTACTTGCATTGGACTTAGCACGCCTCGTGGTTTGACAAGTCACTTCTAAGTAGAGGTGAAATCATCACTACCTACAGATCGTGTTCCAAAAAAGGTTGACATTTCCGGTGCAAAGTCATCAGATCCCAATACATCAGGACCTGTATTGTGCCTAACACAGGTGGAATCTGCGTTTTGCAATCTAACCTTGGCTCAAACCAAAAATTAAAAAAAGAAAAAAAGAGAGAGGACAGCTTGCAGAAATGATTACTTTTTAAACACCGATAAACGCTGTGCTTTTCCTTTCCAGCCCTCCTTGGCCACACTCTTCTTGGTGACAGGTTTCCCATAAGTCTGCCCCTAATGGCTGCTGAGTTTCCCAGAAGTGAGAGCAACGGTCCCTTTCAGCTCTCCCTCTCCCAGTAAAGACAGTGGGGGGGTTTGGAAGAGCCTGCTAGGATCTGTGAGCACCTTTTCTCCTCTGCCTTTCTCTTTCTACATTATTATCTTTTTCTGTCAGCACCATGAAATTTCTCTTTTTACTTCCTAACCATCTGCTTTCGAGGGGCTGGTCCTGGGAAACTGAATAGGAGTGTACTTGCACGAGTGACGTGTGGAGAGGTGTGCCATGATCCAGAGGGGTTCCTAGACTGGCTTAGGTTTGTGATCTGTATGTGCTGGCAAAAGAGGATCTGTCTTTGTTTTGGTATTCAGCTCATCCAAATAAAGAAGGCATTTCCTCTCCTAAAAGGCAGGGGGGAAAAAAAGACTGAGAAAAAAATTTCTTTTTTAATTTTGACCATGGACTCCTCTGAAACTAAATATACACCCCCTTCCTCTGTCCTGATTGGTCCTCATCAACTGACAAGTGGATCGTGTGGAAAGGAAATATCTTGGACTTAATTGTAAGTTAAGTCTCTCTTAATCCAGAAGAGCATTTGAGATTCTGTCCAAGTGTTCAATTTCCCAGGCCGCTGAGGTCTGTGAATTTCTTTTCCCAGCCTCCAGGCTGCTGCAGTACAAGTCAGCATAGCTAATGCAGATAGATCTCCTGCCTCTCGCTCTCCTCCTCCCTCTGCTTTGATTCGATATGAACAGCCTGGTAACTCCGATGCTGGGGAGAAATCTGACATAACTCTGCAGATGGCTAGGTTGCCATGAAACACCTGGGGATTGTTCTTTAAGGAAAAGGTAACATTTATATGCTAATGATTTCTCCCCCCCCTCCCCCCTACCCCTTCCCTCCTTGTTGCATTTTTTCCAGGACTGCCAGTTCCCAAGAAGAGCCCAAAGTCGGTAAGGACTTGTCAGTTACTTGATACTGGTTTTTTGGGGGGTGGAGGGTGGGAGGCTGGTGGTGGGAGCAGATGCTATCTGGCTGGACTTCACTAAATGTGTTTTAGAGTGGGTGGAGGAGACAAGAACCAAGGCTCATTTTATTAAGTTCTGGAGCTCCATTTGGTATAGAAGGTATTATCTGGGTTTGTCTTTAACTGTCCAGTGATTTGTAGGCAGGGTGCAGAAGCCTGGATAAAGAATGCACGTTTGTAATCTTCTCTGTATAAATGCTTCACAACTCTCATTCCAATGCATGAGTCTCTTAGATGTTTTAACTTGATATAAATGCTATTGTTTCTTTTGGGAGGAGGGAAAAAAAACCCTCCACCTGCTTCCTGAATAGCATTGCTCTCAACTGGTGTTTCCAGCCATTCACATGGGTGGATTCCCTCCCTAAGCTTTCTTATGCACTGGATGATAAATTATTTAAAAATTGTAAAGCCTGTAGGTTTACGGAGGAATAACTCTGTCCTGTGTATATGCCCATGCTCACATGGAAAATGCCCCAGAACTGAGAATAAGACATTTTCCCCTCTGTGGAAATGTCCTTTGTTGTTTTTCCGGCTTTAGCGGCATTATGCTGCAGGTATAGGATTCTTTAAAAAAAAAAAAAATCAATGTTATGCTGTCCTTTCTAATCTGGTTTCCCTGAAGATGCATTACCTAGTTGACATGTTAGCTAATAGCTTAGAGGCTCTAGTGTTTTGCTTGGTGGTGGTGAGCTTCTACTCCCAGGGCACTGACAACAAATTAAAATGCTACTTAAAAACTCAAAATCTGGAACTCCGGTGCCTGTGCAATTGATCCAGGTGAAAGAACTTTTCCCAAATCTTTAACACCAAGATACAGAGAGAGGAGTGTGCTTCCTTGTGGCTTAGAATATTAGGGGGCGGGGGAGGGAAAATTGACAACCTTCTGCCATCCGGGAGCGGAGAACCCTTAAAAACTTTGCAGCTTATGTGCTGCAGCTGAATTTTTCCACCTGTCTCCAAGACTGGCAGCGAGAGGCAGAAGTTTATTCATGAGATGAGAGAGGGGGCTTCCTGCATTCATAAGCCCTGCTCCTAAGTTCTCCAAAGAGAAAAACCTGCAATAATTGATGTGATTCCAGTGGCATGATGCTATGGTGATGGGAACATGTGACTTTGTCTGCCTCCCTTGTCATTTTGTGTTAATGTCCAAGCTGAGAAGGGCTGGTCGGTGTCCGTGTTGGAACTATGGAGATTCCAAAGCCTCTGTGTGTGTGTGTGCATGTGCACACGTGTGTGTGTGTATGTGCATGCATATGTGTCTCCCCATCCCTGGGTCATAGTCCAGAAACCTTTTCAGCCTTCAGAAAAAAATAGAAGCACAACTGAGAGAGGTGTCACATGAGCTTGAGTTATCAGGAGTCATCCTTTTTTCTCCCCCGCCCCCTGGCATGCTGCGTGATGCATGGACTTACTTTATGCACTCCACATGAAATGGAGTCTTGACATGGAGCGTACTGGGGGAGAGAGCAGTTTGGCACAGGCAGGATGACATCAGTAGCAAGGTGTTCTGTGTTGTTTTGCATTCCATTTAAACTTGCTGTGCAAAAGGATCTTTGTAGATTCATTTGCATCTTTTTTTCCCCCAACACATTGTGGAATTTCCTGCTGAACTTAAAGGATATCAAACAGGTATAGGGGCCCGCATTCACCAAGTCAGTTAAGAATTCCCCATGACCGTTTATTTTTATGGAAGCTGTGTCATTAGCAAGCAGCAAACCAATTACTCAGGCTACATTCCTAGGGAAAAAGCCTCTCTTAACTGCTTTGCCCACAGTCTGCTGGCTCTTAATTACCACAAGCTAAGAGACTGGTGTGTTGCTGGGTTAGAAAAGAGCCAGCCCCCAGCTTGGGGCTTGTCCTTCCCTGGTTTCTCTGCCAGGACAGGGATGGTGGTTTTCACAGCATTGCTGGCACCCTCTGGCAGCTGCTGCACAAAACTGGGGGGGCTATCAGCCAAGGTCTGCTGTTGCCAGTTAGAGCCTTGCTAACATCTGTGATCAGTAGGAGTTCTGTACAGGTGGGTTGAAAGCTGTTCCCCTTTCCCAGTATGAATTTTGATGAAGTCCTGCCAGAGAGACAGATGACGATGAGATTTTTTTGGGTAGGATGGGAGGAAATCCGTGGGGAAGTTGAATGTCCTGGTTCCAGAACGCCATTCCCATAGTGACAGACAGACAGGCTGCAGAATGAAATGTACACTGTCTGTGCCTGGGTTATGATACGCTGAGAGTTACTGTTAGTTCTGAGATACACTGTCTGAACTGAGGATGGTGTCTGTTCTTTATTCATAGAGGCTCCTGATATTGTTGACTTGCTCATGTGACTGACAGCTTCCTTTGCCCTCATATCTTTTTTCCCCTAAAATTTCAATAATTAAGTAGTTGGGGTTTTTTTTAGAATGGAAGGACTTCTCTTGTTTATCTCATTTCCCCTCCTGGATAGTCTCTGTAACTTACTCTCAATCAGCAATTTCACCTACTAGGTTTAGTGTAAATGTTAAATTTATGGTTTATATACTCATGGGGGACAATGGTGGTGTCTTAATAAAATCTTTCTAATTTAATACCTGGACATCCATATAGCATCAGGGATTTTTCTGCCAAATGGCAGAGACAAAAATAAGACATATTTGCTGTCAGGTTTTAGTCCTCACTGGGAAACATTTGGTGGCCCAATTTAATCATCTTGACTGGAAACTTGTTTAACAGAGACTCTGTCAAAATCGCACACAAGGATTTTGTGTGTGAGAATTGAAAACTCTCAGTATCACACTAAACCCTGAATTTGAAGTCAGTGTTCACCTAGGTTTGTTCGATAGTTCATTTCCCAACCGTTGCTTTCTTTTCTCTCTTCTTTCATCTGCCCATCTGGCCATACATTTCTCTTTTATCTACTCATCCTTTCATCCATCCATTCAGCAAGCTGGTGTTGAAAAACTACTAAGTGTCAGGTTTGGTGTGAGCCACTGGAAATGATGTAATAAATAAGATGGTGCCTTCTTGGAGCCTACAAATGATTTATTGATTGCTCCTTTCAAAAAAAGGATGCCCTGTCACAGATCAGTAAAAACTTTTATGCATTTGTTCCATCAATGGGTATTTATTGGGTATCTCCTATGAGCCAGACCCAGACCCAGGAACTAAAACAGAAAACATTCAAGCCCTCATACAACTGGAGAGAGAGAAAAAGACAAATCTATACTCACCGTCTTCATGAGGCCTAAAGTCTGATAAGCATGTATTTTTAAAAGGTCGCCAAGCAGATATACAACATTGAACAAGTATACACATAATAAAAGTCATTGAGCACTTAACGATAATAACCTTAGTGAAGTAGTCATCCAAAGCCATAAAAAGCCATTTAAAAAATTGAGTTAGATGCTGTGATGGGGCTATGAAACTCTTCTGAGTTCCCCAGCAGCCTATGCAATGTAGGTAACCACATTATTTACTTATCTTTTATTTTCAAATTAAAAAAAAAAAGCATAATGTGTTCACTAAAGAGACAGTATGTTTCTAGTTTTGAAAAAAAGTTCTCGCACAAAGTTTTGCTGCTACTGCTGTTGCTAAGTTGCTTCAGTCGTCTCCGACTCTCTGCGACCCCATAGATGGCAGCTCACCAGGCTCCCCCGTCCCTGGGATTCTCCAGGCAAGAACACTGGAGTGGGTTGCCATTTCCTTCTCCAGTGCATGAAAGTGAAAAGTGAAAGTGAAGTCGTGCAGTTGTATCCAACTCTTCGCAACCCCATGGACTGCAGCCTACCAGGCTCCTCTGTCCATGGGATTTTCCAGGCAAGAGTACTGGAGTGGGGTGCCATTGCCTTCTCCAAAGTTTTCCTAAAGGACGCCAAATGACGGGCAAAGAAGTATCTTCAATGAACACAAGGGATGAAAGTAGCAACAACAACAGGTTTCTGTTCCATTGTTCTCTGTCCCTTACTCCTGGAAGGACTGCCAAAGACATAGTTGACAGCTAGTCATTAAAAAATACAAGAGAGAGATGTTAGGCAATGTACACAGTTAAGTAACCCAGCCTGAATCCGCCTGAATGCCGCCTCTTTCTCACATTCTCCGTTGCCTTAGTGCCCCGAATGCCACCTGACCCAGAACCAGGACAGTGGTACAGCCCACCTAAGTCCAAGCTGCAAGGAAAAGCAGTGGGAGAAGTAGATGGTAGAAGGCCTAGGGTTGCTTACGTAAGTCTTCTTGCCTCTCATTGCTCACAGTAGCTCAGACCCTCAGCCCTTTGGAGCCCTACAAAATAGACTTTGCTGTTGTATTCGACTCCATTAAAACATGCGTAATTCATTTTCATATTAATCAATACTTCCCTTTTCTTCTCCATTAACTCCTTCCTCTTTCTTGCTTTTTGGAAAAAAATCATTTGACTTAGACCCATAAATGATAAAAGAAAGAGAAAAAAGGACCGTCCTCTGCTTTGGCTTGTATTTGAGACTGATTTTGGAGCAACCTTTAATGACATTGGCCTAATACCTCATCAGCACTTGGAGTTTTTCCTGTTGTCCATGTAAATCACTGCAGTGGCCTTCAGTCTTGGCAGATACATGAACTGTAAATAATTTTGCTTTAAAAATGGATCAATTTGTCATTTTTAAGCCACATGAATTCTTTTCATCATTTAAGCACCTAAGTGCTGTCTGTATTAGTTTGCTCTTCTGAGCAAATATTTTCAGCTCACTTTATAAGTACCTCGACTTTGAAATCATTCTGTGAAATACTAATGAGCTGACTTTTTCCCCCATTCCCATTTGTAAAATCCATTGCATCTTTCCAATTTCCCTGGCCTGTCAGTAATAAGGAAATCATTTGTTTTAGGGGGATTGGATCAGTGTTATTTTCAAAGGTCTTATGACACAAGTTCAAGGCTAGTGTGTGGCCAAGGACTTCCAAGGAGTTTTCAAAATTGAACCCGTTTCTTTCTTCCTAGTTGGCCCTGATGTGATACTCAGAAATAAAAAGTCTTGCTCCAAAAGTGTCCACCTAGTGATAACAGCTTGTGTTGGAGATATTCAGCTCAATATGTGGTACTCCTTTCCAATCGTTTATTTAAGCTGGAGACCTAAAGGTAGATATCCATGTCTCTAGGATCTCCTTTTCCTCTGCCTAACCATTCCTCCTCCCCTCTGCTCCTCCTCCTCGTCTTCTCCTCCTTTCAAGCTTTCAGCAATGCCTGTCAATCTGGCACCAAAACGTCTTTTGACTTTACTTGTCCCTCCTCTTTGTCGCTGCTTTTCCCCTGGGGTAAACCACCCTCGGTCCTTCACCTGTTCTGTACAGTAGCCTCCTGACTGGTGTTATGCTTTTACTCCCATCCCCGCCCACATATTCTCCAGGTAGAAGCCAGACCAAACTTTCTGGAAATAAGTTGGCTCTTGGCACATCCCTGCTTTAATTTGTTAATGGAGTCTTCCTCCCCAGAACTGAGAGTGAACCCAGACTCCTTAGAGTAGCCCACAAGGCCCTTGCATTATTTGGTCTCCAAGTTCATCTCAGGCCACCTCTGCACCCCGCCTGCCCCCCAACCCCAGTGTGCCTCCATAGCCGTCTCTCAGTTCTTCTAACAGTTTAGGCTCCGTTTTGCTTTGCAGACTTAGCACATGCTGCTTTTAGCAATGGAATATTCTTCCAGAAGCCACCCCTTACTATTTTCCTAAAGGATGTTGCAGTATGTTGTCATCAGTCTGTGTTGATTATTTGATTACTGTCCATCTACATGCACATGTACACATGCACACACACGTACCTCCCCTAATAACTTCTCAGATAATATCTCTTTCTTACTTATACATTATATCTTTCAGAATCTGGCTCACAGCAGGCGATCAGTATATATTTATTGGATGAGGGAATAAATGTATGGCAGGTATTTACTCAAGAGGGGCTGTTCTGGGTGTTCTGTCATTGATGTTCTGGGTGTTTGCACCATCCATGTTCTTAGCATGCACAGAACTACTTCAGCATGTATGAGTGTGTGGGTGCCAAGTAGCTTCAATCGTGTCCAATTCTTTGCAACCACGTGGACTGTAGCCCACCAGACTCTTCTGTCCATGGGATTCTCCTGGCAAGAATAATGGGGAGGATTACCATGCCCTTCTACAGGGGATCTTCCAGACCCAGGGAATCCAACCCATGTCTCTTATGTTTTCTGCAATGACAGGCAGGTTCTTTACCACTGATGCTACCTGGGAAGCCCTTGAAAGTATATCTTTAACTATTAATGCTTATTTGGGGGCCAGTTTCTCACCTAGAAAAATGAGGTGAAAGATAGTCATACTATCTTTGCATTTTTCTGATGCAAGTCAGATCCTGTGTTATAACAAGTTCAGAAGTAAATCTGTTCTTATGCCCCAAGTCTTCTGGGAGGTAATGCAGACTGTTGAAAGGCATACAAGATGACTTTAATTTGAGAGCTATATAAACATTGGTTTTCTCCTGGACAGTTCTGGACCTTAACCAAATAAAAGACAATGTCACAGCTAATTAACATGTTCTCAGAAAATAAAAAGGTGTATTTTGAACTTCTCTACACCCACCAAACATAGCTTCAGAAAGTTTAGGTGCCAAGATATTAAATACAGAATGCATCTTCCAATTAAGTCATTTTTATAATTGAACTTGAGAAGAAACATAAAGCAAGGTTAAATCTTATCAGGGAAAAGTCCAAAAAGCTTCCAGATGCTCATATGTTTAGCCCCTGAGGGTAGGTTAGAATTATTCCAATTAGTGATAGGTTAGTGGTGGCATAGTTTTTAAAGCATATTCTCAGGATGCTGCTTTGCTTTGATTTTCCACATTTAGGAACAAAGTTTAGATGGGATTCAAAGGGGATGCAGAGGTGCAGTTTGATGGAGAGGCAGGTTTGCAAACTCAGTCTGGATCGTATCTGTCATTTTGTGATAAATTGGACCTAAATGTGTCCTTTATGGGAAAGTTGAGAAAAGGTGATAAAAATTTTTAAATGGCCTAAGCCATTTCCAGTAAACTTCATTTACACTCTTTGGTTATGGTGAGGCTGTCTCTTTAGTTAAACACAAGATTTCCAGGTCCTCCATGTCAGATCTGTTACACTGGGATAGCCATCAGAGTGTCTTGGAAACCCCTGAGGTGACAGACAGAATCTCTGTGCATGCCTTTGTGGGCATGTGTGTGAGAGCACATGTGTTCTCTGTTGGAGAAATGTCCAAACTCTTTCAGTGGGACAGGGCTGTCGGAAGAAGGGTGTGAGGTTTCCCTCAGGTAATCCTGTAGTGGCCCTCACAGGGTCCCAGAGGCTTCGTGAAGAGGAGCCTCTGTACAAAGGATGTGAGAGCTTCCAGAGTCTGAGTCCGACTTTAACCGTAAACTGAACTTAGTGATAATGGTCGGAACCCACATCTGTCATTTGCTACTCGTTTGAAAAGCTGGGAAAGGGAGGGCATTTGAAGAGAAGGATGCAACTCTCATGGTAAACCCAGAGGTTCTTCATCTATTGAATTGTTTGCTTTCACTTTTATTTATTTATTTTAAGTTTTTCACTTTTTTATTAATTCAGCTATGTATTTTATTTTTTAAAATTTTAAAAAATTAAGTTTATTTTAAATAATTTTAAATTATTTTAATTGGACACTACTTTACGGTATTGTAGTGGTTTTTGCCATACATTGACATGAATCAGCCATGGGTGTACATGTGCCCCCCATTCTGAACGCCCCTCCTGCCTCGCTCCCCATCCCATCCCTCAGGGCTGTTCCTGTGCACTGGCTTTGAGTGCCCTGTTTCATGCATGGAACTTGGACTGGTCGTCTTTTTCACATATGGTAATATACATGTTGCTTTCACTTTTAAAATATCATTTTCCTCCCCGTCCACGTGGTAGTCACTTAGTTGTGTCCAGTTCTTTGCAACACTATGGACTGTAGTCCACCAGGTTCCTCTGACCATGGGGATTCTCCAGGCAAGAATACTGGAGTGGGTTGCCATGCCCTTCTCCAAGGGATCTTCCCAACGTAGGGATCAAACCCCATCTCCTGAATTACAGGCAGATCTTTACCATTTGAGCCACCAGGGAAGCCCCCTCCCCCACTCCTTTCTAGGCGGGCGGAAACAAAACGCTTCCAAATTGTAACAAGTAGAAAGTTACAGCCCCATTAATTCTCCTTACTAAGGTTCATTTCTAAATGAAAACAGGTTTACATTTGGTCTGGATTATAAAAACATTCTCTGTGCATTATGCAAGTAAGAAGCAGGCAGTACAGGAAAATACAAGAGGGGGAAAATTACCCCCAACCCAATATATTTTCTGTTTGTGCTGGGATGTTTACACACCCAAAATGGGCTGACACTGCACATATTTGTTTATAACGGAGACCCTTGTAAAGACTGCAGTGAAGAGAAAAACAAATTCCCATATATGTGTATAAGGGGATAGGAGTGTATCCGTCATTAACATTTTTCTGACTCTGAACATCTTCAGCATGTCTCTAGGGGAAGCAAGAAGGCAGTATTGACCTTCTTAGGAAATAGAAAGGGGATACCTGGCCCTGAGAGCTGAATTCACCTTGGTGGGGGGCATTGTTGGAAGTTGGCAGAACCAGGTTCTGTCCCAAGTCTTGGAATGCTGATCCATCCAGGTCTGAACTGAGCCCCTGGTCCTCAAAAGGGAACGTGGTGACGTGGGGTAATGGTGATGGTTGTCCTTGCCGGCGTGTTTTCCTGACCTCTCCATCGGCTTTTCCCTTGCGTCTGAGTGCGTTAAGCCTCTCATACCATTGGTTACCAAGACTTCTTTGCTAGTTTAGAATACGTTCCTCAAGTTTCTCCCACAGGCCACACCGAGTATAATTTTAAAGCATGTATTTTACCTTCATGAAACACATGCCCCATTTTCCTCAACTTTGAAGCCTTGCTAAAACCTATATTCAGATCTGTAATCTGGAACAGTCAAGGGAAAATTAAGTTTTTGTCCTCCTTGACCTTACTTTGATGTTTATTTCAAAGCAAGGACTGGAAAGGGAGGGAGTAGAGGGACCTAAGAAGTAAATGAGAGGGACCTTGGAAATTTCCGTTGAGATGGGAATAAAAGTTGGAGGCTACCTGGGGAGAGAGCAAGGAAGAATGATGTGATAGGACTGATTGTGAGGCCAAGGGCAAGAGTTTGATACTATAAAGAACATTAGGGAACTGGAATGTCTAGGTCAGAGATCTTATAAGCTACTGATAGGCTACACAGAATCTATAACACAAGCTGGAGATGCCCTTTTACTATAACTGTAGGGATAGTGTGCTGTAAGAGACAGGACTCCAGGATTTTTCTTTTGAATGAGGAGAACACACACCTGGGCTTACCACATCTTTCGTTGGAGAAAATAAGAGCAGAAATTATTTTATTTCCCATCCAGTATTTTTCCTCCCACTAGATTTTGCTCTCCCTTCAGTGGTCCTTTCTCCAAAGAGCATCTCATAAAATGGGAAGGGTCTTTTGCTGAGCCTATTTTAAGGAACAGGAATTTGCTTATTCTAACTGAAATTCTAGTGAAACGCTGTGCCTTTGACTACTGCTTGGAGTTTGGACAAGTCAGTGCACATCTAAGAAGGCTTAGCCCTGGAGGTCAACCCATATATAAAGTTGGATCTTGGTTTTCAAGCGACAGTAGTTATCAGGAGATCAGAGGTGAAATGTGATGCCTGCAAAACTGATTCGCTAAGAATTATGAGAGCTCTTCAGATAGTAGCTATTTATATAGTTGTAAGTACAAGCGCACACATAATGCTAGGCATGGGTTGTTGTTTTTAAAGATCTGATCCTTATTTCTTACAGACTAAAAAGACTGCTAGTAAACCCTCAACTAGAGGTTGGGTATTTTATTATTGAAAGATGGAAAATGCAGGATCTGAAGGAACCTTGTTAACCCTGATTTACTTCCTTGGATATTTTAGCCTTCTGTTTAAACCATGCATGATATTTTCTGTCAGATATTTGATTTTAAAATGACAATGTTTATGCAAGTATTAAGATGGAAGGATTTAACTCCTGAATAAAATTCTTTGTAATTAGAAAAAAAGAAGATGTTAAAACAGATACATCTCATAATAAATAAGCCTGGTGTCTTAGCTGAGAACCTGTGATGAAAATTGGATTTGTTTTCTGCTCCAGCCCTGAAAGCAGTATGTTTTGTGATGATGTCCTTCTATCTGGCCCACCCCTCTATCTGTCTGTCAATCACCTGGAGATTTATCTGCATTCAGCATGAGCCCGACGAAGGTGGAAGCCAAAATGTTGTTGATAAATTTATGTATGTGTGCACAGAAGTGATGAACAAAAAGTGAGCTGATGGAAAACACCCACTCAGGGAACCAATAATAATCTTCTCTTCTTGCCCCTCTCACTTGCTTCCTTTCAGCAACCACTGGAAAGAAAAGACAGCCAGAATAGTTCCCAGCATAGTGTCGCCAGCCACCGAAGCCTGCACACTGCCTCCCCCAGCCACAGCACACAGGTGCTGCCCGAGCTCCCACCCGCCGAGGCCCCGGCTCCAGATCAGACCGACAATTCTGGGCAGAAAAAACCAGATCCTTTTAAAATCTGGGCCCAGTCCAGGAGCATGTATGAAAATCGACGTAAGTAGCACCCTGGCTCCTGTCTTGCCTGGACCCCATCTTGGTGCTCCAACTCTGTCTTGAGGGTTGTTGAGAATAGATTGTCAGTGTGTGAACAGGAGAGAGGTGAATCTGGGTGAAAGGTGACAGCATCTCAGAGCAGTGATAGAATCTGCTGGACATTCATGGAGGCTCTGTTCTGTCATCTGTTTGGGCGGGGTGGGGTAGTCATGGATGGTCATCAGATGAAGGGCCTGGGGGAAAAATGGCTTTATTTTTCCTTTCTGTTAGAAGAAGTGGCAGATAAGAACTACTGCCTCATTAATGCTTCCCTGCGTGGAGACGGTGGCCTCCTTCGAGCTCCTGTCTAGTGAAAGGGCTCTCATATACAATAGAACATAAATACGATTGGTGTGGATTACAAGAGTAATAAGAAGAAATTCAGTGCTTTTTTAGTGGTCTCTTGGTTTTTAAGAATACTTATAATGTTTTAAACTGTTATTAATCTTTCTAAACATTCCTTTCAAAAAGGAAAAAAACAAGCAGTGGGTATTTGTGCTTTAATTGTTCATGCTGTAGTTTTGTGTATTCCTTCAGCTTCACCTTTTTGATAAATATGAACTACTGTTGTCTTATTGGCTCTGATAAACTGAATAGTCCCTGGACTTTTTTTTTTTTTTTTGCTTTTTATTATGAGATGATTTCCAAAGACTGTTCACCACAAATAATATTCATTTATCTTACTAAATCCATGTCCCTAAAAATGCTTTAATCTTAGGGCGTGCAAATAGACACCCCTTCTCCTTTTTTTTTTAGCTGTTGATTTTACTGACGTTTTTTCGTACGTGTGGTCAGGACAAAGTAACTATAAAGTACATGCACTTTAGATTGTCATGGGATAGGAGAGCATGTTTAGTGAGGGTCTGCTAAAGGGTCTGATTAAAATTGGAATAGAGAAAGGAATCACTCTGTCCATCCTCGTGGCCCCCACTCCCCTCAGCGTAAGTGTCCTTTGGAGTCACAGCTGGGGTTCTCTCCGTACAGCCCTCTGGAGAGGCGAGACACAGAGGTGATGGGGGCTGTGGGAAGTGCTACAGCCTGCTGCCCACCCACTTGGACTTGGCCAGGAAGCAATTCCCTGGCTGGCTGAAGCAGCTCCTCTGTGACCCAAACCGGACAGGAGAGTGAACCCAGCAACCTGTCTGAAAGCAGGCCACACTGCTGGGTGAAAGTCAGCACTTAGGGGACACAAGGCCTGTCTGCAGTCTTGGTGATGGTCAAGTGTTAGAAGTTACCCAGAGGTTTGTCTGTCTTCTTTTCCTCTCCAAGGGAGAGATATCATTACCTTCTCACTACAGTAGTATGTGGAATTAAGTACAGTCTTTTGGCTAAGGTTTCACTATGCTGGCAAAAGCCCGATAATTTGAGAAGGATTTATTTAGTCTCTGGACTAGAAAGACCCCTGGAGTATGCCTGACTTCAGGCCAGAAGAAATGAAGTTCCATTTGGAGCATCCCTTGTAAGCAGTATTGCTAAGCATGAACCTGGCGTCTGTTTTCACTGGGACTTCTCATTGATTGTAATGATTTCATTGAAGAAAAGTTTTTCAAAGAGTATGTTCACATTCCCTTCACATTTCCAAGCACACGGCTCCTCCAATCAATGACCCAACTTCAGCTGATGTGAAGATACCGCTTTATTGACCATGTCCCTGCTCTTCTCAGTTAGTACACATTTATGACTGAGTTTCCCATGTATGAATCTTTTTGCAGTAAAACAAATTGTGTTCTGAAGTGCTGGTGAGGGCTACATGGATTGACAGACAATTCTAACACACCCGAGGAACACAAGGCTCTAGCTCAGAGGCCATTTTTACCTTGATGGAAATGGTATTTCTGTTATATCAAGCGGTATTTCTATTATATCAAGACTTTGGTATTTACTTTTTTTAAAGTTTTTACCAGGAAAAAAAAAACTAATTCTGCCATAGCCAGCTGCTCTAAACCTAGAATGAGAAGCAGACCGAAACATTTGGAATGGTGCCTCTTTAGGCCTTGACTTTCTAGGACATCTAAGGAATAGGATCTAGCAGCACAAATGAGAAGCAATTTTTTTTTTTTTTGGTGATTAGAGGCTCCATAATTGAGTGATCGTAGAACCTAATTGATGTTAAAATTGACACGGATTTCTTCCTCACAACTAAATGAGGATAATGATAAGATTTCTCTCTCCATGTTATTCAGTATCTATCACAGATTTTTTTTTCCTTCACAATATCTATTGAATGAACCTACGTTAGTCTTGTCTTTTAATCAGTATTTTGCTTTATTCCAGATCAGTTTCTGCCATTCCCACAGGCTGTTTTTTAATCTGCTTTTTTGAAAAAAAGAAAAATTGCAACATGTAGCCGCATTAAGTGTGATTCCCTGCCCCTCCCTGCAAGGCAAAGTACTCCAGGAAAAACAGGAAAATTAAAGTCAACGGGAGCACCTTCATTGTACCCTTAATTTATCCCCCTTTTGAGGGGGAAATATATTTTCCTTATATTTCATTTTATTGTGAAGGGCGGTGTGAAGATTCTTAACCAAGTCTCTGATCCAGTTCCTTCACATGGTATGAATGCCATGAATACCGCATTCTTTATATGGCCATCTGTCAAAACAGCAGTGTCCAGATGAATCAATCTGAATTACAGATGTGTTAATAAATCCCTTTGATAAACTTAAATGTTCAGTTAAAAACAAGCATGGAAGTCCCTTAAAAGTCACATTGACTGTTTTGTATTTTTTCTAGATTACATGGCAGTTGTGCATATCTTTAAAAAATGACATTGATGAAGTCAGTTATTTGTAAATGTTCAGGAAGAGCAGCTGGTATCCTCTAGTGTTTACTACAAAAGAAAATCTAAAGCCTTCACTTGAAACTTTACCTGTTCGCAAGAGAGTTGGGAAAGAAAAAATGACAAAGCTGTCATATTAACCGGCTTACACCTGTCCCTTGAGAGACATGCTTACTGATCTCAAATTGGTGTACAGCTCCTTTATCATGGTTTAAGAAGCTTGGAAGCTCTAGATTTTAAGAGCTATTGTGACGGTTCTTACTTGTGTATTTGTTCAACTCTTGGCCAGATGTGATGACTTGTGTCACTAAATAACAGTATTTTGGTTGAACTGCCAAGAATACATCTGAACAGGTATTAGTCAAAGAATTAATCGCATCAGAAACTTGATACTATTTTAAATGACAAAAGCATGCTTACATTTTTCTCAAAAGGAAATAAGTGGTTTAGATAAATCTCAGGTTCATGACATGATTCAAACAAGGTCGTATGAGAATGGGTACTTTAGAGTATAATTAAATAGGAGTCTTAAGATGGTAATGCTGGTTCAATGAAATTCTCAATGGTACTGTTGTAAATTCTAGCTTTTTGACGAGAAAAGTACCATGAAAAAGAAAAGACTCAAACTATAGTCTTTTAAAATCCACAGCAGCCTTGACCTTTACTGTGAAAGCTTAACTGCACATTCCTTATCAAT
Organism: Bos javanicus; assembly: GCF_032452875.1. Classification (NCBI taxonomy): domain Eukaryota; kingdom Metazoa; phylum Chordata; class Mammalia; order Artiodactyla; family Bovidae; genus Bos; species Bos javanicus. The sequence continues at coordinate 36,016,783 of NC_083889.1, forward strand.
CAGAACTAAATTAAAATGAAGTAAGAGAAAGCACATACATTAAGCTTTGCAAAATTGTGACATTAATATTCCAGCTATGTCACCTTCGCCTGCATCGGGATTGAGCAAGGGTGAAAGAGAGAGAGAAATCAATTCCACGAATTTTGGAGAATGTCAGAGTAAGGATCCGCTGAAAACTTTCATTTCTGTATTATTACTCATCCTGTTTGATGTTCCCATTGGTCTGGGGGTGGGAAGAAACTCAGAAAAAGGAGGGAAGAAAGAGGGATGCCAGGAACAGAAGTGTTTGGGACTTTCTTGTTGACCAAGCCTAGATCAAAGACAAGGTGAAGTAAAAAAGTGATAGGCATGTTGTAACCAAGTCTGCAAATATGTTGTGTGTCTGTAGTAATGGAGACACCAGGAGGGTTCTCTGCAAACCTGGTGATCCCATTGTCTCTAACGATCAAAGGAAGTCTTTTGACTGCTCTGTCGGGTTGTTGATGGAATTACAACGGAAACGAGCTGCTCTTCCTGTCCCCTGTACCAGTGCTTAGAATAAAGAGAGCTGGATGAGATTTTCTTAGCTCTTCTTGATTTAGACTGGGAAAAATAAAAAGGCGATAGTAATATCAGAAAGTTGGTTCTACCCTGCTACCTCCTAAAAACTTAATTCTAATAAAATCTTCCTGAAATGAAGAAGAAAACAAAAACAAACATTTTGGGGGAGTAGTTTAGAAACTGTAATGCCATTGGGAATAAGTGGCAGCAGAGGACAGAGAAGATAAAATAATTCTGTAATGTGTTTCGGTACTGATTGATCACCAAAGTTCTATATTTGGTACATGGTGTTTGGTTGGTGGAAGAATATAATTGTCAAAATGCTCAAGTTCAAGGGCCAAAAGACTTTCTTTGTAACTTATCTGTGTTTGTGTGTGTTTTCCTGAAGGTTCATTGTTAGCATCTTCTGCACCCTTGGGGTCTGTCATTGGGCATCTTCATTTTCAATTGGAAGCTCTTTAAGTAAATTTGCCATTTGCTTATTTCTGAGAAGAATTTTTTTCCCCAATGGGCTAAGCTGTTTGATAAGCCTAAGTCTGTTGCTACATTTGGTGTCACTATAGAATGGGCAGGTGTTCTGGTGTTACATGATGCTGTAATAAAAATAAAAATTGGTCTGGGCTGGAGGTCTCTGCAGAGGTCTTTGCTTGTTCACAGAAAAGTTCAGCTATTTTCAGGCAGACTCTGCCAAGAACCTTGTGTTGGCTGGAAAGCACCCATGGTCTATTTTGGTAATAATTCTCCTGCTTGAGTGAACCTAAGACGGAGACTCAAGTTGATTTAATTTGTTGTTTCAATGAGGCTATTACAGCAAATACCCTTTAGCCAGCTACTCAAACAGAAAGAAAATATTGTTACCTTAGCACGCTCAAGAAAATACCATTCTCAAATTGTGTTTCTGGGAGTACTGTGATGTAGCTTAACTCCATGTACCATGGCGTCTGACAGCTTAGCCCTGGCAATTATAATGAAATGTGTTGGATAAGAAGATTCATTGAAAGCACAGCATTAAGATAGCTCAAGCACAAATATTGGATTCAGGCTCCTCTGACTTGGATTTACCTGTTCATTTAGTTTCTTTTCTCTTGACATATTCATTCACTGTCATTTTAAGCTTATGGGTGAGTCCCCAAAGTGGGACATCTGTCACCGGCTTGAAATCTGAAAAGCCACCTTCTTCTTCCCATTGCCATTGTACAAAATCAGAGAAGGTGGAAACTAAATTCTTAGTATCTACACACTCCTTTAGCCCCAAAGCCAAGGAATTAAAGAAACCAGAAATTCTGCAGAGCAGTATTTGAAAATCTCTTTTAGGATTCACAGCCACTAAATTATTTTTTTTGTCTTTAAATAAAAGATTGGTCATCTTATAGACTATAAAACACACTACAAATACACTAAAATATTAAGTAAGAATTAAATAGGAATAACCCTTTTTTATTACCTTAGTTAAGTCATAATGGTGTATAGGACAGTCTCATGTACAGTAAGCATGGTCTTACGGAAATTTCTTTAAACAAAAAATGAGATTTCCATTTCAAAACCCTGAACTGTTACTGCATTTTGAAAGTAAAATATCAAGTTATTGGCTAATAAATTAGTACTTACAATGTTGAAATATAGGCAAATCATGGAGTAAAAAACTCATTTAGTGATGAAATATGGTTCATTTTCATAGAACAATTTGTTGTTGCAAATTGTAAATTGTTCATTTACATAGAACAATTGATCTTAAGGATATAGAAGGCTGGCTACTTTTTGGTAATAGTAGTGAAATCATAGTAAATGTTCTAAATTGGGAAATATTAGGATGTTTGAGAGTAACTAGTTTGGCAAAAATGACCTAACAGATCATATTATCAGCGTGCTAGTCTTGGTTACTTTAAGGAAAAACAGAAGCGGTGTTGTTTTTTTAATAGTTTTTGCCATAAGCTGTTTTTTTTCATCTTGTAGTTTATAACATCGGCACTTAACAGGTCTCCTGACTCCTCGTCCCCAGCCTCCGCATCAGAGGTCAGTCTGACTTAGCATGAACTCCTTCCTCAGATATGGGCACCCACTTTGTGGTGCAGAGCATGATAATTTTAATTTACTAAATTCCTCTTGCAACAATACCCAGGAGAGTGGCGAGCACTGACTGCAGCCTTCATCAGGGATAATTTCTTGATGAGGAACTATCAAACAGTGATTAGTCCTTTGGAAAAAAGAAACAAAAAACAACACTTCAGGCTCAATGACTGTCCCCACCATTTATTCTCGCTCACCGTCCTCTTTTATTTCACCTGTCCAGATTATTTTGTTTGCTTGTCTGTGTTTGAAAACTGTCATCCATTCAGGCACGGTCAGTATTGGTCCTGTGACTATGTTCGCCTTAGGGCTCTGATTCCTTTTATCACAGAAATAATCTCTCTTCCTCTCCCTTCTCTGCAGTTCCAGATTATCAAGAACAGGACATCTTCCTCTGGAGAAAAGAGACCGGATTTGGATTTAGGATTCTGGGTGGCAATGAACCAGGGGAACCTGTGAGTCTCTTGTCTCCCTGCCCCATCCTGTCCCTCACAGTACTAATTTCTAAGAATTCAAAACCAATTGGCAGCAGTGACAGATCACCAAGATTCGAGTTCCACTAGGTGCACCCAAAACTGTTTTCATCTTTTGAAAAAAAAAGTTTGATTTACAATGTTGGTGTTAATTTCTGCTATTCAGCAAAGTGACTCAGTTATATATATATATATATCTTCTCTGGCTCTTTCATCTTAACCAGTGGGAATTATTCTTTGGGTTTTGTGGAGCTCTTTCTGTCTTGAGGAAGAAGAGACTAGATCCTTTCTAAAGAGTGTGTATTCATGTTTGTGGAGGGCGGCAGCTGCAGCATCTGTAGCTCCCTATCAAAGAAACAGAAACCAAAAAAAGCAAAACAGGAATAGACATCAACTGAGAACACAATGGCCTGATCCTTCTGGGCAATTCTGTTAAATCTACCAGCAGGTCGTTGGCTTTGTATATTGAGTAGCTAGGACATAGAAGGCACTTCACAAGGCATTATGAGAGATTAGAGAAAGTAGGAGCACTCTCTTTACAAAATTAGAGAAAGAACCCTGAACAAGGATCAGGAGACATTTAATCTCTCCGGGCCTCATCTTTAGAGTACATTGAGGAGACCACCGTGAGATTCTTTTGAAAGGGGAAAAAAGAACTAAAGATAAGTATTGTTCAAATTTTCCTCATCACAGTAAAAATAGTTATCATTTCTTGTCTGCTTACTATGTGCCAGTTGCTATGCTAAAGGCTTTTAACGTACATCCTTCTCATGTATGCATCAAATCTATGAATTTACCCCCATTTTCAAATCATGAAATAAAGACACAGAAAGATTAATGTGATCTTGCCTGGGATCACAGAGTTAGTAAATGGAGGGACTGGAAAGGCTGTGATTCCAGAGTCCGTATTCTTAACCGCTCTTCTACCAAAGTTCTTTGTAAAAGATAAATGTCATGTAAAGACCGTTGTGCATTATTACCTAGTGAAAAGGCAAGGAAAACAGATGTTTTAGCTAAAGTTTGTAATGTGCTCAGTCATTCAGTTGTGTCTGACTCTTAGCAACTCCACAGACTGTAGCCCGCCAGCCTCCTCTGTCCGTGGTATTTTCCAGGCAAGAATACTGGAGTGGGTTGTCATTTCTTTATCCTGGGGATCTTCCCGACCTAGGGATCGAACCTGTGTCTCTTGTATCTCCTGCATTGCAGGCAGATTCTTTACCACTGTGCCACCTGTGAAGTTTAGTGACCGGTTAATATAACAATACCAAGACACTAAAAATAAAGACCTGTTCTGCATGCCAATGCTATAGACTATGGAAATAGGGATGCCCAACCAGACTTTGCTTGATTCACCCTTTCATTTAACAGTATTTATCGTGCATTCCCTATTGCTAGGCACATGCTGACCTTTAAAGAAAAGTTGTATTACTGTTATGCTTAGCAGAATTTTCTGAATAGAAGGCTTATAGAAAAGGAGAAAAGGTTTTGCCCATGAAGGGAGTAAAATGATTGATTTCTGCAAAGGGGAAAAAAGAATGAGTCATCAGCAAACCACAGATAAATGTCAAGGAAGCAAACAACAAAAAGTTATTTTTTTGCACCACTTAAGAATTATTGTACCACCTAGCACAGCAGCTAGAACCCAGTGAAGGGCACGGATACAGACACAAATGAATGGGCTGAATTTTGCTCAGAGATGTGAAGGCCATCATTACACAGACAAGCCTTGTTTTATTAAGCTTTGCAAAAATTACATTTTTTTGCAAGTTGGAGTTTGGTGCCAACCTTCCATTGTCAGTTGATGGTTAGCATTTTTTACCACTTAAGTTTGTTTTTTTTTTTAAATTAAGGTATGTAATACCTTAGGTTTTAGACATACTATTGCACACTTACTAAACTACAGTATCTGTGTTTGTTTGAGCAGTTAGTCGTGTCCAACTCTTTGTGACCCCATTGTCTGTAGCCCACCAGGCTCCCATGACCATGGAATTTCCCAGGCAAGAATACTGGAGCAGGTTGCCATTTTTATCTCTAGGGGGTCTGTCTGACCCAGGGATTGAATCCGTCTCTCTTAGGTCTCCTGAATTGGCAGGCAGATTCCTTACCACCAGTGCCGGGTAAACATAACTTGTATGCATTGGGGAGAAAAATCATGTGACTCACTTTGTGGTGATACTTGCTTTATTGCGGTGATCCAGAACTGAACCCACAATGTCACCAAGGTGTGCCTGTAATAGTCAACCAAAAAGGTTAGTGTTTCATCTATCATCTAATTACTCAACAGATTTATATTGGTCACATCGTACCACTGGGTGCTGCTGATACGGACGGCCGTCTGAGGTCTGGGGATGAATTAATCTGTGTGGATGGGACACCAGTCATTGGAAAATCACACCAGCTTGTGGTCCAGCTTATGCAACAAGCCGCCAAGCAAGGCCACGTCAATCTAACAGTGCGGCGTAAAGTGGTGTTTGCGGGTATGTTTTTCATTCATTCCTTTAGACGTTGCCTTGTCACTTTATGCACAGAAGAGGCCCCCTTCCTGTGTCTGCCTCCTCAAGCATCTATTTTAGCAAATGTTTGCAAATGTGATTAAGCACAGAATTTCCAGATGGTTTGCTTCTCTCAAACCCTGCAAAACCACTGTCACTCAAAAGTACTGTAATGTGCCAGCCGTGCATATCCAACAAAGGCTTTTAGAGCAAAGCTAGTTGAATATATGGTTACGTCCCTCCATCCCCTTGCCAACCAGAACTTAGTCGTTGTCTTCATTTGATGAGGATTCTCAACAAAAGAGGTCACTGTGACAGGTGAATTGTAGCACCCAAATAAGAGAGCAAAAATCAGTCTCATGCTGCCAGATAAGCTTATAAAAAGTTACTCTATTGTTGACAGTCATATGTATTAAACTATTTTAATTTTTTACTTTTTCTCTATAAGAAAGCTGTATGGCTAGCCAGTTTTAGGTACTCTTTGATTTCTTCCTCTACACCCAGAAGTCCTATACGTTCTTAACTCAAATATAACCTGTTTTGTAAAACCGTTGGCAATTCTCTACTCCGTCCAACTGCCTGCTGATTTTAGCCTTCCTTTCTTGCCATCCTTGGCAATCATGATTTACTTCTGTGTTAGAATCTGCCATTTTGAGACAGTCCATTGAGTGTCTTCCTTTCACATTCATTCATCACCTTTGTTGGCAGCCCCCACCTCCAAGTATTCAAGACAACCCAGAATGCTGAAGAAAGAAATTCCATGTTATATCAGTGGAATTACTGAAAAAGTATGACATGAAATTTTATGAATTATCCATAGCTATGGTACTAGTGAAACAGCTACTTATCAAATAAAATCAACTGGCTCCTTGTTTAGGAAAAATTAGTAGAACTCACTTCAATGGTATATAATTAATTTCAAAAGAATTAAGACATCAGGGTCCAGTGTGAAAGCCCTGCTACCTGTTGCCGCCATGGAAAGCAGTGTTAATCATTTATGTCCTGAGAGCTTGTTTATGGTGTCAGATTAACGTGGTGTCCCGTGTAGCCAAAAGCAATCAGAAATGACTTTAGAGATGAGTTGAAAACTTTTTATTTCACTGGTCCAGATAAAAATAATAGAACAATGAGATGTTTGTTTCAGATTTATTTTTTTAAATTTTAAATATTGGGGTTTTTAAGCTCTTGGGTAAAAAGGCATATTAAATCTTTGAAGAGACATAAGGCTCAGTGAAATAAGCCAGTCACAAAAGGACAAAAATGGTATGCTTATACCTCTATGAGGTGCCTAGAGTAGTCAATGTATAGACAGAAAGAATGGTGGCTGCCAGGGGTTGGTGATTAGTGATTAGTTGCCAGGGAAAGTGATTAGTGTTTAAAAGATAACAAAACTTCAGTTTCAGAAGATGAAAATTTCTGGAGATAGCTGGTGGGGATGGTTGGACAACAGTGATTCTGTACTTCATGCCACTGAAGGACACATCTAAATGGTTACAATAATAAGTTTTAGGTTCTGTATATTCTACTACTATAAAATGAAATCTATGAAAGCAGATGCTTTAGGGAATAAATTTAGTAGTCCTATCCAAAATCTGAACCCATATTTTGCTTTTGGCATGAAAAATGAGTGGTCCCACCTACTTTTGTGGCTATCTAGAAGTGGTTTACCCTGCCACTTGATAAAGCAATAAAACTGGAATTTGATAAAATGAATTCTGAGGGAGGTTAATGTATCCAATTCTGTGATCAGAGTGGATCATTGACATCTGGAAGCTGGGAAGAAAAGCGAAGTATACCTCTGACAGGTGTTGTCAGGAATCCTGCAGTAGGGAGGTCATAATGGTGCTGTCAACTTACAGTCTCTCTGATGGAAAAAGCAGAAGCAGAGCTGAGCAGAAATGTGACTTGAGGGTAATGACAACTTGAATGCAGATATGTCTCTGAGGCAAAGATGGTGGGCCACATCTTATGCTTCCTTCAATGGGTCGTTTCTGTTTGTTTCATTGAAGTCTTACTGCTGTACAATATCACATATGTTACAAGTGTATAATATAGTGATTCACAATTTTTAAAGGTTATACTCCATTTGTGAAATGAAGTGAAAAATCGCTTAGTCATGTCCAACTCTTTGCAACCTCATGGACTGTAGCCTGCCAGGCTCCTCTGTCATGGAATTCTCCAGGCAAGAATACCAGAGTGGGTAGCGATTCCCTTCTCCAGGGGATCTTCCCAACCCAGAGATCAAACTCAAGTCTCCTGCATTGCAGGCAGATTCTTTTCCATCTGAACCACCAGGGAAGCCCATTTATAGTTATTATAAAATACTGGCTATATTGCAACATTGTAGAATATATCTTTATAGCTCATTTTATACCTAATAGTTTGTACCTCTTACTCCCCTACCCCTATCCTGCCCCTCCACCCATCTTCTGCCCTCCGATAACTGCTAGTTTGTTCTCTGTACGTTTGTCTGCTTCTTTTTTGTTAATCCACTAGTTGGTTGTATTTTTTAGATTCTACATGTAAGTGATACCATGCAATATTTGTTTTCTCTGTCTGACTTATTTCACTTAGCATAATGCCAAGGGGTCATTTTTCGATCTGTGAAGCAGGAAATATTTCAGAATGGGCCAGTCTTGCTGCAGATTTGAGTCCAAATACAGATGCTGAGACACAGTATGCCCTAAATGTAACAGACTCTGGGTGTCCCCTTTGTTCTCCCATGGTATCGATGTCTGCAGATCCTGAATGTAAATACTAATGAGAGTGGTTTTCAGTTCCTGTGTCTCAGTTATGTGAGGCCAGGTGCTGTCATAGCTGTCACTCTCTTGGTTTGGTTGTGGAGTGGATGGGGGAAGGAGGAAGGGGTTGACAGGGCACATTTCTTGCAAAGGCGGGTAACCAAGAGGTACATCTCTTGCACAGCCCCCAAAACCGAGAACGAGGTACCCTCGCCAGCCTCATCCCATCACAGTAGCAACCAGCCGGCCTCGCTGACGGAGGAGAAGCGGACCCCGCAGGGCAGCCAGAACTCCCTGAACACGGTGAGCTCAGGCAGTGGCAGCACCAGTGGCATCGGCAGTGGCGGCGGCGGCGGCAGCGGTGTGGTGAGCACCGTGGTCCAGCCCTATGACGTGGAGATCCGGCGCGGCGAGAACGAGGGCTTCGGCTTTGTCATCGTGTCATCGGTGAGCAGGCCCGAGGCCGGCACGACGTTCGGTGAGTGTGGTCACTTCTGCTCCCCAGCGTTTCCTGGGGTGACTGTTCTCTGGAGAGGGAAAGACGAGCCAGAATCTCATTAACAGAAATGCTTGTCATGCTTTCCGCTTCAGGTAATGAAAGTCTTAATTGGGGACGGACTTCATTGGGTAGCTTTTCCCCTCCTGAAGGTTGGGGTTTTTTTTTTTTTTAACTCTTCAGCTTCCATTCTGGTGGCACGTTCACAGGCAGACAACGTCATGCATAGGTGAAATTTGCAAAGAAGCCCCTTGACAGGATAAACTGTGAGAAATTCTTGCCATAGAGAGACCTTTGCAAGGTCCTGAGCAGGGTATCAATCATAGCAGTTGTCTCAGAAGGTCTCCTTATTTTTAAAAGAAGCATATGGTTTTAGAAATAAATGCCTGGGGGGAAAAATAGAGGTGTGAGGAGTAAAAAATATACATGCAATGCCCTTTCCATCTTATCTGTGTCCTTCCTCTACTCTACCTATCTCCATCTGAAATTTTAAAATTTTAATTTAAAATAATATGTTTACTGTTGCCTGGTGGAGAATCTAATTAAAATCTGAGTGCAGAGCTGTTTGTCTTCACTGCCCTTGAATTCTAGCAGGGGTGGTTGTCCTGTCTCACCCAGATGTTGGGGGTTTCAGCAGAGAGTGGAGAAGCGCAACTGTCACCCTCTCACAAGGTCAGCTCTCTGCAGGGTGCACGGGCTGAGACAAATAGGAAGCCAGGTGATTCTAGGAACTAGGAATCACGAGTCTTCCTACTAGAATGGATCATAAGTATATACTCCAGAACTGATCCACCTTCTTCATTAAATAAAATGTCATTTGTTGTTTTTCCCAAGCACATTTGTTAGTTAATATGGAATATGATGGGAGACGGGAAGGGCTGTGAAACATGCTTCAGCTCTGTCTCCAAATGGCCTACCCACAAGGAGTCTGAGGACCAGTGGTCCAGGTCGCTTGCTGGCTAACATCAGCTAGGTGCTCCATCCTGTTGGATTTCTGCTCTGGTACAACTCTGTTTGTCTCCATTTAGTCTTGGTACTTTGCTTCCTGCTAAAGTCATGTCCCTTTAAGGTGCAAACTTCAGGGGACAGTGCGTCAAGCCAGGTCTGTGCATGTGTGGCTGCAATAACAAACACGCATTACTAACAGTGCCTCTCTGAGCTCTGTTAATAGCATTATCACAGCATGTTGTGGGTATTGGGTGACTTGACCTCCAGGCAGGGTGGTTTTCTGGCTTGTTTCTCCATTAGTTTTGAAGACTTTTCAGTCCAATTTGAAAAGAAAAGAAAAGCAGAGGGGACAAAGACATCTCAAGTTATTTTCTTCAGATCTGCAGTTTGTCCCTATGCACCCGGTGATATTCTCAGAATTTGAGTTCTCAGTTTCTCCTTCTAGAGTGAAACAACAGATATGTCTGGTGGGAGGTTTTGTGTTGTTAACAAATATCGAATGTCTTCACTCACAGTTTGGTGTCTGATTGTTTTCCTCCAACTTCTACAATGAGCAAATTAAACTGTCCCTAATACCTTGCATGTGACCTCTCTCCTGAGCTATGCAGACTTTCCTCCCACCTGCTGTATGATACCTTTCCCATGGACTTGTCCTTGGAGATGGGCTAAACTTAATCAAGACCTTGAATTTGAGTATGGAGGCTTTCCACCACACCTGCTTGTTGCTTTCCAGAAGACTGTTTAACTCTCTTTTGAAAAATTCTTTAACTTTAACCTTAACATCTAGTGATACAGACTCAGGCAAATATGCTGAAATTCAAAGCAATTGCAGCTCATTTCCCATACATTTTATCCTTACGCTCTGAATTAGGATGGAAGAGCCTTCTCTTTCAGGGTTTCCCATGTTAATTTTGTCACCCTTTCCCAAAGATGGCTCAACTACGTAACTATCTTTACAGAAAGACAAACTCTCAAAATCAGTGGACGTGCCCAAGGAAGTTTACAACTCAGTTTGCAAGTATCTGGAAACACTAGATCAGGCCTCAAAGCCTATTTTCCACCTCTCTTCTAAAAGTTACCAGTCACTCTTGGTTGTGACATGAAGTGCCTCAGAGCACACAGTAAACTTTCTTCTTCAAATGCACTTTTCCTGATTTTTCCTGTCAGAGCTGTGTAGTAACTGAGGAGGACAAAGGAAATGATTAAAGAAAAAGGGTTGAGGAATGATTTGAACCTAGCTTCAGATCACTGTCCTCCATCTGAGTATGTACTAGATTTTCTTACAGCTTTGAGGGGATTTCTATGAGGAAGAAGGAGGATTTCAGAGCTAATGAGCCATTTGGGCCCTTCTCTGAAAGCCCGCGAGAGCAGCTGATTGAGCAAAGGTCATAAAAGGAAAAACGCGTGTCAAGGTTGGGTGCTTTCTTGGCTCGTCTCGTAATTACGCCCCTTTGCTAAAGCTTTCCTCATGCTGGATAGCAGGCAGAAAGTCTACGTGTTCGCCTCTTCGGTGTTTTCAGATTGGATTTTTGGCACTGGTGGACTCTCTGACCTCACTAGACACCCAGGGGTTGTGTTTTCTAAATGGAGGAAGAACAAAACATTGGCAGAAGCGTAAGCAACAGCTGGCAAAAAGGAAGTGACATGAACACAGAATGTGCGAAAGCTTCCATCCCAGCTCTGGGTTTCGTGTTTGAAGTCCCCACATAAGCCCACAGCAAGTTACTTTGGGGGCTCTTGAGAATCTTTGGAAATTGCTAAAGATCCCAAATTTTGCCACTGATAGAAAGAGGAAAGCTGGGGTGTCCCCCTCATTTTTAATCGGAAAAGGACTGCAGCGATGAACTATCATTTAGGGCTGTAACTCTTTACACAAACGCCCGAAACTTTGCCAATGTTTTGACCCTCGGCACAGAGTTCTCCTTTAATAACATTTGCTTAATGCTTTAATTAATTAACACTTAACCTTCTCTTTCCCTTTTCAACCCTTTTTCTCCTCCCTTCACTCTATTCCCATGTAACGTTAAAAAAAAAAAAATTAAAACTGACTATCAAAGCAGGCAATGCATGTGTGGCCATGCCTCACAAAATAGGTCGGATTATTGAGGGGAGCCCTGCTGACCGATGCGGCAAGCTGAAAGTGGGAGACCGGATCTTGGCAGTAAATGGATGTTCCATCACCAACAAATCCCACTCTGACATTGTCAACCTCATCAAGGAAGCGGGCAACACAGTCACCCTCCGCATCATCCCTGGGGATGGTAAAGTATACCTCTCGCGTGTGTCTCTGTCTTTCTCTCTCTCTTCGTTCTTATTCTGTCTTTGGTGTTCATGTAATTGAATAGTGTTGACTTAGAGACACTCTCTGAGTATACCCATCAAGCACTCGTGAGCCACTGTTACTAAATCTTACCTCACCGTCTTGACTTCATCCTCTTGCCCAGGGACCCTGTCTTGCTACAGAGATAAACATACCAGAATTTTTAACTCTCTCCAATTTATTTTGGCTGTGGTGCCCTTGTCTTTAAAACAACAGAATAGTTTGGGTATAGGTGGTAAAACTTGCCTGATATTCTACCTGGAAATTATAGACTTTTTTAAAAAAACAGGAATGTAAAATCTGAGTGTATAGTATGATGATATCATAAAACCTATGTAAGGACAGTGGAGAGCCAATGCTGGTGTTTTGTTTTGTTTTTTTTTTTCGATCAGAGTAAGTGAATGTATCCATGTTTTTTATTTAATAGGAGGTTATTAGAATTTGTGCTATATGATTTGTCTCTACTTTTTGCATGTGGATGAAGAAAGAATAAAATCTCAGTATTTTCAGTATTTTGACAGGCTTCCATTAAACTAGGCCTGTTCATATTTATTTGGTTTATATGGTTCAATTCAGATCTTTGATTCTTTTATAACAGTGGTGATTCTGCCCCTTGAGGGACATTTGACATTGTCTGGAGTAGGTACTAAATGATAATCTAGCGGGTAGAGACCAAGGACACTTCTAGACATCCTACAGTACACAGGACAGCCCCCACTACCAAACGTTTTCCAGCAAAAAATATCAGTACTTACTTTATTATTCTTGCTGCTAAGTCACTTCAGTCGTGTCCGACTCTTTGTGACCCCATAGACAGCAGCCCACAAGGCTCCCCCGTCCTTGGGATTCTCCAGGCAAGAACACTGGAGTGGGTTGCCATTTCCTTCTCCAATGCAGGAAAGTGAAAAGTGAGAGTGAAGTCGCTCAGTCATGTCTAACTCTTAGCAACCCCATGGACTGCAGCCTACCAGGCTCCTCCATCCATGAGATTTTCTAGGCAAGAGTACTGGAGTGGGGTGCCATTGCCTTCTCCAAATTACTCTTACATACTATATTATTATAGTATATAATACTTATTATATTATATTATATTTACTTATTTTATTATTATTTAATAAAAATGGAGTTGATACACTAATGTCTCTAAGAACCTTCAGAGAATTAAGTCCTGTATATTGACTTCCTTCTAAGCAGATTTTGCCCTTGGGAAAAAAGTGATATTTTTCCCAGAATGTTTCAGTGCCTTTTTTTTTTTCCATTCTTACTATATATTTATAAAATAAAATATATTCCAAAGTCAGTGGTTATTTCTCGAGAGACAACTGTGGTTTATGGTTATAGTGTGATAAAATTCTATGCCACTGATCTGTAAAATAAGAAAATCAGAAGTTTTATCTGAAAGTAATTCACCAGATCAACATTTTTATCTACTAATTGCTAGAAAGTGAGCCATGTTAGTTTAAAATTTGAGTACTATAGCCTGTGTATTTCAGAAGATGTAAGTCTAAAACCAAACAATAAATATTTGAAAATTGTTCATTCTAAGAACAAGGATATTTCACTGTACCAGAAATACCCGCTGCCAAATGTGGAGGGAAAAAATAGCTCCTTGAATGATGGTCTATTTCAGCCTGCCTCAAATGCATGGTTAGTAATTTACCATCTGGTCTAGAGTCCATTCTACCAAATCACCACTCTGGAAAGCTATTAGAATTTAGGAAAGTGGTCACAAGATGATATAACCTAGGTTCCTAATGGAAAAGATGAAGGAAGCTAGGAAAATTTGGTGACAAATGGTGGAGAGAGCCTAATGTAATATATAAATTTAGATACATTTATCTCCATGCTGTGGTGAGATTTCAGAAAATTAATTCAAAAGAAATGAACACAGGATATAACTTGCTGAGTCTATGTTGGTTAGTCTGTGGGAATGAAAATTTCCAAAAAGGAAGGAAGGAGAGAAAGAGCTCCTTGAGGGAAGAGCTTAGAAAAGAATTCACAATCAGAAAAGATAAATATGCAGAAGCAACTTATACTCCTGTGCACGTACTTGTTGACTTAAATTAATATTGGGCAAGGGAAAGTATTTTTTGAGAACCTGAACACCAAGAACTGGAAAACAAGATAGATTATCCAATAACATTTGTCAATAAAAAGATGTTTTTTAAAACCACAGTCCTTCAAAAGTGTAAAATTTGAACAGAGCTATCACAGGCTGTCTTGGTGAGAAGAAAGTAGATGTTAAAGTTGATACAGTGTAGTTAAGGATTGATGTGCTGCTGAGGATGTGATTTCATCACAAGATATTTCAGGAATTCACCACCATGATAATAAAACTCTTCACCAATTACTTTGTCATTTTCAAAGTGCAGGTAAAGGGAATCAAGTCTGACAGAAAGTGGATTTCTAATACTCATCTTTGTGCAGGTAAAGGGAATCAAGTCTGGCAGAGGGTGGATTTCTAATACTCATCTTTAAAGTGGGGCCAAAAATTGCCATCTTGGAAGTTAGAATGAAGGCAGTAGGGTTAGATTTCTGGAGAGATGCTGAAGCAATCCATGAGGATTTTACAAGAACCTATAGAACAGAGAGTGACCTTTGCAATCTGATGAAGAGAAAATCATGCTGGATCCACTTCCTCTCCATAAAAGTGTGCTGGACATGGTAGATTGTAAGGTAAAAGGAAGGCATTCTCTCCATGTCAGAAAGTTCTGGTCTCCTTCAGTCTCTTACTCTAGTGTTTAATGGACTAGCCCAGAGACATTTTGTTGAGTGATCTTCATAAAAAAACTGAAGTCCTTCATCAGAGTGGCTCAGGAGCTCTTAGAAATCCATCTTGTTCAGGGTACTGTTCTCAGAAACACAAGGAGCCACTTTAGGAAGAGGCACTCTTATGAGCCAGACAGAAAGAGATAAGCTGACCAAACTTGGAGGAGATGAGGCTAAACACTTTATATTAGTTTCTGGGCTAGTTACTTGTTCATTATGGAGTTGAAGACTAACTCATCCTTTCTTTGCACAGCTCCTCAAAGGGGAACTTAAAAAGCAAAGTAGTCTTGAAATAATATCACAACGTGGTTGAGCAATTTTAACAGTTCTTGGCGGTTATTTTTATCAGACAAGGATTGAACTGCAGTCATCATTTTCACACTGTCATTGAATACTTGTGTTTTCTGATTTTATCCTGTCATGTCAGTCATATTTCAATTCAGGATAAATGTTTGCAAAATGTATATTCAAAGATGCCTCTAATAGATAACCCATTTACTATTAATGGAGTCATGAATTAAGGAGAGATCACATATACTTAATGACTGAGAATGGCCCTAAATGAAATTCACAACCAAAATATTAATATATGGTTTAAAGGAATAAACCATACCTGGCATTAGTCCCCAAGTAACTTTTATATATATTTTTTTCCCTTCTATTTTACATAAGGCATCATAACCATTTTAAAAATTTTCTTACTACAAACTGTTTTAGTTTTCTCACTAAAAAATGATCAAATTAAAAAAAAGAGGACGATGCACCCTTGATTGGGCCATGCTGGGAACTTACTCCCTATCCATTGGCTGTGCCTTGTGGCAATTCTTCCCCAACCAGGAACCATACCCACGCCTCCTGCAATGGAAGCATGGGATCAAGATCGACTGTTTTCCAGGGAAGCAGCATGCTCATGTTCGTTCTTGTCATCAGTCACCTGATTTCTCCAGCTTCACTTCTCTCCTCACTCTCTTTCTCCCATTCCCCTCTCACCGTTCTGTCTCTGCTAGCCCCCTCCAACAAAAGCTTTGAAACATGACCCCCCTTGATTTGGGCACTATTGTGTCATTCACAGTTCTCAGACAGGCGTGTTCAGGGGGGTTCTCACCATCCTAGGCTTTTACAACCTTTGGGAAGAGGCTGGGAGGTGGAGTGAGGGCAGAGCCTCTTCCCCTGTGAGAGGTGGACAGCTGGATAGGAAATTTATCATGGCAACACAGAAAGGCCCACAGACTGGCTTACATACTGAATTTGAACTTGAATTCTGGCAAGTCAGAGCACACATGCCTCCTACTACTGGAGTGTATAGAGATACCCTGTGAAGTCTATGAGTGAGACTAATCAGACAGAGCAGATCCTGACTGAGCCAGGCTCTCATGGAATCATCAGATTGAGTCAAGTTCAAACTAATGAAAATATTTATGAAATTAAAAATACATTATTTAGGGACTTACTTGGAGGTCCAGTGGTTAAGTATCCATGCTTCCGCTGCATGGGGCGTGGGTTTGATCCCTGGTTGGGGAACTAAGATCCTGCTTGCCCCGTGGTGCACCCTAAATAAATAAATAATAAAAATAAAAGACATTATTTAAATATAGTCTCTTTTCCCTGAAGTCTTTTTATTTTTTAATTTTTTCTTTTTATTGACGTATAGTTAGTTAACAACGCTGTGTTAGTTTCTGGTGCACAACAAAGTGATTCAGTTATACGTGTTTATGTATCTGTTTCTGTACTTCACATCTCTCTGACTTAAAGTATTTACTTGTATAGGAAGTAAGGCTTGGTGACACAGGTAATGCCATTTCCTTGGCAAAGGTAGATATGATAGCTAGCATATACTCAGGCAAGAAGAACAGAGTTTCTATCATACACATTTTAAAAGCCTCCCCAAACTTTTCAAATATTTATGGGATTTAAATTTTCAAATGCTTCCTTCAGGTGTTTATTACATATGTGTTTATGCATTAAAATATTTATGAATAGAATAATTGTATCCATTGTCTATTTGCTTGGCCTTGTAATGTGGTTCTGTAAGGGCAGCTAAGGATATTAACATGGGAGCAAGGTTAGAATGGTAATCACTTGTCACGGAGATAAGTTGAAACCCAAGATAGAAGCTCCTTTCAGAAGTTAGTGCCCTGGTTTAGCACAGCACCGTGACGGTGCCTTGAGAGCTAGGATACGCTCCTCTCGATACGTGATTGCTGTGGAAACGGTAGTAATATCCATTTTCATTCTCCCAGGAGAGTTAAAGCAGGTATAAACACTGTTTAAGAAAGCACATAGGGCACTTGCTGGAATTTATCATGAAAACAGTCAACCTGTCCATCTGCCTTAAGAGTTCCACAAGTCAAATACATTGACAGTCCTTTTTAAAACTGTTGCTAGGGTGTATATTATATCAGACCCGTCTTTTGTGTTTATTCTTTTATATGGGGGACATTTTACTTTGGACTAGAGATAGAAATTTGTGAGGATGGGCTTCAACTCCGTAGTTTTAAAAGCTGGAGAGAATTTCAGCACACACTGTCTTGGTTTGATTCTAAATGAAGACTTAAAAGCTTATTTAAATATATATATAACATTATAGATCTTTTAAAAAGCATCCTGGAAATTGAGGATATGCTAAAAGTTACAGTGCTTGAAAATGACCCAGGAAATCTAGAAGTCAAAACCAGAGTGTTTTGTATTTTAATTCATCTGTGATACAACTTAGTGAAGTTGGTATTTATACAGAAAGGTAAAAGTACTTGCTTGTTAAGAAGGAAATGTACCAATCACATCCAATTTCCTTGACCCCTGAATAATTCCCTTGTAAACAGAGTGAAACTAAAAGTTAACTATCAGGCAGGCCCTGGGTTTAATTGCCAGTGCCTCCACTTGCTCTCTGGATGACCTTGGACATATTGCCTACTTTTTGTAAGCCTCAGCGTCTTCAGCTTTAAAATGGGCATAATTAATCGCACCTATTTCTTTGAGTTATGAGGATGAAATGAAACAGTGCATGTGGGAAGGAACCGTACATGGTGTGTGGCACATTGGAAATAATTGAAATATGGTGGTTGTCCATAGATTAAGAAAAACAAACAAAAGGAGAAAAAATTCAGTGGGCTCGCTCAAATAGGCACTTGCATACCAAATGTTAATTTCCGAAATGCTTAACGTTAAGCTTCAACTCAGAACAGATTTGCATATAAATATTTGAAAATAGCAAAGGAATGATGGGAGGAAAATAAATAAAAGAATTCTACTTATACGTATGTTGAGTGGTTATCTGTTACATCTCATCAAACCTTGAAAATGGCAGAAGTACTAAAAAGGCTTGAGAATAGGATCTGATCTGCCTAGAAAACTCTGGCTACCAAAAACACCCAAGAACTCTAAAGGGGAACCTCTGCACAATTCAGTAATTATAATCACTCTAATTACAAGGAAACTTTCTTTTTGGTATCCTGATAGTGATTTCCCCATGGCCCAAGCAATCTTGTGATTTCCCAGAGAGTCTCCATAAAATTAATTACAGTACATAATATGAAGTTTTTTTAAAGGACCAATACATGTTTATGAAACTTCTGGCAAGTCACATTGACAGGCTTTGCAGTCTACTAGTCCTTTGTAGGGGCACAGCAGGTAGACTTTATGAAATACCACTTCAATTTATCACCTTGGTTACGCTGGTTAACTGCGGTCATAAAAACAGACTAATATTATGCTCTTAATATTGTGATAACGGTAATAAATACATGCCACCCATAAAAAAGATAGTCTTCAATTTTTGAGCAGTTTTTACGTGCCGGGCACGAGCTCAAACACTTTTCCTCCCGGGTAGTCTTTGCATCAGTGTTCTTAGATACTTCTGTTGTTCTGTATGTGTAGATGAGGAAACTCAAGCATAGAAGGTCTAAGTAACTTTCCTTCAAGTCCCAGCTAGTAAATTGCAAAGTTTGGGTTGCAAAGCCAGGTAGTCTGAGTCTAGTCTCTGACCTTGTAACCAGAACACCCGACGAGCTTGAGGAGCACCACGTCCCCCTCTTGGAGGGTCCCAAGGTATACTGGCACCATTAAGGGCCCAGAGAGAACACAAAACACAGACACGCAAAAACGCTTCTGTCTCATCCACTGGTTTTCAGCCCTGCTTGACCACAGATTCCTGTTCCCTCAGATTCTGGTGCAGCAGTTGGTAGAACAGGTTCTGTGGGAGACATCGTTCTGAAGCATGAACTGGATTCACAGTTTTTGTTCACCTGATTGCGTTACATTTTCTTACTAATCTTGCACCACCACTATCCAGATCATAAGCTTTAGGGCTGGAATAGAAACTGTTAAAGTCATATTTCAACTGTTTCATTTTGCAGAGAGTTTAAAAAACTTAAACCCATTTCCACAGTAGTAAATACAGAATAGAAACAGTAGCAAGGGCACTGGCTGCAGTCAGTGTATGTTGAGTGCTTACTATATGTCAGATATAGTGCTACGCGTTTCATATACTTTACTCCAAGGAAAGGGATGATTGTTGTCATCATCCCTTTCAAGGAAAAGAAGACATACAGATAGTGAGTCAAGGACAAAGAGGTTTGAACCCGGGTCTGATCTCCAGCCCTTTGCCTTTAACAGCTATTTGTAATGAAAATAGAATAACGGAAAGTCAGACCTAAGCTGAGTAGCATTTTTAGCAAAGTACAATGGAAGATAGAGCACAAATAAGTGGGATTAGTGAGATATCCATAGAAACTCCGTTATACGTGGTGGGTAGATACATGTATTCCACAAACTATGGAGTGCCTACTGCAAACCTCAGAACTCCTAGAAACTTCTAGACTTCATGGTACACTGTGAAGTAAAGGGGTAGTTTACAGGCTAATCTAAGAACTTCACCCCCACATTTAGCATTTTCTTGATTAGAAAATGTGTGGCAGGTTCCAAAGTGTCAATCTAAAAATAAATTCAAATAGTGCAGCTTACTCATCATTGTTTATTATCTGCCTTGATCTTAATGGAGAAATAATTAGTAAAAGAACATAAGACTGATACTATGTAAATTATTTTAATATATTTTTATATATGCACGTCGGTTAGCAGTCTGTAGGCATGTTCATGAGTGTTTTCAAATCCTAGGTTTCCAAGCTCCCAGAGATTAATGAAGATGTTTATGAATGTGTTTAGTGAAGAAGAAAGTCAATTTACATAAGAATACAATCATATTTGTTACATTAGGGTGGCTTCCTGATTTGTACAACTTAGATTTACATACTGGCTCTGACTAATGCAAGTTTTAAAAATAACTCTTCATGAGTGATACTACGCAAGATCTCACAAGAATTCCACATTTTTAGTTGTGTTTCATTAAAAGCTTTGGGAAAGAAAGTAGATGTTCTCTGTATGTATATTTATTAGTAGCAAGAAGTTAGAACACTGACTATTCACATGAGAAAATCAAGCAGACTCACTAAAGATCACCGATAAATTGCAGGGACATTAGCAGAGACATTTATTATTAGCCTGTAAAAGTCTGGGAAATAATTTGCAGTGATTTGATGGGACTGCCCTTTTCAAGTGATGGGGGAAGAGTGAAAGGCACCTACCTTGGCTATGATTTTTAAAGTACCATTTTCTTGGGCAAACTCTTTATTTCATTTGTGGAGATACCTAGTTGGAGGAGTGTCATGGGGGTGTACATGGCTCACATCATAGAAGATCTTAGAATGGTTCTTTACACTCTTGTTTAGAAATTCAAGTCAGAACATTTTGAAATGGTGACAGAGAATTCAGATGTCATTCAGGTGTGGGGCTTCTGCACACCCGATTTGATGATGTCTTCTCCGGGGCCTTCATTTCATGATGTTCTCTCTTACCCTGCAGAGTCTTCAAATGCCACTCTGCTGACCAATGCGGAGAAGATAGCCACCATCACCACCACACACACCCCTTCGCAGCAAGGAGCCCAGGAGACCAGGTCAGACATGACTTTGGCTTCTTTTGTTACTTTCAGGGGAAAAAAGTAACTCTTGGTGGTGTGATGATACTGCTCTTTGATTCTTTCTCAGGCTCTCCACGGCTTGCTCTTATATATATTTTTTCTCTTGCTTTGGCAGGAATACCACCAAACCAAAGCCAGAATCTCAGTTTGAATTCAAAGCACCCCAGGCAACGCAGGTGAGGACTGTTTCTCTTTTTGCCTTATTGGCTTTGTGCATTTCCTTCCAATTTCCTGAAGCTCTTTTTACCAGGTATCTTATAAGGTACTTGCAATTAACATAAATAACCTTTTATGTACTAAATATATACTAAACATAAACTCACATTGGGTTATCAAGTAAATAACATTACTTTACTACCTTTGAAAAATATCCCTAGACATCCTTTTTCTGGAGGCAGGGGACAAGGAGGACCAAACAAAATAAAATGCTACCAATTATCTCAATAATAGGTGATCAGAGAAAGAGCAAAACAGGAGATAGCTGGTCATGGTATTCGTAAAGGCATTTATGTCAAGAAAATGTCTTTTGGTTAAGCTGTTTCTCAGACTTGTGAATTTCAGGTGAGGCTCCTAAAGCTACCTACCTGTCCCACAAGGTGGTAATGGAGGGTGCACACGTGATAATAAGTGAAGCAGATTTGGGAAACATTGGGTGATACAGAGTTAAGTAGTTTTTTTTGTTGTTTTTCCTCCCCCTCACTGGCCTTCTCAAAGCCTTTCCTAATCTTTTCCCAATTCTCCTAACCAGCATAGGAACCACTGTCAGGATGTGTGGGGCTTGCCATTGCTATCCAAATGATGAGATATTTTAGGGCCTTGGGCAGGGAGGCTAAAACACCAGCGATGTGCAGGATGGTATTATTTAATGAAGGATTTTTCCTGCCACAAATGCAAGTCACAGCCTCACTGATTAAATTTTAATATATGTGTGTTGGTATGCAATCTGTATGCACACTCATGAATGTTTTCATATTCTGGATCTCCAAACTCCTAAGGTTAATTGATATTAATAAACAATTAGAAACCACCAAGAAGGGGATACAAATTGTGCCTTTGGGTCAAATGAGCCATAATGGAGAGTGTTTGGGAAAAGAGAGAGAAATGTGTGTCAATTTAAGTCCTCCCAGAATAACTGCGTTTAATTTCTTTGAATAGGAGCAAGATTTTTACACTGTGGAGCTGGAAAGAGGAGCCAAGGGATTTGGTTTCAGTCTTCGAGGAGGTCGAGAGTATAACATGGACCTCTACGTTCTGCGCTTAGCAGAGGATGGTCCTGCCGAAAGGTGTGGGAAGATGAAGGTAAGTAAGGGAGAGGCATCTGGGATGGACGTGAATAAGTCATCTGCAGTGACTTCTTGACATCTTATGATTAGGGCCTGCACGCTCGTGAGCATTACATGTTTCTACAGCTTTTCATCTCTCCCTCAAGCTTAGATGTATCTACCAGAATTAGGTGAGCTCTTCCAACTCTGGCATTGAATAAAGGATTAAAATCACCCATGAACTTAATAAAGTGGATATTGTCTGAATCCCATTTCCAAATCCCAATCCCATTTTCCATCTCTTATACTTAATCTCGTATTCAGTTCAGTTCAGTTCAGTCTCTCAGTCGTGTCCGACTCTTTGCGACCCCATGAATTGCAGCACCAACTCCCGGAGTTCACTCAAACTCATGTCCATGGAGTCGGTGATGCCATCCAGCTATCTCATCCTCTGTCGTCCCCTTCTCCTCCTGCCCCCAATCCCTCCCAGCATCAGAGTCTTTTCCAATGAGTTAACTCTTCCCATGAGGTGGCCAAAGTATTGGCGTTTCAGCCTCAGCATCATTCCTTCCAGAGAACACCCAGGACTGATCCCCTTTAGAATGGACTGGTTGAATCTCCTTGCAGTCCAAGGGACTCTCAAGAGTCTTCTCCAACACCACAGTTCAAAAGCATCAATTCTTCGGCGCTCAGCCTTCTTCACAGTCCAACTCTCCCATCCATACATGATGTGAGAAAAACCATAGCCTTGTTGGCAAAGTAATGTCTCTGCTTTTCAATATGCTATCTAGGTTAGTCATAACTTTCCTTCCAAGGAATAAGCATCTTTTAATTTCATGGCTGCAATCACCATCTGCAGTGATTCTGGAGCCCCAAAAATAAAGTCAGCCACTGTTTCCCGATCTATTTCCTATGAAGTGATGGGACCAGATGCCATGATCTTAGTTTTCTGAATGTTGAGCTTTAAGCCACCTTTTTCACTCTCCTCTTTCACTTTCATCAAGAGGCTTTTTAGTTGCTCTTCACTTTCTGCCATAAGGGTGGTGTCATCTGCATATCTGAGGTTATTGATATTTCTCCCGGCAATCTTGATTCCAGCTTGTGCTTCTTCCAGCCTTACTTCCCTGGAATTCCTGGATATCCCAGCATGCTTTGAGAGCAGGAAGCCATGTGGTTCTGTAGGTTCTGGGTGGTGAGCTCCGTTCAGTCTCTCACTACTCACTGCCACCTTTCCCTGGCCTCAGGAATGAGTTAACTGTCTTTCTTAACAGTGGGCCAAGTTCACCATAGCATGAATATTCAAGATCATTTGGTATTACTCAGTAATGCAAATTTTAAATGCACACATGCCAAAAAAACCACTGTGTTCTATTTCGATATCTAATATCTCCTACCACGTATGAATATGTTGCTCTTCTGGGCAGATCAAATGATTTTTAAAAAATCATTTGTTCATTATATCTAGGGGGCATAGATTGAGACATACATAGGGAGCAGTTTGGAAGGAATTAAAAGAAATCAAGAGTCAGATCAGGAAAGGAAAAAAGTGAATAAAATTAGTCCTGAGCAGAAAGGGCGGAAAGTGACCAAAGATAAGGAATTTAATAATTGTAACTTAAGACAGAATCTTGAAGTTTATATTTCTGAAGACTGAATTTTTTAATAAGATTTTTTTAATTGAGAAAGTAGACCAGGAATGTGATTTTTTAGAATTAGATAAAAAAAATAATGCATAGTAAGAATTTCCAAGGTCAAATTATGTACCAGTTTCTTATATATCCTTCCTCTATATATACACACGCATAATTTGTGCATATACAGTGGTATATAGTCCTTTTGTTCATATTTCAAACACATGGATTTTGCTTTTAGCACCCCACTCCAGTACTCTTGCCTAGAAAATCCCATGGACAGAGGGGCCTGGTGGGCTGCAGTCCATGGGGTCGCTAGGAGTCGGACACGACTGAGCGACCTCACTTTATTTTTTCACTTTCATGCATTGGAGAAGGAAATGGCAACCCACTCCAGTGTTCTTTCCTGGAGAATCCCAGGGACGGGGGAACCTGGTGGGCTGCCATCTATGGGGTCGCACAGAGTCGGACACGACTGAAGCGACTTAGCAGCAGTTACTCATTTAAAAAAGTTTCTGATTGAAAGAAATACCATTATTATATTTTGTATCATGTTATCTAGTTCACATGACATACTGTAACATTTAATTGGACCTCAACATGAAAGGCATGAGTTGTTATCCTCCCCTTACTCAGATAGGAAATGAACTGCAAAAAAGTAGAGAACTTAGCCAAGATCACTTAGCTAACAAGTGATAGGACTCAAATTCAGTGCCTTAAACTCCAGCACCAGTCTTTTTCTCTTCTGCCTTCTAGAATATGTGCTTCTTGAGAGGAAGTATCTGGCCTGTCTTGTTCACTCCTTTACCTCCAGCGTATTAGCAGTCAGTGTATCAGCCTGGAGTGTGGTCTCATCTGAAGGCTCCTCTAGGGAAGGATTTGCCTCTAAAGCTTCATGGTTGTTGTCAGGATCAGTGCAGCTTGGGCTGTTGGCCCAAGCCCTCTCTCGTTTCAGTACCATAGGCTCTGTCACAACATGCATCAGAATAGACAAGTGAGACGACAAATGAGGGCCAGTAAGGCAAAAGCCAAAGTTGTTTTGTAACCTTACCTTTGACCTCTCATCACATTTACCATGTTCTGTTCGTGAAAAGCAAGTCATTCATTCCAGCCCACATCCAAAGGAAAGGAGTTTACACAGGGTTTGAATTCAAGTAGGCAAGGATCACTGGGGGCCATTCTAGAAGCTGTCAACCACATCCTCTTCCTTCAGCAACTTATATTTCACATCCTCTTCCTTCAGCAACTTATATTTCCCTCTGCTTTATTTTTTTACCTTAGCGCTTACACGATCTAGCATACCATGTGTTTTTTTAAGTTGCCTGTTGTATTATATTTCCCATATTAGAATGTCATCTCCTTGAGGACAGAGAGTTTGGGGTTGTTTTTTTTTTTTTTTCATTTCTGTCTCCTAAGTAATAGGATATTTTTCTGGAACATGTCCAATGAAATCATAAAGCATCTCCATAGCTGATGAAACCCTTTGGTGATCTTCTCACTTGGCTCTCTCTTTCTGGCAGGTTGGTGATGAAATTTTAGAGATCAATGGTGAGACCACCAAAAACATGAAGCATTCTCGGGCTATAGAACTGATTAAGAATGGTGGCCGCAGAGTGCGTCTGTTTCTGAAGCGGGGAGACGGCTCGGTCCCAGAATATGGTGGGTCAAACTATGAAAACATTCCTTCCTTCCCTGGCATGACTCCATGAATTTGTCTCCAGAACTGCAGCAGGAAAGTCTTTGTTTCCCCTGTTCACCAGTGTCTTACCAGCCTCTCGCACCATGTGATTATTTGCCTCGCTTGTTCTGAAATCTCTACACATTTCATCCTTTTGCTTGCTCACGTGGACTGGGGCATGGTCTAAGACGAGATCTTTATATAGCCCCCTTTCTGATAATCAGAGAGAACATTTTGTCTAGTCCGACCAAGAGCGAAGGAATGTTTGTTTGAACTGTGCCAAACCGTTTCTCAGATCCAATTGTTAGCACAAAATGACTCTACTCCTTTTAAGAAGCAGGAAAGCAGGTTTCCTGAGTGATAATGTTGAGGCACAATTTTTTTTCTCCTCTCTTGTTTTTGATTACTTGATATCTTTATTTAAGAGGCATGAATTTTGGAGATGATTTGGGGGCCTTGCTCAGCATCAAGGAGGTGGATACAGTTCTTCTGCATGCCTCCCACTGGTCCCTACCCCAAATCAGACCACCTGAGCCCACAACTCAAACAAACAAACAAACAAAACTGTTGAAACTTTAGCCATATGTTTTTAGATGATAAAGGATGAAATCAATTCCCAGTGCCCATCATGAGGGAAACATGTTACTATACCTTTCCTGTGAGGAAAGCCAGCTTATGCATAGAGTTCCTTTGTCATATCTGTAGACATGATTTGACCAAACAGCAATGATCTTTACATAGCTTAGTGTTCTGATGGCGAAATATTGTATATTATAATAATTGTGTCCTATTTGAGATTCTTGTTTAAAATTTAAAGGAAAAAAAAAAAAAGCTATGCCCTAGATGTAGGGCTCTTCTTCCCAACCAAAGGTCTACAAAAGTTTCTATAGAAACTGTGATTGAATGGTCCCCATATACATTGGTCCCCTTTATTAGGGATTTATCTGTTATTACCCTCTTTTCTGAAAGTCATTTGGCACAATTCCCAGTTGCGTTTTGGACTTGATGAGATCCTTAATTCAGGTGCAGGTCAAGGAGAACAAGAACTCCTTTGAAGGACAGTCTTCCCAGGTGTTGGACATCCATACAGGTGCAAAATATGAGGGGCCCGTGGTGGGGGAGGGGTGGGTATCTGATGAGGCCCCTTTAGACATGCCCAACCACAGGGGAAGTATTTTGACAGCATTACGATGCCACAACTGTGCGCTGTACTAAACCTTGACTGTAGGTGTACCGATGCCACTGAAACTGTGTAACACTGTCTCCCTTTTCTGTCTTCCCTATGCTTCTGTTGGATGTGATCTTTCATTTGCGAGTCATCATCAGTAACCTGTGTACCTTCTCAAAACCTATGTCTGTTGCACTGAGGATGAAAATCCAACACTAATCAATGTTCTTTGGGCTAAAAATAAAGATCATTTCAATACACCGTTTTTTTTTTTTTCCAAAAAGGGTTGAATGTGCCAGGGTTGTGCTACTGTAACGTCTCCATATGTCATTGGGACTAAATTTCTCTAATTCTATTGATTAGAGTCACAAATGGGTTATAATATGTTAAGTTCCAATATTTTTCTGACTTGATTGGAACCTGCTTCTCTGTGAGGCTATTTTTGTAATGAGTTTTTTGTACTTAATTTAACTGCCGCGGTCTTGGGGGCGGGGAGGGGGAGGGAGGGAACTTTGTTTTTCTGTTGTTTATTGTTAATGCTCTCCTATGCCAGCCTGTCATTGTTCCAGTTGTTTGAAAAAGAAAGAAAGTAAAAGAAAAAAAAGGATGCATCCATTGTCTGGGTTCTCTCACCTTATCTGGCTGTCTGAAAACGTCACTGTTCTGATTTTGGTCTCTGCAGCCTTATTTGAGTGTTGCCTTAGACTGTCTGACTGGACAAATAAACTCTCTTTACCCTATGTTAACAAATGCAGATTTTTTTTCTTTCCTCTTTGTTATAGGGAATCTAAATGTTCAACTTTTTCTCTTTCTCTCTTTCTCTCTCTTTGACTGTTCTTGGTGCTGGGCCCTCCCTTCTACAGCGATGATACCTCCTAATATCGCTGCATGTATGAGAAATGAAAAGCTCGGGGAGGCTTGCTTCTACCTTATGGGCCATAATCAAACTACGGTTTGTAGCTCAATCAATACTAGGTGTTTCTGTGCTGTGGCCTAATTTCCTCATTGCTTCTGCTTTAGCTCTGTTTTGATATGTTTGGCAATTCATTCTGAGCACCCTGCGTTCTTTGAATTGTAAGTACACCACTGACTCTGTGGAAGCCTTACTCTCCCTTCTCTTAAATATAGGTGTAGGAAACCCCAAGGTTAGATTTAGGATGGTCACTGAAGCCCCTTCCCTCACCTAGATCTTAAAATGACTTCATAAGCTTCTGTGTGTGTTATTTCTAGACACCTCCCCAGCCATTCCAAAACAACAAATCTCAGATCGAAAAGCTCTCACCTCAAGAGATAAGACTCTGCTAAAACAGGAAGATGAGATTTCCTACTTAGTTATCTCTTGTCGAATGACGGTCCAGGGGCCAAATCTTGTTCACAGCCTGTTTTTGAATTGATAAGTAAAGTTTTATTGGCACATAACCATGGCCATTTCTTGAATGTGTTGTCTATGGCTGCGTTTGCCATATAGTGGCAGATGAACAGTTGTGACAAAGTATGTGGCATGCAAAAACCATAAATATTTTACTCTTTGGCCCTTTACAGAAAAAAGTTTACTGATTCCTGCTTTAGGCTATGTTCCTGTTTTTGTTAAAACTCACCCTAGGTTTTGGGAGATCATTCGTGAAAGATTAATTGCCTAATGTTGACCTTGTTGACTCATTAAAGATCCTTAAAGAGCACCAATGATTTCTTAGTCTCTGTGACTGTGGCCCTGGTTTGTCCTCTATGATACAGCACATCATGTCTGGTGCTGAGCCTGGAATGGGATAGTATGTATGACTTACTGGGTTTAGGTATGACAAAGCTTTGAAAAGAACTCTCCTAAATCCAGGATGCTATTTAATGTTTTTGCAGTGTCATTTCAGATAGTTTAACAATAAGAACAGGAGCCTTTATAGGGCTCTTCTGCTTTTTAATCTACAGATGTCTTAAGGTTATAAAAAGTCACCCAGTGAATCCACACCTTAGATGTAATTCTGGCTGCTTTTATAGCATCAAGAAGAGTGCCTCTGTGCAAACCCCATGTAATGTCAAATGTGCACTTGACAACCGCTCTTCCACTTCCTTTTATCTGTCAGATGACTCCACAGTTTAAAAACAGCTCCTTAAACATATGCAAAAATAAAGAAAATAGTTGCACAGCACTCACACAGGTAGAGAGATGTTTAATGGACCCTCCCATAATGTCACGTTTGCCTGTTGTCAGCATCTGGCTGTGTTGCCTCTGTCATCACCAGCCTGGATTTTTTTTTTTTTTAATGAAAGTATACTTTGCTTACAGTAACGTTCATAAAGCCTGAGGGTCCAGAGCAGTGAATTTCTACCTCTCTATGAACCCATTTAATCCCTACTCAGATCAAAACATAGATTCTTTCCATTCCCTTACAAAGTTCCCTCATGCCCCTCTAGTTCAACAGCCCAGATTTTTGTAAGCAAATTAAAACAATCTTTAAACAAAGGAATATTTTCTGTCATGGAGTGGGGGGAGATGTCAGGGAGGAAGGGTGATGGCTGGGGAAAAAAGAACGGGAGATACTAAGGGGGAGGGCCATTTTGATACTTCTAGACAGATTACTTGGGTTATACCTTTAAAGACTAAACTCATGACTGATGTTACAAGTTGAATGATCTATATGAGTATAAAGATAGTAGGCTAGATACCAAAAGCCACAAGTACCAGTTTTTAACCATGGCTAGTTGCAATTATACTTAAATTAACTCAGAGTCAGTTTGGCTTTGATTCTGACTGCTTTTAACAGTTGTTTGTTTGTTGTGACTAATGGGGTCTCAAGAGGGCGGGTGGGGACAGGAGCCAAGGTCCTTGATACCAAACTGTTGCTCTCGTTTCTCTTCCTGGCAGACCCCGGCAGCGACGGGAACGGCCCCCCCACCGGTCCACAAGGTGTTCCGGAAATGAGGGCTGGGCCCCCGGACCGCCGACAGCATCCATCATTGGAGTCCAGCTACCCACCCGATCTTCACAAATCATCACCACATGGGGAAAAGCGGGCACACGTGAGAGATCCCAAAGGCAGCAGAGAGTATAGCAGACAACCCAATGAACATCACACGTGGAACGGAACTTCTAGAAAACCCGACAGTGGGGCTTGCCGACCCAAGGACCGGGCACCCGAGGGACGAAGAGACGCCCAACCCGAGCGGATGGTGACCAATGGCCCCAAGAGGAGGTCTCCGGAGAAGCGGAGGGAAGGCACACGCAGCGCTGACAACACTTTGGAGAGAAGGGAGAAGCAGGAGAAGAGGAAGGAGGTTTCCCCGGAGAGGAGGCGAGAGCGGTCCCCGACCCGCCGGAGGGACGGCTCTCCAGGCCGGCGGCGGCGGTCTCTGGAGAGACTCTTGGATCAGAGAAGATCGCCCGAGCGCAAGAGAGGAAGCTCGCCCGAAAGGAGAGCCAAATCCACCGACCGGAGGCGGACCAAGTCCCCCGAGCGGAGGAGAGAGCGGTCCCTGGAGAAAAGGAACAAAGAGGACAGAGGCAGCCACCGGGAGAGGGACGAGACGAGTCTAAGACAGGACACCGGCCGGAGTTCCAGACATCCCCCGGAGCAGCGGAGAAGACCTTACAAAGAATGCAGCACCGACCTCAGTATCTGAGAGCCTGCGTCACATTTCCAGCCTTTACCATGTCAAAGGTTCGAAGAGGAAGCTCACAAACCTGAAATCATTTAGTTTCTTACCTAATGAAGCATCTGACGTCAGCTTGATGATCCTCTGACTAGCGACATTTGATGCATTTGAAATCTTATAAGAAAAAAATATATATATGAAAAGTGTTGTGCCTGATGTATCATATTAAAGAAAGTATTTTTAAATGCATACTTTTTTGGGAAATTATTTGCTAAATGCTTCCCCAAAGGGATATAAATTTTGTTTCTACATAAACTGTAGAATTGTTAAGAATTGTTCCCTTTGGGGGTGGGGGTGATCTTTTTCTCTCCTGGTTAATTGCGACTGTTGATCATTTTCTCTAAGTAAGGAAAATTATTGATCAAATTTAATTAATTTGATGGAGACTGTTATGTACTGATGTAGTGCTGTAGTGTAGTTAGGAGTTTGGTGGTGGTTGTTGTTTTTTGATAAAAGCAAAAAGGCAAAAGTTATATTTGTAAAAGCTGAGGACTCTGAAATAAATGAGGATTACTGATGATCCTAAAGTTAAGCAAACTGTATGAAGAGACTACTGTTGCAAATGAAGGATATTTATAGCTAAAGGACACAGCACAAAGCACAAAGAAATGTTATGTTCTCAAGTTATTCTCCATTCAGAAAACAGTTTGTACTCTCCCTGGCTATAGAAAGGTGCAGAGAGGAGAAGGTTGGTCGCCATTACCTAAACGCAGCCCAAGCACAGATGGTCAGGTTCGTTAGCATCACCAACACTGAATGAGAATCTCATTAAGGCAGTGCCATGAAAGTTTTGCTCACCTACTAGAAGGAACGCACAGCAAACACCTTTGGTGTTGTCTTGCCTGATTTGAGACTGAATAGTAAATGGCGTGGGAGACAATGTGCTGGTGTGAGGAGCCCGAAGAATCACTAGTACAGAAAGTTAAGTTTCCCCTTTTTATCATGAGCCTGTGGTTGCCCTTTGCCAAACTGGGGAGGAGGGAGTAAGCCTTGGTAGAAGGAACTTCTCTGTTGATATTTAAAGACATGAGGGTTGGGCATGCTCATTCTTAGAAATGCCAGTTTTCTTTGGAACCATAATAAAAATCTCCAAAATGGTTGAAAGAGAAGGATTTGATTTCATTGGTTCTAGATCTGGTTGACAAACATCTGCACTTATGACCCTGTCCTTTTAATCTTTGGACAGAACAAAGTATAGAAATTTTTCTTTAATAGAAGACATTCTTCTGCTATCTCACAGGAGGTTGGTTGGGTCGGCTGTAGCCCCGGGTTGTGGTTGAAATGAATTACTGCCTAGCTGAGCCAAAACCTTTGCTCGTACCTGTTGGATCACGACAACAAATCGCTGCTTGTGATGCATTGCGTATTTCCGTAGTACTGTTTTGCATTTTCCATACAGACACAAAACTTTGCAAGTCAATCACTGTTGTTCTCATGGTACTGTTTAAAAAAAAAAAAAAAAGGATAAAGAAAAAAAATGGAGAAAACCAGCCAATTATCTTGTGTACAGAGTTAAAAATTGTAATTAATAGAGCCTGTTTTAAAAACAAACAACTGTTGCCTTTTTTTCTTGTATAAAAGAGAATTTATGACAAAAAAATTAGCTGTGAGGAATGTGACATGTGTTTATATTTCTGAATATGGAACAAATTGATTCATTGGGATATATTTTACTGTAAACTAAATCAGGTATGTAAAGCTGTTTTAAAAATGGGGGACTATATAAGTAATTCTCTAAAGCTTTAGTTGGTTTGAATATCATCATTTCCTCCATGGTGAGCCTGCTTGTGAATTATTAAGCACTTGTTTGCATTTCTGTTCTTCATTCATTTCTTGCGGTGTGCTGTGGACTTAATGCTCTTTCTGTATTGATGAAAAGCAGTATGCGGGCCAATCTTTTTATAAAACACTATGCATATATAAATATTACATTGTTCATAGCTTTATTTGACTTATGGGTTTATACAACATTACAATGAGTAGCTGTCCTTCTGTGGATATGCACAAACCAAGTTCATTTCCTGGAACAGACACAATGCACATTCTATAGCTAAAAAAGAGGAAAAAGTCTGAGACTGCTATTTTTATCTTCAGAGTTTTCCATACAGAGCATACATTGAGCTACAGTAGTATGGTGAGGGAGAACGCAACTGAATAATGATGTTCTTTTTTCATCAATTTCCTAAGAGCCAACTGGGGATTTTATTCCTAAGGCTCCACTGCTAGGAATTCTCTCACTCATTCTAGCCAAATCCATGATATTAAATGATCGATGCTCTCAATTGTGGTCCAGAGTTTTAAATAAATGAAATCAAGAGGTGGATTTTTGGAGTGGATCGTGACGTTAACATCTCAGTGTCTCTCTTGTTGTCAGAGATGTTTGACATGTTAAAATCTATGTGCTGCCCACCTGGGCTTGGCTTTATCCGTGAAGACTTAGTGTGGCAGTGTCATCTGAGTTTCATACTTTGAAAATACCGTACTTTACAGGGACTGTACATTAACCAGAAAGATAAGAGTTTTTCTCTGAACTACTGTAACAAATTGGAGACTGATTCTTTTGAGCCTACTTTCCCTAGTTCCCCACTTCATGTAAATGTCTTGATGAGAGATGATATGAATGAGTATTTTGTATGATTAAATCAAACCCTTTAGGAACTCCCCTCCCACCCATGAGACAGTTGATGCTGGAAAGAATGTTGTGGGGAGGACTTAACACCCTACTTGTATTTTTTAAGTTTCTTTTGTGAAAGATTTTTTAATGCATTTTTACTGTAAAAATACATGGAAATGTATGCATTCCATAACCACGATTGCTTCTGGATTGATATCTTTCTTGTCTCTGTGTTGTCTCAAATATATCAGGGTCACGTAACCAAGTAAGAGTGTCTGGCTCCTAATGCAATGAACTATCATAACATTCTGTTGAAAGGGAAGAGATGATGGTCTTTCAGTAGTATAGTTAGTGCCTTGCTACTCAAAATCCAGTCTGTAGACCAACTGCCATCTCGTCACTGGAGAGCATATTAGAAATGCAAAGTTTCAAACCCCACTCTTGACCTACTGAGTCAGAATGTGCCTTTAGCAAGATCCCCATCTAATATGAATGCACATGAAAGTCTGAGCTGCATGGTATTGCACAGAACCCTGGTGATAAAGCACAACCTGCTAAGCCAAGAACTTCATTGCCTCCTGACTGTGTGATATTGGGCCAGTTCCTTAACCTCTTTTAAAGAATCAGTTTCCTCATCTTTGAAGGGGCAGATGTCATAGAGTTGGTGAAAGGAAATGCAAAGTGATTAGCACACCTCTGACAATCAGAAAAATCCTCAGTAAATAACACTAAACTTTTTTTTTTAAGGAGGATTTTCTGCATTCCAGTCAGTATTCTACTCCTTTGTATTGTCCTGGTTTATTTTCCAATCAAAACGAAGAAGTATTTTCTCGATTAAAATGGGGAAGAAGGCCTTCTATTTTAATTGTAAAGTTAGCAAATAATGTGGTTCATACTACTTCACAAGTATAAAAATTACAGTGACCAGTGTTTTAAAATAGGAATCCAAAATGCCATGCTGTGAAAGTTAAGATGAAAATAGCCTCAAAACTTATCTTTTGGTGATAGAGATGTATGTGAAGTTACACATACTTTTAACTTGATGAAAAGGCTAACCAGTCAGTGAGTGACTCTGCATGTATTCTGGCTGATCATGTAGTTTGTAATCCTTTCCAATTTCCTTACAGTTTTTGGATTGTTCTTTCAGATGACTTAGTAGTTAGGATTTTCCTACAGAACCTGAGTTCCTAGGCACTCAAAAAGTATCGTGTGTGATAGTATATTGCTTTATTTTGTCACCAACATGGTGATTGTAGACACTGCTCACTTCCCAAAACTCTTTTGCTAAAGATGCTATCTAGATTGGTCCTTGGCTTAACTGACAATGGAAACTGTTTGTGAAACCCTTACATTGCACAAGTTCTTTGCCTGTCATAAATGGTCACACCACAAAGAAGGAAGGTGCTGAGGGTCAATTAGAGCTCTCAGGATTTTTCCTGCTGGGGGGCCAGTGTGAGACCACCTCAGGTGGTCTGCATCAATTGGGAAAGGTCCTTCCGAGTTCTTGCAGGAGACTTTTCTTACCATCCCTCAGCATCATCAGCATGAGGTATTTAGCACAGTAAGATGCTAGTGCTCTTGCACTATGTGTAATTACAAACTTTTAAGAAAAATAACGAAGCTGGCCCCTTCCAGTACGGTTATTTGTTTTTGTTTTTGCAGGAGTGGACCTTCTGTGAAAATGTTTTGACAGTTTCCTCTAGTGATGTCTTTAATCATTGTGCTCATTGTCAGGGGCAGGAGTGGTGTGGTTTTACTTCTCCACACCACACAAGACATCAGGTGTTCCCTCAAGCCAAAGGGCAAGGCCTTTTTGAAAGCACATAGATCTCAGCAAGGTGGTGGAACTGCACAACTCAGATTGGAACTTGAACCCACTGTCTTTGAATTGAGATCACATACCGGGCCTCAGAACTTTATGAAACTCAGATTCTTTGTGTCTCATCGCAGAAAGAATTCAGTGGGAGACAAAGTGATAGGTAAGAAGTGGACTTCTTTAGAGCCATACACATTCCATAGACAGAATGCAGTCTGTCTCAGAAGACAAGAGAGACCCTAAGGCATGGTCATCTCAGAAAGAGAGCAGCCAAGGCCGAAACACACACTACAGTGTGGAGTGTGGGCAGGCTCCATAGGTGAGAGACCCTGAAATACGGGGTGGTGAGTTTTTATGCCCTGGATAATTTTTTTTTTTTTTTGGCCGTGTCCGTGGGCTTCCCAAGTTGCACTCGCGCTACCTGTCAGTGCAGGAGACGTGCAGTGTAAGAGATGCATGTTCAATCCGTGGGTCCGGAAGATCCCCTGGAAAGGGGCGTGGCAAACCACTCCAGTGTTCTTGCCTGGAGAATTCCAAGGACAGTGGAACCTGGCAGACGACAGTCCATAGGGTCACACAGAGTCAGACAGGAGTGAAGTGACTTAGCACGCACACACTCACAGTCACAGGCCACGGCAGTGGAAGTGCAGAGTCCTAACCACTAGACTGCCAGAAAATTCCCTGGGGTGGGTAAGTTCATATGCTAATGAGCAGGAGGATTATTCCAACTATTTGAGGGGGGTGGTGCTGGGAAGGGCTGGAATTTCTAGGAACTGTCATGGTGCTGGTGGGCGTGTCATTTAGCTAATTATTATAATGAGTGAGTAAGGAGGCCCAAGGTACACTGGAGGTTGAGGCTTCCGCCATCTTGGACCTAGGCAGTTCTAACCAGTTCAGCAGTGTCCTCTGGCTTCAGTTGTGCCCTGGCCGCTTCCCTCCACTTTCTGTGGTATTAACAGTAAATACTGGAGTTTTGCATGTGACTGCTGCCTTTCCACCTAACTGCTAAGTGTGCTTTGTCATGTTGAGGAAATAATAACTTGGTCTGCACAGCAGGGCCCTCTAAATGCCACACCATACTGGTAAGCATTGACTTTCTAAGTATATTTATCTCTCAGGGAAGAAATTCCCTTTGATTGCCTAGGATCCTACAGGTGAAGGGAAAAGAGCTCAAAAAGGCTGCTAATTCCTACATGTGTCATAGTCAAGGCTGTGACACATTCATTCTTTCAACACATTGAGGACCACTGTGGGCCAGGTACAGCCTGCGACTAGAAACACCTGCTCCCGGTCTTGAACACGTATAGCTTAGTGGGGGAAAGTGAATGGTCAAATACTTATAAACTCCATTTCAAGCAGAAGCACAGGGTATTGTGAGAGAAAGTAATTGGGGTTTTACGCAGACTGAGGAAGGTTATGTTTCCATAAGGAAGAGGGGTTAACTGGTCAAAGGGAGAGAACATGGTTCAAAATGGAAAAGAGAGCGCTTTGAAGGGCCATGGGGCCGGGAGGGTGGTTATTTTGAATTTTAGACTTTGTTGTAATAAGTGACCACAGGAGAGTGTAATGGACCCCCTCACCCCACCCACCCAACCCGGCTCCGCAAGCTATATGTGTGCTGGGGAGGGGCTGGTGACCAGCTCAGGTTTGAACTTAACAAAGATGGCCTTGGATCTGCACAGAGAGCAGATGAGAGGAGGGTGGAGGTGAATCTTCAGAGAGCATCGCTTATCGTAAAACAGCATCCTGGTCAAGACAGGAGTTCTCTTAGGCGTGTTTATCATCCTCTTGTGAGGAGAATTCGTTTCCTTTCCAACCTAATCCTGCTGCCCCACCCCACCCCCACCCCTACTGCCTTCACTAGACGTTTGTTAAGACATGCAGAACACTCTGTACCTGGTTTCTTTCTTTTTTTAATAGATGATTTTGTATTTTATGTATGTATTTATTTTTGGATGTGCTGAGTCCTTGTTGCTGCACAAGGGCTTTCTTTGGTTGCCATGAGTGGGGGCCGCTCTCTTGTGGAGCACCAGCTCTAGAGCATGGGCTCCATGGTGTGGCACACAGGCTTAGCTGCTCCATGGCACATGGAATCTCACCAGACCAGGGATCAAAACCAGATCCCTTCATTGGCAGGCGGATTGTTAACCACTGACCAACAGTAAAATCCTATATCCTGTTTCTAGAGTTAAAGTCAGTCAGTCTTCTACCCGGTTTTCTTCAGGTTTCTTCCCACCTCACTACCTTTTTTTTTTTTTTCCAGCTTCTGGTTTAAAACCTCGTAATCCTGTTTTCTTTTTGAGATCATCTGTAATACATCTTTCTTAAACTATAGAAGCTCAGTTGAGTATTACCCCATCTTTGTTAAACATCCCCATATTTGTATTCAGAAAGGAACTGCTCCTAGAATATCGCACTTGGAAAAGTAGTGTGTTTGGGGGTTTATTTTTTTGGCTGTGTCACATGGCATATGGGACCTGAGAACCTGAACCCCATGCAGTGGAAGCACGGAGTCCTAACTGCTAAACTTCCAGGCAATTCCCAGCAGTGGAATTTTTTTTTAAATTTTACAAAACTAACTTATTCTTAAAATATTCATGTGTTGGAAGAGTATAAAATAAAATATGACATTGTTCCTTACTATCTGTCATTCCCAATCCCGAGAAATTATTATTAACAGCATAGTTTATGACATTTACAATCTTTTTCTACATAAGTATGTGTGTATACATACATATACATACATATATATGTATATATATATATATATATACACCACACACACACACTTGGGAGTTTGATTTTATACAACAAAAATGGGCCATTGGGACTTTCCAGGTGGTCCAATGGTTAAGAATCCATCTTACAATGCAGGGAACGTGGGTTCAGTCCCTGGTTGGGGAACTAAGATCTCACATGCCCCAGGGGGGTGGAAGGCACCTCAGCACAACTGATATATGTATCAGTTCAGTTCAGTCGCTCAGTCCTGTCCAACTCTGTGATCTCATGGACTGCAGCACACCAGGCTTCCCTGTCCATCACCAACTCCCGGAGCTTACTCAAACTCATGTCCATTGAGTCCGAGATGCCATCCAACCATCTCATCCTCTGTCATCCCCTTCTCTTCCCACCTTCAATCTTTCCCAGAATCAGGATCTTTCCTAGTGAGTCAGTTCTTCACATCAGATGGCCAAAGTATTGGAGTTTCAGCTTCAGCATCAGTCCTTCCAATGAATATTCAGGACTGATTTCCTTCAGGATGGACTGGTTGGACCTCCTTGCAGTCCAAGGGACTCTCAAGAGTCTTCCCCAACACCACAGTTCAAAAGCATCAATTCTTCGGCGCTCAGCTTTCTTTATAGTCCAACTCTCACATCCGTACATGACTACTGGAAAAACCATTGCTTTGACTAGACAGACCTTTGTTGGCAAAGTAATGTCTCTGCTTTTAAGTATGCTGTCTAGGT
The DNA here is from genome assembly GCF_032452875.1 of Bos javanicus. NCBI lineage: Eukaryota > Metazoa > Chordata > Mammalia > Artiodactyla > Bovidae > Bos > Bos javanicus. Next base: position 36,054,887 of record NC_083889.1, read on the forward strand.
TTGTCATAGCTTTTCTTCCAAAGAGTAAGTGTCTTTTAATTTCATGGCTGCAGTCACCATCTGCAGTGATTTTGGCGCCCCAAAAAATAAAAGTCTCTCACGTTTTCCATTGTTTCCTCATCTATTTGCAATGAAGTGATGGGACCGGATGCCATGATCTTAGTTTTCTGAATGTTGAGTTTTAAGCCACCTTTTTCACTCTCCTCTTTCACTTTCATCAAGAGGCTCTTTGGTTCTTCTTCGCTTTCTGCCATAAGAGTGTTGTCATCTGCATATTTGAGGTTGTTGGTATTTCTCCCAGCAATCTTGATTCCAGTTTGTGCTTCATCCAGCCTGGCATTTCGCATGATGTACTCTGCGTATAAGTTAAATAAGCAGGGTGACAATATACAGCCTTGACGTACTCCTTTTCCTATTTGGAACCAGTCTGTTGTTCATCCTGAGTTACTTCAATAGCTTTCTTCTTGTTTTTCTTGCCCACCTACAGACTGTCTCCACACAGCAAACCTTTCAAAATCCCAAGTGAAGGGCCAGAGTCCTTATAGCAGACTCTAAAGCGCTGTGTGACCCAGCCTTTCCTTCTCTCCTGATGCTACCTCTCCAGTTCTGCTCCATCCACACTCCAGGCATGCTCCCAGCCTCACTTACTACCTTTGCTCTAGCTAGTCCTTCATCTGGAAAGCTCTTTCCCCAAGGATTCACAATGGACTCCCTCATTTCATTCATTCTGCTCAAATCTCCCCCTTCCAACAGGGCTTATCCTGGCCACTTCTGTTTACAACTTGATTCCCTTTCTTAGTTCTCTTTTCCCCTCCATGGCACTTAGCAGCTTCTAACATGTTGTACACTGTATGTACTTATTATCTTTATTGTGTATCACTTGTCTCCCTCCTTTAGAAACTGGGTTGACTTTATGTATGTGCAGTCCTGCACATCCGTGGATCCCATACTTGATTTAATGCTCTGCCATCACCATCTTAAAATTTAGTAATTCTTGAGCAAGGAGCAGCACATTTGCGGTTTGCACTGAGCCCTGCAAATGATGTAGCTTGCCTTGTACAGAATACAAGATTCACAAGATCTTGGTGCTGAACCCTGATGTATTTCAAGTTCCCGTGATAGGATCATATTTATAGTAGATGCACATAATATTTGCTCAGTAAGTAGAAGTATTATATTTCTTAGTTTTTTAGTTTTCTGAAGTTGAACGTTTACTTAACTAGTTGAGTCACAAAAACACGCTGCTGCGAACAACCTAATACGAAAACTCAGTACTCTTGGGTAGTTTGAACACTTTTAAAGGGATACATTGTGAGTGCTAGTTCTTTTTATTTTTGGTAATACTAGTATTGTTGAGACTTTGCCTGCTTTCATTGGAAATAGCTGTCTTGAGAAAAGTGCTTGCAGACTGGAGACCTATATCTTATCAGGGAGAGTTACCAAACACAGTGTAGCCACTAAACCACCAGTTCAAGGAAATCACCCAGAAGCTTTCAAAATGCCTGGACCCACCCTCAGAGATCCTGGCATAATTAGTCTGGGGTGTGACCTGGCTTTTCTTAAGTTCCCAGAGGATTCCAATTGGCTGCAGTTGCATTCTTCATTTACTTTAACCTCATAGACTGTGTGGGATTTTCTTTCTGCTTTATCGTATCTACTATTGTCATTTTTAGTTTGCAATATAGCAACAGCTCAAAGGAAAGATGGTTAGAGAATATTTTCCCAAAGTAAACTAATGGCCTATACAGTCCATGTAATTCTCTAAGCCAGAATACTGGAGTGGGTAGCCTTTACTTCTCCAGGGGATCTGCCCAACCCAGGGATCAAACCCAGGTCTCCCACATTGCAGACAGATTCTTTACCAGTTGAGCCACCAGGGAAGCCCAAAGTAAACTAAAATGCCTTTCAATTCCAAGAAGCTAGTAGTCAAATAAAAAGATAATAAGTGTATATATTTCCATTGTGAGTTCTGTTTAATATTCCTGCCACTGCTAAACTTATTCATTAGTAAGGATAATGGAGAGATGTCTACATCCTGAACAAGAGATCTGAGCACTATCATTTAAACCAAAATTTAGCTGGTGTACTTCCACTTAAATTAGTTTGAGAAATACTTTAATGATCTTACAAAATGGAGCAATACAATGCAATGCTAAGTCGCTTCAGTCATGTCTGACTCTGTGCTACCCTCTGGACTGTAGCCCATCAGGCTTCTCTGTCCATCACCAACTCCCGGAGCTTACTCAAACTCATGTCCATTGAGTCCGAGATGCCATCCAACCATCTCATCCTCTGTCATCCCCTTCTCTTCCCACCTTCAATCTTTCCCAGAATCAGGATCTTTCCTAGTGAGTCAGTTCTTCACATCAGATGGCCAAAGTATTGGAGTTTCAGCTTCAGCATCAGTCCTTCCAATGAATATTCAGGACTGATTTCCTTCAGGATGGACTGGTTGGACCTCCTTGCAGTCCAAGGGACTCTCAAGAGTCTTCCCCAACACCACAGTTCAAAAGCATCAATTCTTCGGCGCTCAGCTTTCTTTATAGTCCAACTCTCACATCCGTACATGACTACTGGAAAAACCATTGCTTTGACTAGACAGACCTTTGTTGGCAAAGTAATGTCTCTGCTTTTAAGTATGCTGTCTAGGTTTGTCATAGCTTTTCTTCCAAAGAGTAAGTGTCTTTTAATTTCATGGCTGCAGTCACCATCTGCAGTGATTTTGGCGCCCCAAAAAATAAAAGTCTCTCACGTTTTCCATTGTTTCCTCATCTATTTGCAATGAAGTGATGGGACCGGATGCCATGATCTTAGTTTTCTGAATGTTGAGTTTTAAGCCACCTTTTTCACTCTCCTCTTTCACTTTCATCAAGAGGCTCTTTGGTTCTTCTTCGCTTTCTGCCATAAGAGTGTTGTCATCTGCATATTTGAGGTTGTTGGTATTTCTCCCAGCAATCTTGATTCCAGTTTGTGCTTCATCCAGCCTGGCATTTCGCATGATGTACTCTGCGTATAAGTTAAATAAGCAGGGTGACAATATACAGCCTTGACGTACTCCTTTTCCTATTTGGAACCAGTCTGTTGTTCCATGTCCAGTTCTACTTCATCCTGAGTTACTTCAATAGCTTTCTTCTTGTTTTTCTTGCCCACCTACAGACTGTCTCCACATACTACCTTTGCTCTAGCTAGTCCTTCATCTGGAAAGCTCTTTCCCCAAGGATTCACAATGGACTCCCTCATTTCATTCATTCTGCTCAAATCTCCCCCTTCCAACAGGGCTTATCCTGGCCACTTCTGTTTACAACTTGATTCCCTTTCTTAGTTCTCTTTTCCCCTCCATGGCACTTAGCAGCTTCTAACATGTTGTACACTGTATGTACTTATTATCTTTATTGTGTATCACTTGTCTCCCTCCTTTAGAAACTGGGTTGACTTTATGTATGTGCAGTCCTGCACATCCGTGGATCCCATACTTGATTTAATGCTCTGCCATCACCATCTTAAAATTTAGTAATTCTTGAGCAAGGAGCAGCACATTTGCGGTTTGCACTGAGCCCTGCAAATGATGTAGCTTGCCTTGTACAGAATACAAGATTCACAAGATCTTGGTGCTGAACCCTGATGTATTTCAAGTTCCCGTGATAGGATCATATTTATAGTAGATGCACATAATATTTGCTCAGTAAGTAGAAGTATTATATTTCTTAGTTTTTTAGTTTTCTGAAGTTGAACGTTTACTTAACTAGTTGAGTCACAAAAACACGCTGCTGCGAACAACCTAATACGAAAACTCAGTACTCTTGGGTAGTTTGAACACTTTTAAAGGGATACATTGTGAGTGCTAGTTCTTTTTATTTTTGGTAATACTAGTATTGTTGAGACTTTGCCTGCTTTCATTGGAAATAGCTGTCTTGAGAAAAGTGCTTGCAGACTGGAGACCTATATCTTATCAGGGAGAGTTACCAAACACAGTGTAGCCACTAAACCACCAGTTCAAGGAAATCACCCAGAAGCTTTCAAAATGCCTGGACCCACCCTCAGAGATCCTGGCATAATTAGTCTGGGGTGTGACCTGGCTTTTCTTAAGTTCCCAGAGGATTCCAATTGGCTGCAGTTGCATTCTTCATTTACTTTAACCTCATAGACTGTGTGGGATTTTCTTTCTGCTTTATCGTATCTACTATTGTCATTTTTAGTTTGCAATATAGCAACAGCTCAAAGGAAAGATGGTTAGAGAATATTTTCCCAAAGTAAACTAATGGCCTATACAGTCCATGTAATTCTCTAAGCCAGAATACTGGAGTGGGTAGCCTTTACTTCTCCAGGGGATCTGCCCAACCCAGGGATCAAACCCAGGTCTCCCACATTGCAGACAGATTCTTTACCAGTTGAGCCACCAGGGAAGCCCAAAGTAAACTAAAATGCCTTTCAATTCCAAGAAGCTAGTAGTCAAATAAAAAGATAATAAGTGTATATATTTCCATTGTGAGTTCTGTTTAATATTCCTGCCACTGCTAAACTTATTCATTAGTAAGGATAATGGAGAGATGTCTACATCCTGAACAAGAGATCTGAGCACTATCATTTAAACCAAAATTTAGCTGGTGTACTTCCACTTAAATTAGTTTGAGAAATACTTTAATGATCTTACAAAATGGAGCAATACAATGCAATGCTAAGTCGCTTCAGTCATGTCTGACTCTGTGCTACCCTCTGGACTGTAGCCCATCAGGCTTCTCTGTCCATGGGATTCTCCAGGCAAGAATACTGGAGTGGGTTGCCATTCCCTTCTCCAGGGGATCTTCCCAACCCAGGGGTCAAACCAGCTTCTCTTACACCTAACCCGTGCTGGCAGGTGGGTTGTTTACCTCTAGCGCCACCTGGGAAGCCCATGAAATGGGACATGTGGTATGTTAAATAAAACCTAATGAAATAACGAGAATACTGAATAATTAGCAATTAGCAATCATGATGATGAACCATTGTTTTCTAACAAGTTCTTCCAAAGTATTTATCATTCTTCTTCCCTCAACCCCCTACACAGCTATTGTACTTTTAGCAGACAACTTTGGGGCTGAAAAGTAATTATTCCGTGGCTGAATAAGGGGAATGTGACATTCCTATGACCAAAACAACATCCATACTTTAAAATCCACGGGGTATAAAATTCTTGGGAAAACAGTGCTGGGAATAAGTGCCATTTACATAGATTAACATAAAAGACTCTAACATTTATCTAGGCCACTGGTGTGGGATCCACCATTGAGATGACCAGCCCTAACTCTGAACCAAAGGGAAATATATTTGAAATAGTCATAGTGTCTAGACGGAGGCAGGATACATCTTTCACTGACTGATGAATGTGGCAAGACCAGTGAAAATTTCATCTGTCTACCCAACACATCAACTTGGTAGCCCTCCCTGTAGTCACCCTTTATGTAAGGAATTTTATCAGGCAAATTCTCCATATATCCTTGGAATAATAACTTAGTTGACTTTAACTCCTCCCGTTGTCTCCTGAAAATAGAGCTTTGTTCAAAGCAGTTTGTTAGCAAGTATGTAGTGACTACTGTTTTCCAGGCACAGTGCTCATTGTCAAAGGCAACAAAAACCCCAACCTTCCTGAAGTTTAGAGTCTGACAGGGTGGATGGACATTGAATGATGAACTTAAATTGTGGTAAGAGCTATAGATGTGGCTGCAGTGCTCATAACTGTCTGTAAGAAGGCAACTTACTCTGGACAGTGCAAAGAAAGGCAAAGAGGAAGAAGGGCTTGCCAAAGAGAAAGGAGAGCTGGGCAGAGGCCTCATGGCAGAGGGAGTGCAGCTTGTTCCAGGAGTGAATCCAGAGACCCATGGGACTAGAAATCTAGGCCAACAAGAGAGGAAGAGGGAGGAGCAAGACTTGGAATGTGTCTGTAAGCCATAGGGAGAGAGCCTTACTGGGTGAGAAAAGAGAGCCCAAAAGAGCAATTAACAAGGGATCAAGTGATTCCCCCATCACTAAAATGTCACACACACACAAAAGCTGTGAGAATGGAGGACATTTGACATCTCTATAATCCTGAAATCTGCTAGAGTAACCACAAATATTTGAAAGAAAAATCATGTATTAATCTCCTTTTTACAAAGAAGCAAATATTGTGTGTATTCTTGCTGTAAAAGCCAACCTTTAGGTTATAGAAAATGCACTGAGGTTGGGTGTACCTCTGCCCTTGGTCACTTTTTTTGTTTATTTTAAATCAAGTAGGTCTTACTGGAAATGTGTAATAGGAAACATTTCCTGCAGATAGATGGGAAAAATTATTGAGCAAGGTTACAAACCCTGTGAAATCACCCAGTCTGATTTATGATGTCTTTTCCCCTCAGCCTGTTTTGGTTTTATTTTAGAAATGTATTTCATGGGGGGTTATTTTTATTACTTGGATGTATTATGTTTGGATGGCTCTTGTTTTGGTCTTTCTTACTAAAAATTTGTTTTCTTTCTCTCTCTGACTTCAACTGATATGAACTGAATAAGAAATTCCAAAGGTGCGTGCCTGGAGAATGAAAATGTTTTAATTGTACCCCATATTAGTGAACTTTAATTTGGATTTGAGAAAGAGTTAGTGCCTCTGTGTGCCCCGCCCCCCCCCCCCCCATGATGGCATGAACAGTGACATTCAAAGATTGGCAAGAGATCTGCTCCATTCATAGGATTTAGACCAAAAAGGATTCCCTATTCTCTTACTGTTTTTAATACTGTTAGAAAGAGCCAGGTGTGAGCATCACTGAGAGTATGACTCAGGCTTTGAAAATACTCCAAGGACAGGTGTGACAAAAACCTTAACTTTTTATTTGTTTTGTGACACAAATAATAGATACTACATTAGCTTTGTTTAAAAATAATCTAAATAGCATAAAATAAAAGACCCTGTTGATGACACCCCCACCCCCAATTCCAGTCATACCCCACAGCTAGCCACTGTTATCACATCGGGTCTGTCCATGAGACACATCACTGTACATACGTAAATGTGTGTGTGTGTGTATATATATACACACATATATACAGAATAGAGAATATAGAATAGAATAGGGAATAGAGATGGGGAGTTTTTGTGGAATTCTAAAATAAGTGCATGATAATATACATATTGCTTGGCAGTGTTATTTGTTTTTTCTCACATAATATATTTTGTAGATCTTACCAGTTTAGCTAGTGTTCTCACACTTTTTTTCTTGTTTTTTAAACTGCTGAATAGTATTCTGTAGTCTACTAGTCTGCTCATGCTGCTGTAACGGAACACCATAGATTCAGTGATTTAGAGAACAGCAGTTTATTTTCTCATCTTTTTCTAGGCTAGAAGTCCAGAATTAAACTCCTTGGATTGGTTCCTGGTGACTACCCTTCCTGGCTTACAGATGGTTGTCTTCTCTTTCTGTTCTCATATAGTCTTTTCTCTGGGCATAAGCCCTGCTGCTGTCTCTCCCTCCTCTTGTAAGGACACTAATCCTTCCTGATTAGGGCCCACCCTTATAACCTCATTTAAGCGTAGTTATATCCTTAAAGACTATCTCTGCAGTCACACAGGGATTAGAGCTTCAACATAAGAATTTCAAGGAAATGTAATTCTGCCCATAGCATTTATATGGATGTATTATACTTTCTTTAATCTCTTTAACTGTATCTGCCATGTAGAAATTCCTTTACATTTTTTTGAAGTTTCACTACAGCATGATTTTGTCCTCTTAATCTAAGAGACTGAGATTTCCTTCGCCTCTGGGGGTATGGGAGTCGAGTGAGAGGGAATAGAGATAGGGAGGGATAGGAAGTAAGAGATTGATTTCTAAAAGGCTGATTCCCCAATTACTCATTATCACTTTGCCAAAGTGCCCACTTTGCCCACTTTCAGCTTCTTCTCTCCCTGCAAAGAAAGTGGGAGAATTTGGCATTTGAGGACGCAAAGTTGGAGGAGGCTGGCAAGGCCAGAAATGTCCGCTGTGGGCTGCACATCCTCCGTAAAAATGAGCATTGCCAGTGGGAAACCTCGGAGGACCAGAAAAAGCTCCAGGCCACAGGCAGACACCCCCAGCTTAGTTCCCAGCCACTATTCAGACAGGTTGCCCAGGGGGATTTGCATCCAGTTACCAAAGGCTGCATTCACTATTCTGTGCATCTTTAGGAACCCTCTGCATGCATCCACACCCAAGTCCCTGATGCATGGGAAAGTCTGGAATTCCCTGTTCATTTAGATGAAAGAGTAATAACCCAGGGAAGATAAAAACTGTTTTTTTCTGGTAAATCTACCAAGGCCCTCTGGAGGTGAGCACTACTGGAGAGAAACACTTTGACCTCTTGCTTAAGACAACGATTCTCAGTTTTGCCCCCAGGGCACAGTTATCAGCATCTGGAGACACTTTCTTTGTCATAACTAGGGGAGGGGGAAGGGTGCTGGCTACTACATTTAGAGGATAGAGGCCAGGGATGCTGCTGAACATTCTCCAAAGTACACGACAGGAACAACGAACTATCTAGCCTCCAGTGTCAGCAGTGCCAAGGTTGAGAAAAACTGGTTTAACCCAAATGATAGAAATTTGCTGGGGACTTGCAGCTGGGGACTTGTATCTTTTTTTATTGAAGTATAGTTGACTTAAAATGTTGTGTCAGTTTCAGGTATATAGCAAAGTGATTCTGTTTTATATATAAAAATATATATGTATATTACTTTTTTATTACCTTATACTGCATAGGTTATTGCAAGATACTGAATATACTTCCCTGTGCTATGCAGTGGGTCCTTGCTGTTTATCTCTTTTATATATAGTACTATGTATCTGTTAATCCCAAACTCCTAATTTATCCCTTCTCCCCCTTTCTCCTTTGGAGACCTTAAGTTTGTTTTCTGTCTGTGAGTCTGTTTCTATTTTGTAAATAAATTCATCTGCACTAACTTTTAGATTCCACGTATAAGTGATATCATATAATATTTGTCTTTGACTTATGTCACTTAGTATGATAATCTCTGGCTCCATCCATGTTGCTGCAAATGACATTATTTCATTGCTTTTTAATGGCTGAGTAATATTCCATTGTGTGTATATATGAAAGTGAAGTCGCTCAGTCATGTCCGACTCTTTGTGACCCCATGGACTGTAGCCTATCAGGCTCCTCCATCCATGGGATTTTCCTGGCAAGAGTGCTGGAGTGGATTGCCATTTCCTTCTCCAGGGGATCTTCCCGACCCAGGAATCGAACCCGGGTCTCTCACATTGCAGGCAGACGCTTTTACCATCTGAGCCACCAGTGTATATATATATATATGTATATGTATATATACCATATCATCTTTATTCATTCATCTGTTGATGGACACTTAGGTTGCTTCCATTTCTTGGCTTTTTTGAATAGTGTTGCTGTGAACATTGGGATACATGTATCTTTTTGAATTACAGTTTGCATTTTCTCTGGATATATGCCCAAGAGGGAGACGACAGGATCATACAGTAATTCCATTTTTAGTTTTAAGGCACCTCCATGATATTTTTCATAATGCTTGCACTAATATACATTCCCACCAGTGTAGGAGGGTTCCCTTTTCTCCACACTCTCTCCAGATTGATTATTTGTAGAATTTTTTATGATGGCCAGTCTGATCCAGTGTGAGATGATACCTCACTGTGCTTTTGATTTATATTTCTCTAGTGTTGAGTACTTTTTTATGTGCCTGTTGGCCATCTCTCTGTCTTCTTTGGAGAAATATGTTGGGGTCTTCTGCCACTTTTTGAATAGGTTGTTGGGTTTTTTTTTTATATTGAGCTGAATGAGCTGTTATGTATTTTGGAAATTAAATCTTTGTCAGTTATATTGTTTGAAAATATTTTCTCCAGTTTGTCTTTTTGTTTTGTTTATGGTATCCTCTACTGTGCAAAGTCTTATGTGTGATTGGGTCTCATTTGTTTAGTTTTGCTTTTATTTCTATTGTTTTGGGAGACTGACCTAAGAGGATATATTTATATTTAAAGAATGTATTGCTTATGTTCTCTTGTAGGATTTTTATGGTATCATGTCTTGTATTTAAGTCTTTAAGCCATTTTGAGTTTATGTTTGTATATGGTGTGAAGGAGTGTTTTAACGTCAGCAATTTATATGTGGCTGACCAGATTTCCCAAAACTACTTGCTGAAGAGATTCACTTTCCTCCATTGTGTATTCTTGCCTCCTTTGTTGAAGATTAATCGACCATCTGTGTGGGGTATTACTTCTGTCCTTTCTTTTCTGTTCCTCTGATCTATGTCTGCTTTTGCAGCAATACCACACTCTTGTGGTTACTGTAGTTTGTAGTATTGCCTGAAATCAGAAAAGGTTATGCCTTCAGCTTTGTTCTTTTTCCTCAGGATTGCTTTGGCAATTCTGGGTCTTTTGTGGTTCAATATATATTTTAGGATTATTTGTTCCAGTTCTATGAACAATGTCATGAGTAATTTGATAGAGATCTCATTAAATCTGTAGACTGCTTTGAGTTTTATTGCCATTTTAGCTCTATTAATTATTCCAATCCAAGAGCATGGGATATCTTTCCATTTCTTTGAATCATCTTCAGTTTCCTTCATCAGTGTTTTATAGCTCTTAGCATATAAGTCACCTCCTCCTTGGTCAGGTTACTTCCAAGGTTTGGGGTTTTTTTTAATTTATTTTAATGCAATTTTAAATGGGATTTTAAAAAACTGTCAGTGTAAAGAAATACATCAGATTTCTGCATATTAATCTTGTATCCTGCTACCATGCTGAATTCATTCATCAGTTCTAATAGTTTTTGTGTGAAGTCTGTAGGGTTTTCTATAGAGTATCATTTCATTTGCTTACAATGTCAATTTAACCACTTCCAGGGATTCCCTGGTGGCTCAGACTGTAAAGACCCAGGTTTGATCCCTGGGTTGGGAAAGTCCCAAGGAGAAGGGAAGATCCCCTAGAGGAGGGCATGGCAGTCTAGTTTTCTTTCCTGGAGAATTCCATGGGCAGAGGAGCCTGGCAGGTTATAGTCCATGGGGTTGCAAAAAAGTCAGACACAACTGAGCAACTTCACTTTTACTTTTCCAATTTGGATACCTTTTATTTCTTTTTCTTTTGTGATTGGACTTCCAATACAATGTTGGATAGAAATGGTTGGAGTGAGCATCCTTGTCCTGTTAGCAAGAAGGCTTTCAGCTTTTTGTCATAACTGGCTTTTATTTTGTTGAGATATGTTTCCTCTGTATTCACTTTGGTGAGAGTTTCATGGATGTTGAATTTTATCCAATGCTTTTCCTGTACCTATTGAGGTGTTCATGTGGTTTTTGTCTTTTCTTGGTGTGTTATATCACACTGATTGATGTGTATATGCCAAACTATCTTTGTGACCTAGAACAACTCCAACTTGATCATAATATGATCCTTTTTATGTGTTTGCTAATTTTGTTGAAGGTTTTTGCATCTATATTCATAAAGACATTGACCTATATCTTTCTTTTTTGATATCGTCTTTGTCTGATTTTGGTATCAAGGTGATGGTGGCTTCATAGAATGACTGAGAGTATTCCCTCTTCTTTGATCTTTTGGAAGAGTTCAAAAAGGATAGTTATGAATTCTTCTTTGTAGTTTTGGTAGAACTTAGGGAAATAGTTTTAAAGAATATTGACATCTTAATTTTGCAGAAGATACAATTTTTAGACGAGCCTCCAAAATTGGTAATTTGAATGTTTCCTTGAAATGGTAGACATCTCAGTGAACAGTTTCCTTTTATTTATTTATTTTCAGATAGCTACTGAAGCAGTCTGTTAAATTTCTTAGTTGTAACATACAGGTTTCTTAGGAGGGCTGACATCTACAGCCCTCCTAAGTTTGGTTACATATTCAGTTGCATTATTTCTCACTATCAAGTGGCCTTGATCTGAATTTCAACCACCAACTGAGGCTTCACCTTGAATTAAATAGTAATGCATGCATCAGAAGGTGTTATGGGAATTAATTAGTTAACTTTTGTAAAGTTCTTTAAAGATAAAAAATCCTGCTTTTGAGTTCTCAGTTTTATAAATAGGCAGGTTAGGCATTTTTTAGCCATTAGGAGTAGCTTTGATTCTGTCTGGTTCTTCCTTGCCCAAGCAGTTAGTTTGCTGTGAGGAAGGATATTGGAATAAGCAGTAGTGACCCACGGTGGAAAAACGCTAACCTCGTTTGTGATGGCTATTTTCAGATTCTCTTTTAGTGGCAAGATGAGGAGAAAAAACATCCCCAAGGGAAATTAACATCCCTTAGTAGTGATGGGAGACTTCAAGGCAGTACTTCTGAAACACTGATAAGTAAATTCGAGAAATGGTGTGTGTTCTCTTATGTACTTTATCCATTCCCCCTGTGTCCCCTACTCCCTGTCCCTTATAAAATGGAAAATATGACTGAGTCTGCTAAAATCTTTCAAGTAAACCACAGCCTATATTAGGGAATCTTTATTTCCTATTCAGACTCTTATCTTTTAACCCCTCTGGTGTTTGTCTCTTTCTTCCCTTATAATGATCAGCTTTGTCATTTTCGTCATTAACTTTTATTTGTACAACCTTTTGTAGTTTGGAAAAAAAGTTGTAGTCAGAATGTGCCAAGCTCTGTCCTTGCCTGCTGCACACCCCATCTAATCGTCACAACACCTACTGAGGTGGGTACCACTGTCCCCAATTCACAGATGCCATAACTGAGGCTCACAGAGGTGCTCTCATGACCCTGGACACATCTGGGAAGCGGTGATGCTGAGACTGATTGTTTCAGTGTTGTATTCTTTCCAGCACCTCATGCAAAAGAATTTTCATTGCACCTTTTCTTTTCCACTCTGGCTTTTGACTCCCTGTGATAGACGTCTAGTAGGAACGGTGGTATTTTCTCTGTTCTTCAGATTAAAGAGACAGGAAATAAAGGATTTGCCTACAAATGCCAACAAATGTTGTTGAGTTCATTTGCTCACCTCACAGGTACTCTGCAGCCCCTGCAGTTCAGACTGTGTATTGACCCCTGGTGACCCAAGCCCATAAAGGCTAATAGACAAGTCTTAAGAGACAAGTTCAATGCCCGTTTCCTGCTTTCCCTCTCTTCCCTTTCTGCAGCACTGCGCACACAGCTGACCGCCCTCTCCTTGGCTCTCCACCTGGGCTGTTCCCTTCCTTTCCTCTGACCTATACTGTCCACCCATCTTCATTGTCTCCTTGCCCCTGTGTCCTTTTAGATGCTAATAGCTTCCCATGGGACCATCCTGGGTATTCTTCTCTACTTTGGTGTTTCCACCTATGTTCATAATCAATGTGTCCTAAATTTTGCTGCCATTTTAGAATTACCTGAGGATGCATTTAAACATCCCAGTGCCCAGACTGCACTGTAGATCAATTAAAACAGAGTTTCTAATCACTGGTGTTTTAAAAAATCTCTCTAGATGATTCCCAAGCGCAGCCAAGTACAAGAAGCAGAAGTGCGAATCATTTCCCAAAAGTGATTCTCAGGTATCTACTTCTAGCCTCAACCTCTCCTCTCAATATGAGACCTAGGTCTCCATCTGCTCTCCATGTCCCATTGACACCTCAAACTCAGTACATCCAAAACCTAGGGTTACCAAACTTAGCAAGAAAAGTACAGAAGGCTTCATTACATGTATATTTCAGATAAACAATGAATAACTTTTTAGGTTAAGTATGTTCTAAGTTTTGCATGGGATATGCTTTTCCTAAAAACGTATCCATTGTTTTTCTTGTATTCATATGCAACTGGGCCTCCTGTATTTTATCTGGCAATCCACCCTAGAGAAAAACTATCTCTGCTGTTGAATTCCCTTAGCTTGGGAGAGAGCTTGCCTGTGTTCCCTGTTGACCTAAAGTCAACGTCAGAGCTTTCTTTCTTTGACCCAGTTCTTCCAACTTCACGTCCTAGCTCCAGCTCTTCTGAGCAGTCCTGAAATGCTCCCCAAGTGTCTTCTCACTTCTTTGCCAGTGTGTCTCCCTCAGCCTGTCTCAAGTTGCCTCAAGACTTCTTCTTATCCTTTCAGGAGTATGTCAGTTTTGTAGCTGGACCCCTTTGCATCTATACTCTTCCCTCAAGTAATGTGATTCCCTTGATTTGCCAAAAGAACTTTATAAAACACAGATCTCATTATGTCACTCTTCCCTATAAAAGCCTACTTACCAGGGTCACTCACTGCTGAAGACAAGGCAGTGCTCCTCCAAATTAGACCCCAACCTAACTTTCTAATAGCTCCCCTACCTCCATCCTAGACCCCCAAGCATACAGTCTTAGAAAACATTGTAGTCTGGCACTTGCCTACACTTCAGTTGCTGCTTGGCCTTGGATGCCTTCCCCTTCCTAACAAAACTATAACAAACAAAAAATGTACTTTGAGGCCACTCTTGTGACTTTCTAATCTATTAGTAATTCATGTAGACTTGACCTTCTAACTCTTACCAGCCATCAGCCACTTCTCCCTAGCCTCACCATTCATGCTTTTTCAAGATACTAGCATCTGAAGCCTGGACTAATGTAGAACTTACTTATTGGTCTCATTTGCCCCCTTCTAAGTGTGAACCTTTTTAGAAGTAGGTCAGATGCTGCCTGGGTGCCCCCTCCCTGCTTCATCACACCCTCTCCCCTGGTTGGTTATGGTCAGTGCACATCAGCTGGACTTCCAATGGCTAGAATCTGAATTTTGAAGCCTATGAGCAATCTCTGGCCATTGGAACCATTCTTACTATGTAAGCAGCAGACTGGCAGGACCAGGGATTAAATAATCCAGTCCTAACAGCCCTCAACCAGTGCTTGACAAGTCTTATGTGTGTGACCAACACTGCTTCTTAAGAGTTTCCCAGCAGGATTAAGTGTTAATTGCTCACCATGATAATTTGCTTGTTAATTCACCATTAATTTGTTCCTTCTGGTCTCTGGTTTTCCTCACTCCTGTGTTGACTTTTCCTGGGATTACCTCCCAAAGAAGCTGAAAAGTGAAAGTGAAATTGTTCTGTCGTGTCTGATTCTTTGCAATTCCATGGATTGCCTGCCAGCCATGTTGCTCTGTCCATGGGATTCTCCAGGCAAGAATATTGGAGTGGGTTGCCATTTCCTTCTCCAGGGATCTTCCCATCTCAGGGATTGAACCCGGGTCTCCCACACTGCAGGCAGACTCTTTATTGTCTGAGTCACTTAGGAAGCTCCCAAAGAAGCTAATTGCCCTTAAATCTTTGACTCAGATTCTGTTGCTAGGGATCCCTCAAACTCAAACTAAAACTAAAATACTTCTCTTAAGCATGGTTAGATACAGGAAAATAAGCAATGCCATTTTTCAGCTATTCTAAAAACTTAATATATCGGAACACAGATTTTCAAAGAACCAAAATGAATGAATGAATTTCTATGATATCACAAGATTGACTTCTTTCCCTCCTTATTGAAACCCCTTCCTAAAGCTGGGGAGAATTATTGTCATCAACACTTTAGAGGTATGCCTATGCAACCTCTTAAGTGCCTCCCTCACCCATGAAACAAGGGGCCCTGGGAACCATTTTTACAGTCTCTAACCCTGGTCATATATGGTTGGACAAGTGTGGCCCTCTGACTCAAGCTGGACCAATAAAATCTACCTTATCAGGAATATGAAATTAGGACTTAGACTTTCTGGATCAGTTTGAGCTGAGAAAAATAAACCATAGGAAAAACAGGACAGCCATTTTCCACCCTGTATTCTCTACCATGTGGGTTAAGGAACAGAAAAAACTAGTTTGCAGAGAGAGGAAAATAAAGTCAGCAGAGATGAGAGAAAGACTGTCTTGTTTCCTGGCTGCTTTTCAGCCTCTTCTGGAAACTGCTGCATCTTTGTCCATCAATTCTGAGAAACAACCTCTATCCTCTTAAGTCTCTCTCTCTCTTTTTTTTTTTTTTCAATGCCTTAGCCAATTCAAGTTGGTTTCTGTTACTTGCAACCAAAAGATTCAAATGAATACAGTTTCCATGGAGCTTGCAACAAAAGAAGGAAAACATCTTTGATGTGTTTTCTTGGTGGAAGATTTTTGTTCAGATCACTCAGGCGGCTAAACAGAAAGCACCCTGTGCCCACAGGAGAACAGTCTGGATGAAGGTAGGGAGCACAGTGCTCTGTGTTTTTGTTTCCTGACAGGCTTTTTTTGTTTGTTTTAGTTTGCCTCTCTAACCAGAGTATTTTGATGCTATTTTACTTCTTAAGACTTCTTGTCTCTGTTAAGTCTTAACTTTGGGGGAAAGTATATTTGAAAATAATCACCACTGAAATTATAAAAGACTTCTTTTCAGCATGGTTAAGTAGAGAAAAGAAGCAGTACTGTCTTTCAGCTATTCTAAAATTTTGAAACATAGATTTTCAGAGAATCAGAATCAGTTGATTCCTCCCACTCTTTCCCCTGGTTGAGTGATAGCATGATGTGTTCCAATCCCAGAGAATGCGTGGCTGTATGGAGCTGATACTGGGGTGGCCACAGGGATGGGCCAGCTGCATTGATGACCTCAAATCATTGTCTGTCTGGATTTATTCCTTTTGCCCTGAAACTTCATAGTTTCCATTTCAGTATGATTCTTGGCCAGCTTTGTGATTTGCATTAGCCAAGAGAATGTGTTGGAAATGATGACACAACGGTTTGGGGCCTAGGTCTCAAGAGGGCTCACATGTTCCACCTGTTCTCTTGCATAATTGGTCTCGCTCATGTTTGGACTCCAGCCATGGCATGAGAACCAGCCCTGGCTAGTGTTCTAGAGGACGAAGACCTTAGGGAGAAGAGCTAAGTCATCCTAGTCAAGGCCATCCAAGGCCACCCAGCCCCAGCCGACCCACTGGCTGACTGCAGACATATGCAAATCCAGCCAAGATCAGCAAATCAGGCCCAGTTTAGCAGAACCATCCAGGGGATCACTAGATGTTGGAGAAATGACAGATCGGTGTTGTATTCAGTTACTGAATTTGGGGATGATTTGTTTAATAGCCTCACTGTAGTAATAGATACAGCATATAGACCACCTGATTTTTCTTCTATTGGAATTAAAATGCTTAAATCCCTGACACTTGAAAGAGAAAGATATTATAAGTCTGTTCATTTGTGTTATTATTTGCTTTTCAACAGATTAGGAGGCTATACTCTGTATGATTGTCTTAATATGGGCCCCACTGTGTACATGAAAGTCACTTGAGGGTTGACCGGGATGTCATCTGCAAGAGATTAATCCTACAGAGCAGCGCTCTGTAACCCATGGACCAAATCCCACCTGTGGCCAGTTTTTGTCTAGTTTTATTGGGACACACTCATACTCACTTGTTCACATGTTATCTGTGGTTGCTTTTGGGCTACTTGATAGAGCTGTATACTTTTGACAGACACTATATGGTCTGCAAAGCCTAGAATATATATTTTCTGGCCTTTATAGGAAAAAATTTGCTGATCCTTACTCCAGAGAATCTAAAACTAAGGTTCCATGTCCTAATGATTGGAAGAGAGGTGCCATATGGGTTAAGACTACAAGGGCAGAGAAATCAGCAGTGACAAATAACAAGCTAAAAACCTGAAGTCTCAGAGATAGAAGCTGCAAATGGCAACCACCCACTGGTGCTTTTCACGGGAACACACGCATGCACACGCTCCACGGAGAGACACAGCAGGGGTTTGTTTAATTAATGACCAGTAGCAGTTTCTCGACTCAACCCCAGAAGGCCCAGCTTGTTCTAAATATAAACGTCACCCTTAAACTCCTTAAAAATCACTTTTGTCTGTAGTCAACATCTGAGTCTGTAATCCTTCTCTCTGGAGTGCAACTTATTATTTTTTTTTTCTTTTCAGTGTAAGAAACCATAGAGAAAAATATTGTAAAGAGATTGGTCCCAAAGAACCCTGCCACTGATTTACCACCTAACAAATAAATGAAGGGAGAGTCAGGAAAATTAACCCAACTTCTCATGGATGATGGATCCCAGTTACTCAAATCATTCCTCCTATCAACTATCAACTATCCTATTTCAGCAAGAAAAACTATTCTATTTTAGCAAATGGGAATGAAAGGTATGGGTAAGTGACATGGATACAATTTTCTTCACAAATTTGTCTTAACTGAAATGTCTGCAGGAAACACATAATTTAAATAGCAGTTCAGAGGCTTTCATAAAGAATTCTAGGCTATGATTATTCAGCTGTGTCTGCTTCCCCCCTCTCTTTTTCTCGCCCCATTGATAGAGCTCTCGCTATGTGCCAGGCGTTGTACAGACCCTCTCCCCACCCCCTACCTTCATGCCAGAGGAGAACCATGTCAAAGGCAGCAAGTCCAAGTTGACACTATTGATTCCTCCATCCGAACTCACTCCTGCTGTCTTGCCCAGCCACGTGAAATTTCAGCAGCCCCACCCGGATGTTCACACCCCAAGTTAAGCATTTCTTTGGCTTCTGTTCCCTTTGTTTCTCCCTTCTGATATATCTCCTGATTCTAACAGTTCTTCCATCAACATATAACATTTTCTGACAACTGCTCCATGTGCGCATTGCTATCATCACAGTCTCCACACCAGCATCTCTCCTTGGGTGCCTGAGTGAGCCTCTGTAAGTGGACCCATTTCTTCTATTCTACCCTTGAGGGTCAGTTCTCCCCATGGTAGCCAGTGATCTCTTCAAGAGGAAAACAAAGTCAAATTCTTTTCACAACTTCTCTTAGCTTCTCTTGCCACTCACATTCCAAATCTCTTACTACCATCTCTGAGGACCTGCATGATCTAGTTCCTCACTGATCCCGACTCAACGTCTTCTTCCTTTTGACATCAGCGTTTTAGACATCTACACTCCTTCCTGTTCTTCCAAACCACTGGCTGATTCTCACCCTAAGGGTAGGTGCATTTATACTTGCGCTTCCTTCTCCCTGTAAGACTCTGCCCTTGAACAGCCACATCCCTCTCCCCCTTACTGTTCTCTTAGTGCTTCTCACCTGGGGCAGTTGCACCCAACAGAGGACATCTGACAGCTGCCTGGAAACATATTTGATTGTCACAACTGAGGAAGATGCTAGTACATCTAGTGGGTAGAATCCAGGGGTGCTGCTAGGCTTCCTACATACACAGGACAGCCCCCATGTTGGGAGTTACCTGGCCCCAGACGTCAGTAATGCTGCCAAGGATGAGAATCCCTGCCCTCCTCAGTCCTTTGCCCCATTATTTTCTCCTTGAGAAAAGAGAAAACTTTGATGCTCACTCCCTGAAACAGTGTTTCCCCTCTTCTGATTCCAATTCAGTTCAGTCACTCAGTCGTGTCCAACTCTTTGCAACCCAGTGGACTGCAGCACGCCAGGCTTCCCTGTCCATCACCAACTCCCAGAGCTTACTCAAACTCCAGCCATCTCATCCTCTGTCATCACCTTCTCCTCCCGCCTTCAATCTTTCCCAGCATCAGGGTCTTTCGCAATGAGTCAGTTCTTAATATCAGGTGGCCAAAGTATTGGAGTTTCAGCTTCAGCATCAGTACTTCCAATGAATATTCAGGACTTCCTTTAGGATGGACTGGCTGGATCTCCTTGCTGACCAAGAGAGATTCAGTTCAGTTCAGTCGCTCAGTCATATCTGACTCTTTGTGACCCCATGATTCCCAGCACGCCAGGCCTCCCTGTCCATCACCGACTCCCGGAATTCACTCAAACTCATGTCCATCGAGTTGGTGATGCCATCCAGCCATCTCATCCTCTGTCGTCCCCTTCTCCTCCTGCCCCCAGCCCCTCCCAGCATCAGAGTCTTTTCCAATGAGTCAACTCTTCGCATGAGGTGGCAAAAGTATTGGAGTTTCAGCTTCAGCATCAGTCCTTCCAATGAACACCCAGGACTGATCTCCTTTAGGATGGACTGATTGGATCTCCTTGCAGGCAAAGGGACTCTCAAGAGTCTTCTCCAACACCACAGTTCAAAAGCATCAATTCTTTACCGCTAGCTTTCTTTACGTTCCAATTCTCACATCTGTACAGGACTACTGGAAAAAACCATAGCTTTGACTAGACAGACCTTTGTCAGCAAAGTAATGTCTCTGCTTTTTAATATGCTGTCTAGGTTGGTCATAGCTTTTCTTCCAAGGAGCAGTTCAGTTTAGTTCAGTTGCTCAGTCGTGTCCGACTCTTTGCGACCCCATGGACTGCAGCATGCCAGGCCTCCCTGTCCATCACCAACTCCCAGAGTTTACTCAAGCTCATGTCCATTGAGTTGTTGATGCCATCCAACCATCTCATCCTCTGTCGTCCCCTTCTCCTCCTGCCTTCAATCTTTCCCAGCATCAGCAAGTGTCTTTTAATTTCATGGCTGCAGTCACCATCTGCAGTGATTTTGGAGCCCCCCAATATAGTCTCACTTTTCCCACTGTTTCCCCATCTATTTTCCATGAAGTGATGGGACCAGATGCCATGATCTTAGTTTTCTGAATGTTGCATTTTAAGCCAACTTTTTCACTCTCTTCTTTCACTTTCATTAAGAGGCTCTTTAGTTCTTTGCTTTTTGCCGTAAGTGTGGTGTCATCTGCATATCTGAGGTTATTGATATTTCTCCCAGCAATCTTGATTCCAGCTTGTGCCTCATCGAGCCTGGCATTTCACATGATGTACTCTGCATATAAGTTAAATAAGCAGGGTGGCAATAAGCAGCCTTGATGTACTCCTTTCCCGATTTGGAACCAGTCTGTTGTTCCATGTCCATTTCTAACTATTGCTCCTTGACCTGCATACAGATTTCTCAGGAGGCAGGTCAGGTGGTCTGGTATTATCATCTCTAAGAATTTTCCATAGTTTGTTGTGATCGACACAGTCAAAGGCTTTGGCATAGTCAATAAAGCAGAAGTAGATTTTTATCTGGAACTCTTTTGGTTTTTTGATGATCCAGTGGATGCTGGCAATTTGATCTCTGGTTCCTCTGCCTTTCTAAATCCAGCTTGAACATCTGGAAGTCCATGGTTCACGTATTGTTGAAGCCTGGCTTGGAGAATTTTGAGCACTACTTTGCTAGCATGTGAGATGAGTGCAGTTGTGCAGTAGTTTGAACATTCTTTGGCATTGCCTTTCTTTGGGATTGGAATGAAAACTGACCTTTTCCAGTCATGTGGCCACTGCTGAGTTTTCCAAATTTGCTGGTATATTGAGTGCAGCACTTTCACAGCATCATCTTTTAGGATTTGAAATAGCTCAACTGGAATTCCATCACCTCCACTAGCTTTGTTTGTAATGATGCTTCCTAAGACCCATTTGACTTCACATTCCAGGATGTCTGGCTCTCGGTGAGTGATCATACCATCATGGTTGTCTTGGTCATGAAGATCTATTTTGTACAGTTCTTCTGTGTATTCTTGCCACCTCTTCGTAATATCTTCTGCTTCTGTTAGGTCCATACCATTTCTGTCTTTTATTGTGTCCATCTTTGCATGAGAAGTTCCCTTGGTATCTCTAATTTTCTTGAAGAGATCTAGTTTTTCCCAATCTATTGTTTTCCTCTATTTCTTTGCATTGATCACCGAGGAAGTCTTTCTTATCTCTCCTTGCTATTCTTTGGAACTCTGCATTCAAATGGGTATATCTTTCCTTTTCTCCTTTACTTTTTGCTTCTCTTCTTTTCTCAGCTATTTGTAAGGCCTCCTCAGACAACCATTTTGCCTTTTTGCAATTCTTTTTCTTGGGAATGGTCTTGATCACTGCCTCCTGTAGAATGTCACAAACCTTCACGAATCTTCTGATTTCACTCACTCCTTATTCTCTTATTCAGCTTAACAACCACCTGGAATCAGAGTTCCATTTAGGTTTTGTGTCTTTCATCCCTTAAATTTCAGTTTCCTGAGGGCAGGAGCTCGTCTGCTTTACCACTGGTTCTTAAGTGTCCGTGGCCAATGCCTGGCACACAGTAAGCCTTCAGTACATGTTGATGGATCTCTGAGGTTTGGAAAGGTTAGTAATTTGCCAAAGATCACATGTGGCTAGGAAGAAGCAAAGTCACCCATGTGTCTATCACTCCCTTAAAGGCCCCGCACAGACACATACAATCCAAGGGAACAGTTTTATGCTGGTTATGTAAATGTACTTTAAGACAGTTTTCTCAGCTTTCCCTTTTCAATTTCCCATAGTCTTCCCATGCCCTATTGCAGGTTGCTCCTATGTAGAAATTCTCAATTCATTAAAACCCAGATCCTCTGACAAACAGTTCTTGAACCTTCTCTTCCTAATCCAAAAAATGGCTAATGAAAGTGAGATGGAAATGCCAGGCAGCTGGGACCCAGATAAGTCTATCAGCAAGTCCCACTGTCAATATTGCATTAATTGCTTGTTTAACCTTGAGATCTCTGTAGCTTTTCGCTCCCAGACAAAAATTACCAGTCCCCTTTAGTACCAACTTGGCAGCGACAGAGGAAGATTTGAAACGATTATCCCCATTTAAAGATACCATGAATTTCTGGCTCTTTTTTTAAGTGAACATATTATAGTGTCTTTTGTTCTTGCAAAAGTGAAGAGCTTAGAAAAAGTCATTTATTGTCCCTTCTTGACTTTTCTGTAGTCAAGAAGGGACAATAAATGTCTTTGTATTTTATTCCTCAAAGACTTGGCATTTCTGTAGTTTAACATTGAACATTGTCATCTTAGGCTTGGCCCATTTCCCTAGATTTTCTTCCATCCTGCCTATGTTCTCCCAGTCTCTTCTGCCCCCCAACACATCATTTCTAATGATGAATAAATAGCCATTCTAACCATGGAAAGAGTTGACTCATTGGAAAAGACTGTGATACTGGGAGGGATTGGGGGCAGGAGGAGAAGGGACGACAGAGGATGAGATGGCTGGATGACATCACTGACTCGATGGACGTGAGTCTGGGTGAACTCCGGGAGTTGGTGATGGACAGAGAGGCCTGGCGTGCTGCGATTCATGGGGTCGCAAAGAGTCGGACACAACTGAGCGACTGATCTGATCTGATCTGAACCATGGAAATGATCTTGACCTGGAGAGCCAGTTGTTTAAGGGAGCCCCCAGCTGGACACCACCAAGGTTGCAAAATGGATTGAGCCATTTCCTTATTTACAAGGAGGTTCCCAGGCCTTTGGCTGTGTGCTTGCCTTTCTGTCTTATCAAAAGCTGTGTGCTTTCCATGGCACTGGAGCCTGTTTCTTTAGTGAATCAATTTCTTGGCAGCCTTCTTGGTGTACAGCTGAGCACTTCATTTTCTCATTTGGGATTTCCTGTCAACCTTGACCTTGGCTGGCTCTGGCTGGGAAAGTAGCCTGCAGACTGGCTTCGCTTAGACTGAATTACCGCTTTTTTAGGAGACAAGTTGCATGTGTTCCCCCTCCATAATCCCTCTGAGGTCTTCAACTTGAGAGGACCCTGAAGCTCTTTGAATTACATTCAAACAGCTGTTGTGTTGGCTGCAAAATTTAAATTAGCCAAGCTCAGGAGAAAGCTACTAAGACAATTCATGTTTCAAGGAGGTAGTATATATTGAACATGCAGCAGGATGTCACAGAGCGCATAGAACTCAGGCTTTGGGGAATGAACTGGTTCGCATTTTATTCCAGTGTGTACATGTTGTGTGACCCAGGCTAAATCACTGAACCTCTCTGGGCTTTAATTGCCCCACAAAATGGGATTTCCTATATATATTTAATATCATTTTAGAGTTTGGGGGAAGATTGGAAATAGCATATGTATAGTGACTAATAAAGTGACTGACATGTAGTGAGGCTATTTGTATCTTTACTGAAAAATAAATAGCTATGGAATTTTTATTTTCTGTGAAAAGCTCAGTGCCTTTTGTTTCTGTTGAGAGACAGTCTGAATGATGACCCTCTGCACTCGTGTGTTGGGGAGGGCAGATGAAAGACTGAGTTTTCTGAGGTTGGGAATTTCCGTTTGAAGAATACATGGGGAGAGGGAGGTTTTTAAGGGAGAAGAAAAACAGTGTGCTCTATCTGCTGGCAGAGTTATCGGTATGAGATTCTGGTTGTGCTGTGGGACCATCCATAGGAGGGGTCTGGTGACTTTGCCATTGCCTGACAGTCTGACCCGGAGATATGCCAGGCAACTGGAACTTAAGGTTCTCTAGTCTGTGTAACCCCAATGACCACTTTGTACTTTCTGATTCAACTCTCCGTAATGCCTAGATTATATTTAAATGCTCTGCAAGCAGTGTGTTTTATTTTATACTGATTTTTTCCTGTTATATTATCCTTCCTTTTCCCCTCCTTTTCAAACAAGTGTTTGATATGTGAGTTTCTTAGGTTGTGCTCCTCTAGAAGCAAACCGCAAGGGAAACCATTGAATGCAAATTGTTGCTTTGGAAGGTGATTCTAGGATGCACTGGGAAGGTGACGGGGGAAGTGAGACAGGAAAAGAAGGAAGCCCACCCAAGGTAGCTTGGTTGTTGGATACCTCCGGGGGCTGCTGGGGCTCAGTCCCACAAGCAGTTCCCTGGGAGACAGTGGGCAGCATCCTCAGGGATGTTCCACCAGAAGCTAGGACATAAGCCAAGCAGAAAATGCTGAGAGGTGGTGGCTGGGGCATTGGTAGCAACCGAGAAGTGGGATAAGGTAAAGACAACAGTACCTAAAAATGAGGAGGAGACCAGTTTGATGTTGTTAAAGGAACCCTAGACCAGGAAATGAGGAGAACCAGTTTTGAATCCTCTGACTCTACCCAGGTGGGTAAGCTTGGGCAAGTGACTTCCCCTCTCTGGGTCTCAGATTTTCTCATCTGTGGAGAAAGGACCATGGGCTAAATGATCCTGGAGGCATCTGGCAGCTTAGAAAGTCACTGGTCCTTTGAATCAGAGTACCATGATGGACTCAAAGGAACATGTTGATGTTCCCCACGAGCTTGTTTGATTGCTCAATCATATCTGACTCTTTGCAGCCCCATGGAATACAGCCCACCAGGCTCCTCTGTCCATGGAATTTTTCAGGCAGGAACACTGGAGTGGGTTGCCATTTCCTCCTCCAGGGGATCTTCCCAATCCAGGGATTGAACTCTGTCTCCTGCATTGGCAGGTGGGTTCTTTACCACCAGCGCCACCTGGGAGGCACTTGTCCTTGCTGCATAGATATTAAGTGATAGAGGTGAGCTTTGAGATCATGCCCGTCTGACTTGTAACCGCTATTTTCTACTGCCTCCCACTTTTGTGGTGATGGCCCAGAACATCCGTGCTATAGAATCCTCTCACATGTGGACCCATCTGTGCACATTCAGTGAGACCCCCCCTTCCTCTGTCATATCTTAGGACCTCTAGATTATGAACACAACCTAGATCTGTCCAAAATATAAGCTTTTAGAATGGAATGGAATCTCTACTTACAATACACTTTTCTCAACATCATCGTTGTTGTCATCATAGATCAATCACTTCTTGGTGAGTGACTACTTTCCTGGTACTTTTGGCACTTTATGTTTGTCAACTTTCTCAATCTGTACAAGGCTGTGAAATTGGTGCAATTATTATTCCTGTTTTAGATACAGGAAAACTGAAGCCCAGAGATGTTCAGTAACTTGATTGGGTCTCTTGGTCACATATGACCGGATAAGGGCAAAGCTAGGGGTCTGGCTGAGAGCCTACACTCATTTCTCTACCACTAGTTGGTCTTTGCAGTCTCTCATACTTACCACCTTGGCATTTGCATTTGCAGGGTGTCCCGCCAAGTTAGAGCTCAGACTGCATTTCCCTGTGCCACCTAGAAATCAACAGAGGAGTGACTGAGAGCCATTTCAGCCAAGATGATCCAGGTGCCAGTATGTGACTTGAAACCCTTTCATATTGTCTTTGTTTCCTGGTACGTTCTCCTTACTGTAAATGCTGTTACCCTGAAAGAAGTGGGTTAAGTCCAAAGAGACTTTTTCTTCTTGAACCCATTTAGGAACACGGCATCTGCCTGGGTCCTTATTACTGTTTGAAAACCATGTTGCCTCCCAGTGTTCTCACAGTATCTGTCCTTCATCTGTCCCCAGTTACTCCTGAGCTAGCGTAAGCACGGTTATTCTGCACAACAGCCAAGTTCCACTGGTAAAAGTGCTTCTGGTTGCAGGCTCCAGAGCATTCTGCAAGTGAAGACACACAGGCAAGACTGGCCGTGCCACAGGCACCTGTGGTGGCTTTTGTTTTTTCTTTGATTGAATGAAAGATTCTTTAATTTCTAAACAGGATTGGATATAATCCCTAATAAACTCCCCCCTCATACTGTGCCTTCCCTGTCCCCACTGGTAACTGCTTGCTTGTTCTCCGTATCTGTGAGTCTGCTTCTCTTTTGTTCTATTCACGAGTTTGTTGTGAAAGTGAAGGTCGCTCAGTCATGTCCAAATCTTTGCAACCCCTTGGACTGTACAGTTCATGGAATTCTCCAGGCTAGAATACTGAAGTGGGTAGCCTTTCCCTTCTCCAGGGGATCTTTCCAGCTCCAGGGAATCAAACCCAGGTCTCCTGCATTACAGGCAGATTCTTTACCCAGCTGAGCCACAAGGGAAGCCCAAGAATACTGGAGTGGACAGCCTATCCCTTCTGCAGCAGATCTTCCTGACCCAGGAATCAAACCGGGGTCTCCTGCATTGCAGGCAGATTCTTTACCAACTGAGCTATCAGGGATAGTTTTTAAAATTTCACATAGGAGTGATATCATACAGTATTTGTCTTTCTCTGTCTGACTTATTTCATTTAGCAGAATGCCCTCCATTATATATATGCACACACACACACACACACACACACACACAAACATATGTATGCCACATCTTCTTTTTCCATTCTTCTGTTGATGACACTTAGGCTGCTTCCATACCTTGGTAATTGTAGACAATGTTGCTATGAACATTGGGGTGCATGTTTCTTTCTGAATTAGTGTTTTTGCTTTTTTTTCGGGTACCTACCCAGGAGTGGAATTGCTATGTCATAAGGTCTTTTGATTTTTAGTTTTTAAAGAGACCTCCATATTGTTTTCCACAGTGGCTGCACCAATTTACATTCGTACCCACAGTACACGAGGGCTCCCTTTTCTCCACATCTTCTGCGACATTGGTTATTTGTGGTCTTTTTGATGATAACCGTTCTGACAGGTATGAGGTGATTATCTCACTGTGATTCTGATCCACATTCCCCTGATGATTAGTGTTGGTGATAATGCGATGACTTCTTTACCTACTTGCTCTGCATTCATTCATTTGTACATTCATTCAAGAATCCCACACCAATTCATGATCAGATTCTCTACGAGGTACCATGAGGAACACAACAGGTGAATAAGACTTACTCAGAATCCTCAGAGGTCTACTGGTCAGCTTTCTAAAATACAGAGTGGAGGTAGAGATAAGGAAAGAACCAGTTAATCACGGAATGAAATTAGGACACTATCATGAAAAAAAACATTAACTAGTGAAAAGTCACCACCTTAAATATTTGAAAATACATACTTCCTTCACAAAATGATAGGAACATTTTGGCTGGGAAATAACAAGCATTCCTCTAGTTAGAAAAAGCAAGGGGATAAGACATGGCGTATTTTCAAAATAAATTAATTTTAATTGCAAATTTTAAAATGTCAAGCTCTTTTTAAAAGCTTGCTTAATTTTTTTTTTTCCGTTAGTTATTTAGCAATGTTAGAAGTAGATCAAATTGTGCTGGTAGCTCATTTGAACTTAACCTCTGATCTTAGCTCTGAGGGATCTTAAGGCTTGCTGTCCACCAGGGGTAGGTACAGTTCCTTAGATGGATATGAAAGCAGTTTGTAATTAGACAGGAAGATGGAGAGAGACTGCAGTTGTTCCTGAGGGTGGTGGTTACAGGTGTTGAAGTGTGGACTTTCTTTAACAGTGACAGATCCATTTGTCCTCAGGAGAGGAGAGAGCTGAAGGCAGGAGGAGAAAAACACTTCATTTTGAAGGATAGTTGCCCATCGTGATCTCTGCAGGTGGCTTGCTGGATTATTTAGAGAGCACGGGTAAGATGTCCATGGGAGGTATCAGTGATGATGCAGAATGTGGATCCCATGGTCTCCTGAAACAAAAACTGGTAATGGGCACTTCTTCCTGGGTTATCAAAATCCTCAAGCTGTAAATAACTAGTGTAAACCATGCTGTTCTCCTCTAAAGAGACTCGTTGGCTATTGTGAAGTAACCAAAGCATTATAGGATAAGGCCTATAGTGTAGGGACAAAGAGGCTCCTAAAATACCAACAGTTGCTGAGCTTCATTGAATTTTGTCCCCAGTCATGCATTTGCCTATACTCTTCACTAGATAAATATTTATTAAGCAGCTACCATGTACTTGCAATGTTCTAGGTGCTGGGACTTAATAGTGAATGGACAGAAGAAATCTTTGTCTTTATGCAGTGTATATTTTAGTGGAGTGATATATTCACTGCCTCTTGAGAAACCAGTATGCAGGTCAGGAAGCAACAGTTAGAACTGGACATGGAACAACAGACTGGTTCCAAATAGGAAAAGGAGTATGTCAAGGCTGTATATTGTCACCCTGCTTATTTAACTTATATGCAGAGTACATCATGAGAAATGCTGGGCTAGAAGAAGCACAAGCTGGAATCAAGATTGCCAGGAGAAATGCCAGTAACCTCAGATATGCAGATGACACCACCCTTATGGCAGAAAGTGAAGAGGAACTAAAAAGCCTCTTGATGAAAGTGAAAGTGGAGAGTGAAAAAGTTGGTTTAAAGCTCAACATTCAGAAAACTAAGATCATGGCATCCAGTCCCATCACTTCATGGCAAATAGATGGAGAAACAGTGGACACAGTGTCAGACTTTATTTTTGGGGGCTCCAAAATCACTGCAGATGGTGATTGCAGCCATGAAATTAAAAGATGCTTACTCCTTGGAAGGAAAATTATGACCAACCTAGTCAGCATCATGTATGGCAAAACCACTACAATATTGTAAAGTAATTAGCCTCCAATAAAGATAAATAAATAAATAAAAAGCAGAGACATTACTTTGTTAACAAAGGTCCGTCTAGTGAAGGCTATGGTTCTTCCAGTACTCATGTATGGATGTGAGAGTTGGACTATAAACAAGGCTGAGCCAAAGAATTGATGCTTTGAACTGTGGTGTTGGAGAAGACTCTTGAGAGTCCCTTGGACTGCAAGGAGATCCAACCAGTCCATCCTAAAGGAGATCAGTCCTGGGTGTTCATTGGAAGGATTGATGTTGAAGCTGAAACTCCAATTCTTTGGCCACCTGATGCAAAGAGCTGACTATTTGAAAAGACCCGGATGCTGGAAAAGATTGAGGGCAGGAGGAGAAGGGGATGACAGAGGATGAGATGATTAGACGGCATCACCGACTCAGTGGACATGAGTTTGGGTAAATTTCGGGAGTTGGTGATAGACAGGGAGGCCTGGCGTGCTGCAGTTCATGGGGTTGCAAAGAGTCGGACATGACTGAGCGACTGAACTGAACTGATATATCCACTAAATAAGTAAGTAATAAAATTATGCAGGATGTCAACTGATGATGAATGATATGTACAAGTGAGGGACAAGGGTTGGAAAGAGGGGATATGGGAGCTGCAATTATAGATTGTTTATTTTTAGCCATTGTTGTTGTTTAGTTGCTAAGTTGTGTCTGCCTCTTTGTGACCCCATGGACTAGACCACCAGGCTTCTCTCTCCATGGGATTTCCCAGGCAAGAAAACTAGAGTGGGTTACCATTTCCTTCTCCAGGGGATCTTCCCCACCCAGGGATTGAACTCACATCTCCTGCATTGGCAGGCAGATTCCTTACCCCTGAGCCACCTGGAAAGCCTACAGTTATAAACAGGAAGGTGTATAAGGTCTCACTGAGAAGGTGAAGGAGACAGGTCAAGCTGTGCTTATCTGGTGACAGAGCACAGGTCAAAGCTGGGGAGAACTAGAAACTCAAAAGTCCTGAGTTGGGTGGTTCCTGTCCAGTTCAAGGAGTAAGAGTGAGATTGCTATGGTGCAAAGGAGAGTAGTAGGAGATATAAAGAGATGGAAGCAGTGGAGGTGAATACCCTTTGCTAGTTGAGCCACTGGTATTTACTGACAAATTAGATGTGGCCTGGAAGAGTGAACTGGGAGTCCAGAATGATTCCAAGGATGTTGGTCCAAGCAAATCAGATGATGGAGTTGCCATTTACTGACATGGTGGACCATATTTACAATATAATGTTGACTTACAGTAAGAGGTTAAATGAGAGATGGTAAGTCACCATTTCTTCATGCTGGATCCATGGGAGACATTAAGTATGGGTTTGAATGTGATTTCAGAACAATTCTTAACATAGTTCTCCTGGAAGCCAATATGTGTCAAAGTTGGCATTCAGGATGAAACCACTGCTGTGTTGCCTATGACTCAGGTACAGGGGTGAGAAAATATGTGACCTACTTCATGAAGAGTTCTAGCCAAGAATGATTTAATTTCTATAAAATATAGTTTATTAATATGCTTCATAATATAGTTGATTAATACTCTTCAATTCCTTACCCTGGAAGTCCATGCAAGGAAAAGATTGGCAGAAGCGTGCAGAATTATCCTCAGAAACTCTGCCATCCTGACTATAACATCTTTCATTGTAGAGTGGAATTTCATATGGCATGGAGCTGATTGATGCCACTATAGCGTGACTCTTTGAAGGACAGGAGCCATGTTCCATTCATTTCCATCTGTTTAGTACTTGGATCACTACAAATGATCAATAAAGTTGATTACCTTGAACATTTTTGGATTAGTGCAGGGCCTGATTTTAAAGTGACCTTACCACATTATGTAAAACTATCAAGCATTTATTAAGTACCTGCCTTGTACTGATTATATGAGGTCTAGTGGAGCCAATCAAGAGAAGGACAGTGTGGGCTGTCTAAGCCAATATGTATGGAGAACTTACTGCATGTCACACACTGGGCTTGATTCCATCTGGCCCTCAAGTAGCCCTGAGTTTCACAAGGATGCTCTCAATCTATTTTAATGGCTTCATTAAGGATCACAAATTCACATAAGCATAGAACTTGCACAGAGATGTCAGAGAATCATGTCATCCAACTTCCTATCCTTAAGGCACGTAGAATAACGTTATCCACACTGTTGGTGTGAACAACAAAAGGCCAGAGAAGCCTGGCCAAGGGCATACACCTGAGCCTTTCTGGAAACTGTTCTCAACTGGGGCATTTTGTCCTCTAAAGGACATTTGGCAATGTTTGTATTGCCAAAAGAGACACTTTTGTCTGTATTAAAAAGCAGGAAGGTTCTATTGGCATCTAGTGAGTAGAGGCTGGGGATGCTATTACTCATCCGCTAGCATACAGAATAGCCCCATAGCAAGGAGTTTTACGGGTCAGAATGTCAAGAGTGCCAAGGCTGAGAAACCACTATGCCTATGCTAGACAGCATCAGAGCTTTGGGTCTGCTTACCATAATCTGAAGGAGAGGATGAAACAAGAAGTATAGTTTTAGAAATATATAATATATGGCACAGAGTCTCTTTAAACTGCGAGGCCCCCTGTGTGTGCTGGACAGTGTGGGAGTGTTTGCTTACACAGATACTCAGGCTTGTCTTCATCTAATGGGGCTCTGGACTTCATTTTAACTAGTGTTTGTGTGTTCTCAGACAAATTGGGTAGTGTTTGTTTGGAGAAAAGAGGTTTGCTTAGAAATAAAAAATAAAAAATATTTCTGTGGTTCTGTTGGCAATTTGCTATTGATCTTTCCAATGCAGCCAAGGAGAGAACAGGGGCAAAAGCTCTGATGTATGGCAATGAGGTTGATGATGGTGAACCGTGGTGTGTGGGTATATCATATGCTGATGATTTGTAAACTCTCCCCACTTTGAAACAGGTGAAAGAAAAACTGTCAAAGTCAGGATGATATTAAGGGTCAGAAAGTAGCCTAAAAATACTTCGTTCTCTTACTGTATGACATGGACTTGAAAAGTAAAATTTAACCCTACACTGGCTTCTTGACACCTTTCAAGCAAAGCACCAAAATTCTTACCCTGATCTACAAGGCCTTGCCTATGTCTCTGACCATCTCTCTTGGTTGTTCACTTCCCTGGCTTCCTTTCCATGCCTTAAGCACACGAGGCATGGTCCTACCTCAGGGCCTTTGCATTCCCTGTTCCTTCTTCTCAGAACTTTCTTCTCCTGCATTTCCCCCACTCCTTCATGTCTCCATTCAGAGTGGCTGTCTTCGAACATTACTTCCCTCAATGTCTCTCTTTATTCAAGAGAATACCATGTTAATATCTGATATAAGTTTTTAATTGAAGTAGAGTTGATTTGTAATGTATTAGCTGCAGGTGTACAGCAAAGTGATTCAGTTATACACACACACACACACACACACACACACACACACTTTCTTTTTCAGATTCTTTTCCCTCGTAGGTAATTATAAAATATTGAGTACAGGTCCCTGTGCTATACAATAGCTCCTTGTTGTTTATATATTTTATGTAGAGTGGTCCCAAACTCCTAATATATCCCTCCCCCTCTTTCCCCTTTGGTAACCATAAGTTTGTTTTCTACGACTATAGGTCTATGTGTGTTTTGTAAATAATTTCATTTGTATCATTTTTTTTAGATTCCACATGTAAGTGATATCATATGATATTTGTCTTTGGCTTACTTCAGTTAGTTTGATAATCTTTAGGTCCATCTGTGCTGCTGGAAATGGCGTTATTTCACTTTTCATGTCTTAATATTCCATTGTGTATGTATACTCTACCTTCTTTATCCATTCATCTACTGATGGACATTTAGGCGGTTTACATGTCTTGGCTGTTGTAAATAATGGTGCAATGAACACTGGGGTGTGTGTATCTTTTCGTGTTAGAGTTTTCTCTGGATATATGTCCAAGAGTGGGATTGCTGGATCAAATGGTAGCTCTTTCTTTCATTTTTTAGGGAACCTCCATACTGTTCTCCATAGCGGCAGCACCAATTTACATTCCCACTAATAGTGTCAGAGGGTTCCTTTTTCTCCTCTCCAGCACTTCTCATCTCACATAGCATATCATTTGGTATAGCTTTTCAGTTTGCTTGTCCATTCCCTGCCATCCTTCAACACCTGCCCCACCCCTCTTTAAACCTGCAACTGCTCATCTCTCCTCCATTTCTATTATTTTATGATTCCAAGAATGTTACATAAATGGCATGTCACAGTGTGTAATCTTTTGTGATTGATTCTTTTCAGTCAGTGTAATTCTCTGGAGGTTTGTTCACATTTTCACATGTATTCAGAGTTCCTTTTTTTTGCTGAATCATATTCCATAGTATGGATGTACCACACATGTAATTTTTCACCCATGGAAGGTCAACTTGGCTGTTTCCATTTGGGGACCATTAAGAATGTTGTAAACCTTTGTGTACAAGTTGGATTTTGGCTTCTTTGGCTTCATTTGGGGATATACAAGGCAAACAGAAAATCCAAGATATTTAGCACCGTTTCATTCCTTTGATCTCAGATCCCTAGCTGAACTGCCTTCTTCATTCCTTTTAGAGTTTCCTTATGCTTGGCACCCCACTCCAGTACTCTTGCCTGGAAAATCCCATGGACGGAGGAGCCTGGTGGGCTGCAGTCCATGGGGTCGCTAAGAGTCGGACACGACTGAGCGACTTCACTTTCACTTTTCACTTTCCTGCATTGGAGAAGGAGATGGCAACCCATTCCAGTGTTCTTGCCTGGAGAATCCCGGGACGGGGAAGCCTGGTGGGCTGCCATCTATGGGGTCACACAGAGTCGGACACAACTGAAGTGACTTAGCAGCAGCAGCAGCAGCTTGTTTCATATACAACACCCAGGGTTTTAGTTATACTTAGCAGAAAGACTACTGAAAAGTACATTCTCTTCTCCCAGAAGCAGCAGCCCTGGCATTCTTTTTCATTGGTGAGTGCCACCCTGTAGATGAGTGCATGGGTATATCATAGTGCAGGTCATCCAACGTAACATTTTCCCACATTTTTATTCAAAAAACCATGCTCCCCAGAATGGCCTAGTGCACGTCTATTTGTGCTCCTGTGAAGATGCTTTTCTGTGATATTAACCAGAGTGCAATTTCTTGATCAAAGGGTATAAACCCTTTTGTTATTATGTAAGTTTCAGGTGTACAGCATTGTCATCTGACACGTATAAAAGGGTATAAACTCATATTTTGATAGATACTCCAAATTCTTTTACAAAAACGCCTTCCTATTATACGTCCCCAGCCATCCTAATAGTCACTGGGTAATATCTGATGGGTGTGGAAGGCCGACTCTGTCCTCACTCGATGTGTAGTAGGTGCAGGTGAGGTAAAGTGGGGCAGATCCATTGTGACCTGGAAGTGGGCTCAAACATGGGATCATCTGTTCCTGCATCTGAGTGTTGAGTGCTTATTTATTTTTTACATAACAACTTAAAAGATTTATTGTTGGAGGATAATTGCTATAAATTGTTATGTTAGTCTCTGTACAACATAGTGAATCAGCTATGTGTACATAGATCCCCTCCCTCTAGAGCCTCCCCCGCCCATCCCATCCCTCTAGGTGATCACCGAGCACTGAGCTGAGCTCCCTGTGCTATAGCAGCTTCCTCCTAGTTACCCATTTTACACGTGGTAGTATATATATGTCAGTGCTTGAGTGTTGAGAATTTAAAAAGCCGGTCAGATGACTGATAAGAAGCTGGTCCCACAGCTCTTAGTTCCAGTGTATCGGTGGTGAGGGCCTCATTGAACTGATCAGAGAGCTGTGTTTTACAATGGGATGATTCCTCACTGAGCCCTTCTCAAGCTCGTGAGAGAGTTTGGTTGGCTGGAGAAATCAGCCTGGGCTCAGAGTCAAGAAGAAACCAACTTACAGCTCTAAAGGTAGGTGTGTGTGTGTGTGTGTGTCACTAAAGTTCAGGAAGATGCTAGGGGTTGTCTTTGTTGTAGGGAGAGGAAGAGAGCCAAGTGGTGAGAAAAGGAAAAGTGATGGAGCCAGGAAAGCAGGACTACAGAACCACGAAGGTCTTACAGGTGGAGGGAATCGACTGAGTTGGATATATCTGAAGTTATGGTGATCTGTGTGGACATAGGCAGAGAAATCCCTGTAAGAAGATAGGCCCAGAGTCACCCCTGTGGGAAAGGGATATTGAGAAGAGGCTAAAAACCAAACTACTAGGGAGGCCCTGGGACACACGTGAGGAGATAGCAGAGGAGAAATTTTGGATATGATTCTTTACAAAAGAACAGGATTTCAAAGACAAGGGAGAGCATTCTCGAAAGACAGCACAGTACTTACTATATTAGTTTTCCCTGCTGTGTAACAAACTTAGCAGCTTAAAATAACACACAATTATTATCTCACCATTTTTGTGGGTCAGGCATTTGGGCAAAGCTTGGCTGAGTTCTATATGCAAAATCTCACAAGGCTTCAATGAAGGTGTTAACTACGGTTGGTTCTCATCAGAGGCTCAACTGGGGTAGGCTCCACTTCTAAGTTTCATTAAATTGGTGGCAGAATTAATTTCCTCGACATTGTAGAGTTCAGGGCAGCCTGCTTCATTAAAATGAGCAATGGAGAGAGAGAGAGATAGAGATTCTAGAATGAATATGCTAGCAATAGAGAATGTTATATAACATGATCAGGGGGTTTCATCCCATCCTTTTGGTCATATTCTGTTGATCGAAAGCAGACACTCAAGGGGATTGGGTGACACAAAGATGTGAATGCACCAGGCATGTTGGGGATGGTGGTTGCCCATTTGTATTTGGTCTGTCACGGTAGCAAAACACTGGAGGTTATTAGAATATTGGTTTCAACTATTGGACACAAAGCTAGATCTGAAGTTTCCTGCTACATTTTATTTTTTTTTTATTATTATTTTTTAAATTTTATTTTATTTTTAAACTTTATATAATTGTATTAATTTTGCCAAATATCAAAATGAATCCGCCACAGGTATACATGTGTTCCCCATCCTGAGCCCTCCTCCCTCCTCCCTCCCCATACCATCCCTCTGGGTCATCCCAGTGCACCAGCCCCAAGCATCCAGTATCGTGCATCAAACCTGGACTGGCGACTCGTTTCATACATGATATTATACATGTTTCAATGCCATTCTCCCAAATCTTCCCACCCTCTCCCTCTGCAACAGAGTCCATAAGACTGTTCTATACATCAGTGTCTCTTTTGCTGTCTCGTACACAGGGTTATTGTTAGCATCTTTCTAAATTCCATATATATGCGTAGGTATACTGTATTGGTGTTTTTCTTTCTGGCTTATTTCACTCTATATAATAGGCTCCAGTTTCATCCACCTCATCAGAACTGATTCAAATGTATTCTTTTTGATGGCTGAGTAATACTCCATTGTGTATATGTACCCCAGCTTTCTTATCCATTCATCTGCTGATGGACATCTAGGTTGCTTCAAACACTCTCTGACATACATCACAGCAGGATCCTGCTACATTTTAAAAATTACTTTATTTTAATTGGAGAATAATTGCAATACTGTGAAGGTTTTTGCCATACATCAACATGAATCAGCCACAGGTATACATGTGTTCCCCACCTTCCTGAACCCCCCTCACTTCCCTCCATTACACTACATTTTCAGGATCCTTGAAAGACAGTTTGAGAGATTTGCCCTTTGGGCATTATGGAATTCTTAAAGGACCTTTCCATCCTTGGCCTCATGGTGCTTCCTGAAGCCAGCATCCTTGCTAAACAACCCATTTTTAAAATTTCAGTTCTGTGCTTTGATACTCATTTCCCAAGCAATCATTTCTTTTTAGAAGTGTTGTAGAAATGAAATGACAATTGCATTTCAAGTGCAGTATCTACATTAAAATTAACCTTGACCATTTTCTGTGGTTTCATTATTTATATAGTTGTTGAAGCCAAATACACAAACTCATCCTGCATTGAGAAGGAAAACAATAGGTAACCTTTTCTACCTTTTCTCTACCTTGACTACTCTGTGGGACTAATTGTGGAGAATAGAATATGCTACCCACTCAATGCTTCATATCTTTATTCTCTCCTGTGAGTGTCTGTTTAAGGAGATTTGTGAGAAAAGAAAAGATTCTTCAGAAGTGTTCAGGAAGGTAAAAATTTATGGAGATGTAGCTCGTTTGGACTATGTCATAAATAGTTCTCAAATATCATAGAAAAGATTGAAATATAACAGTAGCACCAAATAAAAATGTTCCCTGTAGGCGGAATTTATAAGCCTCTAAAATAGTGTTTTGCACTGTTTTAATTATCAAAATGTTTTGTGAACTTCATATGATGTATATTTGACCAAAAGTAAAATCTTTATAATGTACTTATACCTTATTGAAAATGACAATCTCATTGGTGATTAATTTTTTGCTTGTGTATGACGAGGATTAAAAAAAAATCTTGTTGAAAAGTGTGGACTTTTTTCCTGAAAGATGCTTATAGGCAGAACATGAGTGCTTATAGTGGTCATGGACACCCCCATCCCCAAACCACCTGTTGTGGACATCCGTGGTCTCTACATTAAGAAACTCTGAGTTGCATATATTTGGGAAAAATCAGATCAGATCAGTCGCTCAGTCGTGTCCGACTCTTTGCGACCCCATGAATCGCAGCACGCCAGGCCTCCCTGTCCATCACCAACTCCCGGAGTTCACTCAGACTCACGTCCATTGAGTCAGTGATGCCATCCAGACATCTCATCCTCTGTCGTCCCCTTCTCCTGCTGCCCCCAATCCCTCCCAGCATCAGAGTCTTTTCCAATGAGTCAACTCTTCGCATGAGGTGGCCAAAGTACTGGAGTTTCAGCTTTAGCATCATTCCTTCCAAAGAAATCCCAGGGCTGATCTCCTTCAGAATGGACTGGTTGGATCTCCTTGCAGTCCAAGGGACTCTCAAGAGTCTTCTCCAACACCACAGTTCAAAAGCATCAATTCTTTGGCGCTCAGCCTTCTTCACAGTCCAACTCTCACATCCATACATGACCACAGGAAAAACCATAGCCTTGACTAGACGAACCTTTGTCTCTGCTTTTGAATATGCTATCTAGGTTGGTCATAACTTTCCTTCCAAGGAGTAAGTGTCTTTTAATTTCATGGCTGCAGTCAACATCTGTAGTGATTTTGGAGCCCAGAAAAATAAAGTCTGACACTGTTTCCACTGTTTCCCCATCTATTTCCCATGAAGTGATGGGACCGGATGCCATGACCTTCGTTTTCTGAATGTTGAGCTTTAAGCCAACTTTTTCACTCTCTACTTTCATCTTCATCAAGCGTCTTTTTAGTTCCTCTTCTCTTTCTGCCATAAGGGTGGTGTCATCTGCATATCTGAGCTTATTGATATTTCTCCCGGCAATCTTGATTCCAGCTTGTGCTTCCTCCAGCCCAGCGTTTCTCATGATGTACTCTGCATAGAAGTTAAATAAGCAGGGTGACAATATACAACCTTGACATACTCTTTTTCCTATTTGGAACCAAAAATAGTAAATTCAAATATAAAATATATAACATATTTAGTCTATACCTGGTGATTTTTGTTGTTGTTCAGTTGCTCAGTCGTGTCTGACTGTGCAACCCCATGAACTGCAGTATACTAGGCTTCCCTGTCCTTCATCATCTCCCAGAGTTTGCTCAAACTCATGTCCATTGAGTTGGTGATGCCATCCAACCATCTCATCCTCTGTCATCCCCTTCTCCTCCTGCCTTCAATCTTTCCCAGCATCAGGAAAAGATTTGGCTTTTCTAATGATTTGGCTCTTTGTATCAGTTGGTCAAAGTATTGGAGCTTCCGTTTCAGCATCAGTCCTTCCAATGAATAGTCTGGGTTGATTTCCTTTAGGACTGACTGGTTTGATCTCCTTACTGTCAAGGGAGTCTCAAAAGTCTTCTCCAACACCCCAGTTCACAAGCATCAATTCTTTGGCACTCAGCCTAGGTACCTATAGACTTGAGGATATCTCTGGACATATTTTGGACTACTGATCTAAGTGACAAGAAGGAGCCTTCACTAAATGTTTGGGTCCTCGTGGGAAATCCTGGATGCTGAGGATAATGAAGACCCTGCCCTGTGTTTGTATTGAGACTTTGTTTTAGTAATGAATGACAGTTCTCTGCAGGGAAACATTGTTTTCCATTGTGCTAGTGTGGGAGACATGTAACAGTTTATTGGGGTTAATAGTGAGGAGAAAACAGGAATGCCATTGGTTGTTTGTGTATGCATGAACAGGTATGAGAGAGTGAGAGACAGAGAAAGAGAGAGGGGAGAAAGGCACACACATACACACACATACAGAAACAGAGACACACACACAGAGACACACTGCTGCTTTCTCTCTATAGAGAGCCAGAGGGGGAGAGACGAAGGAGCAAGGAAAAGAGAGAGACTGAGACAAATAGAAAGACACAGAGAAATACACATAGAGAGGAACATAAAGAGAGAGACGGACAAACAGAGAGGCATGTGGAGACAGAAATTAAGTTAGGGAGGGAGAAAGAATAAGAGGTAGAGACAGAGCCAGGGACAGAGTCTGTCAGATTGCTGTGAAGACTAACAGACAAGCATGACACGGGCAGAATGAGAGGCAGAGAATTTCTTAGCCTGTGAACTCCCAGGGGTGCTCTTACCTGCTGACCAGCAGCTGGGTACCAGTGATGTGCTTTATCTCCACGGCTGTACTGTGAAGGGGCTG
This sequence comes from Bos javanicus, assembly GCF_032452875.1. NCBI lineage: Eukaryota > Metazoa > Chordata > Mammalia > Artiodactyla > Bovidae > Bos > Bos javanicus. The sequence goes on from NC_083889.1 coordinate 36,094,526, forward strand.
CTGGATGATTGAACAGAGGCAAGGCCCTTCTGGGTGAGTTACTTCCTGGGTAAAATTAGGCGATTGAGAAAGGACATCAATATGGACCTTGCTCTACCACTTGTTAAGCCCTTGGCTGGGACTGTGCTGCTGGGCTGGAAGGAATTGATCAATACCTCTTAGCTTTGCAGGAGATTTTTGTTGAATTTCTGAAAAAGTTTAGCTGAACTTCTGGAAATGTGTTTATCTCATCTCTCCATGAATGCGAGAACGTCTAAAACAAAACATGCTTTCAACTCTTCCCAGAAATTTGCTAAGTTTTTTTCCCCCTGAATGCCTGGTCCGTGAATGTTACATAAGGCAAAAAAAAAGTTATTTACAAAGACATTATACTAGTCTTTCATGGGGGATCAGTCAGGGCAAGCATTAACGTCCACAGAGAGATGGAAAATTTGCTGGCAGCATCTTTTGATGTGCAGAGAATTGCCCACTGGTTCCTCACACAGTAAATGGCTGTAATTCATGCAGTGACTGTTCAGTGCCTTTAATGTCTTGTAACATGAAAGACTTGGATTTTAAAAATCTTGCTTGGAAAAATGATAGGTCATGTCTTCGTGCATATGTCCCTGATAAACATATGCTTTGAGCAGGTATTCAATCTCTCCTACCTGCTGAGTTGATGAAAACTCTAGAGAATTTACCAGAAAAACCTCCTTTTCATATGTCATCATCACATTGCATTAGGACCTCATTTGTGTCAGAGGAATGACTTATTGTTCAATCAAACTTTGACACGAGCACTTTTCCAACCACCAAAATTAAGCATCAATATTTCTGTCCATCCTGGGACCCACTAACTTGAAAAAGTGTGGGTGAGAGAATAGAAGTGGAAATCAAAATCACCCTGATGAATTGTAGCCTATAAATAAAGATGGGAGTTTAGTGGATACTTATATCATAGACCATCTTTAAAGGATGACATTTTACAATGAGTGGCCAGGAAAGTGCATGGTGTGAAAGAAAGACATTTTAGAACAGCAGCCTTGACTAAAATAGCTGGGATTAGGAACTGTGTCTATCTTGGTGATTTTGTGTTACATTCAGAACAGTGTCTAGCTCTTTAGGAGATGCCCAAATAATATTTTTAATGAATTAAGTGAACAAATGAATAAAAATAGTGTTGTTAGAAATATGCATATGTTAGAAAGGAGGACCTAGAAAATCATGCTTAGTAATACAGAACTGTTCATTTTAAAGAGAAGATGGAGACAGGAATTTTAGAAGACCGTTGATTGATAATGCAAAGCAGATGTAGCTGATTCTACAACTGGCAAAAGCATTTAAAGTGTTGTTTTTAGTCACTCAGTTGTGGCCTACTCTTTGCGACCACATAAACTGTAGTCTGTCAGGCTCCTCTGTCCGTGGAATTCTCCAGGCAAGAATACTGGAACGGAGTGCCATTTTCTTCTCCAGGGGATCTTCCTGCCCCAGGTATCGAACCTTGGCCTCCTGCATGGCAGGCTGATTCTTTACCATCTGAATCAATGTAGTTTCTTCTCATACTTTCCACCCCCATATTCTTTTCCTCAATAAGACGTTTTGCTTTGGTGAGAACTGAGTCATTAGGGACAGATCAGGGACCCTGGCTCTTTGGTGGAAAAAAGGTAAGTCTGTGAAATTGCCACATAACATAGTATGTAAAGCCTTTACCTTCCTAGTGATATTAATATTGTTTAGGTGATTGTCATATTGTAGGAGCAGCTATTAAAAGTACTTTCTATTTAAGCTGTGCTGGACATTGTGCTATATATTTTATATGCTGTTATTTAATCATCAGAGAATCTGCAATGTTAGATGTTATTAGCTTTGTTTACTCATGAGGAGAATGAGGCTCACAGAGGCTCTGCAATTGGCCCAAGTTTGCTCAACTAGATTGGGAATAGAAGTTTATGCAAAAACATTTTCATTACACATCCAGTTACTCTTAGTTGCAAACATTAACTTCAATGCTAAGCTCTTTGTCTGTGACACAAATACTTCACTGTCTGGGAATGTCCCAGATTAATTCTTTTATTCTGTTGCCATAAGGTCTGTGTCTATCAGTGTGAGTATTAGATTATTTATTAACTCTTAGAGCACAGAGTTGGCTTCTTAAATCTCTACACAAAGTACCTGGCTTTGTGTCCCCAGAGTCGGCCACTTAGAAAGCACTCACTAATTTATCCAACAAGTCACCGAATGAGTGAGCAAGTGTCACATGTGAATTAGGACCTTTCCTTTGGGCTCACTTTTAATGTATAAATAAGTTTGTGCTTTACATGCTCATTATACACAAATTCTAAAGTATCAGGGAAAATGATCAAACAGAATGTTGAATTTTACATCAGGAAAGCTTTTGTGATGCTGATGAGGTATGTGGTCCTGTTCTCTCTCCTGGGGCTAGAGGTGGGACTGGTGGCTCATGTCTCATTTTCTAGGTTGAGAGCACTGGTGATTTCAAAGTTCCTTTGTGGGCAGTTATGAGGAACTCCATGTGGAAGGGGCTGGCGCATTTTCTCTCCATATCCCTTAGACTTCTACTGCTGCTGCTGCTGCTGCTGCTAAGTCGCTTCAGTCATGTCCGATTCTGTGCGACCCCATAGACGGCAGCCCACCAGGCTCCCCCATCCCTGGGATTCTCCAGGCAAGACTTCTGGAGTGGGTTGCCATTTCCTTCTGCAATGCAGGAAAGTGAAAAGTGAAAGTGAAGTCACTCAGTCGTGTCCAACTCTTAGCGACCCCATGGACTGCAGCCCACCAGGCTCCTCCATCCATGGGAGGATGGAGTACTGGGATTTTCCAGGCAAGAGTACTGGAGTGGGGTGCCATTGCCTTCTCTGAGACTTCTAGTATAGGTATTCTTTCAGGGCTAGTTAATACTAAGCCACAATTACCAGTTTTCCTCACTATCCTTAACTCCCTTAATATTCGTGTTTGTGTTCTACTACCCTTCCTGTGGATTTTCTATTTTTAAACAATTTATTTATGTATTAAAAAAAAATTATTTATGTATGTATTTGACGGTACTGAGTCTTAGTTATGCTATGTGGTATTTGATTCCTTGACCAGGGATCAAATCCGGGCCCCCTACTTTGGGAGAGTGGAGTCTTAGCCACTGGATCTCCCTGTGGATTTTCTAAATGTCAAATTCTGGGGGGTAGAGACACCTCATAAAAAACTCACTCATAAAGGAAGCCTTGGGTTTTCTTTTATAGTTGCCCAAGAGCTGGTCCTGACTCATGTTTCAGGATTGTATCTGACTGCTGTGTGCTGGTTCAACTTGGGTGTCCACTTGACTGGGTCACAGGGTGCCCAGATATTTGGTAAAATGTTCTTTTGGGTGTGTCTTTGAGTGTGCTTTTGGATAAGGTTAATATTTGAATGGTAGACTGAGAAAAGCAGATTGCTCTACCTAATGTGGATGGCCCTCAGCCAATCCACTGAAGGCCTCAATAGAACACAAAAGCTGACTTTCCCATGATGAAGGGATAAACTCCTCCTGCCAGACTGCGGAGCTGGGACGTCGCTTTTTTCCTGGCTTTAAACTTGAAACATTGGCTGTTCTTAAGTCTCGAGCCTGCTGGCTTTTGGATTGGGGTTAATTCCATCGGTTCTCCTGTTTCTCAGGCCTTTGGATTTAGCCTGGACTTAGATCATTGGTTCTGTTGAGTCTCCAGCTTGCTGACTGCAGCTCTTATGACTTCTCAGTCTCCCAAATCACATAAGTCAATTCTTTACAAATAAGAATCTCTTTATATCTTCATTTATCCTGTTGGTTCTGTTTCTCTGGAGAACCCCAAGTAATACAGCTTGTTATGATAAAGCCTGTAAAACTTGTATGAAAAAGAGGTCTAATTGTCTCAGAGAAGAAGGAAAGGTCTGGCAGTAGGCAGTACTGGGTCAACACGTAGCCCGCTGATCAAGTATCCAGGCTCGCTCTCTCCTCTTTCTTTGCCTTTCTGTGTGACTTTTTCTCATACTCATAAGGTGGTTATGAGTCTTCTTACCTTCCAGGCAGGAAGGAAGTCCAGGGACAAAAGTTAAAGGGCTCGTGGGAATGCTCATGTGGTAGCTAATACCTCATTGGCCAGACTTACAGGTGTCACATGGACACTCTTCTTCCAAGGAGTTGGGAGATAAAGCCTTAGGTCATTATGTTACTGCTACAAATAAATTTTGGGTTCTGTTAGGAAGAAGTGAAAGTGAAAGTGTTAGCTGCTCAGTCATGTCCGACTCTGCGACTCCATGGACTGTGGCCCTCCAGTCTCCTCTGTCCATGGAATTCTCCAGGTAAGAATACTGAAGTTGGTTGGCATCCCTCTCTCAAAGGGGTCTTCCCAACCCAGGGATTGAACCCGGGTCTCCTGTATTACAGGCAGATTGTTTACTGTCTGAGCCACCAGGGAAGCCCATTAGAAAGAAAAGGGGATGGATATATATATATATATATATTTTTTTTTTTTTTGCTAGGTCACTAAGTCACTAGCAATATTCTCCACAAATTGTTGGGTAACTATGCCATAAGCATATCGTTAGGTAACTGTGACAATCAAAAAGAGATTTCAGTATTTCTTTGGCTTTGGAGATTATGTGAATTCATAATTCATTTGAAATTAAATATTATATATAAGTTTCTCCAAATTCAGTGCATGATTAAATGTTTCTAGTTAATGAGAGAAGATAGTTACATTTACTGAGCAGATACTATATACCATGAGCAAAGCCATTGCTTTTCTATATTACCTTTTTGTTTCTATTGTCCCTATCTTAAAAATAGAGTAAACGAGCCTCAGGGAGATTTTACCTAAGTTGTCTAAAACTGCAAAGCACGGAAGTAGAAAAGTCAGGTTAGAACTCATAAAACTCTTGTTCTTATAAGAAAGAACATATAAATTACATGTAGCAACATAGGTATTTTTAATTCTGCTCAGCACAGTGTTTTGCATTTAGTAAGCTCTCAGTAAATGTCTGTTGATCATATCAATTTTTTTTTTCAGTTGCAGCCACTGACATTGATACTTCTTTTACAAGATCCTTTCTAAGTCCCAATCTAGAAGAGCCAGCTCACATCTGAAGCCAGAAAATAATCTCATCAGTAAAATTAGAGTGCCGTTGGTTTTCAGAGCATCCAGCAACCATTTGTTGAATACCTTTTCTAAGCCAGTCCCCTCTAAAGCCTCTCTTATTTTTCTAGCTGTTTGTTTTGTGTGCTGCATTCTGGATAAGTGCCTTCTCTCTTCTGTTCCACTTATTCTCTTGTTATGTGATCTCCTGCTCAATTTATTGTTTCAACTTTCAGTTGTTGTATTTTTAATTTATGCAAGTTTAATTTGGTTCTTTTTTCAATCTGCTGGAACACTTTTAGAGTTTCCTATACCCTTCATTTTCAAATTTATCTCATTTCCTTAAGCAAAGAAGCATAGCTTTTTAAAAATGCTCCATGTCTTATAATTGCAGTATCTGAAGTATTTAAGTGTCTGTTATATCTGCTGTTTCTCACTCATGGTATATTATTTCCTTAGGTAATTTTTGTCACCTTTGTGGCTCACTGACCTTAAGCAACTGTGTGTGTGTGTGTGTGTGTGTGTGTGTGTGTGTGTGTGTGTAGGGGCACTTCCTGATGACCAGAGAACTATTTTAAGCTAAAACCATCGTGTATAGTTTTTTGATTGCTTAGGTGCTGCAAAATTGAGACAGTAAGCCCTAGAGAGCTTATCCATGGTTTACACCCTCTCAAGGACAATTCTCTTTTCTTTTTCTTTCCTTTCTTTACTCCTGCTCTGCTCAGCAACAAGGTACATTTCCCCAAAACTACTGGGATGGAGGGAGTGGGGTGGAAAAACTGTCGGTTGATCCTTTCTCTGATGCTGTAACCCTTTGAGATCTCAGCTTAGTGCATACCCTGTGAGGTGGGTTACCAGACACACAACAATGAACGGGCCCCATACTTTTGTAGCCCTCGTCCCACTAGGCCATCAAAACACAATTTCGTTTCTTCCAGATTGGCAAATGCCTTCAGAGCTAAAGCAACTCATAAGTTTTCCATTTACCTTTCTTATTTTAGTATTGTACTTATTCGGTATTTCCTCTCTATTTTGTCAGCTCTTTGATGCTGCTAAAAGGATTACAAATGTTTAATGCAGCAGTTTCAGCTGTTTTCAGTAGGAGAGCTAGTCCAAATAACTTGGTCTGTCATTGTCACCTCATCAGCCTTTTAAAGAATCATCCTATTATACAGAGTGAAGTAAGCCAGAAGGAAAAACACCAATACAGTATACTAACGCATATATATGGAATTTAGAAAGATGGTAACGATAACCCTGTATACGAGACAGCAAAAGAGACACTGATGTATAGAACAGTCTTATGGACTCTGTGGGAGAGGGAGAGGGTGGGAAGATTTGGGAGAATGGCATTGAAACATGTAAAATATCATGTATGAAACGAGATGCCAGTCCAGGTTCAATGCAAAAAAAAATAATAAAAATAAAAAAAAAATAAAGAATCATCCTTAATAACCTTTCTCCTTTTATAATTAGGGGAAAAAAACTAAGAAATTCAGCAATTTTGCTTTCCTTTTGTTGGACTTATGTTCTATTCTTTTCCTTTCTTCTTTTAAATTTTGAGATTACTTCTAACTTTCTGAGATTTATTATTTTTTTCCAATTGTACCATCAGCTTCAGAGTGCTGAGGGGAAATGGAGTGAGCATATGGTAACTACAGCAATGAAATTTGGTTCTTTACTCATGTCTCTATAGGATGTGGTATTAGGCACAGAATCACCATTTCTTTATAAAATTGACCAAATTGGCTGATTTCCTTAATGTGTTTAACATATTTCCATAATGAAAGTGATCTGAGCTGAATTAGCCTGGTAGAAAAATGAGTTATGCATGAAGACATAAATTGGGAGGGGGAAGTATGAACCATTTCATTCACTTCTTTAACATGAATGCAACTTCAGATTACATGGATTTTACAGATCTGGCCACTAACTTCATTCACTTGCACTTTTCATTAACCTTTAGCTGGTTTATTTCTTTTTTCTTTCATGCTTCATGAAGTGCACTTAAGAACTCTGTTTTGTTCTTATGGGAATGTGACATAAGATGTATCATCCCCTGTTGAATGAGTTTTTTCAGATTATGAATTCCTCTCTCCATCCTTATTATAAATGTCTTTTTTTCTTTCTTTTGAAAAAACATTCTCTGTAGTTCTATGTAGACTTTTTATGTTTATTACTCACTTAACTTTTCTAAATGGAGATAGTTCCACTTTTGTATTCTCATTGTTTGAGTAATACATCTCTGTAAAAATGCAGAAAATCAAAACCTTTGGGGGATGCTGCAATGGCACCCCACTCCAGTACTCTTGCCTGGAAAATCCTATGGATGGAGGAGCCTGGTAGGCTGCAGTCCATGGGGTTGCTAAGAGTCAGACACGACTGAGTGACTTCACTTTGACTTTTCACTTTCATTCATTGGAGGAGGAAATGGCAACCCACTCCGGTGTTCTTGCCTGGAGAATCCCATGGACAGAGGAGCCTGGTGGGCTGCCGTCTATGGGGTCGCACAGAGTTGGACACGACCAGCAGCAGCAGCAGCAAAAGCTTTATTATTTTCACATCCTGGGAAAGGTATCCAAGGCTGTTAAAAAGCTGCCTAGTGGCTGCAGAAAGGAGCTTCGAGAAGAAGCTCTGACACCAAAGAGGCTCCTCAAAGTCCACTGGGCTTCCGAGGCTGCTAGTCAAGCTTGAGGGTGAGCCTTTCAATGAGATGCTGGCCCAGCCTCACCCGCGGACCAGTCATCCTGCGGAGGTTAGTCACATGGTCATACATTGTCTCGATGCGTTTCACCTGCTCCTGTGAGAAGCTGCTTTCGGTAAGTCACAGAGGTGTGGGTTTGCCTGGGCAAAACCAGGGTGTGCAGGCCCACCAGCTCGTAGTTCAGGTTCTTCTCCATAAGAATGACTGCTTCCACAGCACTCTGGTTTTGCCCCACCTGTCTTGGGACGGCTACTGGATGTTCTGGAAGAGAGGGGCTGCTGCCACAGTGGTTTTGCGTTTTCAAGAGGTGCTGGGTGCCCTCTTATTTCTCCCCCGCCGATTGCTGGAAAAAGCCGGCACACACCTTCTGGAGACATTGTGGAGGTGAAAATAGAAGCCAGAGAGAGGCAGGTATAGGAGGCCCACAGATGCATGGTGGTTGATGACAGCTTCCATGTTAGTAAAATAACTCTGACAAACCCAGGAGCTTGTGGTTGATCCCTAATAAGGAGTAAAGCTCAAAAAATGGTATTGGCTGGCCCCAGTGACTGAGGATAGTTGAGAGGCTGGTTCCAAAGGTTGTGACTGGAAACCTCTGAGACACTGTCCAAAGCTCTTCTTTTTTTTGAAGATAGTATATTCTTTGCTATTATATTATTGGTGGTGGTTTAGTTGCTAAGACATGTCTGATTCTTGCGACCCCATGGACTGTGGCCCACGAGGCTTGTCTATCCATGGGATTTTCCAGGCAAGAATACTGCAGTGGGATGCCATTTCCTTCTCCAGGGGATATTCCTGACCCAGGGGTTGAATCTGGGTCTCCTGCACTGCAGGCAGATTCTTTACTCACTGAGCTACCTAGGAATTCCCCATTATTATTATTGCTTGGGTTATTGTTTTAATCTTTTTTATTTTTTAACTGGAGGATAATTGCTTTGCAATATTGTGTTGGCTTCTGACATACATCAACATGAATCAGCCATAGGTATACGTATGTCCCCCCGCACCCGGAACCTCCCTCCCACCTCCCACCCCATCCCACCCCTCTAGGTTGCCACAGAGCACTGACTTTCCAGAATTAATTTCTCTGATGGTTGATTAAGAGTTTTGGTAAATATAATTCCAAATTTCTCTTTCTCTATCTGCTACTGCTGCTGAGTCACTTCAGTCATGTTTGACTCTGTGTGACCCCATAGACGGCAGCCCACCAGGATCCCTCATCCCTGAGATTCTCCAGGTAAGAACACTGGAGTGGGTTGCCATTTCCTTCCCCAATGCATAAAAGTGAAAAGTGAAAGTGAAGTCGCTCAGTCGTGTCTGACTCTTAGCGACCCCATGGATTGCAGCCTACCAGGCTCCTCCATCCATGGGATTTTCCAGGCAAGAGTATTGGAGTGGGGTGCCATTTCCTCTCCAACATGTCTAAATTTGTGTGTATAGTATATACATGTATGCATGTATATGAAGTGTATGTGTATATGTGCATACACACATACGTATTTATAAAAATGTGACCACACCATACAGCTATAAGCAGGTGTGAGGAAAATAAAACTGTTCTTCTAATGACACAGGTACATCCACATCTGTCTCTTTAAGGGGTGGCAGCATTTCTTTCTGCATCAGATAACTTTTGGCTTAGCAAAAATACACGAATAGGCTATTTATCCACAAAACGATGGTCTCTGTAGATGTCTTAAAAGTAGAAAATTGAAACAAAGGAATTAAATTCCGCTCATAAAAAAAGAATGTGAGCGCTCTCCAGGAACCACTGTGGAAAGGGGCAGAGGGGCTCTGGAGGAAAGACAGCTAGCTAGCAAATTAGCTAGAGACAAACTAAAAGCCAGTGGCAGTTAGAGAGGATTTGAAAGAAATGATGGCGAAGATCCAATCCTTAGTCAATTTATGTAAAAGTGTTGAGACTCCCCCCTTCCCTGCCTCTGGCCCGTAACTGTTTTCTAAACCATCTATAGGTGGTTTAGAAATCTCTTTTGTCTGGGGCACTTTCTGGAGTGAAGGCACTGGGATAGTGTTCAACATGGCCTGATATTCTGCCGAAACACACAAGAAGGGAGAGATTCAGAGTGGTGATGGGGAATTCAGTATGAGATATAAACTGGATCCAGAGCTGATGAGACGCTATTAAGCTGGGACTACACCCTGGATCCCTGTTCTTAACCACTGGAGTCCTGAGCATGGTAGCCTCCATCCTTCCCACGCGCTAGCCTTTACTGTCCTCAGGTATAGACCAGTATCATTTTTATTTCTCAACTAGTATTACATCCCTAGTCATTTTAGGATTTCTTAACTCCATTTATTACTCTATCCTCACCCCATACCTGTTCTCGAATTCTCCAATACAGCTTCAATAGACAGTTAGCAAATGCCATCTTTTCCTTTTCAACATGTATAAGTTAGAACCTTTTAGAGTCATTCTTATCATGATTAAAAAAGCAATATTTGAGGAGATGATTTGGTTGAATAAGTGAAAGTTAGTCACAGTCATGTCTGGCTCTTTGTGACCCCATGGACTGTAGCCCACCAGTCTTCTCTGTGCATGGAATTCTCCAGGCAAGAACACTGGAATGGGTTGCCATTTCCTTCTACAGGGGATCTTCCTGGCCCAGAGATCAAACCCATGTCTCTCGCCTTGCGGGCAGACTCTATACTGACCGAGCCACCAGGGAAGCCCCTGATTTGGTTGATGGCAGCCTCAAATGTTAGAAATAGACCTTTTTAAAATTTGATAAAGTGTCTGGTACATACTGTCCCTAACATTAATAACTTTTTTTTCTCATTTGTATTCAAAAAAGCTATAACTAAGGGCAGGGTAATGAATATGGCTAAAGAAACAGATGGGTTAGAAAAGAAAATAATATGGAGCTCTTAATGCCAAGATTCCCCATTCCACTCTTTTCAGCCAGTAGACTACCCTTCCCTGTGCACTCCTAACAAGAGACAGGATATTTATTTTCTGGGGAGATGACTCTTTCATGCTTGCAAAGACTTAAAATGTATTCATAGTATCCTGCCCTACGAAGATTCTGGAGGTTGTACTCCTATAAACAATTGGGTAGAAAACAGCAAAAAAGCAAACGTAGAATTCAGGTATGGGCACTCTAATACAAAGGAAAAGACCTAGAATGACCATTGAGTAGCAGGCCTAGAAATGAAGGTCCAGAATGGAGCAAAAGTGGGTGGAGATCTTTGGTGAAGAAAGAAAATAGAACTGATGTGAGTGGGTAAGTGGAAAATATTATTCACAGGTGTGTAGTAGAGATGTTGAAGCATTTGAAATTTTTAACAAATTGTACTCAGAAAATCAGGCTAAAACAAGAAAATAAACCCAAGGCAGTGATTGACTCCAAAAACTATGAAGGACTGTCCAAAGAAGGCATGGTCAGAAAATACAGACTGGCTCAGAAGTATCATAAAATGTGTAGATAATATCTAAAATGGGTGAGTTAGGAAAGAATAGTACAGCCCTATTATTTATAAATATGGAAATAAATATTAATTTAAGGAAAGCAATAGAAGAGTTTGCATGTTTGTTGCCTGTGGGGAGTTGGTCTGAAGGATGCAGAAGAATCTGGATATGTCATTAAAATAAGTGCACTGTTGGCAACCCACTCCAGTATTCTTGCCTGGAGAATTCCATAGACAAAGGAGCCCGGAAGGCTACATTCCATGGGGTCACAGAGTCAGACACAACTGAGCGATTCGTTGGTTGGTTGGCAGGCATTTAAAACCATGCACCTGTAATTTTTTGATAAACATTAACTTTAAAAGTCAGACTTTATTTATTTATACAACAGGGCCCATAAACACAACCCAAAGACTTCATTTGGTGTTCAACTGAGAATTTGTCAACACTGGGAGAAAAATGGTCTGTTTGGAATCACTGAGAGATAGTACACTGATACAAAATCAAGTAGATTAAGACTGTGGCGGATTCATTTTGATATTTGGCAAAACTAATACAATTATGTAAAGTTTAAAAACAAAATCAATCAATGCAAAAATAAATAAATAAAAAAAATTAAAAAATAAAAAAAAAAAAAATAAAAAAACTCTATGTACTATTCAGAAACGTGCCCTTAATTGTTTAATTTGTGGTATTGTATTTGCATGAATGTTTCCCCTGTGGTAACTTGGGAGGCTTATGGTTTGTTTGTCATTCTTCCAGCGGTTACCTTTATGCCATTGTTGAATATGCATAAATACTGTTATTGCTTTAGCTACTATAGATGGTCTCTACTAACTCCCTGCTGGGAAAATGGAAAAATTATTAAACTATGTCTTTTCTTTAAAAAAAAAAAAAAACAACAAAGACTTGGAGTGATTTAAATCATTTTTCTTGATATTTTTAAAGCCAGGCAATTTTTCCTTAATCACCATGTGAGTTGGGACCCTACATGAACAGAGACTAAGGTGCCAGACTTAGCAAAAATGAGTGAGCAAGCAAACAAGCAAAAGAAAAATATATCAAACCAAACCAAAGTGATTAGTTACATTTGAATTTCAGATAAACGATACCTTTTTAAGTACAAGTATATTTCAAATACTGTATGGGATATCCTTACACTAAAAATCTCTGAAACTTAAATTGAATTGGGTGTCATGAATTTTAGGTGGAGACCCTATATGATGCCCAAAAGATAATTGTTGGGTCTCTCTTTTCTTCATGACCCGTTATTATCTGACATCTAAGAATTATGAAAACCTGCTTGTAATCTATCTCTATTTTCAAGCTCTATCAGCTTTGGGGATTAATGAGTTCCATAAGGTCACTAACCCACCTATAAGTTTAGAAGAATGAGTCTATCTGTGCCTCTCTGTCATAAATTTGTCTGTAACTTTCCAATGGCCAAACTAATGACTTGGATGCAAAACCTTAAGAACAAATCCAGGTACAAGTCATGTTAAACAAATCTGATAGCAGTTTTTAAAACTTTGGTGGTTAAAGAAAGGATGTATGACATGGAATGACATATCTGAATAAGCTGGCTTATACTTGATAGAAGGTGGTGACCTTGTTTTAAGACTGTCAGACATAAAGTTGATCTTGTCCTCTCTTTGAACTCAAGCCCAACATGTTAATAGTCATGGCTGTTACCAATCAAGCTTTTATCCCAAGTCAGTCCATTTTTCTGGTTATAATTTTTCTCTGGGACCTCTTTCACCTTTAATATAATTGCAGAGTAATTCATTTTTCTTCATTGGCAATTAGGTGGTCAGAGTTCCAGCGCCCAGTTTTCAAATCCTTTCCAGAATTCAACTCTTCAAACAGCTTGGAGAAATCAAAGAAGCCATAAAGTGGTCTATTGCATGCCTCTGCTTTTCAATTATTTCCAGCATGGTAAAGATTCTATCTGTAATGGACTTAGGAGTATTAAGTCCCTAACTTTATAATGTGGCATTTTCTGGTTATCAAAGAAATTTTCTGAAACTAAATGTATCTTACTATAATTACTTCCCTAGCTTGTACTGCTCTTTTTTCCCTGTCCTTCTTCTCATTTATAAAAGGCAGAATAATTTTCTCCTCATAATTCCCATCTCTTTGATTTTCCATATCTAGCCAAAATGTCAATAAGCCTCTTTGTTTGAAGATTATTGGCTTCTATAAGTGTGGTTGCTTCAGCAATTTTATTCCTTTCATTTTTTCAACTTAATCTGTATCAGTCATTTTATTCATCTTCTGATAATTCACCCCAAACTGCAAGATCTAAAATGGATTGTGTTATCTGTGTGTATGCTCACATATGTGTTTGTTTCAAAAAAAAGCAGATATGTCTAGGGAAGATGGGATACTAGAGTAAGTTGTTGAGCTTCATCTGAAGATTCTAAAATATTATCTTGGGCAGACCTGAAGGACAGTGAGATGTTTTGGAAAATAGACAAGACTAGAGAATACGACTACAGCAATCACAGTCACTGAATGTATGTATGTGTGTGTTTTTGGGCAAGAGAGAGAGAGACTCTAAATAAAAAAAAACATAATAATAATCCTGTAATGGATGGAGCCATACAGATCCACAATTGAATCCAAGCCCTATGATTTTCTGTCTGTGTCATAAGACTAAGTCACTATAGTTCCTCCTATCCCCAAGTTTATCACCTCTAAAGCAGTAACAGCATCTACCATGTAGATTGGGCTCCAATGAGATGAGAGTAAAGTTTGCATGGGCTCTGCCACAAACTTGTCTCATAATAAAATGTAGCTATCCAGTAAGCATTTTCACATAAAATGCCATTTTTGGGGAGTCAACCCCAGATCCACCCCCTCAACCTGGTGTTTTGCAGAAAATAGCTCAGTGTCAGCATAAATGAATTGCTTCGTGCCTCAGGGCTTCTAGCTAGACGAACAGGGCTTAGAATGTAGGAATTCTGATGCTCTCTGTTCTGTCTAACACACCACACTGCCTCATGGTTTCAGTGGTACGGAGATTCTTTAGAAGCATCTGCTTTCCCTGAGTTAATTTAAAAAGTTCTCTGCATCGTGGTTTCATTAGATTATTTGAGGACGAATCATTGTTTTTCAAGGCTGTCTTGTACTTTTATGAGCTTTTGGAAAATTTCCATTGTAGAATATGCCTCCGGGGGCTCTCTGGCCCCACAAAGAATGGAGAATGGTGACAAAAATCATCAAATACAAAAAATAATGAAAAAGGAGATTTGTTCTATGTGATGTGTATAATGTCTGTGATTCGGAGTTGTGAGAACATTTGTTGCTACCTACCAGGAGCAGGAGTAGTATCCTGAAGTACCTCAGAAGGGAGCACAGGGCTGTGCAGACACTGGCAAGGACAGTAAGGGCAGACGGTATTTAGCAGTGACAACCTCGTTTGGCTCAGTTGCCGAGGGGTTATATTGTTTGCTGTCCTTTAAGAGCCTTTGCTAAGTTGAAGTCAGCTTTGTCTCACCTGCCACTGAGAGATGCTGTAAACAGAACTAGATGTTTCCAAGGAGCCATTTGCCCAGTGGCTTTTCTTCAGTTTTTTTTTTTTTTAATTTATTATTTCTTTGCTTTTGGCTGTGCTGGGTCTTCATTGCTGCACACGGGCTTCCTCTAGTTGAGGTGAATAGGGAGCTGGTCTTCACTGTGGTGTGAGGGCTTCTCATTATAGTGCCTTCTCATGTCGCAGAGCATGGACTCTAGGCGTGAAGGCTTCAGTGGTTGTGGTGCATGGGCTTAGTTGCTCCATGGCGTGTGGTATCTTCCCAGACCAGGGATCGAACCCATGTCCCCTGGATTGGCAGGTGGATTCTTAACCAGTGGACCACCAGGGAAGTCCTCTTTTGCAGTTTTTGTATCTCTGACATAGAAGCTACAAAGTTATGATAACTCTTCTCAGTTATTATGAAAGTATTTGCATAGATTTCACCTGAAAAGTGTGGAACACACGACCGTGCTTGGTGGGTGCTTTTCTCTTGGGGAATCCACTTGAGTATGGAGGAACCTGTCACTTGTCTGCAGGAGACACAGCCATTTCTTTTTTTCCAAGAACAGAACACAGATTTTTCTTGGACAGTAATGTGTCTAGGTCTGCGGGTGAGTCATGATTGGTCGAAGTCTAGCCTTTGCCACCTACCCCTGTACTAGGGAGCTGCTGATACAGCTCTTGCTGATTAGGTGTAAATAAAAGTCAGCTGAGGCATCTTGGAAAGCAGAGGTTGTGCGTACCACCCCTCTCTCTTCCTGAATTGTCAATGTGATGCCAGAAGCTACAAGAGTCATCTTGTAACTATGAAACAAGAAACATGAAGACAAAAGGCCAAAAGGTAACCATCAGAATGAAAGCTAGTGATTATTGACCTTCATACTCCTTGTGTAAGCCACAGAGAGTTGGGTTTTCTATTGATTTAAGCCAAAAAGCACTCCTAATAGCTTATAGCTGGTTATTGCTGGTGGAGTAGGTTTTGAGTCTTTTTGCCTTTCTTTCCTCATATAATTTTAATTTTCTTATTCTTGCTTTGGAATAATCGTCAGATCTTTTATCTATCTTTTCCAAGGTATCTATGAGGTGTGTGTTAGTCTCTCAGTCATGTCCGTTAGTCGTTAGTCTCTTTGCAACCCCATGGACTGTAGCCCACCAGGCTCCTTTGTCCATGGGATTCTCCAGGCAAGAATACTGGAGTGGGTTGCCATTTCCATCTCCAAACCTATGAGGTAGTAAAGTAAAGAAAGAAGCTATCGAATTCAGAAAGTTTGAATATGATTATCATTTGTTTCAGGGACATGACCATCAAGGAGGATTTAAATCTTTTTCTTGGACAAAGATTTTATTTTATTTTATTATTTATTTTTTCTTAATTTTTTTAAAATTTTATTTTATTTTTTAATTTTACAATATTGTATTGGTTTTGCCATATATCAACATGAATCCGCCACAGGACAACTATTTCATTGATTTTTATCAGAGTATAGTTGCTTTAGAGGATTTAAATCTTGAAGGCTCAGTTTTCTCATCTGTAAAATGAGGATGATGATAACCACATCAACAGTAATGATAATAGCTGACTGACATGTGATGCTCGTTTATGAAATGCCAGGCTCTGAGCCAAAGAAATTTGTTGATATTATCAAAGACTTCATAACATGGTGACAATGTAGATATTTTAAACATTTCTAGTGTATTGAGAAAATGAAATTTATAAAAATTAAGTTATTCATCTGAAGGTTTATGTCTTTGAACTCATCTCTTTCAGGTATTTATTCAATCTCAGTGTTAGCCAGCCTCCAAGGAAGCCCCTAGGGGTCCTGGCATCCTAATAGCCACACGCTGGTAGTCTCCCACAGTGTCCCAGGTTTCATATGTGTGAACATGGGAATACAGCAGAAGGATTGGTCTGTCACTTCTGGGATGAGATTATAAAAGCCTGTGGCTTGCATGAGTTCTCTCTCTCATCACTTGCTCTGGGGGATGGAGTAGCTAACTGCCAGGTTGCAAATACTTTCAGAAGCACACAGAGACATTCACACAGAAATGAACTGAGGTTTGCCAAACTGTGGATTCCTCAGCCCCAGGCCACTCTCAGATGCCTGCAGCCCCAGCTGACATCATCTTTATGAGAGACCTTGAGTCAGAAGCACCCAACTTAGCTGCTCTTGAATTCCTGACCCATAGAAATTATGGGATAATAAATGTTTGTTGTTTTAAGATGCAAAGTTAAGGAATGTTTTTCTACTGGAGCAACAGATAATGAATACAGTCACCTTCTCAGGGCGTCTTTCCCTGATTCTCCTATTTAAAACTGACTCCCTCCCTTGCTATCCCAGAACTCCCCAACCTCCTTACACTTTTTCTTCTTAGCCCTTATTACCACCTGAAGCCTCTAAAGACAGGGGTTTCTTATCCATTTCATTTAACACTATATCCTTAGCACGTAGAGTGGCTCACGGCTCATAGTAAGGGCAATCACTAGGAAATGAACAAATGCTCAGCTCCACAGTCTCCACTCTTAAATATGTTTCCTGTCTCATTTGCAAAATAATGCATGAAAATGCCTCCTGGAATGTCTGGTGTTTGTTTTCAAATTTGAATGACCTTTTGCAGTAGGAGGCTATCAATCTTAAGCCATATTTCTGTTAGGACTTATCCCTACTGTAAGTCTTCTGAGTCTGTGAATCAATACATAGAAGGAATTTTAAGAAAGATGTCTATTAGAACAAGTAGACCCCAATTCTAATTCCATCTCTACCTCTCATTTGTTTGTAACCATGAAGAATGAACTTTCTTCCAACTTCTTTTTTCTCATCTTTGCAGTTTCCTTTTTATTCAAACACGTTGTCCTATTCATCTTCGTTATCTTAGAAAAAAGCAAACTATTTTTAATAATTTGCTAATAATTGTGCCTATTTCATCTTCATTTATATTAAAAGTTTTGCCTAGCAACTTTTTGATGATGATCTTCGGGAAAATAAAGGCCAGAAGGCTTGTACTTGCTTGGTCTTGTCATCAGAGCCCAGAGTTAAAGAAGCTTAGATAACATACTTGGAAATTTACAAAGCTGTGTTCAAGGACTTGCACTGACCACCACAGTGGAATATTTGAAGAGTTAAGGCCAGGGGCATCTACCCAAGTCTTTGATCTACAATAGTTGCTAACTTAATGAGGCTTTTAGGTTTAAGGCATCATCTCACCTACCAAAGTCTTTTCTATGGAAGAGGGTGGAGTAAAGAGTGATTTCACAGTAGAGTTTAATACCCACTACCTACTTTGGGAAAGAATTATTTAGAACATACTTCTTGACTGCTCAGTACCAGCTCTTCTTTGTCATGTATCCTTTGTTCTGAGTTTTGGTAGTATTTGGGTTATCTGCTCTTGTTGATATTCAACACTTCCAATTTCATTTATATCCTCCCTGTTTCTGAAGGTAACTTTGGTCAAGGTTTTGTGTTAATGATTATTTCTCATCTTTCAGTATTTACCTTGGCCTTTCTTCCCATCTCTTTCTCTGTCCCTATCTCATTCTGTATCTTAGGATGTTTTGATTGAAAATAAGAACATTTCAGTTCAAGCTCTTTTGGAAAATATGGACAATCTACAGAGGTGACATAAATGAAAACTGTGAAGATAGAGCTTCAGATGTGGTTTGATCCAGAATTTTATGATGTTACTAGATATCTAGATACTTTTTTCTGGGATTTGCTTGATTCCACTTGGCAGCTTCATCCTTTTACTGGTTTCCTTATGGTTTCAAAAATCGGTACTGTCAGGGAGCTCCCACTTCAGCAAACCATACATCCAGAAAAAGAATATGCACCTGTTTTCTTGGGTTCCAGGCTACAACATGAGGATCTGCAAGAGTTCAATTCCAGGCCAGGAAGAGGCTACTGGTTGACCCCTAATATCTATTCTTCTTTCCTAGTAACGTAATTGTAGCCAGGCACATATATGCTGTTAGTGTGACTGTGTGACTGAGTTCTAGCCAATGAGAAGTAAGTGAAACTATTGTGTACAGTTTTGCTGTTTTTTCCCTGGAGTAAAAAGAGGAAATGAGTGCTTTTTCGTTGCAAGCACTCTTGGAAATATGCAGATAAGAGTAGAACTTGAGGAAGAGAAGAGTAACAAGACAGAAAGAGCTTGGGCCCCTGCTACTGGCACAGAGCAGAATTGTTATACCAGCTTGAGTTGTATCTGATAGAGAAATACACTTTGATCTTGTTTAAGTCACTGCTAGGGCTTCCCCCATAGCTCAGTCGGTAAAGAATCTGCCTGCAATGCAGGTGACCCAGGTTCGATCCCTGGGTTGGGAAGATCCCCCGGAGAAGGAAATGGCAACCCACTCCACTATTCTTGCCTGGAGACTCCCCTGGGCAGAGGAGCCTGGTAGACTACAGTCCATGGGGTTGCAAGAGTCAGACACAATTTAGCAACTACACCACCACCACCACTCCCCCAAGTCACTGCTCATTTGGAGTCTCTGTCCCATTCACAGCTGCATCCTTTTAAAAACACCTGCCTAATACTGACACAATCACTGACCTAAGGGGTGAAATGCAAGGATGGGTTCAGCTGAGGTCACACATTCCCCTGCTGAGTTTGGGGTGGAGTCAGCTGATCTCCAAATACAAATTGAAGACTGTTTAGAACAAAGAGGGAAACTACCACCAATTATTCAGTAAGCCTTGATTTCCTTTCTCTACCTCTATTTATTCTGGTTTTAGCTTTCATAACTAGTTTGCTTACAACTCAGAGATTGCTGTTGGCTTTAAGCAGCCCAAACAGATAAATAAACAACAAAACCAGGAGGTTGTCACGACATCTTAGAAAATGGTGGTACTCAAACCAGGGTCTGGTGACCGCCGTGAAGGGCATGTTGCCCCTTTGCAAAGATGACAGAAGATTGAGATGCACGTCTTCCTTTGATTTTCATTTTTTGTCAGGAAAGGCTGTGTCTTTATCATGAAGAATATGCTCAGTACTTGTTTGTCACTTGAATGTGTTTAATCACCGCAGCACAGAGAATTAAACAGGCTCTCCAAAGAGAATCCTGAATGTGCCATTAACCAAGAAAAATGGGGGTAAGAAATAGATTGTAAAAATACGGAAATAGCTCTAAAGGAAAATACATTTCCCCAGTGGCACCAAAGAATAAGTTTTAGGATATATGAATAACGGCACAGTGATATGTACCACAATTATGGAGAGGAATCAGAAATAGGGAGAGAAAAATCTTAGAGTAGACATTTGCCAAGTTCACCTGCTTTCATTTCATTTCATGGTTTGCTTGTTCATCTGGTAATTCATGGATGGGGATTCAGAACTTAGCATGCTGAGAATTTGTTTTCACTGTGTATACGTGGGAGGCAGTTAAGGGTGGGGTGAGCTGGAAGGCAATTCACTGTTCTGCTTGTCCAGATTTACCTGGAAGACCCATTTCACAGATTGAAGTCAACTGCCAGCAAGTAGTATTGTTTACCCTTATAATTTCTCTTGTGTAAAAAATAAAGTCTTTTGGATTTGAAAAGACATTGCCCCAGACTTTTTGAACAGAGTTAATCAATTTATCTTTAATAAAGTAGAAATCAATTTATCTTTAATAGAGTTAAAAATCTGTATTAAAAATGCATGAAAGTCAGTGGAAGAAGTCCCCACAGTACTCTGGCAAGGAAGATAGAGCAAACACAAGAGTGCAGAAAAACCACCAGCAGATAATGAGGAAATTGCTGTGAAGGTTCTTGTGCTTGCATTTGCATAAGAGCTCCAGCTATGTGCATTGTTTCACCTAAATATTTTATATTATGTCACCTTAGGCTGTATCACACATCAGTCAAAGCTCGGAGCTTTTGCTCAGTCTCTCTCTTTCCACTGTTGTGTGAACAATGTGCTTCAAACACTTGTCTAAACAAGGTCTATTGCTGCTGCAGGCGGCAGCAGTGACTGCTGGGATATCGAACGAGAAGAGTGGGAGAGGAGTTGAGCTGTTGGTTGGTTCCACCGCATGCAAATGCCTGGCCTGGATTAAACCCAGACTTGGTGCCCATTGATTCTGGCTGTTATTGGATATATTTGCCTGGGTTATTGTACTGTAGCCTGCCAGGTTCCTCTATCCATGGGATTCTCCAGGCAAGAACACTGGAGTGGGTTGCCATTTTCTTCTCCAGGAGATCTTCTGAACCCAGGAATCTCACCCAGGTCTCTAGCATTGCAGTCAGATTCTTTACCGACTGAGCTATGAGGGAAGCTCATGGGTATGGGCACCGCATGTCTTTAAAGACTTTCCAGGATAGTATGGTGAAAGTGATTGCTTTGTTTGGGCCGAATGGACAGTCACATGTATACAGCCCTCAGTTCTGGTGTTTTTTATAGACTTAAAGGAACAACTTCCCATCCTAGTTAAGTGGCCTGTGGAGAGTATCATTCATTCTCAATGTTTCCGGAAAATCAGATAGAGCTTTTCCTTGTTTGCTGAGTCTGTGCCAAGAATGTACCAAGACCACTTAAGCATCTGACTCCTCTGCTCCAGGCTTGCACACAAGCTCATGGTGGGACCTTGTGGCTCAGAATTAGATGGAGAATGTTCGATATCTCTTGGCAATGACTGAGGGGATGGTTCCTGTCCGTGATCTGGGGGACCAGGATGGCCATTAATGGACAGCATAACATTCTGGGAGTGAGTGGGATAAATAGAGGGAGAGTGGAACACAGAATTCGTCACTCTAGGGAGCTCAAAATGTTTTCAAGAACAGTGGGCACGGGCCACAACTTGTGATTTATAATGGAACTGAAATTGATATTTGAGTGACTCTTAAGTCTGAGCAAAGAAAGCTCTTGATTTTGATGTAGGGAGTTGACACCTGGAATGAGTCCCTGCCTGCTGAGCTATACTGGTCCCAACTGAGTTAAGCTCTGCAGGAAAACACTTCTGTCATGTTGGCGCATGATGCTACATTGTCTATTGTAGAGACCATGGTGCTGGAGGCAGGGGACCGCTAAAGTTAACTCCCTGCCAGGGTCATCAGTGTCCTGGTCCTCTAAAGCCAGAGTTTCTAAAGTCCTTTGAATCCCCCGGAGAGCTTTAAGCATTCTGATTTTAGGTCTACCTTGACTTACTGATTGGGACCCTTTGGTATGAGTCCTGAGATGAAGTCTTTGAAAAAAAAAGTCTTTGCAGGAGGTTTTGAGGATTGCCTAGAATTAAGAATTGCCTTGAGCAGCACTGCATCATGGTGAAGTGTGGATACTTAGAATCAGACTGTACAGGGTTAACCCCTGTGTTGCTACTTCTGAGCTCTGAGCCTAGACTAGCAACTTTTCTGTATTTCAGTGCTGTCACCTGTAGACAAGGGGAATGATAGTACTTCCCCACTATGCATGAGTGAGGAATAATGTGTGAAGAACTTAGCATAATGTCTGGCATGCAGTCAATACTCTCTATAACTGCTGCTATTAGCTATTAGGACATGTTAGTCTTTAAGAGCCAGATCTAGTCATAGCTTCTCCATGCATCAAAGACCAGAACAATGATAATAGCAAAGCGTTATGCAGTGAGGAGGCAATGGTGACCCACTTCAGTATTCTTGCCTGGAAAATCCCATGGATGGAGGAGCTTGGTGGGCTGCAGTTCATGGGGTCGTTAAGAGTCGGACATGACTGAGTGACTTCACTTTCACTTTTCACTTTCATGCATTGGAGAAGGAAATGGCAGCCCACTCCAGTGTTCTTGCCTGGAGAATCCCAGGGACAGGGGAGTCTGGTGGGCTGCCGTCTATGGGGTAGCACAGAGTTGGACACAACCGAAGTGCCTTAGCAGCAGCAGCATGCAATATTTGTTTTGTGTCAGAAAGCACAAGGTTTTTCCCAACAATTATACCATCTCGTCATCACAAGTTCTCCCTAAAGTAGGCTGTGTTAGTATCTCTGTTATTTAAAGGAGGTATCTGATATTCAGAAAAGTGAGGTCCTATAACCAGAGTCCCATTCCTTACAGCTAGTGAGTGGCAGTGCTGGGGTTTGAACTCGGGTCTAACTGACCCCAAAGCCCTCGTACCTAATAACGGCTATCTTCTTCTGCTGTTGTACCTACCATAAACCTCTCCTTTATCTGAAAAAATTATAGAACTGAAAAAAAAACCCATGTTCACTCAATACTCCTCCCTGTCTTCTTTGTGTCTGTACCAGCCACAAACTTATTTAATAAAGCCTTATGTTTTTACGGTGTTGAATGTTTTCTCAAATATCTAACACCTTCTTCCTCTCTGCTGAGAATGACTGTCCTTGAACATGGTTTAATCTGCTTCACACAACTATGATCTTGGATAAGCCAGCTTATTGTTTCCTGTATGAACACTGTGAGCATTTTAAGGACAACAAGAGTATTTATTGTCCTTCTTTTACCATCCTCAGGGCCCAGCCCAGTGCAGATGAAATAAGATATCATGGGCAGATGCTCAAAGAGCCTTTGCTGAAAGCAGACTGACCAAGTTTGGGTTCATATACGATTTTTCTTTCTGAAATCTCTCCATTGGAAGTTGAGACTATATTCCCTGCTCTGGAACACTTAAAATTTCTTATTCTCAATTCCATATCCACAGTCTATCTTGGGGAGCCTTAAAAAGATCCAAAAGAATCGAAATTAAGCTTTTGGAGAGATATCTGTACTCCCATATTCATTGGAGCTTTATGCATAAAGGCCAAAAGTAGACATAGTGTAAATGCCTGTCACAGATGAACAGATGATGAAAATGTGGTGTATACATACAAGGGATTATGACTCAACCTTCAGAAAGAAGGCAGTCCTGCTATTTCCAGGTCCTTCAGGACATTGTGGACATTGTGTCAAGTGAAATAAGTCAGTCACAGGAGGGCAAATACTGCATGATTCCACTTTCATGAGGGGTATGAGCCCGTGAAATGCACAGAAGCAGAGAGTAGAACGGTGGTTGCCAGGGGTTGGGGAAGGCGAACTGAGGAGTTACTGTTCACCAGGTATAAATTTACAGCTTTTCTAGATGACTAAGTTCTTGAGATCTGCTGTATAATATTGCACCTATAGTTACCAACACTGTACTGTGTACTTAAACAGTTGAGTAGATCTCATCTTAAGTATTATTTCCATAATTAAAAAAAAAACACAGGGTTACTCACATGAAGTGGGAGTGAAACAGCCTTACCTGTCAGGTTAGATCTGTCTCTCATTTGCCTTTGTCTCTCCTGCCTCTTTACTGCTCCCTGACACCAGCATCCTCTCTACCTGTGGACATTTCATGGTCTCTTTTGTGTTCAGGGAGTAGTCAGATAGACCTTCATTATAGCCTTGAAGGGCTCTATATTTTCCTTCTTAGCATGTTTTCCTAGCATACTGTCCTTTCAAAGCCTTTTTTTTTCTTTTTTAAAAGATGCTTACTTAAATTTATGTTTTCATTTTTTGGCCGCATTGCATGGGATCTTAGTTCTCCGACCAGGGATCGAACCTGTGTCCCCTGCAATGGAAGTATGCAGTCTTAACCACTGGAAAACCAGGGAAGTCCCTCAAAGCCTGTTTATCTGTGCCTTTACTTGACTCATGTCTCCACTCTCAGAATGAAGTGCCTATTTTGCACATAATATTTTCCCTTATCAGAGTACCTGGTCCTCACAGAATATTTTATGAATGAGTGGATGGATTTATTATTCTTATATTTGTGAAAAATAAGCATGGAGAGTAATACAAGTCAAATGGTCTCAGTCACAAAAAGGGAATAATTGACTCACATAATTGAACACGTCAGGTTTCGATTCAGGAATGGAGGCAAAAGGAGGCAGATGCTTAAACAGTGAGCATCAAAATCTGCTTTTCTACATGTCTCAGCTTCACTTATATTACCTTCATGATTAGGAAGTCTATTATCTCATGGTGAATAGGCTGCCACCAGCTACAGG
Organism: Bos javanicus; assembly: GCF_032452875.1. Taxonomy (NCBI): domain Eukaryota; kingdom Metazoa; phylum Chordata; class Mammalia; order Artiodactyla; family Bovidae; genus Bos; species Bos javanicus. The sequence continues at coordinate 36,119,179 of NC_083889.1, forward strand.
CAAGTATACTCACAATTTCATCATCTCACTGAAAAAAAAGCTGTTTTCTTCTACATTCTTCCATCAGAAGTCCTGGACTTGAATGTCACTGGCCCAACTTGAATAACATACTCATGTCCTGAACCAATCACTGTTGCCTGGAGGGAGGATCATGTGAATGGTCCAGGCTTTGATCATGCCCATGCCAGGATCTGGGGAGGGTGCGCTCAGCCCCACTAGCAAAGTGTATTCTGAGAGTTGGGGAGGTATTTTCCCCTTGCTAGGTCCTAGATGTTATCCCCGGAAGGAAGAAGATGGGGTCCTGGAGAGACAAAACTCACAATTATTCACTGTGGTTCAAACTACTTCTAAGTCTGATGAGTGTCCCTGAAGTTAAGAAGTAGAAAAGCTCTTAGAAAGAAAAAGCTCATTAACTAAAAGAACTCTCTAGATTACTAAATGAGGCCCTCAACGGCAAATTTCAAAGTAAAGGCAAAAATTATCTGTACCAGCGTACTCTTCACTTCTTTGCTAGTAAGAACCTTCACTGTGATTTATTATGGTGAAGAGGTGAACCCTGAGCCGGGTGGAGCACACTGTGGATGAAAGACAGCGCAGGATGGAGCAGGGCTTAACCAACGCAATGATCTGTACACGTGTGCTTCCTTGAGTGGAAATTACAGAGCCTCCTTCCACCCATATCTCACCAAGTCAGCCAGGCTTTCTAGGCTTCTGTATGTCCTACTAGCTTCTGTTTTCACTACGTTATTCCAGGGACCCCAAGAATGGTCCAAATGATGGGAAATGGTCTAGCTGTCTATAGTAAGGCTTTAACTTCCTAGTGAAATTCTCTTGGATAATATATTTATCTCTAACCTGAGGTAGCAAGTGCTTGACTTTCATTTTGGGCTCAGCAATCATTCATCTTCTTAATGCCATCAGTTTTTTTCCCCCCCCTGGAGAACTAGCCCTCCTGCAGTGAATGTGGGCTTGCATGTACCACTCTCCTGCTACAGAAACTGAAAGGTGAGGAGAGGAGAGCAGACTCCTCCTCTGCCAGTTCTTTGAAAGAGCCAGGGGCTGGATGTGTGGCTTGAGTTCAGCCAGTCAGATGCTCTCTCTTGTGACTTAATTCTTGAAATAGTGATACAAGCCTAAAAATTTGGAGGAATTTCATGGCTGTTGGTGGCAATGGTAGTGACAAGAGTGGTATCACCTGTAATATACTTGACTAGACTATTTCCGAAGAGAGTTACTATGCGTCCTGTTTCTATCAAAATCACCCCTGCAGAGCCCTGGCTGTCCCCACACCCTACTTCCCAGCTGCTTATTGGAACTGAGCCATTTAAATCGTTCCAATGAATCCTTCTTGCTAAAGGTCATCCCAGTTTGTTTATCTTCCTTGAAGCCAGGAATCCCAACTGATGCCTTTTTTTTTTTTAATTGCTTAAACTGTATTTTATAGGTAAGCAATTCTAATTCCAAATTCATCCACCTTCTGGAAAAGCTTGCACCTTAGGGTGAAGCCACTGGGCTGGGACTCAGAAGCACTAAATTTAACCCTCAGTGCTGTAGCCATTTAGGTGTAGGATTTCAGTAAGTTATCTAATGTCCATCTCAGTTTCTTCATGAAATGGGAATAGAAAGACTTTCTGAGCATAAGGATATTGTGAGTGCCAGAAAGAATGTGTAGCAGAGTCCTGAAAAGATAAAAGGCCATGTAAACTATCAATGTGAGATAGAATTATGTGGATCATCCATGAGTGGATGAATTTAATCGAATTCTTCAGGGTTGCAACTTTATTCTACCTCCACTCAGCACATGCTAATTACTGACATTGGGATTCATGTATTCATTCCAGAGACTTTTATTAAGTGCCCACTATGTGCCAGTCACCAGTTTCTAATTAGCATTTTTATAAGGAATTTATCATTTGCTACGTGTCTGTCATCTTCTTCCACTTCTACAGAATACATGAGTCAGATCTCCATGCCTGCAGGAGGAAATCACTGACTAGTTTCCAGATGTCCTGCCTCCATTGCTGAGTATCTTTTTCCTCCTAAGAAAGCCTTGATGAAACAAGGGCAGCCAGGAAGCAGCCTTTCTTTCCTGCAATGCTTTTACTTTCCCCAACCAAAAAAAAATTTTTTTTTCAACTGTGTAAGTCTTGGTGCTATATCCCCCACCTCTACATACACCTGCCCCAGCATTTCTCAAGTTGTCCCTGCTGGCAAGGGGAGAAGACCCTGATTAGCAAGCATTAAGACTTTGATATCAGTAAGTTCTGGCAGAACAAGCAAGGAGGCAGGTGATAATGTTCCCAACTAAAGAAATATTATTTTCTGACAAGAATCAAAAAGTAAAGAAAAAAGGTGAGATCTTCAGTTCAATAACTGAGTGCAGTGCACAAGTCTTGAAATGAAATGTATGTGATATGCACTGAAAGCTACATTGTGTGATCAGCAGGGCAAAATTTCAGAAAATGGTTGCAGGTAATAGTGATGACTTGGAAACCTTGACAAATGGAGTTTACCTGAAATGAGCTAAGGATTTGCTTATTCTTGTAGGAACCTAAGTAGACCCTTCTTTCCTGCAAAGTATTATAGAATCAGTTTTTCTTGGAGATTTATTTGTCTACTGTAATAGAGCTACAAAATGATGCTAGCCGCAATTACTATCTAGCTAATTCCAATGATGTAGGGGGTGAGACCTGAGGTGAAGTTGACATTTTTAATGTCAACTATTCATAATTCTTAAAGGAACACAAAGAAGAGAAAATTTGGCTGCCACCTAATTATTCATGGTGATTCAATATTTCTGGAGTGCCAGCTCTACCAAGGGCACATGAGAGTGAGCACAAGAGCACATTTCGAGAGGGGCCCTTTGCTTTTGTTCCTCAAAGCTGCTTGTTTTACTGAGGCGGACAAGCCTCCCTCTGCTGGGACTGGCTTCTGTTTACCACTTAAAAGCAAGCCTTTGCAAGAGGTGACCCATAGGAATGTGGATTCTCAAAATGTGGGACCTTAAAGGGACCTTGGAAATCATCACATTCAACCTCCCCTCCCTGCTCCTGCCACATTTCCCCCCCAGAAACTCAAGCTGTAGGACCTAAGGGAGTTGTAAGATGGTGACACATGTCATACTGGAATAGAAAACTAAGAACTTTGAAATCCTTCCACCAGCTATATTGTCTCTCCATTTTTGAAAAACAGAACCAATTTGAAGATATAGCACAGTTTATATACCAGGTTATAAATGGCTCTATCAATCTATGAGATAGGGTCTTTGCATCCCCTTTCTTAGGGGTTATCTTGTTCATTTTAAATAGATTGTTTTCTAAACTCTTGTGGAGTGGAGGAAGGGAGAGGCAGATGTCAATTTCCAGAAAACATCTTCTGTGAGAGCAAACAGAGAAGACTGGAGAGTGTGAGAAATTCAGCTTCCGGAGAGAGGCTCAGTGGGCTTGATGACCTTGATGTTCATGCTATAGTTGTTATGGCAACAGGAAAGTGAAATGATGGTTGCTAAGGGACACCGAACTGAAGCAATCTCCATTACTTACTGGTCACTCCACTTTGAAACTCAGAAATCCACCCCAAGCTGGAATGAGTCAGCAAAACAAATTTTTAAAGATGGAGTTAAAATCGGGTTACATTTAGTACTTTTTGTTCTTGAAGAAGGTCCCAAGATTTGGTCATGGTTGGAGCAATTGTTTTAAAGGCCTCAGATGACTTAAATGCGGTAAAATCTTCCAAATGGGAGGCATTCTCATGTGGCCACGTCTGCAAACCTTTGCAGGCACCATGCCACCGTTTCATTTACAAACAGATGAGTTTTGAAACAGGTAATATATTCACAGTGTCAATCTTTGCCTCAAGAAAGGTCAATATAATTAGTGAAGAGAAAGCTCAGGCTGTACCTGAAAATGACTAATGAGTCATTGAGTGGAATGTTGCCCTGTGCCATCTTGGGGGAACTGTCAGTGACATCAAAGTTCATTTTCCTGAGCGATGACTCTCACCCTCCCTCAAAAATTTCCCGGTGTACGGAGGATACTTTGTTGACCAAGTAATGCTGGGAAACAGTGACCACAGTGGAATTAAATGCCCTGTGTTGTGATGCTCAGGTCGGAGACCACATGCATGAGTCATGTGGAGATGTCCTTTCTCCATCTGGTACACAGTAGGCACTCAATATATATTTGATAAGTTGTGTGGGTGACAAGAAGGGACAGACGACTGTATGCATGCAGCCGGTGGATGAACATTTTTGGACATGTGCAGAGATACATGAAAAATGGTTCCTGTCCTTTAACCCTTCTTCTTTCATTCTTTCCCTCCTGCTTGAGCATCTTTCTTTCTTTATGCATACATTTCCTGAACATTTCCTATCTGCCAGGTGCTGGAGATACAGTGATAAGTAAGGGTACGCACTTAGCCTTCAAGAGGCATGTTCACAGTAGGATCGTGGACTTGTAAACAACTGTGACAGGCTGCAAAGTGTGATCATGGAGGTATGAGTGATGCAATGGAAATAGAGAAGAGCCAGCACTGTCTGGGGATGTCAGGTGGGCGCTGAGAGAGGCATCCTCGTGCAGCATCCTTAACCATGGGTGTGCGTGCTCATGCATGTCCTCTCTCGCATGGGTGTGTGCGAGAACTTGTTTGTGGGTGGTGTTGGTGATTTGTGCCAGGGAGGTTCCTTGGGAAGCAGATACCAAGTTAGAGGTAGGCATGGAAGAGGGTTAATACCAGTGGAGGATGAGAGGAAGGGAGGAAGAGTGGGCAGGGAAAGCCTTCAGACCATGAAGTAGGGCTGGCACCTAGGACCGGTAAGGTGAAAGGAAGGCCTAGGAGCCTCACATTGTAGGATAGACCTGAGAGAGTCTCGGCTCGTCCAAAGGGAGCCCTGGTGTGAAGGTTACCTGCAGAGGCATTTCAGTACATGTCAGGCCTGTACCATGCTGTGCTTCAGTCTTGGCTGGAGTGTACCTGGGACTGGGGGGCCTCCGCTAAAAATTGAAGCAGATTCTGAAACAACCATGGTGGAGACTGAGAGCTAACTGCACTCTCTGTTTCCGTCTCTCTCATTTTTCTTTCTCCTTCCCTCCACCCACCCACTATTGTGGTAAAAAAACACACAACATAAAATTTACCATGTTAGCCATTTTCAAGTGTACAGTCATGTTAAGAATATGCACATTGTTGTATAACAGTCTCTGGAACTGTTTCATCTTGTACAACAGAAATTTGATATCTCCCAAACAACTTTCCTTTCTCCCCTCTCACAGTCCTCCAGTGACCACCATTCTATTTGCTGTTGCTAAGAGTTTGATTCTATTCTGCTTTCTGTGACTGGCTTATTTCACTAAGCATACTGTCCTTAAGGTTCATCCCTGTTGTAGCATGTGTCAGAATTTCATTCTTTTCTCAGGCTGAGTAGTATTCCCTTGTAGGTATGGATCACACTTTTTTATTCATTCATCTGTTGATGGACACTTAGGTTGATTCTACCTGTTGGGTATTGTGACTACTCAAGATGAACATAGCTGTGAAGATATTTCGTCAAGATGCCATTGTCTTTTGAAGGAGATGTGAGTGGTATACCCCCATGACTTCGGCACTGTTAGAGGTCACATCTCTTTTTGGATGGATTGCCACAATGCATAAATGGAGATGCCCATCACCCAGATGTTTGGGAGTAGCTGGATGATTGATACCAGGCTACTGTTTTAATATCCACATTTATTCTGATAGTTTCTTTTGGGCAACTCCTTCTCTGAGAAATTGTCCCTCTCTGCACACAAAGACGTGCCACCTTGCAATCATGATTATGTTATGTAACTATATTTCTAAATGACTTCAGCAGTTTGGATGAAAATAGACTCCTGAGTAAAGTGAGTCTTTTCATTGGTTGGGCTCAGCTATGAGATGTTCTGACCTGGGAATTTGGAATTGGGACACAGGGATGAGAGGGAGCTGGTTGGTGGCACTGGATCTGGGAAACAGTATAAAGTGTTGAGGTAGCTGTGCTTCACTAGCTGTTAAGAAGAAGCAGAGAAATCTGGGCTTGAGAAGAATGTGCACATGAGGAGTGAATAACTGAAAAGAGCAAGACAGAAAATAGCTTTGCCCCAGCTCTTCCAGTTTCAGTTTCTCAACAGCCTTAAAATTCCATGAGATATTCCTGACCCTTAGAAAAATTTCTCCTCTTAAGGCAGTCTGGGTGGGTTTCATTTTTGGTAACCAAATAATTCTGAACCTTTGTTAAAATGAAACTAACATTAATCTCTTCTGATATACCAGCCAGAGTTTTCACCCTGTGGCTGAGAGCAAGCTAACCTGATAAGAAATAACCTTGCTAATCTGTGAACTAGAGAAAAGATGTTAGTCTTGGACTCAATTTTAGCTCCCATCCTGCTACTTTTTGACGGTGTGACCTTGGACAATTGCTTACTCTTTGGGCTGAAATTACTGCATTTGTAAAATGAGAATTGCTCCTGGCTTATAAAATACTGTGCTTTGGGAGTGTGTGTGATGCGATGGTCTGTGACAAGTACCAATGGCTGCCGTGTTTTGGCTGCACAGTTGGTGGAAAGGCAGAGGGATTAGTTGGTGTTTTGTAAAAGATAATGAGACTAAAATATATATTTGGACTTGCATGTTGTGCACATTAAATATGTTGTTACTGTTTAGTAACCTATCAGGAGAATGATACCTGATGCTGTGAATCAAGTTTGGTGCACAAACTATCATCACTACAGTAGCTCATTGAAGGGCTACAGTGGGATGGAAGATTCTCAAAGGCCATGATGGGAGAATGGATCTGGATGAGTTATCTCATACTTCCAAGACAGGCCTCCCCATGGGGAAAATGGAAATAACAGTGCTCTGCTTTATTCATGGTGATTTTGTGAAATCAAGTCAGGTAAAGTGTATTAAAGCGCTGTGAATTCTCCGAGTGCTTTTCAAATGTGAGGACTTGGTTATACTTATTTATAAAATTTATTCACTTGTAATTTATTTTGAGTTTTGCTATCATAAATAAAATTCTTTTCTTATACAGTTGATTTATTTTTAACTTTTTTGTTTTATATGATAATATAGTTGATTAACGATGTTGTGTTAGTTTTAGGGGTACAGCGAAGTGATTTAATTATATATTCATGATTCTATTCTTTTCCAAGTTCTTTTCCCATTTAGGTTGTTATATAATATTGAACAGAGTTCCCTGTGCTGTATGGTAGGTACTCGTTGGTTATCTATTTTAAATATAATGCATACATGTTAATCCCAAACTCCCTGACTAAGGGATTGGTGTTATGAATAAGAATAGGTAGGATTTATACTAGCAGAGAAAGACAAGGAAAAGGAATTCCAGGAAGGGAGAAGATCATGAGGACAGATAGAAGTAAAATTGTATGTGATCTCTTGCTCTCTCTCTCATCTCTGTATCTCTCTCTATTACTACCCCTCTCTCTCCATGTCCATTCCTGTCGTCTCCAGAGACAGAGATAGCTGTGTAGAAAGATACAGAAATATACAGAGATAAGGACAGGAATGAGGAAGGAGTTGATGGAGGAGGGTGGGGGAACAAAGCTCACCTGACCTCAAAGGAATTTCCTAGGATTTGAAGAATAGAACTATACATTGAGAACTATTTGCTAATGGAAGCATTTAATCTAACATGGAAAAGTATTGGGACATAGTGAATATTGGGACATATTCCATTTTCTTTGGTTACCCAGTATCCAAGCCCTGTTATATTTACAGCAAAACTCTCCTATCAAGGGTAGTTCTTTCTGGGAAACTGAGGGGGCCAACAGAGGTTGAAGATGACCCTGAGACAGACGTTTGTCTGTATGTGGTTCACTGGGATGCACTCTTCGGAGAAATGCCTGTAAGGGAGACAGGAAAACAGGATGATGTTGAACTGTGTTGTAGTTTGTCAACCCACAGGAGCTCTCAGTCTGGGATGGTCCTTTGCTGCTGCTGCTGCTAAGTTGCTTCAGTCATGTCTGACTCTGTGTGACCCCATAGACCGCAGCCCACCCGGCTCCCATCCCTGGGATTCTCCAGGCACGAACACTGGAGTGGGCTGCCATTTCCTTCTCCAATGCATGAAAGGGAAAAGTGAAAGTGAAGTCACTCAGTCGCGTCCGACTCTTAGCAACCTCATGGACAGCAGCCCACCAGGCTCCTCTGTCCATGGGATTTTCCAGGCAAAAGTACTGGAGTGGGGTGCCATCACCTTCTCCGCTGGGATGGTCCTTTAATGATGTCCAAATTGAGGCATGGGGGCCAGACTTTAGTGTCCCTGTATCCATTGGCATTGATTATGGGCTGCCCCTAAAAGAGAATGTACCCCAGGGTGAGGCGACCCCTCCCACTCGAGGATGATTCCTTGGGAAGGGCATCAGTAGGTGACATCCCAAGGGGTGGGAGGAGCTGGCCGTGGATGACAGCATCCCCTCCTTGGGCCACTTTCCCTGTCTCTATGCTGCCTGGCTGCTCTGGCATGTGCACTTGTGTGAGAGCAGCCCATCCTGGTCTCTCACCACAGAATTTAAATCTTGAGCAAAGGAAACAGAGAAGAAGGACCCATTAGTATTCACTTGGGGCCATGACAGCAGCTGCAGGCATGCTTGTCTTTTGAGGTTTGTGGAAGCAGTAACTAGCCCAAATATGTCTGATACCCAGCTTTCCAGTGTCTCATGGTTCCTTAGCATTTCCACGTCCTGGCTCTTGAATCTCTGATTGATACTGTCTTTCTAATATCCTTCCAGTAAATTTCTTTTTATCAGTAAACACTGAGAGTTCATTTTGGTTTCTTGGACTTAGGAATTCATGACTAGTTTATTTATTTATCTAGGGCTTCACTGGGTCTGTGTTGCGGCGTGTGGGCTTCTCGTGGCGGTGGCTTCTCTTGTGTGGAGTCCAGGCTCTAGGCAGCACGGGCTTCAGCAGTTGCAGCACAAGGACTCGGTAGTTGCAGCTCATGGGCGTAGCTGGCTCTGTGGCATGTGGAATCTTCCCAGACCAAGGATCGAACCTGTGTCCCCTGCATTTGCAGGTAGATTCTTATCCACTGTACTACTAAGGAAGTTTGGACTTAGGAATTCTGATTACTAAAAGCAATGAATGCCAAAAGAGAAAGAGGAAAGAAGGAAAACTAAATTCTAGAATAATGCTGATTATCTATACTAGTATTAAAGGAAGAAACTATCTTTTTAATAAGATATGACAATGGTAATAATAAGTTGACTATTATTTCCCCATCCCCTCAGACTTCACATCTTTAACCCCAGAGAAGGATAAAAAAGAGATATAATTTTGTTTCAAAAAATACATTTAAAAATAACTTTACAAAATGAGCAATTTGATGGGCTGTGTCAGAGGTGGCATACATTTGGTGACACAAGTTCAATCCTTGATCCGGGAAGATTCCACATGCCACAGAGCAACTAAGCCTGTGAACTGTAACTACTGAGTCCTTGCTGCCACTAATGAATCCCATGCCCCCTAGAGCCTGTACTCTGCAGCAAAGGTGGCATACACCTCCTCTGCATCACATTATCAAGCATATTTGCAAAAACAAGTGGATTTTCAGAAGATGGATCTGATTAAGTGGGTTAAGCTAATCAGTTGAGAAAAATGGGGAACTGCCACTTGACATATTAACATCTTCAGGGGCAGGACAGGCAAAGTCATATTAAGAAGTATAGAAGCTGGTTAAGACTTTGGTGGCAGTTCTGTGAAGGCCTCTCTGGCTAAATCAGAATTAAAGGTTGAAGGGTGTACATAGAACATGAGGTGAGTTGGGGATACCATTGGCTCTTGGGGCACATACTCAAGGTAGCAGCCCCTAGTAGACTTTCCAAGAAGTGGAAAAGAAAGGTGAGGGATAGGGTAGCTTAAGTATTAATGACAGCATGTTTGGGGTGTTGAAGTCTTTGACTAATGGCTTAATAAATCATGGATTAATAGAGAGGTCTCTGGTGGGGAAATCAAAGTTCTCAACCAATCAACTGATATGTAGATAGAATGCTCCCTGGGTTAGGTTATTAAAACTCTGTTAGAATGTACTTATCAAAGCAAGTGGTACTAAATGGGAGACTAAATTGCCTTTCCTTGTTGACTGGATTGAAAGCAAATCAGCTCAAGTGGGTCCCCCGCCATCCGCATGTTATCCCTTTTGGAGCGTGCCTGCTGATAGAGGAAATGGATCCCAGCAGGAACAGATCTTGAAGTGTTTAATCTCTTACTGATGCTGCTGCAGCGTTGACCGGCTTGAAAGAGCCCGGCTAAAAATTGGAATTTCTGTTTCTTAGACTCTTGAGAATGGGGATAATATGAAAACCCTAGCAGAAGGTATCAAACTTCCTTTCTGGGAAAATTGTGTTGCAAGGTGTTGGGCTTGGAAGAATAAAGAATACTCTTTGGGCAGGTTGGTCAGAAACCTCCTCAGTGAGGAGGTGATATTTCGGGCGAGACCAGTAAGATCAGAAGGAGCCAGCCATGCAAAAAGGTTGGGGATGAGGCTGGGTGTGGTAGGGAAGAATGTTTTAGGCAGAGGAAATTGCGCCAAGAGGAAAGAATTTGGTTTGGTGGGCAGTGTGGCTGAAATTAGTAAGTAGGGGAGGATAGTGGAAGGGGAGGGGGCAATTGGGTACTAGTCATTGTTAGAGAGGCAGGAAGGGCAACAGTATACTTGGCCAAGTAGACTACGATACATAGTTTGGATTTTTGTGGCATCTAAGAGACTAAAACAAACTACTGATTATAACAAAAAAGAAACAGACTTATAGGTACAGAGAACAACCAATAGTTACCAGCGGAGGAGAGGGAAGGGGGAGGGGCAAGATAAGGGTAGAAGATGAAGAAGTACTAACTACTGTGTATAAAGTAAATAAGCTATAAGGATATATTGACAACACAGGGATTATAGTCAATCAGTTCAGTTCAGTCGCTCAGTCGTGTCCGACTCTTTGCGACCCCATGAATGGCAGCACATCAGGCCTCCCTGTCCATCACCAACTCCCGGAGTTCACTTAAACTCATGTCCATCGAGTCGGTGGTGCCATCCAGCCATCTCATCCTCTGTCGTCCCCTTCTCCTCCTGCCCCCAGTCCCTCCTAGCATCAGAGTCTTTTCCAATGAGTCAACTCTTCTCATCAGGTGCCAAAGTTTGGAGTTTCAGCTTTAGCATCAGTCCTTCCAATGAACACCCAGGATTGATCTCCTTTAGAATGGACTGGTTGGATCTCCTTGCAGTCCAAGGGACTCTCAAGAGTCTTCTCCAACACCACAGTTCAAAAGCATCAAGTCTTCGGCACTCAGCTTTCTTCACAGTCCAACTCTCACATCCATACATGACTACTGGGGAAAAACCATAGCCTTGACTAGACGGACCTTTGTTGGAAAGTAATGTCTCTGCTTTTCAATATACTATCTAGGTTGGTCATAACTTTTCTTCCAAGGAGTAAGCATCTTTTAATTTCATGGCTGCATTCACCATCTGCGGTGGTTTTGGAGCCCAGAAAAATAAAGTCTGACACTGTTTCCACTGTTTCCCCATCTATTTCCCATGAAGTGATGGGACCAGATGCCATGATCTTCATTTTCTGAATGTTGAGCTTTAAACCAACTTTTTCACTCTCCTCTTTCACTTTCATCAAGAGGCTTTTTAGTTCCTCTTCACTTTCTGCCATCAGGGTGGTATCATCTGCATATCTGAGGTTATTGATATTTCTCCCGGCAATCTTGATTCCAGCTTGTGCTTCTTCCAGCCCAGCGTTCTCATGATGTATGCTGCATATAAGTTAAATAAGCAGGGTGACAATATGCAGCCTTGACGTATTCCTTTTCCTATTTGGAACCAGTCTGTTGTTCCATGTCCAGTTCTAACTGTTGCTTCCTGACCTGCATATAGGTTTCTCAAGAGGCAGGTCAGGTGGTCTGGTATTCCCATCTCTTTCAGAATTTTCCACAGTTTATTGTGATCCACACAGTCAAAGGCTTTGGCATAGTCAATAAAGCAGAAATAGATGTTTTTCTGGAACTCTCTTGCTTTTTCACAATATTTAATAATAATTATAAATGGAATATAACCTTTAAAATTGTGCATCACTGTTGTACACCTGAAGATTATTCAACATTGTACAACAACTATACCTCAATAAAAATGTTTGGATTTTACCCTAAGTTTAATGGTTTTTAAGGTATAATGTGATCAGATTTCTATTTATAAAAATCACTATGACTTCCACAAGGAGAATGGAGTAGGGGGAAAGGAGTGGAACCAGGCAATTACAGTACAGGAGACATGATAATGGCTTGGTCTAGGGTAGTGATGCCAGTGGAGGTCGAGAGAGACTGATGAATTAAGGGTATAATTATGTGGCAAAAAATGAGGGTCGACTGATGGTTTGGCTGGTGGAGAGGGATCGTTAGAATGGGAGGCAGACAGTATAATACCCAGGTTTCTGTGTTGAGTTTATTGATGGTATGTGGTCTGTTGGGCAGTGTTATATTCTTACATTTTATTCTGTTGAACTTTTGCTAAGTCAGGGTCTCAGTTGTTCCTTCTCCCCCATCATGCCTGTCCAGTGTCCAGAGACTGAAAAAAAAAAAGAAGAAGAAGAAAACCCAGCTTCTCTCCTATGCAAGCTATGCCTCTTGCCAATAGAAATGAAAAATGGAGCTCCTTTTGGGTTATCAGCACTGCATGACTCACCTTGTTCGCATGCAGTGCTAGATTCCTGAATGATTTAGAATCAGCTCTTCCTGCTCAGCCCTAATATGAATGCATTGCCTGTTGATTATTTCAGACACAACTTATTACCCTGAATTTAAGACTCCTTCAGCGTTGTTTCAATTAATGTGGCGATGAGTGTGCACATTAGAATGGCCAAGCAATAGCTAGGATTTAATTGATTTAATTTGCATATCTCATTCTGAAAGAATTATATGTTATAAATTCACCCGCTGGCAGGACCTGACCACTGCTGCCTCCTTTGTGAATGCAAAATTAGCTTCCCTGAAGGTTTTCCCAACCCTGGTTGCCTTTCGATCACTTAAATTCGTGGTGTTTGTTCCATCTTTTAAGAGGAGAGTACTGAACCCTCTTGGTAAATGAATGTGAGTTCAGGGGAAGCCTGTGAGTAAGGCTAGATTGCTTATGAGAGGACCAGTTGACAATGAGACTAGTCTCACTTTGGAGCCATCTCCAAGGGATCTTTCAGGAACTGTTTCTTTGGGAGCTGAAGTCAAAGCAGATGCTTCTTTGATGGAAAGAATAATGGGAAAGAGAGTTAATGTATCTTTCTGGGCAAAAGTATCTTTCTCAGATATCTGGATACTTGTGTGCATATCATTGGAAGTTAGAAAAGAGAATGTGTAAAATGCAAACTGTTGGAAATCTTATTTTTCATATGTATACCTGTATATAAATTATATTACCCATATAAATACACACAAACACATATACAGCTGGTTAATCACCAAGAGTGCACCAGTACATTTATATTGGGCTTCCCTGGTGGCTCAACGATAAAGAATCTGCCTGTTAATGTAGGAGACATGAATTCAATCCCTAGATTGGGAAGATCCCCTGGAGAATGAATGGCAACCTACTTCAGTATTCCTGCCTGGGAAATCCCATGGACAGAGGAGCCTGGTGGTGGTGGTGGTATAGTCGCTAAGTTGTGTCCAACTCTTGAGACCCCATGGACTATAGCCTGCCAGGCTCCTCTGTCCATGGGATTCTCCAGGCAAGAATACTTCAGTGGGTTACCATTTCCTTCTCTACTAAATGGGGCTTAATGACATCCACCTCACTGGACCGTGAAGGGGCTCAAGAGAGACAAAGACTCCTAAAGTTCTCTCCACAAGGCTTGGTACCCAAGAAGTCTTCCATACACGTTAAGTTTGTTGTGAGCAGTGATCAGGAACACTCCCGGGGGCCTGCAGCATTCCCTCAGGGAAAGGAGCGGGGCACCCACCTCCCCAGTCTGATAGCGCCAGGAAACACTGGCGCACGGCCCTCCTTGCGGAAGCAGCCTGACGGGTTGTAATCTATGGGGTCACAGAAGAGTTGGACTTGACTTAGTGACTAAACAACAACAAAGTTGTATTAGCTGATGAAGTACTGAAATACTTCCACAGCACTTGCTAAGTAGCTGCTGACTTCACATGCTTCTCTTGCCACCCCTGAAAACGCTGGTCTCCCCATGATAGAGCAGCTAAAGTGGCAAAACTTGGCCCTTGGAGGGTGCCTCCATGCCCCTGTCCCAGTCTTACGGCCAGCATCTGTTCTAAATGATCCATGAATTTACAGGTTGCTGACTATTTTGTATATTATCTGTGTGGAATGGGCATGTAATCAAGGTCTGGCTAAATGTGTCTCCTTTCCCCTTGATTGGTTCAGTGATGAATATAGGACCTCGGTTCAGTCCAGTAAGTTTCAGTCCCAAGATACGTGATGGACATGTTAGAAAAAGGAGGTTTCTCTCATTCTGCTGGTGTTGCTAAGCAGATCAGCATCTGGTTGTCAACTTGCTACTGTGAGGAGAGCTAGACCATCTTGGAAAGCAGAGTTGAGCTATGAAAAGAAACCCGGATTCCTAATGGATACCATCTAGGCATTTGGATTCTGGCATGCTGATGCCTATAGAGAGAGACCTTGGCTCTTTTAGTTTTGTTGGCAGTAATACCCCTTTCAGCTTAACTCAGTCATGGTAAGGTCCTGCCATGTGTAAGTGAAGAGACCTGACTGGTACCTCTTACCCAGTAGAGTAACCCACTGGGACTCTTGGGAACAACACCAATTAAGAGGCAAGTGGATTTAGAGGACTTTGCCAAGGATGTAAAAATGGAAATGTCAGAAAATGGGAGGAGAACCCACACAGTTGCTTGTACAAAGAGCTGTCGGTCAAGGTGAATATATTTTATTTTCTTAAGTAAGTCTGGGACCAGAAGTCACCTTTGCATACTGACCATGCATGCAGCCTCCTTTTTCTGTTGAACTTGCTCATATGCAATCCATATAATCTACTTTCCATCATTTTATTTGTTTTAAAACCACTTCTTAAAAATCAGCAGTTCAAAGGGAAATGCCAATAAGGCATTTTCCTTAACAGCACTGGATCTGAAGAAGTGAATTTTAATTTAAAGATGTTTTATCATAATGCCCTCAAGCACTGTATTCTTTTCCTCCTGGGCTTATATCAGTTTATTTGAAGACCACTTCATTTTGTCACTTGTACTTTTTGATTTCATAGTAAACTAACTTAATAATAATGTTGTAGCATCAATAATAATATTGATCACTTACTCCATGCTGAAGACTCCTTTAAGCTCTTTGTATGCAGCTAGCCTGTGAGGATGGCAACCATTGTTAACCCCATTTTAGAGATGAGTAAGCTAAGGTGTTGAAAGACTGAAATGTGCCCAAACTCATACAGCTAGTAAGTGACAAAGTCAGGTCATTGAGCTCACTTTTATAGGATTCTTTTTTTCTATTTTGTACACACATATGGAAAAAACTAACCTTCAAAGGCCTAGGTTTTATGCTCTCTGACATTCATTTTATGTGACTTTTAATTTCTTAGTCCTTCAATGATGTCTTACTTCTCTGTATATCACCTCTAAGTCAATAATTTACAAGACATCTCATTAGCAACAGGTAATAACTCTTTTTTTCTGGGCAACTCTGATGACCAGTCTCTCTAGCCATCTCCCCTCCCTGTTAAAAGTGATTGCCTTCCATGCATCATTTTGTGTGATTTCTGAAACATCACAGCCAATATTTATCCTCGGTTGCTTAATAAATACAGTGAGCACAGCAGCCCTAAGTATTTCGTGAGAACCACTCCTTGATTTCTCAGCAGTAATGAATCTGTCGACCAGAGGAGCAGCCTGGAGGGATGCTATTTTTTGTAGAATGGGATGAAAAATTTTGCCCATAAAACAAAACCAGAAAATCTGGGGTTTCCCTCAGTGCTGTTGCCTGATTTTTCTCCACTCCGATGGCTTTAATCTCTATGATGGTTATCTCTCTGCACCATGACAGATGCAAATAATTTCTCAAGTGACTGTTAAGAGATCCAGGCTTAGACCAGTTCGGATTTTTGATAAGCATTAAAGTAGGCATACATTCCTTTACAGAAGTGTTTCTTACAAATGCCAAAGCAAGACATACAATAGATGATAAAGTCTCATATCTTTCAAATTTAAATTCTTTGTAAAACATGTGCAAGTCAAGCTCCCTCCTACTCACTGAGAGGAAATTGTTTTTACCCACAACACATCTTTTCTGAACTGCCAACTGAAAAATAAATATGACAAAAAAAAAAAAAAAACTTCATGGGAAAACTATCTTAGAACCTCTTAGCTTATTAGTAGTGAGGAGAAAGCAGAGCAGTTCTTGGTAATGAAGTCATTCTAGCAGTTGCTTCCTGTGTAAGACCTGCCTTTCTTAGCATATAACGAGTGTTCCTTGACAGAAGAGTTTTCAGTCACTGTCTGATTTTTTGGAGTGAAGACAGAAGTTTCTTGGCTGTTAATTTTCTCAAAATGATTGTTTCAACCCTTCAGTCCTGTCTGACTCTTTTGCAACCCCATGGACTGTAGCCCACCAGGCTCCTCTGACAATGGGATTTTCCAGGCAAATCCTGGAGTGGGTTGCCATTTCCTCCTCCAGGGGATCTTCCCAACTCAGGGCTTGAACCCATGTCTCCTGCATTGCAGGCAGATTCTTTACTGCTGAGCCACTGGGGAAGCCCCCTTTAAGTGGAGGCAGTCTGATTTTCTACCACTTAGGATAAAAGAGCTGGAATATTTTCCACCTAATTTTTGGTAGAGTCTCTCCATAATCTAAGCTCAACTGACCAATTAAATGAACCTGTTTACCTAGACACCTGACTCAGAGGTTAAAGCGTCTGCCTGCTATGCAGGAGACCTGGGTTCGATCCCTGGGTTGGGAAGATCCCCTGGAGAAGGAAATGGCAACCCACTCCAGAATTCTTGCCTGGAGAATCCTATGGATGGAGGAGCCTGGTGGGCTACAGTCTGGGGTCGCAAAGAGTCGGATACGACTGAGCTTCTTCACTCACCTAGACACCATGATGGGTTTAGAGATGTGCTCTTGATCCATTTTAGTTCTGTTCCATAAAAGTCTTCCTTTCTCACCTCCCAAGGTTCCTCTTCTTTCCCCTCCCCAAGCTATGAAAAAAGGCTTAGTTTTACTACCAAGACTCCTAAACATGTAGGATATGAGTGGGGGCAGAAGATGGCAATAATAAACATCTACATCTTAGGGAAATCAGTGAACTAAAGTAGATGGGAATGGGAAAATTTAATTCAGATGACCACTATATCTACTACTGTGGCAAGAATCTAATAGAAGAAATGGAGTAGCCCTCATAGTCAACAAAAGAGTCCAAAATGCAGTACTTGGGTGCAACCTCAAAAACAATAGAATGATCTCAGTTTGTTTTCCAGGCAAACCATTCAACATCACAGTAATCTAAGTCTATGCCCCAACCACTAATGCCAAAAAAGCTGAAGTTGATAATTTCCATGAAGACCTACAAGACCTCCTAGAACTAACACCAAAAAACATGTCCTATTCATCACAGGGGATTGGAGTGCAAACGTAAGAAGTCAAGAGATAACTGGAGTAACCAGCAAGTTTGGCCTTGAGGTACAAAATGAAGCAGGGTGAAGGCTAACAAAATTCTGCCAAGAGAATGTAAACAGTTTTGTTCAACAACATAAGAGATGACCTAACACATAGACATAACCAAATGTTCAATACCAAAATCAGATTGATTACATTCTTTGTAGCTGGAGATGGAGAAGAGAAGCTGTATACAGGAACCAAAGACAAGACCAGGAGCTGACTGTGACTCAGAATCATCAGCTCCTTATAGCAAAATTCGGGCTTAAACTAATGAAAGTGGGGAAAACCACTAAGCTAGTCAGGTACAACTTAAATCAAATCCCCTATGAATATACAGTGGAGGTGACGAATAGATTCAAGGGATTAGATCTCCTAAACAGAGTGCCTGAAGAACTGTGGTTCATAATATTGTATAGGAGGCAGCAAACAAAACCATCCCAAAGAAAAAGAAATGCAAGAAGGCAAAGTCGTTGTCTGAGGAGGCTTTACAATACTGAGGAAAGAAGAGAAGTGAAAAGCAAGGGAGAAAAGGAAAGTTATATTCAACTAAATGCAGTTTCACAGAATAGCAAGGAGAACCAAAAAGGCTTTCTTCCATGAACAATGCAGAGAAACAGAGGAAAACAGTTGAAGGGGAAAGACTAGAGATCTCTTCAAGAAAGTTAGAAATATAAAAGGAACACTTCATCCAAAGATGGGCACAATAAAGGACAAAAATGGTAGAGAACTAACAGAAGCAGAAGAGATCAAAGAGAGATGGCAAGCACACACGGAAGAACTGTACAAAAAAGATCATAATGACCCGGATAAACACGATGGTGTGGTCACCCACCCAGAGCCAGACATGGTGGAGTGTGAAGTCAAGTGGGCCTTAGGAAGCATTGCTGCCAATAAAGCTAGTGGAGGTGATGGAATTCCAGCAGAGCTATTTAAAACTCCTAAAGATGATGCTCTTAAAGTGCTGCATTCAGTGCGTCAGCAAATTTGGAAAACTCAGCAGTGGCCACAGGACTGGAAAAGGTCAATCTTCATCCCAGTTCCCAAGAAGGGCAGTATTAAAGAATGTTCAAACTACCAGAAAACTGCACTCATCTTCCATGCTAATAAAGTTATGCTCAAAATCGTTCAAGTTAGACTTTAGCAGTGTATGAACTGAGAACTCCCAGATGGTCAAGCTGGATTTAGAAAAGGCAGAGATCACAGAGAAAGCAAGAGAATTCCAGAAAAAAATCTACCTCTGTTTCATTGTCTCTGCTAAATTCTTTGACTGTGTGGATCATAACAAACTGTGGAAAACTCTTAAAGAGATGGGAATACCAGACCATCTAACCTGTCCTGAGAAACCTGCATACAGGTCAAGAAGCAACAGTTAGATCCTTATATGGAACGATGGACTGGTTCAAAATTGAGAAAGGAGTATGATGAGGCTGTTTATTGTCACTCTTTTTATTTAACTTATACACTGAGCACATCATGTGAAACGCTGGGCTGGTTGAGTTATAAGCTAGACTCAAGATTGCCGGGGGAAATATCAACAACCTCAGATATGCAGATGATATCATTTTGAAGGTAGAAAGTGAAAAGGAATTTAAGAGCCTCTTGATGAGTCTGAAATAGGAAAGGGAAAAAGTAAAACTCAATATTAAAAAAAAAAAAAAAACACTAATATCATGGCATCTGGTCCCATCACTTCATGGCAAATAAAAGGGGAAAAGGTGGAAGCAGTGACAGACTTTCCCTTCTTGGGTTCTAAAACCACTGAGTATGGTAACTGCAGCCATGAAATTAGATGATTGCTTCTTTGCAGGAAAACTATTACAAACCTAGACAGTGTGTTAAAAAGTGAAGACATCACTTTGATGAGTCAAGGCTGTGGTCTTTCCAGTAGTCTCATATGGATGTGAGCTGCTGCTGCTGCTGCTAAGTCACTTCAATCCTGTCCGACTCTGTGTGACCCCATAGACGGCAGCCCACTAGGCTCCTCTGTCCCTGGGATTCTCCAGGCAAGAGTAGAGTTGGGCCATAAAGAAGGCTGAGTGCCAAAGAACTGATGTTTTCAAACTGTGGTGCTGGAGAAGACTCTTGAGAGTCTCTTGGACAGCAAGGAGATCAAACCAGTCAGTCCTAAAGGAAATCTACCCTTATTACTCATTGGAAGGACTGATGCTGAAGCTGAAGCTCCAATCCTTTGGCCACCTGATGCAAAGAGCTGACTCATTGGAAAAGACCCTGATGCTGGGGAGGATCAAAGGCAGGAGGAGAAGAGGACGACAGAGGATGAGATGGTTGGATGGCATCACTGACTCAATGGACATGAATTTGGACAAGCTCTGGAAGATGGTGAGGGACAGGGAAGCCTGGCATGCTGCAGTCCATGGGGTTGCAAAGAGTTGGACAGAACTTGGCAACTGAACAACAGGGCTGCTTGTGGTGGTTTGCAACCATGAAGAGAGGACCTATCTAAAAAAAAAAAAAAAAGCCAAAGGGATTCAGAAAGATACAAGAAATAAAGGGAGACACAGATTTCCTTTGACTTTACTTGGACCTCTGGGTCAAACTATGCCTAAGTCTGTTATCCTTTTGATTCCTCAATTATATGATCTTATAGCTTCCCTTTTGCTTATACCAGTTGGGTTTCTGTTGCTTGTGATACAGAGTTCTGACTCATAATTGTGTAATTTAACCTGATTTAAGTTTCCCCTTCTGAATTTATGGTTAGAAAACATCTCTTTTTGTAAAACTGAGCATGCAGATTGTAGCATTGTGCTTGTCACAGAAACCCACATTTCATTGGTAAAAGAAAAACACATTTCATGGTGGGAGGGCTTCCCAGAGGCTCATTTTGGGCATACGTTGGAGCTCCTTGTGGTGGGAGTGTGGGCAGTTCAGCCCTTTGCGATAGTAGAATGGACACTGGATGAATGAGGTTGTGTCATTTAAAACTGATGTGATCATATCAACAATGAATGCTAGTTCATACAATATTTTGTACTTTTTAATAGTTACATTTTCAGGTATAAGACTCATTTATCCATTCAACATTTTGAAATCTCAACTCCATGGATGAGAGTAGTTAACTTTAAACAAAGGAGTGGCTATACATCTCAACTGTTTACAAAGTGTATTGGCTCCCTGTTGCCTAGAAAAAGAAAAGTCACATTTTGGTCCTTCTCAGTCAAAGCTTAACCTGCCTTTGAAGCCATAGTTCCTGCCATACTTTCTCAGAGAGTTTGTGTGACAGTCATGCTGTGTTATTGATCTCTTACCAAGCCCGGGCACCGCTACTCCCTGCGGCCGCCATTGCCTCCGCTCACCTGAATTCCTTGGATTGGATGCACTTCTTTGGGTACTCATTTTTCAAGATATGGATGAAGTGAAACTTAATCCATGACCTGCTGTTCACATTAAGATCAAACCCTCCTTTAAACCCTGAATGTATTTTTTGTTTCACATTCCTCTTACTAGACTTCTCAGATCATAAAAAAGTTGATTTGTATTTTCCCCTTTATTATGCTGTGAGGTATATCTCTTTTATATTCAGTGCCCCAGAGAAACTAACTAGGTCCATTCCTCTAGCATATTCTGTTGTGGCATCACTTATTTCTCTACAATATTTGTCATGATTGGAGTTTTATAGTTGTTTTTGTGACTTTTGGATTAATTTGTTTCTTCTTTACTACATCAGAAGCCTAAAAGGGTCAGGATCAAGATGAATTTTGTTTGCCAGTGTAACCCTCTGGCCTAACATAGTTCCTGACACGTGACGGGTGCTAAAAAATAATCATCGAATAGACGGGTAAATTTTTGTCAAATGAATGAATGAATATGTATTCTCCTTCAGGAATATTAGTAGTTAAAAAAGATAAACCAAAAGAAGATAATACTTTCATCTAGTGGAGACAGCTAGTAATGTCAATAATAGTGGAATTTTAGGATGAAGGGCTACTTAAAAAGAATGTTTGAATTTCTTCTTACAGAAAAATTGAAGAAACTACACAAAGAACTTTTTCCCCACCTGAATCACTGGAGAGTAAGTTGTAAACATAGAGGCCATTCATTCCCCAGAACTTTGGAGTATACTTAACCTAAATGAGGACATACTCCTGTATAACTAGAATATAACCATCAGCATCACGAAGTTAACATTTATAAATGACTATCATTTAATTCATAGATCACATTCAAGTTTTGTTCATTGTTCCATTAATGTCATTTATAGTGAATGGATCTAATCTTGGATCACACGTTGCATTCGATTGTCCTATCTCCTTTTATTTATCTAAATACATTTAGTTAGCTTGACTTATAAAACAGATTACTGTAGTATGTAGATCTTCATTTGAACTCTTGCCCTAGGCTCTGCATATGTTACTGGTGGGATTTTCTCAGATTTCCCTATCTACACCACTCCTTATGTAAGTCCCCAAATTTATCATTATCTTGAACTCTAGAGACAGCTCAGAGATAATTTTCAAATTCTATGCATTGGAGAGGATTGGATGTGTTTGTCCATTTAGTAACCATTGCCATCTGCTTCATAATCACACAGCCTTGTGGATTGTCAGGGGACTCCTGTGTGCAGTGTCTTCTTTTGGTTCAGGTCTGATGGCAGTTGACAGTTAAAGCTTGGCTTTAAGCATGTTGCCTTTTCCTACTCCAGGGAATCTTCCCAACCCAGGGATTGAACCCATATCTCTTGCATCTACTGTACTGGCAGGCAGATTTTTTACTGGAGCCACCTGGGAAACCCCAAATAACAAAGTTAATACGGTTAAAAAATGAGTCTGATCATTTAGAGTTGCCCAGGTTATTGTTTAATTATCTGTTCACAAGTTGGTGTTGGTCTGCAGTATACAATGGTGTTTTGTGCCACTTCTTGCCTGGAGAATCCCAGGGACGGGGGAGCCTGGTGGGCTGCCGTCTATGGGGTCTCATAGAGTCGGACACGACTGAAGCGACTTAGCAGCAGCAGCAGCTGCAGCAGCAGCCCTTCTAATGAGTTCTTGTGGAATCTCAATTTAGACAGTGTAGCATGTAAGTGTTTCCAGAATGGAAACTCTTCCCATTCCAGTAAGGAGCTAGCTGATGTTAAAGCACTGTCTCCACTCTACTCTCCTCCTACTGTCCCTTTGATCATACAGTTTTTTTTTTTCTTATCATAAAACCGATACATGTTTATAGAAGGAAAGAAAAAGATAAGCGAAGAAAAGAAAATAACAGCTCCAGAAATTCTACCAGGCAGACAGTCACTGATTACTTATCAGTATATCTTTAGAATCACTTGGGGAGCTTTTAAGGAATAACAATGGCTATGTTTCCCTTCAAGAGATTCTGATTCCAGTGGTCAAGAGTGCACTTGGGCAGGGGTCATTGTATGGGTCTAAAGTTCAGGCAAAAACAATAGATCTGGGCATTTAGTATGTATATAAAATGTATATTTTACCAAAATGGGCATTCTATAATGCAGTTTTATAACCTGATTTTATCATTCAATAGTTTATTACCAACATCTTGCCATAGAAGGATGAGTTATCTAAGCAGGATGTTTTCACCCAGGCCAAGGGACAGAGCGGGAGTGGGGATTGAGGATAGGGGAGGCAGCAGAAAATGCTTCAGAAAGCTCACTGGCGCCGAGAAAACAGAACCACACTTGGTTTGGATTATGACAAATGAAACAAAGACCGGAATTCTCTGGCTATAAAGCTGTGATTTTCAGTGGAACTGTCTCTAAATAATTGCTTATTAGCCATAGACATAACTGGAAATTCTTCCAATTATTTCTCATTCATTCCTTCTTTCAGTCAACACATACAGAACACTACTTAGGGTATACTACTAGAGATATAAAGATGGATAAGATTTTGTTCTTCAAGGAGTTTATAATCTCAGAAGAGCTGAGACATGTACAAACACTTGCATGTGTATTTATTGAGCACTTATTCTGTTCCACCTCATGCGAAGAGTTCTGGGAGGGATTGGGGGCAGGAGGAAAAGGGGACGACAGAGGATGAGATGGCTGGGTGGCATCACCCACTCGATGGATATGAGTTTGAGTGAACTCTGGGAGTTGGTGATGGACAGGGAGGCCTGGTGGGCTGCGATTCATGGGGTCGCAAAGAGTCGGACATGACTGAGCGACTGAACTGAACTGATTCTGTTCCACATACTCTTCCAGGCACACTAAATAAATTTCCTCAATAAATGTTCCCCACTACCTGATTAAATCAGTAGTATTATTACCCTTTTCTACCCACGAGGAGACTGAGGCCTGAGAGGTTACATTGTCTGGCTCCAGAGTTCAAGCTCTTAACCTGTATACTCTGCTACATCAAAGAATATGCCAAAGGACCATATGTACCATAGTAAGGTTCATAAAGGAGGAAATGATGAATTCTGATGTGAGGAATGAGGAAGAGCTTCAGGAAAGACTGTGGAGTCAGACAGATTATTTTATTTTATAAGGGAAAATACCATAAGTAGGGAAGATATGTAAATACTTGCCATATATAGCCATAGTGCTGTTTGTTGGGAATATTTTGTTTCTTCTCTATGTCTCCTATGTCTTCATAGCCCACAGAAGCTGCAGGAAGACCAACTGAGTTAGTCTGGTAGCCACTAGAGTGTGGATCCATTCATGCTTCAGTACCAGGTGGGGCAATGGAGCCCCCATGGATGCACTGGAACTCCTGCATGGGAGAAAAGTCACACTGGCGCCTTTTGATTAGGGGCAGATAAAAGTGTGCACAAAAGGAGGGTATCATCACCTCAAGGTCCTTCTCCTAAAGGAAGACCACTGAACCAAGAACTGAGAAGATGGTACTCAGGTGAAAGTCCAATTTGTTGTGAGATCTGAGGAAACTGCTCGAGGAGTTCTGATCAATACACTTACTGAGAGAGAGATTCCAGAATGCCTGCTGCTACAACCCACATTGGTATAGGTGCCCTGGCTGTCTGGAAGAGGATACTGGTTAGAATTTACTGGACTGTCAAGCAGAAATAAGCACAGAAATATATCTTGCGAATTGAGGGGCAGAAAATCACATGGTGAGGATTAGAAAGTAGACTACTCCTGAAGAGTGTTCAGAATTTTTACATACACTGATAATCTTTAACAGGGTGAATCCAGGCCTTGGTTCTATGAACATATAGATGGGTTTGTTTATGCATGTATAAAAGTAAGAACTGTAAAGATCTGAGTTTCGCTGTTAAAATGCTTTGTATCAAAGGAAAAACAAGATCTTGCCCCAAATAGGTTTAAAAATTAAAGAAAGCTTGGCTCGTAAGAGTTCAAAGTCTAATATTAGAAAGACTTCAGGCTTGGTTGATTCAGTACCCAAGGAATTTGGTTATATTAATTAGTGTAGGAAATGCCGTGTGCCATGTCTTTGTCATTTGTGCCACTGTAACAGAATGTCATAAGCGGAGTGACTTAAAATCAACAGAAATCTGGAGATTGCAAGTCCAAGATGAGGATTCCAGCATGGCTAGGTTCTGTTGAGGGGTCTTTTTGGGGGTTGCAGACTGCCAACTTCTTATACTTTCACAGTGTTGAAAGACAATGAGCTCTCTGGCCTCTTCTTATGAGGACACTAATCCTGTTCATGAGGGCTTCACCCTCATAACTTAATTACCTTGCAAAGACCTCACCTTGAGTACCATTACACTGGAAGTTAGATTTCAGCATATGAATTTGGGAAAGACACAAACATTCAGTCTATAATAGGCTACAACAAACTAGTTGTGAGATCTCAAGGGCATCATACAATACAGCAGTACTATTCTATGCAAGTGGAGGCTTCTACTACATCCATGGACCTTGCCTCCTTTTATGCTATAGTCCTGCCATCTTGAACATAGCTTCACACTCATCCTGGCACAATCTATTCTACAGTGGAGAAGCAGAAGGTTGTGAAGGATCAAGCAGGACATTTTCCAGCCCAGTCCCAGAAGCTGTAAACATCATTTCCATCCATAATCCACTAGTCAGGACTCAATTGTGTGGCACTGCCTAACTTCAGGAGAGGCTATCAACTATGGTTTCCTTGGTGCCTAGGAAGAAAATCAAATGAATTTGGTGAGTTTACCATCTCGATCTCATGAGTTCTTTCCATTTTTCTGCTTTGACATTCTCAAAGTCTTCTGGTAGCTACCTTCTCTGATAGCAACATGGCTGCAGCAGTTCCAGGTGTCACATCCTGTCTCCATGGCTGAGGAAAGAAAGGAAATTGTCTCTGTTTTTGGCTGTCTCCTTTGAATGAGTACACCTCTTCCAGAAACCTCCCAGCAAACCTTGCCTCACTTCTCATTGACCATCAGTTGCCCCTACCTGCATATATCACTCGGAGAAGGCAATGGCACCCCACTCCAGTACTCTTGCCTGGAAAATCCCACGGATGGAGGAGCCTGGTGGGCTGCAGTCCATGGGGTCGCTAAGAGTCGGACACAACTGAGCGACTTCACTTTCACTTTTCACTTTCATGCATTGCAGAAGGAAATGGCAACCCACTCCAGTGTTCTTGCCTGGAGAATCCCAGGGACGGGGAGCCTGGTGGGCTGCCATCTCTGGGGTCGCACAGAGTCAGACACGACTGAAGCTACTTAGCAGCAGCAGCAGCAGCATATATCGCTGGAAGGTGAATGAGATTCCTCTCTGACAAATCAAGTCTGTTGTTGGAGCTGGTGAGAGGGGACGTGTCCTCTGAAGCATGGAGTTGCCTGTACAGTTGGATTGCTAAAAATTTCAAGGTTCTATTAGAATGCAAAAGAGGGAAATGTTGCTGATTACATGAACATCAGTGTCTGGTGTATTTATTCTGCATATTCGAGAGGGACTAGATAGGTTTCTCTGGGAAATGACTGAGAAGGGCAGTAAGGAGAAAGGTTAGTGATATGGAGTTCTGATAGGACTGTTCTCCTTGTCCCCTGCCCTCTAATAAATTCTTCCTTGCTTCCAGCATTGCTTTTGCAGAAACTGGCAAAGGACTGAATTTCTCATCTGGATTAACAAAGGGTAACAGAACACACATGGAAGCTGAGGCTATAGGAGAGATGGGAACGTGGCAGAAGACATTGGGAGGGCAATGTAATTGTGAGTTAAAGCTGAGGTTGTCTAAATCTCAGATGAAGACAAGTCTCACCAGCAGCCATGCAGGTAACAAGAGGACAGCTGTGGACTTTAGGGTTTTTTTTTTGGCTGTGACTGGTCTTAATTGTGGCCCATGGGATCTTCAGTCTTTGTTGTGGCATATGAGATCTTTAGTTGTGGCACGTGGAATCTTCAGTCTTCATTGGGGCATGCAAACTCTTAATTGCATCAGGTAAGATCTAGTTCCATGCCCAGGGATTGAACATGTGTTGGGAGCATGGAGTCTTAGCCACTTGACTTGATCCACTTCCCTGGATCACCAGGGAAATTCCAGAAATTGAAAGTAACACTAAGGAAAACACCTTAGTGTTTTTAAGGAGGAGGCTTAGGATTTGTGGAAATCTTTGGGTAGTTTTAATGTGCCATTTACTAACTACAAGATACATGTTGATTCTCCACCACTACTTTAATAAAATAAGACACAAAAGTGAAGAAATTTAAGGTTGTCCAGGAGGGTGAATTTCCAAAGGTCTGGATGGGAGCTGTGGCTAAGTTGAGTGTAATTTACCCCCTAGGAACTAATGCAGTGATGTTCTTCTGTCAAGGAAATTTCAATGCTGAACACTTCCAATGGTCATCCAGTGAAGTGGTGACAAACCCAGAGTTCTCTCCAGACAAATGTCCCAAAGGCTTTGATGTGCCTGTGAGTGACCAAAGCATGTTCCTTGGGAGGTTCTGTGATGTAGAGTTTAAAAGTATGGTTTCTGAGGTCAGAGAGTCCCGGGTTCCAAGTTCCACTCTACTTCCAGCTCTTTGACCTTGGGTGGCTAACACAACCTCTTTAATCTCATCATGTATCCTCTAGTAGGGTCATTATACAGTTTCTAAGAGGTATTTAAAGTAAAAGCACTACAGCATTCCTGGATGGTAAAAAGTACTTAATAAATTCCAGCTGCTCTTGTTACTATAATTTGGTTTATAATACAGTAGCTACAGTGGTAGAAACAGAGATGCATTTTGTGGATTACATAAGGGTGAATAAAGTCACACATACAGCACAGTGGAAGAAGACACCCTCAAACAACTTTTTAAGAAGACTATATTGTCAGCTGTCTAGCATGGTTGGAAGCCAAAATAGAGGACATAGTGCCCTTCTTGGGAAGAGGAGCTCTGTTTTTAGAGATACTTGACATTTTTTGGTGTGGGATTTTAATGAGCACACATGGTGATTTTTGTCGCTATGCATTTAGCTAAATGTATTTTAAACAATTCCTAAGAATTTATTCAAGTAAAACTTCTATATGTGTCTAGATGAAAAGGTTGATCTGCCCCTCATTCATTCGTTCATTCATTCTCTGTCTACCTGTCTATCTCTGTCCATCCGTAAATTCATCCATCCTTTTATCTATCTATCTATCCATCCTTTTATCTATTACTC
Source organism: Bos javanicus (assembly GCF_032452875.1). Classification (NCBI taxonomy): domain Eukaryota; kingdom Metazoa; phylum Chordata; class Mammalia; order Artiodactyla; family Bovidae; genus Bos; species Bos javanicus. The sequence continues at coordinate 36,147,364 of NC_083889.1, forward strand.
AGTGCTGAGTAATGTCCATGGTTTATAAATGAGAAAGAATTTCCTGACCTCACATTCCTTGCAAACTATGAGGGAGAAATGCAAGGATACTGAACATTAGGGTTAAAGTATTCATGGAGTGCTTGAAAGCAGCATAGGAGGGTATTCATTCCAGATTTGCCGTGGGCCTAGAGGCTTGGCATGCTCCTGAGAGAAAGCTACAGTTCATTGCTCTTCAGAGTGTGGTCCTTGAAGTCAGCACCTCATCATCACCTGGGAGCTTGGAAGAAATGCAACATCTTAGACCCCACTCCTGATCTTCTGAATCAGAATCTGCATTTTGACAAGACCCTCAAGCGATGTGATGCCCATTAAAGTTTGTAAAAGATTTCTATGAGTTATTCATCAGGGTGCATGCATGCTCAGTCATATCCACCTTTTTGCGACCCTATGGACTATAGTCTGCCAGCCTCCTCTTGGCCATGGAATTTTTCAGGCAAGAATACCGGAGTGGGTTACCATTTTCTTCTTCCGGGGGATCTTTCCAACCCAGAGATTGAATCACATTTCTTCCATCCCCTGCATTGGCAGGTAAAAAAAAATTTTTTTAACCACTAGTGCCACCTGGGGAGCCCTATAGTACCTTGGTCAGGGGCAACCCTGTAGGCGGTCTTGTCAGTAATGGTCAGATCCTTAATCTAATAGGGTATGGCATGCCATGAAAAGATGTTCATTAGGGAGGTGGTGTGGTCACATTTGTTCTTTGTTTTATTTTCAGTATTTGTATGTTAGTATTTAATATATTTCTTTTCTAGTTGAAGTATGGTTGACATACATTAGTCTCAAGTGTACAACAAAGTCACAACTGGAAAGCAATCTTGATTTCAGCTTGTGTTTCCAAATCGGGAAAGGAGTACATCAAGGCTATATATTGTCACCCTGCTTATTTAACTTATATACAGAGTACATCATGTGAAATGCTGGGCTGGATGAAGCACAAGCTGAAATCAAGATTGCTGGGAGAAATACCAATAACCTCAGATATGCAGGTGACACCACCCTTCTGGAAGAAAGTGAAGAACTAAAGAGCCTCTTAATGAAAGTGAAAGAGGAGAGTGAAAAAGGTGGCTTAAAACTCAACATTCAAAAAACTAAGATCATGGCATCCTGTCCCATCACTTCTTGGCAAATAGATGGGGAAACAATGGAAACAGTGAGAGACTTTATTTTTGGGGCTCCAAAGTCAATGCAGATGGTGACTGCAACCATGAAATTAAAAGATGCTTGCTTCTTGGAACAAAAGCTATGACAGCATATTAAAAAGCAGGGTCATTACTTTGCTGACAAAGGTCCGTCTAGTCAAAGCCATGGTTTTTCCAGTAGTCATGTATGAATGTGAGTTGGTCTAAGCCCCAAAGAATTGTTGCTTTTGAACTGTGATGTTGGAAAAGACTCTTGAGAGTCCCTTGGACAGCAAGGAGATCCAACCATTCCATCCTAAAGGAAATCATTCCTGACTATTCATTGGAAGGACCGATGCTGAGGCTGAAACTCCAATACTTTGGCCACCTGATGTGAAGAACCGATTCATTGGAAAAGACCCTGATGCTGGGAAAGATTGAAGGTGGAAGGAGAAGGGGATGACAGAGGATGAGATAGTTGGATGGCATCACCGACTCAATGGACATGAGTTTGAGCAAGCTCCAGGAGTTGGTGATGGACAGGGAACCCAGGCATGCTGCAGTCCATGGGGTTGCAAGAGTCAGACATGATTGAGAGACTGAACTGAACTGATACATTACAAACAGATCACCGCAATAAGTCTAGTAGCCGTTTGTCACCACATAAAGTTATTACAGTGTTATTGACTTTATTTCCTATCTGCACATCACGTGGTTGTGACCCATTTGCTTTAAATATGAAGTTTTATTCTAGGCCCATTCATGTTATCAAAAATGGCAAAATTTCATTCTTTTAAATGACTGAAGAATATTCCATTGTATATATACTGCATCTTTCTTATCCATTCACTTATCAGTGGATATTTAGAGTGCTTCCACTTCTTGGCAGTTGTAAATAGTGCTGCAGTGAACATAGGGGGGCCTCTCTCTCTTCTAGTTAGTGTGTCTATTTTCTTCAGACAGATACCCAGAAGTGAAATTGCTATATAATACGGTAAAGTTCTATGTTTAGTTTTTCAAGAAATCTCCACACTGTTCTCCCTAGTGGCTACATATATTTACATTCTTAGCAAAAGTGCACAAAGATGCCCTGTTTTACATATACTTGCTAACACTTATATGTTGTCTTCTTAAAAAATATGTTGTCATTTTACTGATAGCCATTCTGATTTTCCTGATGATTAGTGATCCTGATAATCCTTTCAGGTCTCTCTTGATCATCTTTGTGTCTTCCTTTGAAAAATGTCTATTCAGATCCTCTGCCTCCTTTTTAATAGGATTTTTTGATATTGATTTATATGAGTTATTTGTGTATTTTCAATATTACGTGCTTCTTGAATGTATCATTTACAAGTATCTTCCATTCAGGAGGTTGCCTTTTTGTTTTGTTGATAGCCTCTTTCCCTGTGCAGAACTTTTTCCGTTTAATTTGATCCTACTTGTTAAGTTTTGTTTTTGTTGCCCTTGCCTGAGAAGGCATATCAAAAATATTGCTGAGATCTGTGTCAAAGAACATGTTGCCTGTATTTTCTTCTAGGATTTTGAAGGTTTCATTTTATATTTAAGTCTTTGATCCATTTTGAGTTTATTTTTTATATATAATGCCAGAAAGTGGTCCAGTTTCAGTCTTTTGCATATGTCCAACTTTCTCTACACCATATATTAAAGAGACTCTTCCCTCACTGTATAGTTTTAGCACCTTCTCATAAATTAATTGACCATATAAATGTGGGTTTATTTCTGGGCTTTCTATTCTGTTCCAATGATCTGTATCTGTTTTGGTGCCAATACTACACAGTTTTATTATTATATCTTTGTCATATAGCTTGAAATCAGGCAGCATACTTCTAGCTTTGTTCTCCTAAAGATTTCTGTGATTATTAAGGGTATTTTATGGTTCCATACAAATTTTAGAATTATTTGTTCCAGTTGTATTAAAAAATACAATTGGTATTTTGATAGGGATTGCCTTGAATCTGTAGATTGCTATGTGTAGTATAGACATTTTAAACATGAGTTTGAATAAACTTTGGGAGTTGGTGATGGACAGGGAGGCCTGGCATGCTGCAGTCCATGGGGTCACAAAGAGCTGGACACGACTGAACGACTGAGCTGAATTGAACTGAACTGATTTCTAGTATCCTCATTTTTTAACATTATTTTTTTCTTTTCTGCTACTACAGTTGGGTGATTTTAACTACCCCATCTTCCACATTGCTCATTGGTTTTTCTGCATCCTCTAATATACTGTTGGTTCCTTATAGAGTATCTTTCGTTTCACTTATTGCATTCTTTAGATCAGATTAAAAAATATTTTTTAATCTCTTTGTTGATTTTCTCACTGAGTTTAGCGAACATCTTTGTGACTATGTGAATTCTTTGTTTCATAAATTGGTTATCTCCATTTTATTTAGTTCTTTTTCTGAGGTCTTTGTCTTATCCTTTCATTTGCAAGGTTTTCCTTTGTCTTCTCACTTTGCCTAACTCTCTGTGTTTCTATGTATTAGGTATATTATCTACAATTTCCTAGTCTTGAAAGAGTGGCCTAAAATAGAGTGTGTCCTGTGGGGCCCGTTGGCATAATACCTCTTGGTCACCTGAGCCAGGCGCTCCAGGGGTGGCCCTTGTGTTTGCCTCTCCAGTGTGGTTTAGCCACAATTGCTGTGGGGACACTGGTGGGTGGGGTTGGTCCCCAGGCAAGGTGGCTGCAAACTCAGCCTTGACTCATACAGGTTTATGAAGTGTATCTTGCTTTGCTTCATGAGGTAGTAAGTCTGGTCTTTCGGTGTGCTGAGTTGGCGCTCTGCACACGACTCTGAGGTGAACAAAAGGCATATCCCCTTTCCAGCCCACTTGTACCTCAGATGCCACCACATCTGTTCTTTCTGCCTAAAGTTCTGTGCATAATTGAAATGCAAATAATGGCTAAGATTATTTTGCTGTGATGCGTTAGGTACTCTGCTAAGCAGTGTAACATCTTGGAAATCCTCACAAAAGCCTTGCCTGAAAGGTACTATATTAATACTTACATTTTACAGATGAGGAAACTGAAAGCCAGAGTGAAATACTGGATTTGACCTCGGGCCATCTACAGATGCCATGGCTTTTGTAGTCTATGAGACTTCGACTTGCTAGTCACTTCTCCATGCGACCGAGTTTTATCAGCTGTGTGACTGAGATGTAGTTTTGATAGGTAGAGGGAATTACTGGGTACAGAGCTCTGTGTGCTCTGAAAAACAGAGGTACTTAAGATCAAGAAAGAGGAATGTGATAGTATAGTGGTGATGAATTCTGATTCTTTCCTGAAAAATGGAGCAAAAAGAACCTTCCCATGCCTCAATATGTGACATTGTTTATCTTCTGCTTATTTGATGATGTTAACTCTGTTTTAAAATTCTCTCAACACATCAAGCTTCCCTATTTATTATTTATTATGATTTTAACCTGTGCTGTACCTCTCTTTGGAAATGATCCTTCTTTTCTCTTCCTTTTCCTTACCCAGTTCAGGGTATCTTTTCTCAGGGAGAGTAGAAGTCCTCAGGGAAGATTGTTCCCACCTGCTAACCTAGGTAACATGACCCTGTCATCACCTTTCAGAATACTTTTGCTTCTCTGTCATGCAACACTGATGGTGGTTCTGTGTGAAGGAGACCGGCAGGGGGCATAATACTTAAAAACAAAAAAGTGGTAATACAAGATAAAGGGAAAGGGGGCGTCTTGGTCATTCAGGACATCAGGAATGTACCAACCCTTGGGCAAAACTGAAAATTCTGGACTAGATAAAAAGAGTTCATCAGAAAGCACAGGATAAGTAAGGCAGTGGAAAAGAAACACAAACTGGATTTTTTAGGCTTCCCTGCTGTGATGCAATCCTCAGACATCTGTCCTGGCCAAAGCGTTCATCTTCTTCATCCAGAGATGGATGCTGGAGTTAGAAAACCAGATGGAAATAGATCAATTCTTAGGAGCTCTGTCCCTGGAAGAGTGAAGAGCACACCTCCAGAGGTGTCTCTGCAGCCCCTTTCTGTTTCACCTTTTCTTAGAGGGCAGCTTGGTTGCATCCTTTTTGTTTCTGTGACTTAGAGAGAGTATCTGTGGCTTTCTGGATCATTTTCCTACCCATCATTATTTGCTCAGAGTGCTGACTGATCAAGAGAAAAATATTAAAACCCAATTTTTGTGCTAGGAATATGACTCAAAAAATGGCAGTTTGTGTGTTATTTGATATTAGGTTCTGCCCTTACATTGCATATTCCTTACAAATAACCTTTTGTAAACTGGAACCACTGACTATCAGTTTTATGAGATACACTGCTCAGAAGTCTTTTGAGCATGCCACCATTTAAAAAAATTTTCTGATCTGTCTTACTGAGTTTAGTTTTAGGTTGTGATTGAAACTCTTAATTAATCTCTGCAAACATGGAGATGTGGAAAGGAACTCAGCAGAAAAGCAATTAAAGGACTCTCTCTGATTGTTTTTCCCATTAACCAAGTCTATTGAAATCACTAAGCCAGCTGTGGAGAGTCTATTTAATAACTTTCTTTTCATTTCCTGATTTCTTACTCAGTTTCTCCTGCACTCCTCATTCCTGGGCAGCCTGGCTTCATTGTTTGCTATTTCCGCCCATATGCTACTTTAAAATAATCACATGTGGATTTATGTTAAAGTCTGCCTTTAGAATTGATTTCCTTGGCCAGCAGTTATCATTGATGGAAACCAGTATAACAGAAGACTGGGATAAATGATGAAGGGAGATAAGAAATACATCTTCCCCTCTCCAGCATACAGTTCAATAAGGTACTGAAATTATAAATTTTATTATATATATGTGTTTTTTTTTTTAAATTAAAGATAATCTTTGCCCAAAAAGGGCCCTCGCATGGTGAGGCACAAGAGGGCAGTGTTACGTTAAATTACATTAAATTAAACTTCATGAAGATGCGATTAGTTGTGGAAACATGAGGGTATTAGATGAATCATGATGCTGGAAATGAGACTTTGGTGCTAATGGCAGTGAGAACTTGAATAATGCAAGAGGAGAGATCGGAATCCATCTCCCAGTGCTCAGGTCCACTGGCTATGCTCCATGGTATCAGCTAGTAGATTAATCTGAGAGGAGATGGGAAACTGGTCCTCTGCAACTTAGCCATAGCAGGGACTTTGCAGGCCATGCTAACTCTTGAATCTATTTTTAATTACCCTTGGGTTTTTAAAAGTCATGCTTATCTTTTTAATTTGATATTGCCTTAGAGAGCTCTGGAGAGACAGCGTACAGCCAAGAAAAAGCTGGGGGGTGGGGAAGATTGACATGACAAGAAACTTTATTATTGCAAAGGTTTGTATCCCAGTATTCTGGAGTCAGTGGACTTCAGGCCTTCTTGTAACCTTATGGGCTGCTGAATATTTGACCTAAATATTTGACTCCAAAGCCAAGAAGTGTTCGTGTTTCACCTTCTATAAGGCGGTAGCCAAGGGATGTGATTGTCCTTCAACGAAGCAGACTTCCTTGTCTTTGCGTTGTGCTCAGTTGCCAGCCTCTTTTTCTTTTAGTAACTTCTGCATCTTCTCTGGATATCATGACTGTGTCTTCCTCCCACAGCACTGTTCCTCCCACCCCTGGTTGATTCCTCCACAAGACGTTGCTCTGTGTCTTGCGCCTCATTTCCACATGTATAGAAACTGGTTAAAAATAAAACTGTAAAACTTACATGTGAAATAAAATCAGCAAATGACCATAATGACAAGTGAACTTGCTTTTTAATAAATGGTAAATAAATGCTTGTCACTATGGTTCTACCAATCTATGACATGAATGATACTGAAAGTGAGTCCAACTTCTCAGAATGTTAAGGTATCTTCAACATCAAAATACCCTTAGGCTTCTATTTTTTTCAAATTTTAGAGAGATTTACTAAAATTAGGTGGACTCCACACCTGAAACTAACACAACATTGTAAATCAACTATCAGGAATCAGTTCAGTCGCTCAGTCGTATCCAACTCTTTGCAACCCCATAGACTGCAGCATGCCAGGAAATCAACTATACTCCAATAAAAATTTAAAAACAAATTAGATTAACTGTATAAATGCATTTAGCATTCAAGCTCAGATACCTTTGCAAGTGAAAGGTAATGCTATTAATAACTACATCAGGACAACAGGAATAAAGCTGGACTATCATAACCGAATCAGGATGTATGGTCATGCTAATAAAATGTACATGCTTTGTTGAAGCAATAAATTCAGATTTGAAATTCAAGGAGACTGTCAAGTGAAGCTTTATGACATGAGCATGCAGTGAGAAATGATTGCAGAAGTTGTGAAGAGGAAAATAAAACAATTGGATTTCCCCAATTATATTAGAATAGAAGCTCTATTTTTATGCTTTTTGTTATCACTGCCTCCAGTACACAAGCAAGAAAACCATGCCCATCTCAAGACCTCAGTTCCAATACCTTAGAATTTGCTAATGTCTTCTGGAGCTCTTTCGTTCAGGCCAGTTTTCATAGCACTGAAATCTGGGTGGGGAGTTTTCCTTTAGTTTCTTAATACCTGTTGAGTGATGTTTGCAGGTCCTGTTTGGGATGTAGCTGGGCCTGGGAAGAGGGTAACCTTCAAATATCCCCTGTTCAGGGTAAGACCACCGGAACCCTCTTTCCTGGTGCCACAGCCTTTTTTCTGCATTACATTCTGATTGCATTGTCCTTTTGGAACAAAGAAATCTGTCTCATTCATCATTGTCAACAATCTGTAAGGACAGTGCCTGGCACATAATGCAATGCCCTTGAATTAAAGAGGGAAATAAAACAAAGGCTTCAACCCCTTAAAAAGTTAAAAAGGAAAGGGCTACGCAACACAGGTAGATGTTCCTACCAAGTTCCTACCAAGGAATACAGAAACATTTATTGAGCTCTGACTCTGTGCCAGGCCTTGCTAAGCTCTTTATATTTTGATTTCATTTAATCTTTACAACAGTCTTAGTCCTAATTTATAGATGGAGAAATTGAGGCTCAGAGATTTTAGATAACTAGCCAGAGATCATATGACCTCTAAGTCAACTTAGACAAAGGCAAAGGTTTCAGACACAGTTGCTGAAAGAATTGCGGAGTATTCCTCATATACATGAGGTGTGGACTCTCAAAGGTGAGTGAGGGCCATTGCTATGCTGTGCATGACAGGGAGCCATCATTAACCAGAAACTCTGTGATCCTTTCCTTCTAATAAAGACCTAAAAAATCCATCATGCCACTTACCTCGTCTTCCTCTGCTCTCAGAGAATCTTTGTTCCAGTCAGTATGGATTCCAGGTGACTTCTCCACTTTTAAACGATTTCTCCTTGGAGAGGTCACTTGAGCTACTTAAAAAAAAATCCAATACTGACCTTTCAAGTACCACTTGCCGCAACAAGTAACGCTTGTGGAGTTGGTGCAATGGGTTTTGAGTGGTTAAGAAAGATTTCCTCTAAGTGGTAGAAAGAAGCAGTTTACTTCTCTAGTTGGTACTGCTGGTGAATTCCAGTTGCCTGTGACAACCTCTCCATGGAAACTTCCTCAAGGCCAGGTACATTTGCCCCATTTCTTTGTCTCACTGTTAGATTTAATAGGCAGTGATCTGCCTTCCAAAGTGCTGGTTGCTCACACCCCCCTGCTGAGTCACAAGCAGCCAGCTTATAGGGCAGATTCTAGTTTTTTTGCAAAGGTTCTTGCCAGCTCCTTAGACACCATTCTGCAATATATTTTTGGCAGATAACAATGAAGGAAATACAGGAGTTGGAATGGTTTCTTCAATATGATATTTAACAGCACAGATATCTTAAAAGAATGAGCACAATGTGTTTGGTATTGGGCCACAACGAAATCGATTCTTTGAAACAATAACATCAGTATTTTTAGCCTGCTCTGAGTGTGTGCTTTTGAAACCCACTATTTAGGAGGGGTCTATGCCACCTCAAGCGAAGAGCTGACTCATTGGAAAAGACCCTGATGCTGAGAGGGATTGGGGGCAGGACGAGAAGGGGACGACAGAGGATGAGATGGCTGGATGGCATTACCGACCCGATGCACATGAGTTTGGGTGAACTCTGGGAGTTGGTGATGGACAGGGAGGCCTGGCATGCTGCAATTCATGGGGTCTCAAAGAGTCAGACATGACTGAGCGACTGAACTGAACTGAACTGAACTGAGGAGTTAAGATTTTATGGTTAAAGCTTCCTGTTATTTAGAGGATGAAGTGTTGATTTTCCTGTACAACATACATTCTCTTCCCCCTCAGGATGAGCTAGCTGCTGTAACAAACAGCCCCTCAGTTCTATTAAATGCTTACCTGCATGTCCACTGTGCTTTGACTGGGGCTTGTTCTCAAACAGTCTCTCAGAGACCCAAGTTGAGGGAGGTTTCATCTTAACATATGCTTCCTTGATCACTGCAATAGTCAGGTGGGAACAAGCACAATCACAAATAGGCCCCCACAGGTTCTTCCAGAAGCAACACTAGGTTACATTTCTAGGCCAAAGCAAGTCATTTGTCCACATCTAAATTCAAAGAGGACGGGAGGTACAAACTCATCCAATTCCCTGAAGTCAGAAAGCTAAAAATACTTGATGAATAGCACTCCATGCCTTCTTTTTTCAACAAACTTTTTATTATGAAAATGTCTACAGGAAGAAGTTGGCTTGGATCAGCTGCCCTTTTTTGGATCAACTGATATTGCAGGGAAATCTGGAAATACTTTCTTTCATATGACCAGGGAAGGTAGTGGACACCATGGTTGACCACTCACAGAATAGGTGGTCATGGTTGTGGATCCCAATTCCAGAATTGAGGACACTAGGCAAAGGAAAGCACCTGGGTCCTCTCCATCCACCTACATAGTAAAAAAAAAAAAAAAAAAAAGGTAGATGAATGAATGCCGGGCTGGATGAATCACAAGTCGGAATCAAGATTGCCCAGAGAAATGTCAACAACCTCGGATATGCCGATGATACCACTCTAATGGCAGAAGGTGAAGAGGAACTAAAGTGCCTCTTGATGAGGGTGAAAGAGGAGGGGGAAAAAGCTGGCTTGAAACTCAACATGAAAAAACAAAGATCACGGCATCCAGTCCAATCACTTCATGGCAAATAGATGAGAAAAAAATGGAAGCAGTGACAGATTTTATTTTTTTGGGGGGGGGGGCTCCAAAATCACTGTGGATGGTGACTGCAGCCGTGAAATTAAAAGATGCTTGCTCCTTGAAAGGAAAGTTATGACAAACCTAGACAATGTATTAAAAAGCAGAGACATCACTTTGCTGACAAAGGTCTGTATAGTCAAAGCTATGGTTTTTCCAGCTTTTTCTCACTCTCACAGATGTGAGAGTTGGACCATAAAGAAGGGTGAGCACTGAAGAATTGATGCTTTTGAATTGTGGTGCTTGAGAAGACTCTTGAGAATCCTTTGGACTGCAGGGAGATCAAACCAGTCAATCCTAAAGGAAATCAATCCTGCATAGTCATTGGACAGACTGGTGCTAAAGCTCCAATACTTTGGCCACCTGATGTGAAGAGCTGACTCATTGGGGAAGACTCTGATGCTGGGGGAGATTGAAGGCAGGAGGAGATAAGAACAGAGGATGAGATGGTTGGATGGCATCACTGACTCAATGGACATGAATTTGAGCAAACTCCGGGAAATAGTGGAGGACACAGGAGCCTGGATCCTGCAGTCCATGAGGTTGCAGAGTTGGACATGACTTCATGATTGAACAACAGCAAGAAATTTTAAGTGTCCTAATGCCTGTATGAGACCCTGAGACCCTGAGGGATTGTTCAGCTCACTCAGGATAGGGCAAGGTCAGAAGTGCTAAGTAGGGTAAGAGAGAGAGAGTTGAAGGGTGTTACTTTTCAGATGAAGGAACTATTCCCTACAGCCAGGGGAAATTAGCTATGACTTTTCAGAGGTACTATTAACTTGATAATGAAATGCGCACAATACTGGCACTTAAAAGACTAGAGTTTGATTCTTGGCTGCTCTAGTTATCAGCTGTGTAACACTGGCACTGTCTAAACTCATTGTCTCCAAAATGGGAGTATGATAGTTTGTGCCTCCTCAGGACATGGCCTGGAAAAGAGGCACATTTTTAGTATAAGGCCCGCTGCTGCTGCTGCTAAGTCGCTTCAGTCGTGTCCGACTCTGTGCGACCCCAGAGACGGCAACCCACCAGGCTCCCCCATCCCTTGGATTCTCCGGGCAAGAACACTGGAGTGTGTTGCCATTTCCTTCTCCAATACATGAAAGTGAAAAGTGAAAGTGAAGTCGCTCAGTCGTGTCCGACTCTTCGTGACCCCATGGACTGCAGCCTACCAGGCTCCTCCATCCATGGGATTTTCCAGGCAAGAGTACTGGAGTGGGGTGCCATTGCCTTCTCCGAGTATATGGCCTAGCATGAAACAAAAGCTCAATGAATGGCAGATGTCATTGTTTTATTGTTTTTAGAGCTTTGTTTGAAAAGTTCCACCTGGAAAAGAAATGTGACATCCTTAATGACATTTGTGAATGTGCTAAGGATACAGAAAGATGGTGTGACTATAAAGACACCAGTGTTAGTTCTGTGGAAATGGTGGAGGAAGGGGGGGTCTCTGTTTTTGTGTGATGGGCAGTAGCCTCATGGTGGGTGGCAGCTGCATTGTGTCATAGCCAGTTGTGTGCCCAGAACTTTGTGTTTCCTATTGAAGAGGATAAAGAGACAACTAAGGAAAAATAGACATGAATTATAGGGGAAATGGCACTGAGTCTGTTTTGGATTAGTGGCAATGAAATGGGTGGAAAACATTTGGTTGTTTGATCATAAGAGCTATTTAAGAAGTCCCAGGTTTATATGTTCTCCAGAATGCTGCTTCTAGTAATAATGCCAGGGGAGTCATGTAATGTAGGAAAGAAGTTGTAGGTTGGACTCAAAAGAATTAGTTTTAGTCTTAAGCTATCAGGTTCTGGTATGGGAACCTGGCCAGGCTCACCTCGAATTGTCAGCCTCTATTTCCTCATCTGCAAGTTAGGGTGATGCTCTGTCTTCCTTGCAAGGTTATTAGGGGGAAAATCAAGTAACACAACAAATTACGAGTCGTTAGCACTGCAGGGCAGTGTAAGTGTTGGCCTCAGGGTTCAAGAGACGTGTCTGGTTACGTCAACACAGCTTAGGATTCCCTATCACAATGTGGAACTTTTATAACTAGGGTGACTGCCCAAGCCTGGAATCCATAGCCCTGTCTTTAGGGTATGACTTGTTTTCTTCTTTTTTAAATCATTTTAAAAAAATGTTTTTTAAATTGAAGTGCAGTTGATTTATAATGTTGTGTTAATTACTGTTATACAGCAAAGTGATTCAATTATACATATGTACATTCTTTTTTCTTTAAATTATTTTCCATTACGGTTTATCATAGGATATTGAATATAATTCCTCATGCTATACAGGAGGACCTTGTTGTTTATCCATTCTATATATAAAAGCTTGTATCTATTAACCCCCACTCCCTCTCCTTTGGCAATCACTGCTGCTGCTGCTACTGCTGCTAAGTTGCTTCAGTCGTGTCCGACTCTGTGTGACCCCACAGATGGCAGCCTACCAGGCTCCGCCGTCCCTAGGATTCTCCAGGCAAGAATACTGGAGTGGGTTGCCATTTCCTTCTCCAATGCATGAAAAGGAAAAGTGAAAGTGAAGTCGCTCAGTCATGCCGACTCTCAGCGACCCCGTGGACTGCAGCCCACCAGGCTCCTCCATCCATAGGAATCACAGTCTGTTCTTTATGTCCATGATTCTGTTTCTGTTTCATAGTTAAGTTCATTTGTTTTAGATTCCACCTGTTAGTGGTATCATATGGTATTTGTCTTTCCCTTTCTGACTTACTTCACTTAATATGATAATCTCTAGGTTCATCCAGGTTGCTGCAGATGGCATTATTTCATTCTTTTTTATAGTTCAGTAGTAGAGAATGTGGAGAAGGCAACGGCACCCCACTCCAGTACTCTTGCCTGGAAAATCCCATGGACAGAGGAGCCTGGTAGGCTGCAGTCCGTGGGGTCGTGAAGAGTCGGACACGACTGAGTGACTTCACTTTAACTTTTCACTTTCCTGCATTGGAGAAGGAAATGGCAACCCACTCCAGTGTTCTTGCCTGGAGAATTCCAGGGACGGCAGAGCCTGGTGGGCTGCCATCTATGGGGTCACACAGAGTTGGACACGACTGAAGCGACTTAGCAGCAGCAGCAGCAGTAGCAGTAGAGAATGAGTTGTTGTCTATAAGGGTATTTTAGTGTTGTGTTTTTTTGTTTGTTTGTTTTGATGAAAATCTAACAAAAGCAATACATGCATCTTCTGGATCATCTGTTTCTCCTTATAACCAAGTATTGCCACTCAATACCAAGGCCTACATTTGCATTGGTGTTTATGACTCTTTTGGAGCCAAGAAGAACTACTTCATCTCAGGCTAAAGAGTAAAGGCAGAACTTCCACAAAAATTCTTAATACATGCCAAGGGAGGGCCACATAATATCATGGCACACTGTATGAACAGTTCAAGTAAATTTGCAAGTGGTGATTTAGGGTCAGCAAGCAGCAGTATCTCTCTGACCATTGTTCATATTCTGTTTCATAGATGAGTTCATTTGTGCCGAATTTTGCTTAGATTTAGTCTTTAATTTTTATAGTCACATAAAATTAATAAGTAAAAGAAGTGTTTGCCTGATTTTATATTGGCACTTTATTAATATCGTAATAAAAATAGGAATTTCCCTGGCTGTCCAGTGGTTAGGACTCTGCGCTCCCAGTGCAGGGGGCACGGCTTTGATCCCGGGTCAGGGAACTAAGATCCCATAGGTCATATGGTGTGGCCAAAAACCACATATATAGGCACACACATAACAGTATAAAACTTATTTAAGTAAAGTTTAGGGATTGGTGTGATTTTATTTTTTTCATTTAAAAAGAATCACATTGTCTTGTTTGGGAAACAGTGATGTTGAATATAAAAGCTTGCATTTTAAAATAAGCACATGAAAAGATGTTCAACATCATTACTCACTGGGAAAATTCAAGTTAAAACCACATCAAGACTCCGCAGCTGCCACCACGGACTTGACTCACTCACAGCTTGCTTGGCTCCCTCTGCAGCCATGTCTTACAAGCCCGATACGGCTGAGATTGAGAAATTCGGTAAGTCGACGTTGAAGAAAGCAGAAATGCAAGAGAAAAATCCACTGCCTTCAAAAGAAATGATTGAAGAGGAGAGGCAAGCAGGCGAGTCGTGATGAAGTGTGCGCTGCCAGTATGCACTATATATTCCACAAGCATCGCCTTATTTTACTTCTTTTAGCTGTTCAGCTTTGTAATATGCAAAGAGATTGGATCAAGTTTAAATGACTGTGCTACCCTTTTCAGACCAAAGAATGGAGAAATACTGACAACGTAGGCCGCGCCTGCCTCTCCCACCTGTCTGCTTGCCTGGCAGGGAAGGAAAAGAACTTGCTTGGTGGTAAAGGAGAAAGCTGGATGGAATGAGAGTGAAATCTGGAGTAAAAAGCAAGCTGGTCCAGGCTGACTTGTGGGCTGTAAAATGCACTTTAATCAGAGTGCCATTTTTTTGTTGTTCAGATGATTTTAATTATTGGAATGTACAGGTTTTTAATATGCAAATAAAAAGTTGTAAAACCTGAAAAAAACCCACAACAAGGTATCACCACGTATCCATTACAATTGTTAAAATTAAAAAGACTAGCCTATACTAAGTGTGGATGAGAACATGTAGTCACCAGAACCCTGTAACACTGCTGGTAAGAATGTAAAGTGGTGCAGTCACCTTGGAAGGAAATCTGGCCATTCCTCAAAAAGTTAAATGCAGCTAATATATGACCTGGTCATCCCACTCCTGCATATTTATCCAAGAGATATGAAAGCATATATTCCCACAAAGATATTACGATTGCTCTTTGCAGTGTATTTGTAGTTGTCTCAAACTGGAAACAAACCAGTGTTCATTAACAGGTGAATGGATGAACAAATTGTGGAATATTCATAAAATGGAATATCACTTAGGAAAAAAATAAGAGGGAACTATTGACACCCCCGATAATGTGGATGAATCTCAAAATTTATATGCTGAGTAAAAGTAGGCAGCTGAGAAGGTACCTAGTCTATAATTCCATTTAAATATAATTCTCAAAAGCCAAAGTATAGTGACAAAAAAGCCACTGGTCGTGTAGGGTTAGGGTAGCGATCAGGAGAGAGGGATGATACAAGAGCATGAGAAAGCTTTTAGGGGAGGTGGAATCACTTTTTTGGATCATGATGATGATTTTTTAGATGTAGACATATTTCAAAACTCATCAAATCATCCCCTTTATGCGCAGTTAATTGTATGCCAGTTAGACCTCAGTACAGCTGTTAAAGAAATAAAAAAGATGCACTGCTAAACCTTGCCTTCAGACTGTCTTGGTTTTGATCCCACCTTTGACTCTAGGGTGTACCTGATGGCTCAGATGGTAAAGAATCCACCTGCAATGTGGGAGACCTGGGTTCAATCCCTGGGTTGGGAAGAGTTTCTTGGAGGAGGGCATGGCAACCCACTCCAGTATTCTTGCCTGGGGAATCCTCATGCACAGAGGAGCCTGTGCATGCTCCTGGGCTGCAATCAATGGGGTCATAAAGAGTTGGACATGGGTGTCTGACTCTTTGTGACCGCATGGACTGCATCATGCCAGGCCTCCCTCTCCATCACCAACTCCCGGAGTTTACTCAAACTCATGTCCATTGAGTTGGTCATGCCATCCAACTATCTCATCCTCTGTCATCCCCTTCTTCTCCCGCCTTCAATCTTTCCCAGCATCAGGGTATTTTCCAATGAATCAGCTCTTTGCATCAAGTGGCCAAATTATTGGAGTTTCAGCTTCAGCATCAGTCCTTCCAATGAATATTCAGGACTGATCTCCTTTAGGATGGACTGGTTGGATCTCCTTGCAGTCCAAGGGACTCTCAAGAGTCTTCTCAAACACCACAGTTCAAAAGCATCAATTCTTCAGCACTCAGCTTTCTTTACAGTCCAACTTTCACATCCATACATCACTACTGGGAAAACCATAGCTTTGACTAGATGGACCTTTGTTGGCAAAGTAATGTCTCTGCTTATTAATATGCTGTTGGTTGGTCATAGCTTTTCTTCCAAGAAGCAAGTGTGTTTTAATTTCATGGCAGCAGTCACCATCTGCAGTGATTTTAGAGCCCCCCAAAATAAAGTCTGTCACTGTTTGCATTGTTTCCCCATCTATTCACCATTAAGTGAAGCTGTCTTAGCTGCAAGCTGTTTGACTCTTGGACAATTGGTTAATTTTTGAGTGTCACGTGAAATGGGTATGATAATACCTACCCTAGTAGGTTATCTTAGATCAAGTGAAATATATGTGCCTTCTAACAAAGGACTTGCTTCTTAGTAAATACCCAGTAAGTAGCAATCGTACTTCAGTGGTATTCTACCTGAGAGAAAGCAATCTAGGCCATATGTCTACATAAATATTTTCTTTTTCCTGGAGATCATAGTATATTCTCTCTATTTATGACCTATGACAACTTCTATATAAATGTGCTACCATTTCCTTGTATGTAGCGGTACTAACAACAAAAATGCCCATTGCCTAGGGTACATCCTACATCTGCAAAATTAGAATCTATATGGGTGAAAACCCGGCAGCAGTATTTTAACAGCTTTGAAGTGAATCAGATATATGGGGAAGTTAAAGAAAGAGGACTCTGAGGCTGTGCTCCTCTCAATGTGATCCCCAGACCAGCAGCGCCACATCACATGGGAGCATCTTAGAAATATAGCAGCTCAGGCCCAAACCCAGATCTGCTAAATCAGAAGCTGTGTTTGATTTATTCCAAACCTCAGGTTGATTTGTGTGCACCTTAAAGATGGAGGAGCAACAGGAGTCGTCGTCTCAGAGGGTCCTTCCTTCTTTCAAATGCTGTGCCAAATTTTTTGAGTATGATGTAACATAATATCTCATTTTAAATCTTGTTGGGAGGAATCACAGAGACCAGAAGATAATACCTCTGAGAGAAAGGCAGTTCAGAGAAATGTTTGCTAGAGGAGGTGCTTACTTCCCAGAACAGAAGGCTCTCCATCAGACCTGTATAAAATGATAATATGGGATGACTGGGGACAAATTGACCTCGATAGAAACTCAGCATTTATATACTTAGCAAATGGCTCTATTTATATGGTTCATTTTCAGACACTTTCCAAATGTTGCAATTAACACAAAAAATTTTTCTTTCAGGAATCTGGTTTGATGGGCCACTATTTCAGTTCAATTATAATCAATTGAACTAAAATTGTATGCTGGGTTTTGCTGAACTGTCTTATTTAATTTAACCCTCATGTTAACCCTATGAAACACTTACCATTGGTTAACCCATTTTTATAATGGAAGGAAACATGGTTTTGAGTTCTTGGTGATTTGCCCTAGATCCCATCCAGCTAGAAGCTGGCAGCATGGGGATTTGAACCCATGTCTGTAAAGATCAGAACTTGTTTGTGTGCCAAGGCTAGTTGGGCGAAGATGAGAAGTGTTTGATTCTGGAGTTGGCCTGCTGGGGTTCGTGCCTGACTCACTGTTGAATGGAAGAATACATGAGTGGTTTTGCTGTATAACGTGACTGTGGGGTGGGGAAGAAGGTCCAGAACAGGAGGGAAGCATGTGGCAGTCAGCCTCTAACTCAGAAGGTTGGTGGTGGGGGACCGGCGACATAGAGTTGATAGGAAGGATGGAGTTGCGGGAGGATGGAGGTGTTGATCATGAAATGTACCTGTATCACGTCTTTGGCCAAATTAAGTGATACATGTAAGGTTTATATCTGGCGCATGGCCTGACATCTATTAGCACTTAAATGGTAACTATCTCTAGGCTCAAGGACAAATCTATTGTTACTGTTTTCTGTCAAACAAGAGTCTGTGCAGGAACCAGCTGCCTCATCTATTATTTCATTATCCTCCTTTCCTAAAGGTGATTACTGCAAACTGGAAATCCCACACAGCTCCATCCTAAAGGTCTATTTCAAAGATTACAAAATAATTCTTTGCAATTTCTCTCCTATATTATCTTCTTTAGTAATCTAACTTGATTTTTAATATTACTTAATTTAAAATATCTTAAATAAGAAATTGATTTTTTGTGAAAAAACAGAAAGCACATTTAAGCAAAAATATAAAACATATAACTCTAATCTTTTGTTCTTTAATATTTAGGTAATTGGCAATATCTTACCATTATAAAGAGGCTTCCATGGTGGCCCAGACAGTAGAGAATCTGCCTGAGACCCAGGTTCAAATCCGTGGGTTGGGAGGATCCCCTAGAGAAGGAAATGGCAACCCACTCCAGTATCTTTGCCTGGAGAATTCCATGGACAGAGAAGCCTGGCAGGTTGCAAAGAGCTGGACACACCTGAGCAACTAACATTTTCACACTTTCACTTTTTCCATTATAAATAATGCTGATATGACCATCCTTGTTTGCAAATCTTTGTGCATATCCTTTATTATTTCATTAAGATATATTTTGCAAGAAGAACCAACAAAGGTATTTGTCACCAGTGCTGGTTGTGATTTCCAGCCCTAGATTCAGGGTATAAGCCCCTAGAAACTTAGGTCTGTCACTAAGAAGAGAGACTTGCTAAGTGGAGAAAATTTGCCCTTCCTAATTTACATGTAGCTTCCCCTGAGATTGAGCCTGCTCTGGTGTGTTTCAGAGGTAACATTTCAAAATAATTAGGTGGGGAACTCACCTAATAAAAATCCCTGAGGACAGCATTTTCAATTCTGCAGATCTTTCCCCCAGGGTTTTCCTCTATCAGTTCAGTTCAGTTCAGTCCCTCGGTCATGTCCGACTCTTTGCGATCCCATGAATCGCAGCTCGCCAGGCCTCCCTGTCCATCACCAACTCCCGGAGTTCACTCAGACTCATGTCCATCGAGTCACTGATGCCATCCAGCCATCTCATCCTCTGTCGTCCCCTTCTCCTTCTGCCCCCAATCCCTCCCAGCATCAGGGTCTTTTCCAATGAGTCAACTCTTCACATGAGGTGGCCAAGGTACTGGAGTTTCAGCTTTAGCATCATTCCTTCCAAAGAAATCCCAGGGCTGATCTCCTTCAGAATGGACTGGTTGGATCTCCTTGCAGTCCAAGGGACTCTCAAGAGTCTTCTCCAACACCATAGTTCAAAAGCATCAATTCTTCGGTGCACAGCCTTCTTCACAGTCCAACTCTCCCATCCATACGTGATGTGAGAAAAACCATAGCCTTGACTAGACGAACCTTTGTTGGCAAAGTAATGTCTCTGCTTTTCAATATGTTATCTAGGTTGGTCATAACTGTCCTTCCAAGGAGTAAGCGTCTTTTAATTTCATGGCTGCAGTCACTATCTGTAGTGATTTTGGAGCCCAAAACAATAAAGTCTGACACTGTTTCCACTGTTTCTCCATCTATTTCCCATGAAGTGATGGGACCAGATGCCATGATCTTTGTTTTCTGAATGTTGAGTTTTAAGCCAACTTTTTCACTCTCCACTTTCACTTTCATCAAGAGGCTTTTTAGTTCCTCTTCACTTTCTGCCATAAGAGTGGTGTCATCTGCATATCTAAGGTTATTGATATTTCTCCCAGCAATCTTGATTCCAGCTTGTGTTTCTTCCAGTCCAGCGTTTCTTATGACGTACTCAGCATATAAGTTAAATAAGCAGGGTGACAATATATAGCCTTGACGTACTCCTTTTCCTATTTGGAACCAGTCTAACCCAAGGTCTGAAATGCCAATAGGAATGGTAATCTCTCTGTTTAGTATAACACTTTCTTCACTCCTCAGGAGAACTCAAAGTACTATTTTAGGTACTTTTAGCACAGTCTGAATTCTGGAAAATTGCATCACTTTACCATCAACAAAGCCAAAATAGTTCAAATTGGTCATTCCAATGAACAGAGCATCGGTATGAACAGAAACCATATCTAAAGTAACCAATCATACTTATTGGAACAAAATATTTTCCCTGAAAGCAAAGTAAAAATTAGAAAGAAAAGCAATTCTTTTTACTAGGACAAGGAAGGATATAGAAGAACACTGCAGGGATTCACGGGGGGACAAAAAAACCTCATCTCCATGTATCAAAATAAAGTAATCACTGATGGATGAGTTTCCTATGAGCTGAGAAAAGGAGCCCTGAATCATTTGTGCTGCCTTCCCATTACTTATGAAAAGAGAGAGGGGCAAAGATGTGGCTGCTGACATGGAAATGAAGGATTTAAAATGTTCTCCAACTGACTTCCAGGGGAATTCCACAGCCTGTTCGCCTCCACATATCCAGTTTTATGGCCCCAAATGGACCTCGAGCCTCAAGACTCAGCTCCCATATCTTTTTTCAAGACTTTCCTCTGTCCAACAAAAAAGGGAGGTGATCTAACCACATAGCAAGACAAAAATTTCTGTTCTTCTCAGACTCTTGTTTATAGTACTTGGCTTGCTGAAATGTTTATCATGTGATCTTTGTAAAATATTTACATGGAAAACCTTAAGCTAAAAATGTGTTCAAGTTGGCAACCAATTTTTTTTTGTTAAATGGGAAGACTTATATAGGCACTTGACCAAAGAGAACAATCAATATTTGAAAATATTTGAAAGGTGCCCAACACTGTAATTACAACAGTAACACAAATGAAAACCACCATGAAATTGCCACTAAAAATCTATGAAAATAGCAAAAATTGTATATCAGAAAGCTGAAAGTGTGTATGGATATCTAATGCCTTCATAATTCAACACTTACATGTTAACTATCCCAAAGGAAACGTTCGTATCTACACTGAGAGGCAGATAGGAAAATGTTCATAGAACGTTATTCCAATGTTGTGGCCACTAAACCCTAAATCAACAATACAGTTGATAATTAAATTATTATATTTACACAGAAATCCCAAACTACAAACTACCGTCTATGCAACAACATGGATAAATCTCAGAGATGTTGGCAAAACAAGCTGACATGGAATAAATACCGTGTGATTCCATTATATAATTTTCAAAACAGGCCAAACTGATCGAAGATGTAGGTCAGGATGGTGGCTACCTCTCATGGAGGAGGAGTAGTGATTGGTGGAGAGACAGGGGAGAGGCTTCTAGAATGCTGATCAAGTTCTAGTTCTTTCTTGATTCCATGGGTATGAACAGTTCGAAAAATTCACCAAGCCACACAGCATGCAGGAAACGTTTCTACATGTAGGTTATACTTCAACGAACTGGTTTACTTTAAAACAAGATCAGAAGGGAGATGCCTAATAAATATGCAGCTCAGCTCTTTTTATGGGGTGAAGATAAGAACTGTAGTTGATTCCAGGACAACAGTTTTTATAATTGTATCTTATTCTGCTCACCAAGTGTGGGCTAAAAACTTGTGGGTAAACAAGTTATGCTAAATTGAATCTAGTTCTTTAAGGCAATCTTGTGCCAAATAATTTTGAGAAGGTCCTTGCTCTCTAATTCATCTTGTCTGTGAATTAAGAAATTTATTCATTAAGCATGTATGTCTCCAGAGAGGTACACCTATAATGCTTCAAATATGGGTCATTTGTAGTTGTTTTATTTAAGCTATAAGCTGTATTCTCAAACAGCATCTACATTCCCTGGTGGCCCTGATCTGCCTGCAGTGCAGGAGATGCAGATTTGATCCCTGGATCGGGAAGATCCCCTGGAGAAGGAAATGGTTACTCACTTCAGTATTCTTGCCTGGGAAATGCCCTGGCAGGGGAGCCTGGCAGGCTACGAATCCATGGGGTCATGAAGAGTCAGCTATGACTGAGCAACTAACACTTTTTCTCACTACTATATTTGATTCCTAGGGCTGCCATTACAAAGTACTACAAACTGGATAGCTTAAAACAACAGAAATGTGTTCTCTCACAGTTCTGGAGATCAGAAGTCTGGAATGGCTGTGTCAGTAGGGCTACATGCCTGACAAGGCTTTAGAGGGGAATCCTGGTCTCATCTAGGTTCTGGCGGCTACTGGCATTCCTTGGCTTATGGCATCATAACTCCAGGTTTCGCCCCTGCATCTGCACAGGGCCTTGCTCTCTGGGTTACTCTGTGTTCTCTCTTCTTCTTTAAAAGAGAAAGGGCCACCCTAAATTCTAGATGATTTTTATCTTTATTTTAGATTCTTAACTAGTGACATCAGCAGAAGATCCTATTTCCAGGTAGGTCACATGCTGAGGTTCTGGGTGCATATGAATTTGGGAGAACCGAGACCAATTTTAATGGACTCAGCCTACCCACAATCCTGTACTCCATGCTCTTGGCTTCATGGCCTGGAAGCTGTCAGGAGCTCCATCTCCCCGAACACTGATTTCCCTTTCAGTAATTCAACAAATATTTTTGAGCCTCTGCTATATGCCTGACATTACCCCAGACATAGAAGATCAAGAACATGGCAAGTAATGTTAGGAAGTGACTAGGTGCCAAGATTTTTATCATTTAATCCTCTGCACAATTCTATCATTTTATAGATGTTGCAACTGTGGTGACACAAATTGTTTAAGTAACTTTCTCAAGCTTAAACAATTATCATGTGATTAAGCTCAGGTCTGTCTGCTCCTAAGGGCATATACCTGTTCTTCTTCTTCTTTAAATTGGCTGCCTTGGGTCTTAGTTGTGGCATGTGGGCCCTTTCATTGTAGCACACAGATTCAGTTGTGGTGCACAGGCTTAGTTGCCTGTGGGCTATTTTGAAATAGCTTAGTTCCCTGCTGCTACTGCTGCTAAGTCACTTCAGTCGTGTCTGACTCTGTGCGACCCCATAGACGGCAGCCCACCAGGCTCCCCCATCCCTGGGATTCTCCAGGCAAGAACACTGGAGTGGGTTGTCATTTCCTTTCCAGGGATCAAAACCACATATCCTGCAAGGTAGATTCTTAACCACTGGACCACCGGGGAAGTTCCTACCTGTTTTCAGACACCTGTTTTATACTACATGGCACTGAACATTAATTGCATACTCAATTTGGGTCAAGGCCCTGAATTAGACAGTGGGCCATGGAAACAAATGAAACACATGCCCTGCCTCTGGGAAGCTCATGACCTAAATTCATACTTAAACCAAGAGTATGAATGGCAAACCGTTCATTCAACAAATATGGAATGAAAGCTTCGCATGTGTTGAGCATGGTTTTAGATGATGAATCACTAGCAAATGTGATACACAGGATCCTCTTTCTCTTGGAGCTTATAGTCTATTGGGGAGAACAGAATGATAATAAATAAGCCAAGAGGAAATAAATATGTCCACGTTGTGATAGATATTATGAAGTGAACCAGGAAATCAGTAATGGTGTGGTGTCATCCCTTCTGGAGAAATAATAATTTAGCAGTGGCCTTGGAGAGCAGATCCAAGTGTAAATACTTCAGGTGATCTAGCCTACACTTAGGGTATAAGGCTCTACATAAAACCTGGTAGAGCTACTCATGACATGGGTGACTCCATGGAAGTTACTAAAAACCCTCATCTGTATATTAGGGATAACAATAGTCTCCACTTCAGAGGGTTGTTTTATAAAGTGAATACACACATAAAGAACTTGGCATAGTGCTTGGCACATAGCAAAAGGCTCAGTAATAATTAGGACCCATAGTTTAGTGCAGGAGGGTGGAAAGGTTACTAGTTGCTAAACCTTTCCTGCCTCCCTCTTCCTCTGATACCTCTGTGCACTGACTCATCTCCCCTGCACAGGGGGCTGGGACTTCCAGTAAGATCGCATTCGGTTTACGGAGATAGTGGCTGACCATGGGGGAAGATGGATGCAGTGTGAAGATTCTCCCTCGTAGAATCCTGCTTTTATTCCTCCTGACAGTTTATAGCCTTCGAACCACGCCCACCTCTCGTTTTCCCTGCACTGAGCCTGTTTCCTCCTACATCAAAGTGGCTCTGTCCTGTGGAGCCTCACGTCCCTATTGGTCAGTGCTGTGCGCATGTGCAGATATTGCTGGTTGCATCTTATTAAGCGTCCAGGGGAAATTTGAATATTGACAGCTGTGACTGGTCGCTGGACGCAGCCCACAACTGCAGAGCTGATTTCTCTCTCTCCTCTTCCAGTGATATGATAGATTTCATTCCCGGAGAGCTTTATGGACAAGATTTACGTCTGTTTTTCCCTGCTGTGAGCCTGGAATAAAGTCTTTGCAGATTGCCGAAGCAGGTTTAGTGAATCACTCCCGCTTATTTACTCCTGCTCCTCATTCCTCCGCATGGAGGATACAACCTGATTTAATAAATGTCACTCTCCTCTTCTATCCATCACTAGCCTCAGACACACTGCCAGGCAGTGGCACTCAGTTGCAATGGTTCCTATCAGGGCATTACAGAAGAGCCTTTTCCCAATGCAATCTTTCAAATAGAAGATTGCCCTTCTGCAAGACCCAGAATGGCAACATGCCAGGGCCACTCTGTGGCCTAAGAAGCCAGTGATCCCTGGGACCAAATACAGAAACATCAGCTCTGGAAAAAGCCTGTGTCAAAGCCGATGATAGCTTCTGTCAAGATGTAGAATTTTTTGTTGTTGGAGAGGCGGGCTGTCTGGATTGTTTGGACAAAATGTTTGCAGAAGATAAAACTGCTGGCTTAGGAATGATGAATGATGTGGCTCATGTTCGAATATACTAGTTACTATTTTGTAGCTGTGGGCAAGTTTTTGAACTTCTCTGATCCTCAGTTTGATTGTCTGTAGAACAGTACTTAATGTGGGGTTTTGTGATAGGGTATAATGTGTGAGAGTGTGGTACCTGACGCCTAGTAAATGTGAGATAGATACTATCTTCAGCTCCAGGTGACTCCAAACCCTTAGGTTTAACTACTGTCTGGTCAAATGAATTCATGTTTTTAAAGATGAAAAATCTTCTCAAACTCATTTTTTAAAGAAGACTTCTTCAATATCTTTTGGTGTCCTGAATCCTTTACATGGCATTTAAAGGCCTTTGAGGGCTAACCTAGACCATGCTCCCATCCTCACGTCCTAGTGTTTCTGGGGGTCTATGCCTTCTCACTGCACCCATCATTTTCTTGCTATTTCCCAGAACTTGCCGTTCACATCGGCCTCTGAGCCTTTGGTGTCTGTTCCCTCTGACTATGATGTCCTTCTCCTGTCTGCTTGTTTACCTGAAAAAATTGTGGCTTTCTTTAGGCTCGGGATTGTTGACCTTCTCTATGATGCGTGATTCTGACCTCTCAGAGCCTGTTACCTTGTCATTTGTGTTTTTAGGGCACCTGGCTCATGACACACGGCACGTTGTCACATCCTTCCAGGATTATCTATGAATCTGTCATTATCTCTGTTCAAAATGCTGGTTGGTATCACTAGCACCATTCACAGTACCTGGCATAAACTGTGTTTAATACATGCTTGTGGAATGGGTGAGTGGAATGTGCCTTGTAGGGGTTCTATCCCCTTTGCCTTATTGGTCTTCCCCTACTTGACAGGTGATGGGGAGGAGGCACTTCAGCTCAGTCATATGTTGAGCACTGCAGTATAGGCTAGGACAGGAGGTCATGCTGTTTAAAAAGGTTGGTTTGCCTTAGAGTTACTCTTCTCTTGTGCTAACACCTTGGGCAAATGGTTGTGGACTGGGCTGGGGCCAGGAAAACTTGGTATTATGTGTATCACAAGAATATTCTTGATCACCAAATTCCACGTCTAGAAATTCATCCTGAAAATTTAATCACTGGTGAAAATATTTTATTGTTGTTCATGGTCGTAATTATTTAATAGCAAACAATTTGAAAAAATTGAAATGTCTGCCAGTGTGTAATCGATTGACTATATTTTTGTATATCTGTATAATAGAATTCAAGTTATTGATTAAAAATAACATTGTAGATGAATATTTTTGATACAGGAAAATATGTTCACAGGTAGAGTAAGAAGAGCAGCTTACAAAACGGATGTATGGCATACTGCCTTATTTATAAAATTATCTTATATGTAATTTTATAATATTTCTCTAAAATATTTTTCATATGTATAATTCAAATCTCTGTGTGTGTGTGTACGTGTGACAGGGAGAGAGAGACAGAGACAGAGATACATTTAGGAAAAGATTTGGAATGTTATATACCAAAATGTTAACAGTGTTTCTCTCTGGTTGGTAGAATTACAAGCATAAAAGTT
The DNA here is from genome assembly GCF_032452875.1 of Bos javanicus. Taxonomy (NCBI): domain Eukaryota; kingdom Metazoa; phylum Chordata; class Mammalia; order Artiodactyla; family Bovidae; genus Bos; species Bos javanicus. The sequence goes on from NC_083889.1 coordinate 36,173,746, forward strand.
ATTTTTCTTGTAACAAAGATATTCTGAAGTTATGTTTAAAGTATATTTATATCCAAAGCCATGTTAAGTAGGGTTTAATTCAAAATGAATACAGGTTCCCCATGCCTGGACTGGCAACTCGGCCCCTACGTGATATTTTACATGTTTCACTTTTGCTGTCTCGTCACGGGTTATTGTTACCATCTTTCTAAATTCCATATATATGCATTAGTATACTGTATTTATGTTTTTCCTTCTGGCTTACTTCACTCTGTATAATAGGCTCCAGTTTCATCCACCTCATTAGAACTGATTCAAATGTATTCTTTTTAATGGCTGAGTAATTCTAAATGCTAGTATTTCCTTTATATTAAGACAAAAATTCTTTTACAGTAGTGTAGTAAAATGAAGCTAGCTACAAGTGATCAAAGTTTCCTTTTTATTATATATGACAAACTTTCTGAAAGTGATGGGTTTTTGGCAATTTACAATCCAATTGCTGGGGTGAAAAATTATTTTACCACAGACAGAAGGAGAGGGTGAAGTATAATTGCTTCTTTAAATTTACTTTATGTTGGGGGGATTACCTGATTGCTTTATGGTAAAAACCAGGCTTTCAAGAAAGCTCCCCAGATATATCAGCTGACAAAAACAGTTAACCCATCCAGGCTCCAGGGATGGTAATATAATGAGACATTTAAAATAAAGATCATGAGACACTGCTCAGTTGCAGGCAAGCTGCCATCTGCAAGGCTAATGTAATTATAGAGACCAAATCTTGTATAGTTTTTTTCTTCACTAAATTCCTTTGGCACTCAGGATCTTTTCTTCACAATGTAGCTCTTGATTACACAGTGTCTTTTATTCTTCCCTTGTTATTCGAAATAAACTCTGTTCTCCTTATCACTCTGTGAGTATCCTAAGATATATACTTTCCTAGCAAACTGAAGCAATGAGTATGAGTAATGAAGCAATGATGAATGAGTAGGGAGTAGTAGGTGAGAAGCCTTGGGTGTTTCTAGTATTTCAAAATGCCAACCAGACAAGGTATATTTCCCCACCCTAAAGCCATTTAGGCCAACTAAAATGTCAGTTGTCCTTGCTCTTTGCTGGAATTATATAAACAAGGCAATAATCCTAGTTTTTTTTTTTTTTTGCTCGATGTGCAAATTGGCTCTCGAGGATGTTATAGAAATTTTGGGGGTGTTTATGGGGGACTAGTTATCAGAGTCCTATGGTTTGATTATGAAAGAATGGCAAACCATTGGTTGAGGACACAGATGAGCACAATATTTATGCTTAATATATATTAGTTGGCTTGATTGAGGGGACATTTATTTCATCAAGATAATTATTCAATTTATTCAATTTATTTGACACTGAATCAAGCAGACAAAATAACAAGTTCTTGACTGAGATTTTGCTTGTTTTGTGGCTGTGGTTCCCCACTGGTTGCATCAGCATCATGTAGAGAACTTGTAACACTACAGATTCTCCCATTTCCCTATTCTAAATTCTAGGATTCTAATTTAGCAGGTTTGAGCTGAATCATGGGAATGTGAATTTTTGACAAACCTCTAGGTGGTTACTATGCACATTTAAGTTTAAGAACGTCCAATGTAGATTAACATTAAATAACTTACAAAAGCTAAATAGGCGTAAAGTTTCAACAAACTTTGCATAAATGTATACAACAATAAGGATGCCTACGAATGACCTACCTAGGATGATTGCTAGAATGTTCTAGCTCTTGCTGACTCTTCTTTCTGCCTGCTGTAATCCCTAGGACAGCTTCTGTAGAATGTTCCCTGAATGAAATGCAGACTGTGTTACTTGCCATGAGGTTAATGAGATTCTCTGCTGATAAGATGATTCTTTCCCCTCTGGCTTGAAGGATGTGCAGACTCGATAAATAATTAAGGGAAGAAAAAATATAACCAGATGTAATTAGTGTAAATTCTTAATTCAGTAAGAAAACAAAAAAGACAGAGTGTGCTTCCAGATTATATTCCAATAGATACACATAACTTAACTATTATTCTCCTCTCCTTATAAGATCATTAGTGTTTCTAACACTGAATAAACAAGGTGGACTCATAGCTTGGCTGGGTTTGAATCCAGAATATTTTCCACTTTGGAAGCAGAACCGCTGAGAATACTTTATTTACTATAGTGATGCAGTAAGAAGCTCCACTGCTGTTAAGAAAATTCTATCTAAATTATCAAAACCAATATCATTTAATAGAAATAAATGCTCAATTAAATTGAAAATCAACCCATGGGAATCCATGTAAAGAATATTGTTGAGAGTAAACACATTTTGGGGAAAGAATAATGACTTATAAAAAATTATTTATTTTTAAGTGAAAGATAATTACTTTAAAATATTGTATTTTTTTTTTGCCACACAGCAACGTGAATCCACCATAGGTATACATATGTCCCCTGCCTCTTGCTCCTCCCTCCCAGAATGATGACTTTTAAAATGTTTAGGATATAGTGTTAAGTGATACAAACAATTAAAAAAATATATACTGGCATAGACCAACTTTGGGTAATCCAAATAGAAAAATAAATTGGTTAGTAAGGGATACCCCAAAAATATCATCAGTGGTTATCTTTGGTTGACATAATTAAAGTCATTTTTCTTTATCTTATTATAATTATTGTCATTTTCCCTTCATTTTATATATTTGCTACACAAAGTACATGATAACATTCTGATAGGAAAACAAATAAATTTATTTTAAAGCAATTGCCTACATATATATTGGGTAGCGATCTAACTTTTATTGATCTATACCCATACAATAAAAGTTAGATCGCTACCCAATATAATCATGGCATCTGGTCCCATCACTTCACAGGAAATAGATGGGAAAACAGTGAAAACAGTGTCAGACTTTATTTTTTGGGCTCCGAAATCACTGCAGATGGTGATTGCAGCCAGGAAATTAAAAGACGCTTGCTCCTTGGAAGAAAAACTATGACAAACCTAGATAGCATATTCAAAAGCAGAGACGTTACTTTGCCAAAAAAGGTCCGTCTAGTCAAGGCTATGGTTTTTGCAGTGGTCATGTATGGATGTGAGAGTTGGACTGTGAAGAAAGCTGAGCACCGAAGAATTGATGCTTTTGAACTGTGGTGTTGGAGAAGACTCTTGAGAGTCCCTTGGACTGCAAGGAGATCCAACCAGTCCATCCTAAAGGAGATCAGTCCTGGGTGTTCATTGGAAGGACTCATGCTGAAGCTGAAACTCCAATACTTTGGCCACCTCATACGAAGGGTTGACTCATTGGAAAAGCCTCTGATGCTGGGAGGGATTGGGGGCAGAAGGAGAAGGGGACGACAGAGGATGAGATGGCTGGATGGCATCACTGACTCGATGGACATGAGTTTGAGTGAACTCCGGGAGTTGATGAGGGACAGGGGGGCCTGGCATGCTGCGATTCATGGGGTCACAGAGAGTCAGACACGACTGAGCGACTGAACTGAACTGAACCGATACCTATACAAAGATTAGAATCCTGGATAAAGAAAATATATTGGTGTTTCATGAAAAACATGAAGCTCTTGTGTCAAATGAGAGGGGAGCTGGGGACTGGGTTGATGGGGGGACAAGGCAGATTAACTTGAGGTCACCCACTCCTGCCCTATGAGACCCATGGCAGGCATGACCAATGACTTCAGCCTTCTTTCCCATAGAGCCCTGACATTAAACTTCCCAACATCCTACCAGTTCATAGTACTTGATTGGAAATGGCACAAAGGGAGCTGGTCTTCACTGGCTTATTAAAAAGTCCATGTCCTCAAGTCATGGTATCTAACTGGGAGACAAAGCAAACATAAGACATGTTAAACATAAAGATTTAATTCCTGGTTCAAAATAACTGAGAAAGAAGCATCACAAGGCAGTCCATGATTAATTACCAAATGAATCAGACAAGGAGGATGTTTTCTTTGAGGATGGTGAGAATATCAAATGTTCTCCAGTATGTTCGGGTTTTGTCCTTGTGACGTCAAAGTATGTGGAAGAAAATGTCTCTGCCTTCCACTTGGGAAGTCAGAATCCTTTCCACTCCTGGGTGATCAGAGTTGAGACATATCTAGTCAAACAATGAAACTGAACATGCTGATTTCACCCTATGGGTCTTAATTTTCTTTTTCTATACAGTGAGCTAGAGTGACTTCACTTTCACTTTTCACTTTCATGCATTGGAGAAGGCAATGGCAACCCACTCCAGTGTTCTTGCCTGGAGAATCCCAGGGACGGGGAGCCTGGTGGGCTGCCATCTATGGTGTCACACAGAGTTGGACACGACTGAAGCGACTTAGCAGCAGCAGCAGCAGGAGGCTTTGTCATCAGAGGTTGTGGCAAATGTGATAATATGTCAGTATTTTGAAACTGTAGCAGAAAAACATGAAGTTACTTAAGTATAATAAAAGTTCCTTTCAGGATTTTATTTTCACAGACCCATATTATCCCATGTATCAAGCAATGACCTCCCAATGTTTCGTGTGATAAGGTACATTTTACACTTTACTCGGGAGCGTTTGAAAAACTGATTGGTTGTGATAATTAAACTTAACCTCCTTTTAGAATGTATGTATTACTTTTCATTTAATTACTGGTAGAGTCATAGAACAGGTTAAGGCACATAGGGGTTGGTGGCTACAAGATAGTTATGGAAAGAAGGAATGCAATTTTATTGCTTCCCTAAAATGGATGATGGCTGCTTCATTTTAACTTGTGAAAACAGCATTTTGTCATGAGTTTTCACACAGCAGAATGTTTCATATTTTTTTTTTTTTACACTTCTTAGCAGATAGAGGAAGAGTGCAAAAGCAGAGATGAATAGACCGTATTCCAGTGTGTGGAATGGTGTTTTCCAGTGCTGTGCTGGGGGTCAGAATACCTGGGAGTTAGTCCCAACTTGGTCACTTACTGGTTTTCCCTGGTGCGTCAAATGGTAAAGAATCTGCCTGCAATATGAGAGACCTGGGTTCCATCCCTGGATTGGGAAGATCCCCTGGCAAAGAGAATGGCTACCCACTCCAGTATTCTTCCCTGGAGAATTCCATGGACAGAGAAGCCTGGTGGCCTACAATCCATGGGGTTGCAGAGTCTGACATGACTGAGTGACTAACACTTTCACTTCACTTTTTCACTGTGGTCATTTACTAGTTATATGTTCTTAGGTATTAAAGCCTGTTTTTTTGTGTGTGTGTTTTTTTTTTTAATTTCCCCTGCCAAACTCCCACTTTACCCTTTTCAGAGCAGTGGTGCCTCAATTTTCCTTTGAATAACTGTCCTTTCTCCATTCAGTGCCAACCTGTGAATGAGGTATGCAGTGTGAACAAGCCTGGCTGATAAGGACAGCAGTGATCACTTGAGAGATGGGCATGTGACCCAAACTGGACCAGTTAAAGTGAATCCTGAAATTTGCCAGAATTTCTGGGAAAGGAGAATTCTCTTTTACTTGGGAGACTGCTAACCCTCCACTCCCGCATCTTCTCACTGTTGGAATTACCTGCCTGAGAATGAAAGATAATTTCTACTACTTCTATTAGTAGTAGAAGAAATGAAGATATAAAAAGGAGAAAAATATTCAGACAAATATTTTGATCATCTAAATTCAGCTGTTACTGAAACTGGAGGCCTCAGAATCCTGTGAATCAGTAAGTTAGCTGATTTGCTGAAATTTTGAGTCAGATTTTTGCCACTTGTAGCCAGAGTTCTTGCCAGTTGGGCAATACCCCTTGAGGGTTTTAGTTTTCTTCTCTTTAGAAGGTGAGATACTTTAAAATTTTTAATTTTGCTTTAGAAAGCAATACATTTTTCTTATTGTAAAACTGTAACATTGTAGGAAGGGATTATCAGGTTGTATTCACTTAACCATTATGTGTTAGTCACTCAGTTATGTCCAACTCTTCAGGATCGCATGGACTGTAGGCTGCCAGGCTCCTTCTTCCAAGCAAGAATACTGGAGTAGGTATCCATTCCCATCTCCAGGGGATCTTCCCCACCCAGGGATTGACCCCGGGTCTCCTGCATTGCAGGCAGATTCCTTACCATCTGAACAACCAGGATGTCAGTTAACTATTACTATATAACAAATCTCACCTGAATCCAGTGGCTTGAAATAGTAAGTGTTTATATTGCTCATGACTTTAAATATTTGTTGGGTGGTTCTGCTAATCTGGTCCAAGCTTAGTAGATCATACCTGAACTGGCTTATCTGTCTGTGGTTAGCAAGTATGTTGGCTAGAGTAACTGGTTTAGGATAGCCTCATTTGCAAATCTGGTGGAGCTGGCTGTCAGTTGGGGCAATGGAGGTGTCTGGGTTGTGTGTTTTTTATCACCAGCAGGCTGGTTCTCATGATGGCTGAGCAGGGCCCTACAAGAGCAAGTGGAAGCTTTTTGAGGCCTGGGTTTGTACTGGCATTCCCCTTTTCCTGCTTCTTCTATTGGCCAAAGCAGACTCATGGCCAGCCAAGATTCAAGTAGAGGAGAAATTGACTCCATATTTTGGTTGCAAAGTCACATTTTAAGCAGCATATATACAGAAAGGGGAAATAATGTGAGCTCTTATTGTAGTCACTGTATAACTTTATTCCCTCAAAAATAATCACTATTTGTATTTTAAAATTCTTCTGGATTTATCCAGAATATTTCTATCTATTTTTATTTTTTAGAACATATTTTTTTCCAGAAAAGGTATATATATTTTTTTGCTCCTTATATTTATAAGGGCTTCTCTGGTGGTTCAGTGGTAAAGAATCTGCCTGCCAATGCAGGAGATGTGGGTTCAATCCCTGGGTTGGGAAGATGCCCTGGAAAAGAAAATGGCAACCCACTCCAGTGTTCTTGCTTGGGAAATCTCATGGGCAGAGGAGCCTCTTGGGCTATAGTCCATGGGGTCACAAAAGAGTCAGATATGACTTAGCAACTAAACAACGTCAGCAAATTTATAAAAATTGATATTATATATATATTGTTTTGCAGTTTATTGTTTTCATTGACAGTATATTTTGAACATTTTCATGCTTATACATATCAATGTCTTATAAAGAAATTGAATATAGATGCTTTTCTTGGTTTTGACCTTTTGAGACTCTGGAATTCTATGACTCATTATGAACCAAATTTTCCAAATCCTCAAGCTCATTTCCTGAAAGTGGTAAGAAAACTGTTAGATTCCCAAGCAGCTAAGAAGTTGATCCTATAATTCTAACTGAGATTATGTGTCAATTTCAGTGTTGAGTGATTTCACCCTAGCTGGTTAGAAAATTACCTATATTATTATTATTAATTATAATGATAATTAAAAGACTATTTCTGTTGAAATTCCAGCAATTGTTCTCATTAGCCCACGGAACTATATGTTGATTATTCTGGATATACTGCTTGTCTTCTGGTCTGTACTGATTTAATAAATATGCTAAATATGGAAGAAGAACCTGCTACTAAGAATAGGTAACCGAGTTAAGTGCTCACCATGTGGTTTCCACAGTGTCAAGTTAAAAAAGAATGATGGACCGAGGTTTATTGGGCTCTGGCTTCTTTCTGGCCATTTGGTTTTGAGAACTCATGACGTCTTAAGAGCTGTTTGTATTTCTTGTCCTCCTAGTTCTTAAGCAACTTCAGCCTGAGGACAGCTGACACTGTAGTAACTGGAAGAAATTCTTTCTGTATTATGATTAAGAACTTTGGGGAAATTTGAGCTAACAAATGTTAGCTAAAGACTGACAAAAGTGTTACTGATTCTATAAGTGACTCATCCCTGAAATAGTTGCTTCTAATCTCTTTTCTTTAATATGCTATCTAGCTTGGTCATAACTTTCCTTCCAAGGAGTAAGCGTCTTTTAATTTCATGGCTGCAATCACCATCTGCAGTGATTTTGGAGAATCACCCAAAAAATAAAGTCTGCCAGTGTGTCCACTGTTTCCCCATCTATTTCCCATTAAGTGATGGGACCAGTGATGGACTAAGATGCCATGATCTTCGTTTTCTGAATGTTGAGCTTTAAGCCAACTTTTTCACTCTCCTCTTTCACTTTCATCACGAGGCTTTTTAGTTCCTCTTCATTTTCTGCCATAAAGGTGGTGTCATCTGCATATCTGAGGTTATTGATATTTCTCCCAGCAATCTTCATTCCAGCTTGTGCTTCTTCCAGCCCAGCGTTTTTCATGATGTACTCTGCATATAAATAAGCAGGGTGACAATATATAGCCTTGATGTACTCCTTTTCCTATTTGGAACCAGTCTGTTTTTCCATGTCCAGTTCTAACTGTTGCTTCCTGACCTGCATATAGGTTTCTCAAGAGGCAGATCAGGTGGTCTGGTATTTCCAACTCTTTCAGAATTTTCCACAGTTTATTGTGATCCACACAGTCAAAGGCTTTGGCATAGTCAATAAAGCAGAAATAGATGTTTTTCTGGGACTCTCTTGCTTTTTTGATGATCCAGCAGATGTTGGCAATTTGATCTCTGGTTCCTCTGCCTTTTCTAAAACCAGCTTGAACATCTGGAAGTTCACAGTTCACGTATTGCTGAAGCCTGGCTTGGAGAATTTTGAGCATTATTTTACTAGCATGTGAGATGAGTGCAATTGTGTGGTAGTTTGAGCATTCCTTGGCATCGCCTTTCTTTGGGATTGGAATGAAAACTGACCTTTTCCAGTCCTGTGGCCACTGCTGAGCTTTCCAAATTTACTGGCATATTGAGTGCAGCACTTTCACAGCATCGTCTTTCAGGATTGGAAATAGTTCAACTGGAATTCCATCACTTCCACTAGCTTTGTTCGTAGTGATGCTCTCTAAGGCCCACTTGACTTCACATTCCAGGATGTCTGGCTCTAGGTCAGTGATCACACCACCGTGATTATCTTGGTCATGAAGATCTTTTTTGTACAGTTCTTCTGTGTATTCTTGCCACCTCTTCTTAATATCTTCTGCTTCTGTTAGATCCATACCATTTCTGTCCTTTATCGAGCCCATCTTTGCATGAAATGTTCCCTTGGTATCTCTAATTTTCTTGAAGAGATCTCTAGTCTTTCCCATTCTGTTGTTTTCCTCTATTTCTTTGCAGTGATGGCTGAGGAAGGCTTTCTTATCTCTTCTTGCTATTCTTTGGAACTCTGCATTCAGATGCTTATATCTCTCCTTTTCTCTTTGCTTTTCACTTCTCTTCTTTTCACAGCTATTTGTAAGGCCTCCTCAGACAGCCATTTTGTTTTTTTACATTTCTTTTCCATGGGGATGGTCTTGATCCCTGTCTCCTCTGCAATGTCACGAACCTCTGTCTATAGTTCATCAGGCACTCTGTCTATCAAATGTAGTCCCTTAAGTCTATTTCTCACTTCCACTGTATAATCATAAGGGATTTGATTTAGGTCATACCTGAATGGCCTAGTGGTTTTCCCTACTTTCTTCAATTTAAGTCTGAATTTGGCAATAAGGAGTTCATGATCTGAGCCACAGTCAGCTCCCAGTCTTGTTTTTGCTGACTGTATAGAGCTTCTTCATCTTTGGAGATGGAGAAGCTCTATACAGCTCTATATAATCAATCTGATTTCGGTGTTGACCATCTGGTGATGTCCATGTGTAGAGTCTTCTCTTGTGTTGTTGGAAGAGGGTGTTTGCTATGACCAGTGTGTTCTCTTGGCAAAACTGTATTAGCCTTTGCCCTGCTTCATTCTGTATTCCAAGGCCAAATTTGCCTGTTACTCCAGGTTTTTCTTGACTTCCTACTTTTGCGTTCCAGTCCCCTATAATATTAAAAAGCAGAGACATTACTTTGCCAACAAAGGTCTGTTTAGTCAAGGCTATGGTTATTCCAGTGGTCATGTATGGATATGAGAGTTGGACTGTGAAGAAAGCTGAGCACCGAAGAATTGATGCTTTTGAACTGTGGTGTTGGAGAAGATTCTTGAGAGTCCCTTGGACTGCAAGGAGATCCAACCAGTCCATCCTAAAGGAGATCAGTCCTGGGTGTTCATTGGAAGGACTGATGCTGAAGCTGAAACTCCAATACTTTTGCCACCTCATGCGAAGAGTTGACTCATTGGAAAAGACTCTGATGCTGGGAGGGGCTGGGGGCAGGAGGAGAAGGGGATGACAGCGGATGAGATGGCTGGATGGCATCACCAACTCGATGGACATGAGTTTGAGTGAACTCCGGGAGTCGGTGATGGACAGGGAGGCCTGGCGTGCTGGGAATCATGGGGTCGCAAAGAGTCAGATATGACTGAGCGACTGAACTGAACTGAATCTCTCTTTTAGCATAACCTCAGGTTAGCCATCAGTTCCACTGACAGAACTGATCAGACTAATGTGACATGAGCTAAGAACAAGTTGATTTTTTGGATGCTTTGGGGCAGAATTTTTTCATCCATCCATTCATTTATTCATTAAAATATTTATTGATCATCTGTAATTTGTTAAGAAAATGTAAAGATTACTGCAAACAGTTTTTGTCCTTAAAGTCTTACATTTTAGTTAAGGGAGAGTCATACCTATAATGTGATTTACAGTGTTCCGTGAGTAGAAATTGATGTCATAGTTAAAAGGAAAATTGAGATGTCGTACAAAGATACAAAGCCCAAAGCCTTGACTGTGTAGATCACAACAAACTGTGGAAAATTCTTAAAAAGATGGGAATATCAGACCACCTGACCTGCCTCCTGAGAAATCTGTATGCAGGTCAAGAAGCAACAGTTAGAACCAGACATGGAACAACAGACTGATTCCAAATTGGGAAAGGAGTATGTCAAGGCTGTATATTGTCACCCTGCTTATTTAACTTCTATGCAGAGTACATCATGGGAAATGCTGGACTGGATGAAGCACAAGCTAGAATCAAGATTGCTGGGAGAAATATCAATAACCTCAGTTATGCAGATGATACCACACTTATGGCAGAAAGTGAAGAGGAACTAAAGTGCCTCTTGATGAAAGTGAAAGAGGAGAGTGAAAAGCTGGCTTAAAGCTCAACATTCAGAAAACTAAGATCATGGCATCTGGTCCCATTACTTCATGGCAAATAAATGGGGAAACAGTGGAAACAATGAGAGACTTAATATTCTTGGGCTCCAAAATCACTGCAGATGGTGACTGCGGCCATGAAATTAAAAGACGCTTGCTCCTTGGAAGAAAAGCTATGACAAACCTAGACAGCATATTCAAAAGCAGAGACGTTACTTTGCCAACAAAGGTCTGTCTAGTTAAAGATATAGTTTTCCCAGTAGTTATGTATGAATGTGAGAGTTGGGCTATAAAGAAAGCTGAGCGCCAAAGAACTGTGGTGTTGGAGAAGACTCTTGAGAGTCCCTTGGACTGCAAGGAGATCCAACCAGTCCATCCTAACGGAAATCAGTCCTGAATATTCACTGGGAGGACTGATGCTGAAGCTGAAACTCCAGTACTCTGGTCACCTGATGCGAGGAACTGACTCACTGGAAAAGACCCTGATGCCGGGAAAGATAGAAGGCAGGAGGAGAAGGGGACGACAGAGGATGAGATGGTTGAATGGCATCACCGCCTCAACGGACATGAGCTTGAGCAAGCTCCAGGAGTTGGTGATGGACAGGGAAGGCTGGTGTGTTGCAGTCTGTGGGTTCCCAAAAAGTCAGACATGTCTGAGCAACTGAACGAAACTGAACAAATGAAGTACATTGTAATAATATATGGTAATAGAGTATGCTTGTGTAGTGTTCCTATCAGTCAGAGTTCTCCAGTGAAACAGAACCCATAGGAGTTCGACAAATAATCAATAAATGTTTTATCGTATTGGTAAGAGGGAGAGGGAGAAGGAGTGGGAGAGAAAAGGATGATGGTCAAAAGAAGACCGTTAGTGCACCTGCTCAGCTATTGGTTGGTGCTGCGGTGGGCCCCTCCCCCAAGTGAGCAACTGTCAAACGAGGACCGTTAGTGCACCTGCTCAGCTATTGGTTGGTGCTGTGGTGGGCCCCTCCCCCAAGTGAGCAACTGTCAAATGAGGACCCCTCCCCCAAGTGAGCAACTGTCAAATGAGGACCGTTAGTGCACCTGCTCAGCTATTGGTTGGTGCTGTGGTGGGCCCCTCCCCCCAATGAGCAACTGTCAAGCGAGGCCCGTTAGTGGACCTTCTCAGCTATTGGTTGGTGCTGCAGTGTGCCCCTCTCCCAAGTGACCAGCTGTCAAAGGGCGACCCTTATTGGCTATTCCGCCAACAGTCAGTGGAATGGTGGTCCTCAGGCGGAGAGCGAGGTAAGAGTTGGATCCTGCCTTTCTCCTTAGGGCTCTTCTGGTCACTCGACCTGTGCCACTAGGTGAGCTGGGGGTCCCCAGGGAACAGGCTGGAACCTGCAGGGCTCCAGAGCCCTCGTCATGGCTGCTCACTGGCCAGTTCCAGGTCTTGAAGTGGCAGTGAACCTCTCCCCCGTCCCCACCTTGGCAACCTAATGACAGCAGCCGTCCAGGTATAATGCAGTCTGAGGGACCTGCCCCACTGTGTGGACGGCCTGAGGAACCTGGGGGCCAGCTGTCTCTTGGCCACCTGGCTCCCTCAGCAATGACAGCTGGGTGGAAGTGACCCTGAGGAGCTGCCAACTGAGACCTGCCTCCTCTCAGTCAGGGTGAAAACTGTGCCTGGGGACCTTGCACTTTCTTCTCACAACAGAGAGTAACAATCTGTTTGGTGGAGATTTATAGGAACATCGTTACCTGACCATGATCTGACCTCAAGAACAAGACCTCTGACAAAGCTTACGAGGAGTTTGGGGTTTTAAAGACATGAAACACCCATTTCCTTCCACGGCCCTCAATAAAGCTTTCTCTCTTCCAGACTCTAATGTTTTGGTATAGTTTGGCCTCACTGTCCATTGGGCACATGGACTTCTGTTTCCATAACAGTTAAGTGAATAAGAGAGGGAAGAGAAAGATATTTGCTTAATACACACAGATTCACATTTGTAACAAAATGAGAAAACACTGATGACAACAACCTGTTTCTGAAACTGATCTCATGATCTTCGCTGGTGTTTATAACTACTTTCCTCTACTACCTGTTCTATGTCCTCACCTCAGGACAAAGAACAGGTACTTCTCTGTCCTCACCTTTACCTGGTGATGTGACCCAAACCTTCATTCCTGAAGACTCTTGGCCCTAAGTAGCCTTGCTTCAATTGAGTTTTTGTGATTTTCTATTGATTTTAACCACAAAGCAAAGAGTACATAACAAGAGACACCCTAAGAGCCCTTCTGTATTCCAAATGTACTCTTCTTTACCTCCAGTGGGAGTAGTCATCTAATTTCCCCTTGATAATCAGAATCAGTCACGCTAGCCAGTGTGGTAACTCTCTTCTTTGCCTACTAATTCAGAATCATGAGGAGCGCAAAGTGGCTGGGTGGCAGTCTTAACTTTCTGTTTAATGGAATCATTGTCATGGCTTCTGGTAAAGGATTGCTTTGGAACTAAGACCTGTAGATTTTCAGAAAAAAGTTTCCAGGAGTAAGAAGCAAAATTTGTTAGTGGATCATTAGAGTTATTTTCTAGTGAATCCCCTTTTGACTCCTGGATCCATCAGTTTCTTGACTGTGGGAGAAATGTTGGCTGTAGGGCGCATATATAGCTTCTTGGAGAATCTTGCTCCTGCCCTGCAAGGCATTGCCACTTAAATGACACTGTGACTGAGACATCAGATCATTCCACCAATCTATCAAGCCACCCACTTCAGGATGGTGGGGAACATGGCAGGACAAGTAAATTGCACAAATGTGGACTCATAGCCAGTTCATTCGCTGTGAAGCAAGTTCCTTGGTCAGAAGCAATGCTGTGTGGAATGGCATGAATGTGGATGAGGCATTCTGTAAACCTACAAATGGTGGTTTTGGCAGAATTTTTGACTGCTGGGAAGGCGAATCCATATTTAGATTAAGTGTCTGTTCCAGTAAGAGCAAAATGCTGCCCCTTCCATGATGGAAGTGGTCCAGTGTAATCAACATGTGCCCAGGGAATGGTGCCATATTGGGAACTCAGTGTTGGTCTCTGCTGCTGGGAGAAGTCAAGGTCACAAAGCTAGAAAGGGAATGTGGCCCCAGAGTCTGTGTCATAACTCTGCTCTCTATCTAGCCTGTCATAGTGAGAAACATCCCCAGAGTGTGCACAAGATGAAGTAGTTTTCAGGAAAACCCTGGTGTTGAGCATGACATACTAAAGTAAGCCTCTGGAGACCTGACTCTGATTACAAGTCAGCTAGTAACTTGACACGAGTAACCCCCTTTCTTCTGTGTGTTGTCTATAAAATCACAGTGTTAAATTACAGATCTTCAAATGGTGTTAATGATGTTTGGTCACTCAAAGTTTTGGCAGTGAGAGATCTCTGAGAGGCAGAGATGCTGAAGAGGTGGGTTTCTGGGTATCTTCCCACTACCAGCTCTGCTTCAAGTAGAGAAGCTCAGCTTTCATCTAGTTTCATCTATGGGAGGTTGAAACCCCCAGGACCAGAAGATTAGGTGTCTTCTGTCTTCAACATTATAGAGGAATAAGATTGAGCTTCAGTCAAAATGTGCTATATACTAAGTTTCTCTACTTAGGAGCTCTAAACCCGAAAACTGTTTTCAGCTATCACTTAGTGGCTTAACGTAACCCTGTGTTTTTTCTTACAACTCTGTCAGTGGGCTGCATGGTTCTTTTGCTCCAAGTGGTGTTGGCTGGGAGACCTCATGAAGTTTCATTCAGCTGGTGGCGGGGCTGGGCTGTAAGACTTCACCATCTTGTCTCACATGTCGGGGGCTTCAGTGCTGGCTAACGTTGGGAAGCCCTTGCTCTCCACCTTGTGCCCTCTCTTCCTCCAGGACTTTCCTTGAGGCCTCTGTCACAGCAGGCTAGGCCAGACCTGTGCAGCAAGATATCCTCTTTAATGACCATTTCTGCTACATTTGTTTGGTCAGTGCAAGTTACAAGACATTCCCAATTAAGAGAGAAGAGAAATAGACCCCCATCTCTTGATGGGACGAATGGCGTGTGTGTACAGGGAAGGAGGCTTTGTTATTGACTTGTCTTTTGATTCACTGATTTTCTTTACTTTCTAACCCTTTATACTTCTATATGTTACAGGCCTAGGAATACAATTATGTATGCATTTTTGGTACAGTTGCCTTTTAAATTAGTTAAGAAAAGAAAGTAAAAGAAACAAGAATTTGTACCATCTTTTATAATTACATAATTACCTTAACTGGTGTGTACTTTATTTTTTGGTTGGATTTGAATTACCACCTGGGAATGCTTTCTTTAAGCCTAATGAACTTCCTTTAGTATTTCTTGTAAGGCGGATTAGTGACCATCTTAGATGATCTGCCATAAATCATAGAATTTAAGAAAGCCATACACTAGACCAAGTGCATATCATCACTACCCACCACCAACAGATGGCATTAGAGGTTGAAGCAATGGCATTATAAACACACTGATGATCACCTTGGTTGGAGCTTTAATTGTAAGTAGAGGACATTTCAATGATGCTGGGCAGTGTGCTAAACAAACCTTCTGGGGAGGGGCTCAGGAAGGTGGAGGATGCTCCTAGGCTTGGGTCAGGGCCTCAAAGTTGTCAAATAGTCTGCCTTGGTTGGTCTGACCCACAAAGCAGAAGAGAGGAAGCTTCCAACTCTGGCTCCTTCCCAAGGCAAAGAAAATATTCCCAATTATGCTGTGGCAGCTTAAAAATAGGTCACATCTACAGCCTCAGCTATTTTGTGGTGACTCTGTAATCTAAACCAGCTTCTTGTTCTCTATTTAATTTGGAAAATCATTAAAACAAAACAAAACAAGAGTCCAATTAGGAAAGACCTGCTGCATAACAGATAATCACTGGCTTTTCAGAAAATGAGTACCTTTGGGTATACCTGGATTTGGAGAGGCAGTGCCAAATGCCATGGACTGGACAGTCTACTGGGCATTGTCAATAATTTCTCTCTAATGCGTCATGAAAAAACCCCGTGAGTCAGATGTTTCTATCTCCTGTTTATAGAAGCAGAATCTGGAGCCATGAGAGTTTAAGTAACTGGGTCCAGTCACATAGCTTGTAAGTGGAAGAGAGTCGAAATGTATGTCACTGTGTCTCAAGTCTCGTGACAGTTTTAAGGGTCAAAATGATAAATTCAGAGAGGTGAGAGCACCTTTAGTTCTCCTGGTCTAGCTTGAAGCAGTTTTGTTCATCATCATCTTCCTCGATCTGTCTGTACCAAGTTTGTGTTTCGTGCTGTGCTCTATTTTATGTATAGATTGATGCTCTAATGTAAGTACATTCTATTTGATGATTCAATGGTTTGATAATTTTAGCATTATGATATTTGCTTTCTGTTCTTCTCCCTGTTGGAAAGGAATTTGTGGGGCCATCAGTTCAGTTCGGTTCAATCGCTCAGTCATGTCCGACTCTTTGCGACACCATGAATCGCAGCACGCCAGGCCTCCCTGTCCATCACCAACTCCCGCAGTTCACCCAGACTTATGTCCATCAAGTCAGTGATGCCATCCAGCCATCTCATCCTCTGTCATCCCCTTCTCCTCCCGCCCGCAATCCCTCCCAACATCAGAGTCTTTTCCAATGAGTCAACTCTTCGCATGAGGTGGCCCAAGTACTGGAGTTTCAGCTTTAGCGTCATTCCTTCCAAGGAAATCCCAGGGCTAATCTCCCTCAGAATGGACTGGTTGGATCTCCTTGCAGGCCAAGGGACTGTCAAGAGTCTTCTCCAACACCACAGTTCAAAAGCATCAATTCTTTGGCGTTCAGCCTTCTTCACAGTCCAACTCTTACATCCGTACATGACCACAGGAAAAACCATAGCCTTGACTAGACGAACCTTTGTTGGCAAAGTAATGTCTCTGTTTTTGAATATGCTATCTAGATTGGTCATAACTTTCCTTCCAAGGAGTAAGCGTCTTTTAATTTCATGGCTGCAGTCACCATCTGCAGTGATTTTGGAGCCCCTCAAAATAAAGTCTGCCACTATTTCCACTGTTTCCCCATCTATTTCTCATGAAGTGATGGGACTGGATGCCATACTGACCTCTAATAAAAACTTAAACAGAAGTTTGTGTGTAAGGTTGACCTGCAGGTCATGACACTTTGAATACATTCATGATAGCATCATAATAAGAGCCAGTTATAAAAATCAATTTTAAAAAGACATCAGAATAAATAAAATAGAGCTAATTAGATTCCTCTGGTTGATGGGTAAAAAATACTGGTGTTGGCTGTCATGAGATCTTAATGTATCACTACTTCTACCACAAACAAATTGCATGATTTTGGGCAAGTCATTTTATCTTGCTGGACCTCCATTTTTTCCATCTGTGAAATTAGAGGGTTGCACTTGATACTTCCAAATTTCTATGATTTTTGACTTAAGACTTCGTTATGGCCTCATCAGATGATTAGAGGTTGGGAGAGTAATTAGAAATGTGCATAAGCTTGTGTTTTCCATGTCCCACTATCATTCCAGCCACAGCAGCGCATACAAGCCAATTGCCCAGCTACTGGCGTGTTCACTCTCTCTCTTTCCCACTCGACTTGGAAGCCTGTGGATTGTTACTGTCTTGGTTTTCTGGTTTGAGAATGCAAAGACTCACTCTTTTCATAACCTTTGTCCCACCAGTACAGTGTTGGCGCTTGCTGCCTTCAGTTGAGTCCTGCTGTACTCCAATTCCCTGCCATTGTTTGAGCATCCACTATTTGTAGATTATCTCATTTAATCCTCACAACATGCCTGTAAAGTGGACACTATTATTATACCCAGTGAGATAGGATTTAGGAAAAAAAAAAGCCCAGAGAGAGTAAGTGGCAGAACTAGGATTAGAACTCAGACTCTCCAACACCTGAACCTGTGTGCTTAGCCACGAGGAAAAGTGAAAGACTGGGAAACCTCAGCACAACTCACCGGGAGTGTGGGTCCTGGATGTGAGGTCCACCTTCCCAAACTATGTGTCTTTTTTCCAGTGGGGAATGCATAGAATGAATATTTGGAGGTAACGACGATGTCTATTCTGGGGTTTTAGATAAACTTGCTAAATATAACTTACATTCAGATAGGAAGTTATCAGTAGTTCATAACTATCACCTGTCAAATAAGGGGGTTAAGATTACAGAAAAGACAAATGTGTTTTTCCCATGGGCAGATGGAAAGGACAGGACTCTCTCATCCAAGATGGAGGATCTGAGAATGAAGACCAATAAAACAAGTTTTTGGCTATCATGTCCACTGTTACATTTGCATCCAATGGAGTTATATATGTCAAGAAACCACTTCAAAATAGCTTCAAGGACCATTTCCACCTTGGAGTTCCTAGAAGTATATACCTATTATGTCCCTCCTCTAGCCACAAGTCCTGAGACTTCTAACCCAGCCATGTGAGATGCTTTTCATGGATAACACTGAATGAGACCACAAAGTGGAGATGCTTGTCCTTTCCAACCTCGTTTCTAGTCTTTGAGTTGAAAGGCATAGGAAGAGAGAGGAGCATTCAAGCCACTTCTCACAGAAAACTTTGAGTCTTAAACTTTGTGCTGTGATTGTTCATAACTGGTTTGGGAAGAAATGTTAAGAAGGGTTGATGACAATTTTGAAAGTCAGAACCAACTATAAAGTATCAATTATTATAATGATATTTTGGTGATGGGAAGTAGCTTTGTAGCAGAGCTCTCTACTGATGAGCAACATTTCTCTGTAGATCACGTATCTTGGTTTAAAAATTAGATGGCAGGTTATTTTTCGTTTCCTTGAATGAAATTGACCCATGCAAAACTTGAATCAAGATGAACAAATTTTCTGTTGTGGCTTTAGTCTCAGTCTCACCCTAGTCTTCCCATATGGGAGCACAAGAAAGATCTTCAGCCTACCGGTTAGTGCCTGTGATTCTCTGGGGGCAATTTAACACTGTCTTCTACACAGCTGGGAAAAGGAAGACGCTTTTTCAAGAATAAGTAGGAAACATGCAAAATCTAGAAGTGCCAGTCTATGTGGAGAAAAAATTAAGTAAAAAACTGCAAATAATTCCTTCTATACATACTTCTCTAGAAAGCAGTGAAACAGTTTTTAAAATAAAGCTCTCTGGAGTCTAAAACTTCTTTTAAAATGTATATTCAATAACTTTTGCCAATGATTTCATCCTTTTTTTTGGGTGCCAAATCTGAATAATGATAGTTCTTTTTCTAAAGCTTAACAGAGAGCTGTTTAATGGTGTCAGTTTGGTTTTACGGATTCATTTTGCTAGAGGAACATGTTAACAAAAGCAAATAGGATTTTATGGAGTAATTAGTGGTTAGAAAGGAGGAGCGAACATTTTTTTTTTAATGGAGGATGCCCAAGTGCTACTGATAACAGATAGCTTATGATGTACTTCCTATTCCACCAAAGTAATTTACTCTGAACTCTAGCTACATTCCTACAGACCCAGGTACACCTGTGTCCCTAAGCAGCTGAGAGTGACCTCAGTGGCTTGGATGGGAAAGCCTTGGTCCAAGGCCAGTCTTCCTTTAGACCAAGAAAGCTGTGGCTTTTGTGTTAATGATTTTTAAATATATCGTGATGGCACACCTGAGATTTGGAGAAGGTCTAGTACTGTATTTTGTGTCTGTTAGTCTCACTCCTCAACCACTCACTGAGAAGCTAAAAGAAGAAAAATCTAGTTTCTACCTTCTAACAAGACTGTTGACCATAGTCCCCTAATATATAGTCATAGTAATTCTGAAATAGCCTTGGTTTTAGGGAACCCCACCCTTCAATTTCCTAAAAGGATTTTTTTTTTTGTTCATCACTAATTTCTGTACCAAGAACCCCATCATAACACACTTGTGACTTTAAGTTTGGCCTTAGAAGATACAGAAGACTTCAGTGAAGGAAGAACGTCCATGGAGAAATATTTAGTATCTAAAATGCTGCCCATTGACCCTCCCTTGCAGTCTGTATAAGAGTGGGCTGGACCTAGTACTTGCTTTTGTTGTTCTTCGGTTGCTAAAAGGAAAAAAAAATCTGAGCAGGTAAAAAATGAGCGGTCATTCCAACTTGGTGGCATGAAATAATAATAATCACTCATTATTATCTTTCACAGTCCTGTTGGCTAGCAAGCTTTATGGTTTCTACTTGGGGTCGTTAAGGCAGTTGCAGTCAGATGGTGGCAAACCTAGAGTCATGTTAAGGGCATCATCACTCATACATTTGACACCTGGGCTGGGAAGATTTGAACAGCTAGAATTCCTGGCTCATCTCTCTCTCTTTGTTGTTTTGCCAGTAATGGTGGCTCAGGGTTCCAGAGGTCTATGTCCCAAGAGGCAAGAGAGCCAGGTGTCTTTTATGGGTCTAGCCCCAGAAGCCACACAGAAATCCATTGCTTCCTCTTCCTCAAAAGGGAGCTATATTCTAGGGAAATGGAATAAGAGTTCACTCTTGATGAGAAGAGCATAAGAGAATATATTTTAAATATCACTGGTGGATTAAAAAAGTTTTTTTTTTCCTTTCTGAATCAGCACTTACTTGTGAATTATTCCCAGATGAGACCAAGATTTGACTGAATCCTATGTGTATTTGACCAAGGATATCATCACTGAATCCAAGGACTGAGGTTTTTAATTTCCGGACTAGAAAAAAATTACATATATTTTCTTAATCAGAGCTCCAAATCTGAAAGAAATGTGGGATTTAATACTAAGAATTTATACACACACCGATATGTGTTTGCATTTTTATTTATTGACTTGAGCAATCCTCCTAGTGAAGGGAGGGTGTGTACCTGCTCAGCTATAAGCCATTGTATTTCCTGTGCATGCAGAGGGTCCTTGTTATCCTCAGGGTTTGCTTTCTTATGCACAGCATCATTTTTTATTGAGGAAAGAGATTCTGAGTGGTAGAATTGCTTTTTGCTCTCTAAAAGTTGGTTAATCTCCTTCATGTCATTATTTGTTGTGTATTTCCCAAGGATTTCTAAATGTACAGTTGTGTTTGTGTGTGTGTGAATAAATGGTTTAAAATGTTTTATTAGTCAAACCAAAGTGAAGTAGCCATCCTTTTGAGAAAAATTTGAATGCCTGGCCTTACAAACTCTTTTTGCCACAGACTTGAATTGTATCTCTGGGCAAGTTGTTTCATCTTTCTGTGCCTCAGTTTCTTTGTTAGGCTACATTGGGCATGGAGTGTAATGCACTCAGAAGCTCATATCTAAAATTCATACACCTTTAAGCCTGGGGTTCTGGGCCTCACATACATAAAAAAAAGCCCTCCTGTATATGTATCTTAACAGATTCCTTCTAGATGTGCTTAAGCCCCATGAACCATAAAATGGACAAGTTCTTCCTCTCAGTAATTCTTCAGTGCCTCTCTGTCACTGCCACAAGCTTCTACCCTTCTCTTGATGATAAGATACAAGAAGAGATGGGATGTACAAAGTAGATTTTATGATTTCTCTATTCCTCTACTGGCATGGCTCAGGAAGAGGAGAAAAAGCAAGATGGATTTCATGAGATTATTTGGGATTTGGGGGTCACTTGCTATGGGAGCAGGAGACAATAAAATATGCATTTTTGACAAGCTTGTGGTGCTCCGTCCAGACTCCCTGTTAGTGTATCTCCAGGGGGAGGTGGGGATGGTTGGCGGGAACTCAACCAAAAAGGAGATGTACAAGTGAGCTCAGGCAGGATGTATCCGTGAATTGTGGTGGTGGGAGTCTTGGAGGTCAGAGACCCCTCTGAGAATCTCTGAGCACAGTTACCTCTCCTGACATTTTAGTAAAAGAATATAATTTTCTCAGATTAGGAGATTCTTGTGATTCATTTCTTGGATAGTGAAACCAGTGAAGCCTTCTCTCAGTTCCTGAGTTGACCTTTGGAGTTTGTGGCCATAGCATAGGAAGAATCTTGAGGCAGGCTGACTCTTGGGAAGGAAATCCTCTTAACCCTTTTATCCATAAACACAGGGTCCAAGGTGTGGTCACATTTGAGGCCTTTCCCAGCTTTTAGAATCTTATTCATCTTCTTCCTAGTACAGCGCCTAGCAGGCAATGGGAACTCATTGAATACTAAGTGAATGAATGGATTTATCTGAGCAGCATGAAGTAGTGGGAAAATATGGCTGTTGGATGCACACAGACTTGAATTTCAGCCCCAGCTCACCTTTTTTTTAACTGTGACCTTGGACATGTAAGGTATGGTCTCTGGTTCAGTTAGGAACCAACCAGAAAAAGACAACACTCTATTTGTTTAAAATCCTGCATTGACAGGCGGATTTTTTTACTGCCTGTGTCACTTTACCACTAGTGCCACCTGGGAAGCCCGTGTTTAAATCAAGCGGATATAATGCAGAGAATCAGTTACATGGATCATCAAAGATGGGCTGAGTGGCCAGTGGGAATTGACAACCAGTCAGCCACTAAAGTAAGCATGTAGCATGCCAACGGGTCAGGGACAAAGAGGAAAGGTAGGATTATTGAAGCTTAAGGTCTAGAGTCAGATGTTGTAAGGCCACTAGCTAAGTAGTCTTTGGTTCAACTTTAGTTTATATAGTTTATAGCATGAAAATAATAAGAGTTATTACACACATTTTTTTTCAAACCACTTGTATGCTCTTCCCTCCCCCTCTCCCTAACCTAATTCTTATAGCCTCATTCTATTAAAAGCCACTGAAATAAGACAAGTTTAATCAGGGATCAGAAAGCCTTATTCATAGCAGATGGTTAATAAGTTTTTCAGCAAAATGAAATTGTAATGCAAACATCTGGGGGAGGTACCAGATTATGACACCTTCACCTTGGGATGAGGTAGATTATAAGATTTTTTTCCTGTTTACTGGGTGATGCATAGATGGGCCTGATATCCCTTGTGGCTCAAATTCAGAGGCACATAAACAGGTCAAGGGCTCCCTGATATCTCAGTTGGTAAAGAATTCGCCTGCAATTCAGGAGACCCTGGTTCAATTCCTGAGTCAGAAAGATCTACTGGAGAAGGGATAGGCTACCCACTCCAGTATTCTTGAGCTTCCCTGGTGGCTCAGCTTGTAAAGAATCCACCTGCAATGTGGGAGACCTGGGTTTGATCCCTGGGTTCAGAAGATTCCCTGGAGAAGGGAAAGGCTACCCACTCCAGTATTCTGGCCTAGAGAATTCCATGGGCTGTATAGTCCATTGGGTCACAAAGAGTCAGACACAACTGAGCGACTTTCACTTTCACTTTCAAAGAGGTCAAAGTGTCTTAAAAAAATGACCAACTCAGAACTCAGATCTTTTGGCATAATGAAATTACAAATGTTTGCCCTAAATTCTTCAACCTACTCCAATGATATTATCTGGCAGGTAATTGTTTGCTCTAAACTAAGCTTTGGTATGTATGTCTTATATACATTTTAATGATTCACAGCATCTGAAATACTATTTCTTCCTAAAAAAAGAAAATATATCCATTATAACCATGAATTAGCCCTTAGCCTTTGGGAAGAAAGACCACTGGGCTGTCTTTTTAAACTCTTTTAGAAAATCAGGCTTTTGCCTGTTTGCTCTGTAAACCACTCTTTTTCGGTATCAGTCAAAAAGCTCCAAAACTTTGGCCATCTGATTTGAAGAGCCAACTCATTGGAAAAGACCCTGATATTAGGAAAGATGGAGGGCATGATGAGGAAGGGGTGGCAGAAGATGAAATGGTTAGACAGCATCACCAACTCAATTAGTTCAGTTCAGTTCAGTCACTCAGTTGTGTCCGACTCTTTGAGACCCCATGGACTGCAGCATGCCTGGCTTCCCTGTCCATCACCAACTCCTGGAGCTTGCTCAAACTCATGTCCATTGAGTTGGTGATGCCATCTCATCCTCTCTTATCCCCTTCTCTTCCTGCCTTCAATCTTTCCCTCAGGGTCTTTTTCCAATGAGTCCGTTCTTCACAGAAGATAGTATGGCCAATGTATTGGAGTTTCAGCTTCAGCATCAGTCCTTCCAATGAATATTCAGGACTGATTTCCTTTAGAATGGACTGCTTTGATCTCCTTGCAGTCCAAGGGACTCTCAAGAGTCTTCTCCAACACCACAGTTCAAAAGCATCAATTCTTCAGCACTCAGCTTTCTTTATAGTCCAACTCTCATATCCATACATGACTACTAGAAAAACCATAGCTTTGACTAGATGGAACTTCGTTGGCAAAGTAATGTCTCTGCTTTAGAATATGCTCCCTAGGTTGGTCACAGCTTTTCTTCCAAGGAGCAAGCATCTTTTAATTTCATGGCTGGAGCCCAGGAATATAAAGTCTCTCACTGTTTCTGTTATTTCCTCATCTATTTGCCATAAAGTGATGGGACCAGATACCATGATCTTAGTTTTCTGAAGATTGAGTTTTAAGCCAGCTTTTTCACTCTCCTCTTTCACTTTCATCAAGAGTCTCTTTAGTTCTTTTTTGTTTTTTGCCATAAGGATGGTGTCATCTGTGTATGTGAGGTTATTGATATTTCTCCCAGCAATCTTGATTCTAGCTTGTGCTTCATCCAGCCTGGCATTTTGCCTGATGTACTCTGCATATAGGTTAAATAAGCAGGGTGACAATATACACCCTTGACATATTCCTTTCCCAATTTGGAACCAGTCTGTTGTTCCATGTCTGGTTCTAACGGTTGCTTCTTGACCTGCATACAGATTTCTCAGGAGGCAGGTCAGGTGGGCTGGTATTCCCATCTCTTTAAGATTTTTCCACAGTTTGTTGTGGTCCACACAACAAAGGCTTTGGCATAGTCAATAAAGCAGAAGTAGATGCTTTTCTGGAACTCTCTTTATTTATCAGTGATCCAATGGATGTTGGTCATTTGATCTCTGGTTCCTCTGCCTTTTCTAAATCCAGGTTGAACATCTGGAAGTTCATGATTAACATACTGTTGAGGCCTGGCTTGGAGAGTTTTGAGCATTACTTTGCTAGCATATGAGATGAGTACAACTGTGCAATAGTTTGAACATTTTTTGGCATTGCCTTTCTTTGGGATTGGAATGAAAACTGAACTTTTTCCAGTCCTGTGGCCACTGCTGAGTTTTCCAAATTTGCTGGCATATTGAGTGCAGCACTTTCTCAGCATCATCTTTTAGGATTTGAAATGGCTCAACTGGAATTCCATCACCTCCACTAACTTTGTTTGTAGTGATGCTTCCTAAGGCTCATTTGACTTCACATTCCAGGATGTCTGGCTCGAGGTGAGTGATCACATCATCATGGTTATCTGGGTCATAAAGATCTTTTCTGTATAGTTCTTCGTGTATTCTTGCTACCTCTTCTTAATATCTTCTACTTCTGTTAGGTCCATACCATTTCTGTCCTTTATTGAGCCCATCATTGCATGAAATATTCCCTTGGTATCTCTAATTTTCTTGAAGAGATCTGTAGTCTAGACTCTAGTCAAGAGTCTTGAGTCTAGTTAACTCAATGTACATGAACAAACTCTGGGAGATACTGAAGGTCAGGTGAATCTGGTGTTTTATAGTCCATGTGTTACAAAGAGTTGGACATGACTTAGTGACTGAACAACAAACATTGTTTGCTTAATCCCTATTTTCTAAAAAGGTCAGAAATAAGCTCGTTAAAAGCATTTAAAAAGTCCAGATAAGAATCTCCATGGGGGCTAGTAGTGGGTTAGATTAGCAGTCCAACTTCTTTCCCCCCGCAAGGTTCACCATGTTGCACAAAACACTAATTGGCCCCTCATTGTTGTTCAGCCACTCAGTTGTGTCTGACTCTTTGCAACCCCATGGACTGCAGCACATCAGGCTTCCCTGTCCTTCACCATCTCCTGGAGTTTGCTCAAATTCATGTCCATAGAGTCTGTGATGCCATCCAACCATCTTGTCCTCTGTTGTCCCCTTCTCCTCCTGCCTTCAATCTTCACAGCATCAGAGTCTTTCCTAATGAGTCAGCTTTTTGCATCAGGTGGCCAAAGTATTGGAGTTTCAGCTTCAACATCAGTCCTTCCAATGAATATTCAGGATTGATTTCCTTTAGGATGGACTGGTTTGACCTTTTTGCAGTCCAAGGGACTTGCAAGAGTCTTCAATACCACAGTTCAAAAGTATCAATTCTTTTCGCTCAATCTTCTTTATGGTTCAACTCTCCCATCCCCTCATATCTTACTTCAGAAAATGGTCATTCTCAGAGAAGAGAATTTGTAAATATATAAGAACACAAAGTCTTCATCTACTTCTATCAAATATAACAAATACCTTTGAAAAGGAAGTTTGTTTTTTCCAAAAAGAAAAGATGCCAACATTAAAAAATTACCATAAAATAATGGCAAAGCTGTTTTCCTTGTTTCTCAGCATGGCGAAGCTCTGTCTGGTCTCAGATTTGTTATGTTTGTGGCCTGACCAGTGCTGTCTTCACCCATCTTGATCCCTTATTTCATTCAGGGATCCCTGAGGTCTCTGCTTAAGTGTCATCTCTTCAGAGACGTCTTCCTTGATCATGCTGGTGACAGTGTCTCTGCTCTGATAGAGGGGGATGTCACATAAGCCAATTAAAGCTTAATGTGACACAAAACCAGGGTAAAGGGCATTAGAGAATAAGCTGGTGGGAGGAGGGGATTTTATTGATCAGTCAGCAAAGGCCTTCCTGAAGAGTGGACATTTGTGCCCAGTAATGACAGGAGCTTGCTCTATATGTTCAAAGAAAAGAAAGCAAGCCAAAAGCCTGGATTGTTGTCCCTGAAAGTCACAGATAGGAAGTGAGATCCAACAGGTAGCAGATCACAGAGGCTGGAATAAACTTTGGACTTCATGGTTCTAAGTGGAGGGGTAACATGGCCAAATTTCCTTTGGTCATTCCAGTTACTTTATGGAAAATACACTGTTGTAGCTTAAGGGAGAACATAGAGAGACTAGGTAAGGGTTCCTTTTTGGCTTTTCTTTGGATGACTGAGTAAAGAGATCACGTGTGTGACTTCTCTTTTGGTTTTTGGACTGTGTTCCATTGACTGCCATTCTCTAAACTGTCACAAAAGTGGCTGTATTGGTCTGTGGGATTTATCTCCTTTACATGTACATGAAGTATTCCCAACATACCAGCCTCAGTGCCAAGCACCAGGGTAAGAACTTGCCAACCCACAGTTTTAGTTACTGCTGAAACCAAAGGATGACATGATCCTAAGCAGGGAACAAATTTTAGATGTGGATCTTTCAGCCATTTTGGGGGGCTTATTTGACAGAAGAGTTGGGTAGGATAGGAGAATATAACATAGCTGCTATGTTTTCCCTTTTTTTACTCTCTGACTTGTAAAAATGTTTGTGAGACACGCACATGGCCTGAACTTCAGAAGGAAGATTAGTGGGAAGGAAGAAAAAAATCAGACTCATTGTTTGAGTCATCTGGCAGGGGCAGAGAGGTTTTGTGCTCAAAGGAGGCCCTCCTGCATGAAATAACTCATTCTGTCAGCTCAGTATAGAGGCAGGAAGAGTATTCAAGGCCAAACTTGGGCCCAGGCTCCAATTCACTTGAGGGAAATCCCCAAAATTATTTCTATCAGGGATACAATGCTATAGGTTCAATTTGAGACCCCCAGATGCCAAGACAGAAGTGCCCATGTGGTGTGAATATCATTTCCAGGTCCCAGTGGCTGACAGCCAAACTAGTAATATCCTGTTGCCATGACAGTGAAAGTATCATACCTCCAATGACATCTGAGGTGGCAGGAGGCAACAGGACCCTGAGAAGACCAAGTATAAAACTTTTCAATGTTGTGTGTAACTCTGCAGAGCCTGCTGTCTTGAGTGTGAAACAAAATTTGCAGGTGTACTTGTATGGAGGAGTTCTGGAATCTTAGAACATTCTTGGGGCTCTTAGAACATTCCTTTCTCCCTCCCTCTTTACTTGTTATCAGCTGTTGATGACATGGCTCACATTTGTCCTACATATCGCCTTGAACTCACGCTGAAAGCATTCATAATTCTACCAGGGCCAACACTTGGGAGGATAAAAAGATCAGTGTGCCAAGACCAACACATGAATTAACGCAGTGTCACAGCTACTCTGTTTGCTAACACAACCTGATGCTCAGGTTAAAATTTCTTACGTGGAGCCTCTTAAGCTCTTTATTCTAACATAAGCCTCAACATTCCAATATTGAAAGAACTTTTGATTAAGAACTATTTTCCTTGGGGTAGAGGTGTCAGTGATTTGTGTTACAATGGGTTGAAAGACCTTGTGTTATATGATAGAAAGACGTTTGGTAGAACAGGAATAATCTTTATCCTGTGAAAGAAACCAGACTAGTAACAAGACTTTACATCAACATCGAACTCAAGAGTTTATCTTTGTCATCTCCGTGACTGCCTCTGTTTTCTGCTCTCCTTTTGAGAGATGGGAAATGGAGACCCTAGGATATAGCAGACAATAGATCTGATAGGGTGTGATGTAAACCAGACACTGCAAGGTGGTATCAGTTGGGTGGTTCTAGAAAAAAATATGAACACGGCTCTCCATAAAGAGTGATTCGCTGGCTTTCACTGTGGTGTGGACTCCAGTGCAGTCAGGCCAGTGGGCAAATAAATGCTTTAGGGGCATCTCAAACCCCTCTGTTCTCATGGCAGCCATTCCTCTTTGATTTGACTTATTTTGTTAGATCCCTGTTTTTATTCAAAGCCTTTTAGTAATGGATGGTTGGAGCAGGGCTGATGTCCTGGTGCCTTTCACAGGCTCCCCATTCTTATGTCACTGGTTTTCAGTTGGGGATGATTGTGCCCCCAGAGACATTTTCCAGTGTCTGGAGTCATTTGTGGTCATCACTACTGGGAAGGGGGTGCTTCTGACATCTAGTGTGTAGAGGAGGGACGCTAAACATCTTACAATGCACTGTACAGACCCCTTCAACAAGGAATGATCTGGCCCAAAATGTCTACAGTGAGAGGTGGAGAAACCCTTTGGTGTTATTTTTCAGATCAGTTCAGTTCAGTTCGGTCGCTCAGTCATGTCCGACTCTTTGCGACCCCATGAATCGCAGCACGCCAGGCCTCCCTGTCCATCACCAACTCCCGGAGTTCACTCAGACTCACATCCATCGAGTCTGTGATGCCGTCCAGCCATCTCATCCTCTGTCATCCCCTTCTCTTCCTGCCCCCAATTCCTCCCAGCATAGAGACTTTTCCAGTGAGTCAACTCTTTGCATGAGGTGACCAAAGTACTGGAGTTTCAGCTTTAGCATCATTCCTCCCAAAGAAATCCCAGGGCTGATCTCCTTAAGAATGGACTGTTTGGATCTCCTTGCAGTCCCAGGGACTCTCAAGAGTCTTCTCCAACACCACATTTTAAAAGCATCAATTCTTTGTCGCTCAGCTTTCTTCACAGTCCAACTCTCATATCCATACATGACCACTGGAAAAACCATAGCCTTGACTAGACGGACCTTTGTTGGCAAAGTAATGTCTCTGATTTTCAATATGCTATCTAGGTTGGTCATAGCTTTTCTTCCAAGGAGTAAGTGTCTTTTAATTTCATGGCTGTAGTCACCATCTGTAGTGATTTTGGAGCCCAGAAAATAAAGTCTGACACTGTTTCCACTGTTTCTCCATCTATTTCCCATGAAGTGATGGGACCAGATGCCATGATCTTCGTTTTCTGAATGTTGAGCTTTAAAGCCAACTTTTTCACTCTCTACTTTCACTTTCATCAAGAGGCTTTTGAGTTCCTCTTCACTTTCTGCCATAAGGGTGGTGTCATCTGCATATCTGAGGTTACTGATATTTCTCCCG
The DNA here is from genome assembly GCF_032452875.1 of Bos javanicus. Classification (NCBI taxonomy): domain Eukaryota; kingdom Metazoa; phylum Chordata; class Mammalia; order Artiodactyla; family Bovidae; genus Bos; species Bos javanicus. The sequence goes on from NC_083889.1 coordinate 36,203,452, forward strand.
GCAATCTTGATTCCAGCTTGTGTTTCTTCCAGTCCAGCGTTTCTCATGATGTACTCTGAATATAAGTTAAATAAGCAGGGTGATAATATACAGGTTTGACGTACTCCTTTTCCTACTTGGAACCAGTCTGTTGTTCCATGTCTGTTGCTTCCTGACCTGCATACAGATTTCTCAAGAGGCAGATCAGGTAATCTGGTATTCCCATCTCTTTCAGAATTTTCCACAGTTTATCGTGATCCACACAGTCAAAGGCTTTGGCATAGTCAATAAAGCAGAAACAGATGTTTCTCTGGAACTCTCTTGCTTTTTCGATGATCCAGCAGATGTTGGCAATTTGGTCTCTGGTTCCTCTGCCTTTTCTAAAACCAGCTTGAACAACTGGAAGTTCACGGTTCACGTATTACTGAAGCCTGGCTTGGAGAATTTTGAGCATTACTTTACTAGCGTGTGAGATGAGTGCAATTGTGCAGTAGTTTGAGCATTCTTTGGCATTGCCTTTCTTTGGGATTGGAATGAAAACTGACCTTTTCCAGTCCTGTGGCCACTGCTGAGTTTTCCAAATTTGCTGGCATATTGAGTGCAGCACTTTCACAGCATCATCTTTCAGGATTTGAAATAGCTCAACTGGAATTCCATCACATCCACTAGCTTTGTTCATAGTGATGCTCTCTAAGGCCCACTTGACTTCACATTCCAGGATGTCTGGCTCTAGGTCAGTGATCACATCACCGTGATTATCTTGGTCATGAAGATCTTTTTTGTACAGTTTTTCTGTGTATTCTTGCCACCTCTTCTTAATATTTTCTGCTTCTGTTAGGTCCATACCATTTCTGTCCTTTATCGAGCCCATCTTTGCATGAAATGTTCCCTTGGTATCTCTAATTTTCTTGAAGAGATCTCTGGTCTTTCCCATTCTGTTGTTTTCCTCTATTTCTTTGCAGTGATGGCTGAGGAAGGCTTTCTTATCTCTCCTTGCTATTCTTTGGAACTCTGCATTCAAATGGGTATATCTTTCCCTTTCTCCTTTGCTTTTCGCTTCTTTCACAGCTATTTGTAAGGCCTCCCCAGACAACCATTTTGCTTTTTTGCATTTCTTTTCCATGGGGATGGTCTTGATCCCTGTCTCTTGTACAATGTCACGAACCTCCATCCATAGTTCATCAGGTACTCTATCTATGAGATCTAGGCCCTTAAATCTATTTCTCACTTCCACTGTATAATCATAAGGGATTTGATTTAGGTCATACCTGAATGGTCTAGTGGTTTTCCCTACTTTCTTCAATTTAATTCTGAATTTGGCAATAAGGAGTTCATGATCTGAGCCACAGTCAGCTCACGGTCTTGTACACCCAAAAAAGATGTCCTTTTCATTATAGGGGACTGGAATGCAAGTGTAGGAAGTCAAGAAACACCTGGAGTAACAGGCAAATTTGGCTTTGGAATACAGAATGAAGCAGGGCGAAGACTAATAGAGTTTTGCCAGGAAAATGCACTGGTCATAGCAAACACCCTTTTCTAACAACACAAGAGAAAACTCTACACATGGATATCACCAGATGGTCAACACCGAAATCAGATTGATTATATTCTTTGCAGCCAAAGGTGGAGAAGCTCTATACAGTCAGCAAAAACAAGACCAGGAGCTGACTGTGGCTCAGATCATGAACTCCTTATTGCCAAATTCAGGTGTTATTTTTACTCTTTTTAAAAAATTTTATTGGAGTATAATTGATTTACAATGTTGTGTTAATATCTGACATACAGCAAAGTGATTTAGTTATGCATATATGTATATATTCTTTTAAAACATTCTTTTAAATTATAGTTTATCACAGTATATTGAATATAGTTCCCTGTGCTGTACAGTAGAACCTTGTTGTTCATCCATTTTATATATAGTAGTTTGCATCTTGTTGTCCAGTCGTCCCGTTGTGTGTGATTCTGCGGCCCCATAGACTGCAGCATTGCAGCACAGGTTGCAGCTGCTAAACTCCCACTTCATCCCCCCACCACTACCGTACACTGTTGGCAACCACAAGTGTACTCTCTATGTCTGTTAGTCTGTGAGAAATCCTGCTCTAAATGAATGATCTGATCCCCGGCCTCCCCACCCTCTACCCCATCTCATGTCTTTCAGCATGGTCCGTAGGAAGATTCTGAACAGAAGATAGGCCTGCATGTGTTTTGTGTTCAGATTTTGTTTAAAAGTCATGTGCTGTGCTGTGCTTAGTTGCTCAGTTGTGTCCAACTTTTGCAGCCCCATGGACTGTAGCCCACCAGGCTCCTCTGTCCATGGGGATAAAAATCTATATTAAATAGTATTTTGTATTAATACTCTAAATGTTAATAATATAAATACTATCTGATAATCTCTATTATATTTAATAGCCTATATTCCACAATACAAATGCAAAGTTGCTGTTAAGAGCTCATAGACTTTGGAGTGAGAAAAACTGGGATTCCCTTTGGGTCTGCTACATGCAATCTGTGCTTAACTACTTGGAGCTCAGTTTTTTCATTTGTAAAGTGAAAGGACTATCTGTGGTGAGAATTTAGTGAAACTTAGAACATAGCAGTTCTATGAAGAAGACACAAGACTCCATGAGCTGAACTTGTAACGTGCTGCCTAAGCCTCTGTGCTAAGCTGACTGAATGATTGCTGCATTGATCGTTTTTATTATCTGTAGTTAGGAAAATATATATGGCAGTTTCTGTGTCAAATAAAGATTTCCTGACCACATCCCCTTTTCAGAAAAATGCTGCTTTTATGTACAGTGTAATCTTTGGTATGGAGGCCTCAGAATCAAAATAGAAAATACAACTACAAACAAAAGTAACTGAGGATAGAAGAAACATTGAACCCATACAGAATTAAACAATGAGTTGGATTTTGTGGTGATATCATTCTGAAAGAACTCTAATGGGAAAAAAAATGCTATTTTTAGGAAAACGTTTCTCTATTCTTGAGTTATTTAGCTGAATGATTCTTGCCTGTACCTCCCACCCTAACTGTGACTCCCCAGAAATGTTTCTGAGTTACCAGAATTTCCAAGTGAGTGTCTCTGTGTTCACATGAGGAGGGCTTCTAATAGGATTCTGAGAATGCCTTCAACATGGCTTATGATGGATGTCTGTGATGGAAGGCCCCCGCGGTTTTCATTTTGGACTTGACTTAATCAAAAACAATCATGCTAACAAAAGAGGGTGGGAGGGAGTCTGCTTCTCCCAGTTTTTCTATTGTGTGGCCAATTTAATGTCGGACTTCTTAAAGGGCTTTAAAATATAAGATGGCAGGAAAAACAATTTAATATAGAAATGCCAGCATGGACTAAACTTAAGTAGAGTAAATCAAGCATGAAGTAGAGTGTCTTAAGGATATAGATTTTGCTTTATTTTTTTTTTTAATTTCAATGCTCAACTGCTCAGGGCCATGGAGTTTGCCTTTCCATGCATTAATATAACCATCAAGAGAAGACTTTAATCAGACACACCCCAGTCGGTATCAGAGCCCCTCTCATAGAGTCTTGAGCCAGTCTAATTTCCCTGTTGGTTAAGAAAGATGAGAATTTCAGACACAATGCTGGCATCCTGTGCCAAGATGGAAGAAGAAACTGATTCTATCAAGTGATACCCAAACAAAACCAAAATATTTCCTTTCCTCAGCTAGAGTTCTTGAAATTCCTCGTTGGCGTTAAAATCTTATAGACCCTCGATTACAGATATTCTATCTGGAACAGCAATCCAGTAGTTATCAAGCTCAGCTGCAATCAATTGGAGAGTCTTTAAGAATTACTGATGCTATTCAATATCTATAAGAAAATAACTTAGCTGACATAGGGTAGAACTGGCCATCAGTATTTAAAAAAAAAAAAAAAAGCTCTTTCACATAATTTCCAACCTGCAGCCAGTCTTGAAAACCATTGCAATAACAATTGAAGCTCTGGTCCTTGGATTTTTTTTTTTTTTTCTGAATCAAAATACCTAAAGATGAATACACATCTTCATTGATCACATTGACTCCCTTTGTCACTGATTCATGAGATAGAGTTTTGAATTTGGGTAAGGAGCAGAGAAACTGGAGGGAAGAGAAGGCATGACATACATACATACACACACATATATATGTATGTATAGACATGTTGCATGTGCAGGGTGGCGGTGGTGGTGTTAAAGTCTTTAACAGTGTGCCACAGGCCCTGAGCTGTTAGCACAGATGCTCCTTAATACCAGGTCTGTGCATTGACGTCCCTCTATTTTTGAGAATCTGGGTATTAGGACACTGGCAGCTCCTGACTCTTTCACACTGTGAATTCATCCTATCATTTTTGCAAACTTCTAGCAAAAATCCAAGTCAGGGGAGTGGAGAAGAAGTTGAATATTGGGGGACCACAGGTGCAGGGTGTCTGACTGCCTATTTAGTCAGGGAGAGGAGGATTTAATAATAGAGCAGCAATGGACAGAAGGCTGATAGTGTTGAGATGCAGAAACAGATATTACCTACTTCCCAGGGTTGCCTTGGTTCCGCCATGTTCTTGGGTATTGAGATGCTTTATGAATATGATGCCCCTTATAAGAATTCTGGAGATGGGAACTATTAAAAACTTGGAACTTAAAAACATGTCTTCTAATTAGAATTAATGGTTCTCAATAAACCCCCTCAGGTCACATAATAATCAAACTATAAAACATAGAGCCTGAGACCTAAGTGAGGGGTCACCATGACATTGTGTACATCATTAAGTTAGTGACCCTTACTTGCCTGTTGGTGGCTGAGGACCTCTCTCCTGCAGCCTCAATCATCTGTGTTCTTTGTGAGTCCAAGAAATTCCTGGGAAAAGACCAGTCCTGGTTTCAACTGTACCTCCAACCCCAGTTTGGCTTACATCAGCACTTTTCCCCCTTAAACCATCCCTTTGGCAGTCCTGTTCTGTTGATAAAAGGGAAAAACTGGAAATTTAAGTTGGTATAGAATTGAAAATTCATAGTTTGGAAAAGGAAATGGCAACCCATTCCAGTATTCTTGCCTGGGAAGTCCTGTGGACAAAGGAGCCTGGCAGACAATAGTTTGTGGGATCACAAAAGAGTTGAACACGACTTAGTGATTAAACAACATCTTGTGATTAAAAAAAAAGAAAGTTCATAGTTAAAACTCCAGTGTGTAATTATCCTGTGACCTGGGAAATATGCCTTGTTCCACATTTGTCAGAGATGCTCTTTGACTTTAGTCCACCTTTAACTCAATTCACATTGATTTGAAAAATGATGTGCATTGAAGTAGATCTGTTTTTGCAGATATCAAGCATGTTCAAACCGTTAAGATCAGAAATCTAAAAATCAATTTATGCCATGCACCTTTCAGACACATTTCCAAGCTGTGGTGATTTATTAAAACATTTGCCAGATACTGTCTTTTTCTTCATTCTCTACAAATGCTAAACTGCTCGTGGTCAAGATTTTTCTTGACAACAATGAAGCATTGCATTGCTGAGCTGTTATTTATGTGATTTTTGAGGTCAAGAGGATATTTGATCTTTCTATCACTACCACCTTCAAAGAAAAGAAGAGTTAGTCTTATTTCCTAGCATCTCCTGGTAAGTGAAAAATATCCTGGTGGCAAAGATAAACTGTTATTTACAGGTCATTTCAGCTGCACTGTATAACAGCCTTTATTTCTGGTTCAGAATCCATACAGATGATTAGTTATAGGTCTTCATATGCAGCTTAGAGGCTGTCTTCTCAGCCTGAGACCTCCCAATCTTTCTGAAACTGCAGTCATAAAAGTGTTTTATTTATTTATTTAAAATTTTATAGACAACCTATGGAATGGGGAAGAAAATATTTGCAAATGATGTGACCCAGCAAGGAGCCAGAGTGCAAAATATACAGACAACTCATATAACTCAATATCAAAATAACAAACAACCCAATCAAAGGCGACGTACAGTTGACTAAAAGGCATCTGAAAAGATGTTCAAGAAAGTTAATTATTAGAGAAATGCAAATCAAAACCACAATGAGGTATCACTTCATACCTGTCAGAATGGTGTGGCCAAAAAGAACACAAATAACAGATATTGGCAAGCATGTGGAGAAAAGGGAACCCTCCTACAGCCCTTCATGGGGCTGTAAATTGGTGCAGCTACTGTGGAAAACTGTGGATGTTTCTCAAGAAACTAAAAACAAAACTACCATATGACCCAGCAATTCCACTCATGGGTATATATCCAAAAAACAAAACAAAAAGACTAATTCAGAAAGATACATGCACCCCAATGTTCATAGCAGTGCTATTTATAATAGCCAAAGCATGAAAGCAACCCAAGTGCCCATCAACAGACTGTTGGCTTAAGAAAATGTGCTAGATATACACAATGGAATACTATTCAGCCATAAACAGAATGAAATAACAGCATTTGTAGCATCATGGAAGGACTAGAGAATATTATGTTTAGTGAAATAAGTCAAAGAAAGACAAATACTATATGATATCACTTATATGTGGAATCTAGAAAATAACACAAATGAATGTATATCTAAAACGGAAACAGAGTCATAGACATAGAAGACAAACTTGTGGTTAGCAAAGGGGAGAAGGAAGGGGGAGGGACAAATTAGGAGTATAGGATTAACCAATACAACTACTATACATAAAATAGGTAATCAATAAGAATTTACTGTGCAGCACAGGGAATTATACCCATTATCTTGTAATAGCCTAAAATGGAATATAAACTGCAAAAGTACCGAATCATTATCTTGCACACTTGAAGCTAACACATTATAAATGAACTATACTTTAAAAAAGGAAAAACGATTATTTGTTGTGGTTGTTTTGGACCTCCAGGATAAAGCCTTTAGTTGGTTGTACATACCAGTTGCTGCCACATTACCATCATTGTTCTGTGGAAGATCTCTTTTTGTTCCATTTATCATTCACCCCATTTCATTTGCACATCCCCCACTCCCATTTATGCCAATGGTACTCTTTATTATTTTATAGACATTTTTATATTAACTACCTTTTTTCATTAAGCATTGTGTATTTCAGATTTGCAGTGACCAATAGGACGTCAATTGTAGGATCCAGCATCTCTTCCCATCAACTATAAATGAGCTGGCTGGTATTAGGAGCTCCTTTCCTCTCTCCAGTAGGGATGGACTGTAGCCAGTCTCAGTTTCCCTAAAGTTCTGCAGATGCATTCAGCATTGCAACTACCTTGAAGCCAGTAGGTACAGCTTGGTTTCCCCGGTGGCTCAGACTTAAAGAGTCTGCCAGTCATGGGGAGATGACCCGGGTTTGATCCCTGGGTCCGAAAGGTCCCCTAGAAAGGAATGGCTACCCACTCCAGTATTCTTGCCTGGAGAATTTCATGGAGAGAGAAGCCCGGTGGGCTACAGCTATCACAAAGGGTCGGATACAACTGGGCAACTAACACTTGCACTTTTCTTTTCTCCAGCCTGGTTTGGCCCTGTGTTGCTGCATGCAAGGCAGCTCTCACAAACCTTATGAAAAGGAGTGGGTCTCCCTCCTTGTGCACAACCCACCATCCATCTGGCTACACTCTGACCTAAGAACTTCTCTCCAGGGGATGCCATGGTAAAGGACAACTATGTGTCCTACCTTGTGCTGTAGCTCTTCTCCCTGGGATTCCTGATCTGTCTCTAAGTAGCTTACACCATGAGTGACAAAGCCCCACACTCAACAAACATCTTCTATGTGCCACTGTGTAGTCCTTTGCTTCTATTTGCTGCATAATACTCTGCCATGTGTATCCACTGAATTTTACCTCACTTCCTCTTGCTGTGATAGACACACAACTTCTTGCCAATACAGTGTGCAAAGAATATCCTTATTCATGTCCCTTTATGAACCTGTGTAAATTTTCCTTGAAGTGGAGCTTCTAGGTCACAGGAAATGCATATACAGCATTTGCCTGAGTGGTTCTTCTACTAGGAGATTGTTCTTGTATGAGAACTTTCTCCTCTGTTGAAACCTGATTGGAGGTTGGATTTCATGTGGAAATTCAGAGTCAGGAAAAGTAGTCTGTTTAATCATTCAAATTCATTTCCGTTCAGTCGCTCAGTCATGTCCAACTCTTTGAGACCCCATGAACTGCAGCACTCCAGGCCTCCCTGTCCATCCCAGAGCTTACTCAAACTCATGTCCATTGAGTCAGAGAGGCCATCCAACCATCTCATTCTCTGTCGTCCCCATCTCCTCCCGCCTTCAATCTTTCCCAGCATCAGGGTCTTTTCAGATGAGTCAGTTCTTTGCATCAGGTGGCCAAAGTATTGGAGTTTCAGCTTCAGCATCAGTCCTTCCAATGAATATTCAGGACTGATTTCCTTTAGGATGGACTGGTTGGATCTCCTTGCAGACCAAGGGACTCTCAAGAGTCTTCTCCAACACCACAGTTCAAAAACATAAATTCTTCAGTGCTCAGCTTTCCTTATAGTCCAACTCTCATATCTGTACATGACTGCTGGAAAAACCATAGCTTTGACTAGATGGACCTTTGTTGGCAAAGTAATGTCTCTGCCTTTTAATAACGCTGTCTAGGTTGATCATAGCTTTTCTTCCAAGGAGCATCTTTTAATTTCATGGCTGCAGTTACCATCTGCAGTGATTTTGGAGCCCAAGAAAAGAAAGTATGTCACTGTTTCTGCTGTTTCCCATCTATTTGCCATGAAGTGATGGGACCAGATGCCATGATCTTCGTTTTCGGAATGTTGAGCTTTAAGCCAACTTTTTCACTCTCCCCTGTCACTTTCATCAAGAGGCTCTTTAGTTCTTTTTTGCTTTCTGCCATAAGGGTGGTGTCATCTGCATATCTGAGGTTATTGATATTTCTCCCAGCAATCTTGATTCCAGTTTGTGCTTCATTCAGTCCAGCATTTCTCATGATGTACTCTGCATATAAGTTAAATAAGCAGGGTGACACTATATAGCCTTGATGTACTCCTTTCCCAATTTGGAACCAGTCTGTTGTTCCATGTCTGGTTCTAACTGTTGCTTCTTTGCCTGCATACAGATTTCTCAGGAAGCAGGTCAGGTGGCCTGGTATTCCCATCACTTGAAGAATTTTTCACAGTTTGTGTGATCCAAACAGTCAAAGCCTTTGGCATAGTCAATAAAATTATTCAAATTGGGGATCTGCAAAATTGTGAGTTGCAGGAATGGCCAGTTTCTGTCATGCATGCCTGCAGTGGCAGAGGAAGCTATTTTACACAGAGAAGACTGAAATCGACTCCACAGATATGCAGAAATGACAGAATATCATGCAGGTAGATCAGGATTCAGAGACTGGCTGTCTAGATCTTGGTTCATGTCCAAGAACTATTCCCTGCCCTTGAGTTCTACAGTATATTCTGTTCATCTCCTATCCCAAAGCAAGATTCAAAGAATTTCTGTTACTGTGACCAAATGAGCTTTTAACACAAAAGGAATTCATCCTTCTAAAAATTGACAATAGCAACAACAAACATTCAGAAATTTTTTTTTAAGTTTGCTGAGAGTCATATTCTAGAGATTTTTGGAAATAAAGTTTTAGGTTGAAAATTAAGTTTTATCAGTGCCTTTTCTCATGAGAAGAGAAGGCAATGGCACCCCACTCCAGTACTCCTGCCTAGAAAATCCCATGGACGGAGGAGCCTGGTGGGCTGCAGTCCATGGGGTCGCTAAGAGTCGGACACGACTGAGCGACTTCCCTTTCACTTTTCACTTTCATGCATTGGAGAAGGAAATGGCAATCCACTCCAGTATTCTTGCCTAGAGAATCCCAGGGACGGGGGAGCCTGGTTGGCTGCTGTCTATGGGGTCACACAGAGTCGGACACGACTGAAATGACTTAGCAGCAGCAGCAGTTACTCATGAGAAAGGTGGTTCTTCTATCAGATAAAGACTGTTCTTGAATTTCTACTGAGAGAATAAAAGAAGTAAGACCGTGGTATACATCAGAAAAGTTTTGCAGGACTAGGACCCTATAAAAATTAGATAGCAAGTCCCTAATGTGAAGATAGTTGTTTTAATGTATGATCTGTTTTTTGGTATCAGGTAGGCATAGTGTATGTGTTTAAGTATATATATATGTGTAGATTTATTTTCTATTTAAACATTTTGTGTCATGGTATAAATTGCTCTTCTGCCATTAATCTTGAATTTTAGCATAACTTTTAAGATTGCAGACACTTGTTCAATCAGTTGACTCTATTCTCACCTGTCTTGGAATGTTTGGATGGGCTAGATTTCAGTGGACCTTGATTTCCATAACATCTTTTTTCAAGGCTGGTTAAAGATGTCTGGTGAGTTTTGTTTCAGGAAGAATGCAATTTTGAGTCAGGAATATGGGAGTTGGAGGATTTAACATCACTGAACATGGTTGCTCTGTTTTATGACCACTAAGTATGCAGAGAGCAATGGAAACAAATCCTTTATGTCAGGACATTAAAATATGATGGATATAATGCCAAAGTATCTTCTCTCTTTCCAGGCTGCAATAATGCTTAAGGTGAATGCAGCTGTTTCTTCAGTTAAAAAAAAATGTTTTTCTTCATTTAAAGGTAGTTATCAAATCTTTTGTTTTGTTAAGACTACCTCTTGCATCCTTGTTTTATCCTTTCTGAGAGCTGTTCTATCTTCTCTGTAGTTTTTGCCCAGTAATTTTATCTTTCCTTTCTTCCCATTTTATTTTTGTTGATTCATAGCCCATCTGTTGTGAATCTCAGATAAAATGTAGTAAAAATTCAGATTTATGGCAAGGGAAAATCAGAATCAGGTGGTTTTCAGTTAAAGAAAAACAGATTTGTAATGACAAAAATCTAGTAAAATCACATGTAAACCTAGAATATATTGAGTTCCCTTCACAGAAAAGTGTACGAAAGATAAGTGAAAATGACCTTGATTTTTCATTTGAACATTTCTACATGATCAAGGCATAGATCATTTGAGGTCATGGGGAAGCAATACCCAGGGTCCTGTGAATTTACCAAAAGGAAACTTATTTTTTTCAGCTTGTAAACTTTTGCTTTTCCCATGAAGATAAAAAGCAGAATTTCAAAGCCACAAGTCTCCTTTTGCTCCTAGGAAATGTTTTTGTACTTATACTATTGTTACAAAGTTTAACTTTTTTTTTCTTTTTAATTGAACAAATGAATTTCTGGGGTTATACCACATATTTGAATTTCAAACTTCTTTTAGTCATTTAAACTTTATGAAATGAGTCAGAATTAAGTAGATGTGAGAATTCTGGTCTCTGGCTTTCAAGTTATGGGATAGACTTCTTCACCGGGCTTGAATTAGTGTGGATACCCTTTGCTCCATGTGAACAGAACTTGCCTTCTGAAAGCAGAGGTCTTAGTGTGATGGTTGTTTGTGACCTCCAAAATTCTCTTTCTGTCTGAGAAGTGGTACTTCAAGTCTTCCAGTAGTTTCTTTCAGTGCTTTCTCTACTACTCTGTTTACTAATTCCCAGCACAATTCACACATTTATGCTATATGCTTGGTTCCTCAGGGGATTTTTGTAATGCTTGGCTTAGTTGATAAATAAATGGTACCTAAGACAGTTCACTCAACCATCTACCCATTCATCTATCCATGGAAGTTTATTTAGTGCCTCTATGGGCTAGGTCCTGTTACATGTTGAGAATGTAATGGCAAACATTAAAATACCAAGTCTCTGCTCTTCAGGAATTTAGAGTCTGGTAAAAAAGACAAATATTGCTCAAGTAGTCCAACTGGATGAATGCATAATTAGAAACATTTAGAGACATATCTAAATCCTGTAAAGGGGAGAAAAAAATCTGGCTTTAGACTAGGGTAGGAACTGTGTCCACAAAAGGCTCTCTGAAGCAGGACTGCTGAGCAGGAATCTGACAAATGAGCAGGGTTAATGGGGGAAAGAGCACTGCGGGCTGAGGGAGCCTTTGCTCAAGACCCTGTGAAACCAAGGGCCTGGTGTGGCCACAGGTCTGAAGATGGCCAGAATGGCTGAACATGTGGGGAACTGGCTCTAGTTGAGGTGAGTGAGGGGCACAGTGGTCATCTCTGTGAGGGCCTCGTAGACCAATTAAGGCTTTCGTTTCCAGTCCCAAGAACAGTGGGAAGTCACTGAAAGCAGTGGTGTGGTGTGGCAGGTATTTCACCAGGACATTCTGCCTGCTAAGTGGAGAATAGAGGGGAGCAGGGGGAAAGGGAAGCAGTGGGACCAGATAGAAGAAGGCTGTTGCTAGAAGAGAATGGAAGAAGGGTTGGCAGGGGTGATAAAATCGATTGTCTTAAGTGACAGTGAGGGAGAGTTATGTCATTTTATGTCAGTGTGTGTATTCTCAGTCGTGTCCAATTCTGCATTGCCAAGGACTGTAGCCCACCAGAGTCCTCTGTACACATCCAGGCAAGAAAACTGGAATGGGTTGCCATTTCCTCCTCCAGGGGATCTTCTCTATCCAGGGATTGAACCCAAGTCTCTTGCATCCCCTGAATTCGAAGGCAGGCTTTTTACCACTGAGACAGGCTATTACAGAGGAGGGGCAACATTGCTGCATCTTGGTCCCTGATGTCTAACAGCCTCCCTCTGATCAACTGAGTTTCATTTCCAAGTCATTGTACACTGAGATACAACTTGGGAAAGAGGGTGCAGTGAGGTGGGGCGGAGTTTGAAAAGTGATAGCAAAAGGAGCAACAGATTTTTACTGAGCACTTACTATGTGCCAAGCAATGAGTTAATTGCCGGGATGCTAGGAGTAAGGAAAGTAAAATCGTGTTCTTGCCTTCTTGGAATATCTCTCTAATAGGAGAGACAAAATGTATATAATTACTTCATTAATTATTTTTGCTTTTGTGATCAATATGATAAAGCAAATTAAACTAATCAGCTCTGGTTGGAGGTAGGGTGGGGAACAAGGTCAAGACAGGTGCTCAAAGGATGAGAAGACACAACCTAGGATTCCCACTGCTGGACATACACACTGAGGAAACCAGAATTGAAAGAGACACATGTACCCTATTGTTTATTGCATCACTGTTTACAATAGCTAGGACATGGAAGCAACCTATATGCCCATCAGCAGATGAATGGATAAGGAAGTTGTGGTACATGTACACAATGGAATACTACTCAGCTATAAAAAACAACACATTTGAGTCAGTTCTCATGAGGTCGATGAAACTGGAGCCTATGATACAGAGTGAAGTAAGTCAGAAAGAGAAACACCAATACAGTATATTAATGTATATATGTGGAATTTAGAAAGATGGTAATGACAACCCTATATGTAAGACAGCAAAAGAGACAGATATAAAGAACAGATGTTTGGACAATGTGGGAGAAGGTGAGGGTGGGATGATTTGAGAGAACAGCACTGAAACATGTATATTACCATATGTAAAATAGATGACGAAGGCAAGTTCAAAGCATGAAGCAGAACACTCAAAGCTGGTGCTCTGGTACAACCCAGAGGGATGGGATGGGGAGGGAGGTGGGAGGGGGTTTAGGATGGGGGGCCACTTGTGCACCCATGGCTGATTCATGTTGATGTATGGCAAAACCACCACATTATTGTAAGGTAATTAGCTTCCAATTAAAATAAATTAATTTTTACAAAAGAAGGCTGAGAAGAAAAAGAAACCAGTCCAGACAAGGGAATAAACATTTTTGAAGTTTCCAAGGAATCTGTAGTATGGTGTGTTTAAAGAACCGAGAGAGAGGGACGTCCTTCTAGCTGGTGAAGGTGGAGGGTGCACTGTGACAATCCTGTGGACAGAAATGCAGTGCAGACATGATCCTGGCAAGTCACTGTGTCACTGCTTTCATTGACCCAGACATCTGAAAGCTGTTGTTTCTTTTCTTTTTTTGAAATAACTTCCCATCCTGAGAACTCAAGAGAGAAAAGAAAACTTTCAGTTGGGAGGTGTATGGTTCTTACAAAGTAGAACTTGGAGAAAGAAGGGGAAGGACTACATAGCAAGATAGGCAAAGAGACTGGGCTAGAGGAAGAATTTTGAATCTTTGTGTATTTCAGACTCAAGCTTAAATTCGTCCCCCCGCCTTTGTTTTGCACTTCATTTCTTGGTCTGGGATGATTTTATTTTATTACCTTTTAGATCCCATTAGTTCCTGAGCTTACATCTTGATCATAGTTACGGAATATGTGCCATCTGGTAACCAGTCTCTTCAAGGGACTCACAGAGGCGTTTTCCCTTTGGTACTTACCCAACAGCCTTCTCCAGAGAGTGTGGGTGCTGTTTTTATTCTGGATGAGAGGGGAGATTTAGAAGATTCATAAGGAAATAAGATGCGCAGTGAGACAGTCTTGTAGAACAATGTCCCCTGTCTGCTTTCTATTCTAATGTGTATTTTGGTATACATGTGTGCTTGCATGCTAACTCAGTTCAGTCGTGCCTGACTCTTCGTGCCCCCATGGACAGTAGCCAGCTAAGCTGCTCTGTCCATAGGATTCTCCAAATCAGAATACTAGAGTGGGCTGCCATGCCCTCCTCCAGGGGATCTTCCTGACCCAGGGATTGAACCAGCCTCTCTTACGTCTCCTGTCTGGGCAGGGGGATTCTTTACCACTAGCACCACCTGGGAAATCATTTGGGTATGAAGATACCTTATGATTCTCTCCTTATTTTTTCTGAAATTTTCTCTAGTCTCCTTTCTCAGTTTTAGTCTACTTTACCCTGTCTTTTATCATGTTGTAGTTCCTTCTGTGAGCTACCAGAAATATAGGCCTCACAAGGAGATCTGTCTCATTTAAGAACTTGCTTGAAAAAAAGAAAAGCATCATGGAACATTTTAATCTTTCCCATTTTCTAGATACACTCAGCTGAACATTAATTTGAGGCACTTCCTTTGAAAGGAGATCATGGCTTTCTTATCTCCATGGCTTTTCCTGATAATCTGAGTTGTGTGCATGTTCTGAGGTTGGGAGTTTCTTCTTGGGCAGCATTGGGGACAGCATGATTGGTTCTATCTTGGGAATGAAATAATCTCTTGTACACTTCTGTTATCACGGATTTTTCAAGCAATAGTTTCTCTCTGACTCAAGACAGAATAATATAAATAGCTTTAAGATTTGTTTTGAAACAGATTAGACACCCTAGATTTCACTTGAATTGGTGTATGTGTGCGTGTGCCTGCATGGATATGAGTGTGTGTGTTTGTGTGGTGGAGAGAAGAGGAAACAATGCATTGGAAAGAACATAAGATAAGGAATTTGGAATTTCAAATCAGAATATTGGTTCTGTCTGTCCCCAGACTAAATTGTACAACCCCAGGTGCATCATTCTACTCCCTGACCACCATTTTTGAAATCCAAAAATGGAAATAATAATAATAATTTCCACCTCTCCTCAGCAAAATGCTGATTTGAGGACATGAACAAAGGCTTTATACATATGAGAACATTATTATTAGAATTGGTGCTTCTTCTCCTATGATTCTTCATTCATTCATTTGTTCATTCATTCAAAAATGATGGGGTGTGATGAGATGTGACTTGCTCGGTGAAGGGTGAGCTGAAGGGGAGCATGAGTAGAGGTGGGAGAACAGTAGGGTGACTGCAGTCATCCAGGAAGGAATGGCCCAGACCTGGCGGTGGCTGGAGAAGTGGAAAGATGTGGATGGTTCATCATGATAGAGTGCACTGATTAGAATCTTTCTGCAGGAAATGAAACTTAAGCTTAGGTAACTGAAGAACAAGACGAGTACTTAGGAACAAATGTGTAGCAAAATGTGTCCCAAGAAGGAAGAGGTCAATGAGGAATAGGTGGGAATATTCCGTTTTGTTTTTCTTTTAATTCTCAAAGTCATATATTCAGAAAGGAAAAGGAAAAAAAAAAAGTTGCTTTCCATGTAAAAGATCACAATCCATCAGATTGATGGTATGTCATTTTAAGTTCATATGGTGTGAATGATTTCTGTCTTTATTAACTTCCAATTACTTTAATTTCTCAGGGTGTGGCAATAGCAACCTCAAAACCCCAAAGAAACAAACTTTGTAGCATGGTTCAGAATGCCTTTTATGTTCTATTGAACAAGGCTGGCTTGTGGGAGAATCACAGCATCTGTGGAATGTGTTAAGACACAGAGTCACGAGAGAGCCGCCGACACTTTAATTTGCTGTTACACAGTCATTGTTCACAGAATCAGAATCCACACATCCATGCTAGTCTGTGCAATACAGTCTGCATTACACATCAGCATCATCAGCTGTTGCCTGACTCATTAATTCTTTTTTAGCATCACTGAGTAACAAATGTACAGCACGTGGATATAAGTTTTGTTGGTTGAAAATACCACAGTAGCAGA
Source organism: Bos javanicus (assembly GCF_032452875.1). Lineage (NCBI taxonomy): Eukaryota > Metazoa > Chordata > Mammalia > Artiodactyla > Bovidae > Bos > Bos javanicus. The sequence continues at coordinate 36,219,759 of NC_083889.1, forward strand.
CAACACTCTTTAGAGACTGTGATTGAATTAATTACGGTAGGTATCAGTATGCCTATGTTCAATACATTCTCCATTTCTAGTTTGACCAGTGCATGTGTCTTATGGAAATACACCATTATTATTCTATCTAAATAAATGAAGGACAGGAATGTGCATCATTTTTCACTCATGTAGCACTATGTATTATCTAGCTATATTTGGGGAGGATCATTTTTTTAACCTTTAAATTATTCATGCATTTGGTGAGCGTGTGTTTTACCATATGCTAGGAGAAGGCAATGGCACCCCACTCCAGTACTTTTGCCTGGAAAATCCCATGGATGGAGGAGCCTAGTGGGCTGCAGTCCATGGGGTCGCTAAGAGTCGGACACAACTGAGCGACTTCGCTTTCACTTTTCACTTTCTTGCATTGGAGAAGGAAATGGCAACCCACTCCAGTGTTCTTGCCTGGAGAATCCCAGGGATGGGGGAGCCTGGTGGGCTGCAGTCCATGGGGTCGCTAAGAGTCAGACACAACTGAGCGACTTCACTTTCACTTTTCACTTTCATGCATTGGAGAAGGAAATGGCAACCCACTCCAGTGTTCTTGCCTGGAGAATCCCAGGGACAGGGGAGCCTGGTGGGCTGCCGTCTATGGGGTTGCACAGAGTCGGACACGACTGAAGTGACTTAGCATAGCATAGCATAGGCGTTGTTTTAGACATGGGGATACAGAGGACGGGCAGACATTATTCCTGCTCTTCTGAATGGGAAAGTCTGACACATACCCTGAAATGAAGTATTAAACATTGAATAATATTGAATATATTATAATGAAAATTACAAAATAAATATATGATAAATGTTGGATAATGATAATGTATTGTTCATTATTTTAGTAAATTAAAGTCAGTAAAATAATTTCAAATTAGTAATTTCAAGTTATAGTACTATGCACGGCCCAGTATGCTGTGGGAGGGATTTGGATTTTAGTCTAAGTGTAATGGGGTAACCTTGTAAAATTTTAGGCAAAGAAGTATTGAGACCTGGTGTAGGTTACAGACTATAATTTTGCTTCTGTGTGAAGAGTAGATTGAGCAGAAATAGAATAGCCAATATGTACAATAATAGATGCTCAACATAATTAGTTGTTAGGGTAAGGCAGATCAAACTATAATGAGGTACTATAATGAGATATCACTTCATATCCACTATGAAGACTATAATCAAAATGACAGATATAGTAAGAGTTGGTAAGGATGTAGAGGAACTGGCACCTCAAATATTGTTGGTGATAATGTAAAATAGTACAGCCACTTTGGAAAATAGGCCATTTCTCAAAAAATTAAAGGTTGAGTGAACCATATGACCCAACAATTCTACTCCTGTGTATACTGTTTTTGTTGCTCAGTCATTCAGTCATATCTGATTCTTTGCAACCCCAAGGACACCAGGCTCCCCTGTCCTTCACCATCTCCCGGAGTTTGCTCAAACTCATGTCCATTGAGTTGGTGATGCCATCCAACCATCTCATCTTCTATTGTCCCCTTCTCTTCCTGTCTTCAATCTTTCCCAGCATCAGGGTCTTTTCCAATGAATTGGTTTTTTGCATCAGGTGGCCAAAGTATTGGAGCTTCAGCTTCAGCATCAGTCCTTCCAATGAATATTCCTAGGTATATACCCAGGACAAATAAAAATATATACTCATGGAAGTACTTGTATATGAATATTGAGAGCAGCATCATTCATAATGGCCAAAAGGTGGAAATAATTCAAAGGTCCATAAGCTGATGAGTTGAGGAATGTATATATAAAATGTACTGTATCCATGCAGTGCAATATTATTGAGCCATGAAAAGGAGTGAACTACTGATACATGCTACAACAAAGTTGACTCTAGAAAACATTGTGCTAAGTAAGATAAGTCAGAGAAGACTAGATATTGTAGAATTCCTTTTATATGAAATCTCCAGAACTGGCAAATATGTAGAGACTGAAGTAGATTAATGTTTGCCTATGGGTGGAGTGTGGGGATGAGGGCTGATTTAGTGGATATGAGGCTTCTTTTTGGGGGTGATGAAAATGTTCTGGAATTAGTGGTGATCGTTGTACAACTCAGTGACTATACTAAATCTATTGACTTGTACACTTACACAGGTGAATTGGATAATATGTGTATTATATATTTGTAAAGATGTCAAAGAAAAGAAAAAAAGAGAAAAACAAGAGAGGAATCTAGTAGGAACATGGGCTTTCTGGCTGGCCTTCTTGCTATGGTTCACAACTGGCATACTTGGGGAATGAATGTGCCAGATACATTCATACTAGCTGTCAGAATGACTTCTGACCACCCTCCGTATTCATACACCAGCCCTGCAAAATGACCTTCATTTCTCTGAACCAGCCCTGCACTTTTGTTTTTGCTTACCTTTGATTATTGACTATGCCAAAGCCTTTGACTGTGTGGATCACAATAAGCTGTGGAAAATTCTGAAAGAGATGGGAATACCAGACCACCTGATCTGCCTCTTGAGAAATTTGTATGCAGGTCAGGAAGCAACAGTTAGAACTGGACATGGAACAACAGACTGGTTCCAAATGGGAAAAGGAGTTCATCAAGGCTATATATTGTCACCCTGTGTATTTAACTTATATGCAGAGTACATCATGAGAAACGCTGGACTGGAAGAAACACAAGCTGGAATCAAGATTGCTGGGAGAAATATCAATAATCTCAGATATGCAGATGACACCACCCTTATGGCAGAAAGTGAAGAGGAACTAAAAAGCCTGTTGATGAAAGTGAAAGAGGAGAGTGAAAAAGTTGGCTTAAAGCTCAACATTCAGAAAAGTAAGATCATGGCATCTGGTCCCATCACTTCATGGGAAATAGATGGGGAAACAGTGGAAACAGTGTCAGACTTTATTTTTTTGGGCTCCAAAATCACTGCAGATGGTGACTGCAGCCATGAAATTAAAAGACGCTTACTCCTTGGAAGGAAAGTTATGACCAACCTAGATAGCAATATTCAAAAGCAGAGACATTACTTTGCCAACAAAGGTTTGTCTAGTCAAAGCTATGGTTTTTCCTGTGGTCATGTATGGATATGAGAGTTGGACTGTGAAGAAGGCTGAGCGCCGAAGAATTGATGCTTTTGAATTGTGGTGTTGGAGAAGACTCTCGAGAGTCCCTTGGACTGCAAGGAGATCCAACCAGTCCACTCTGAAGGAGATCAGCCCTGGGATTTCTTTGGGAGGAATGATGCTAAAGCTGAAACTCCAGTACTTTGGCCACCTCATGCGAAGAGTTGACTGATTGGAAAAGACTCTGATGCTGGGAGGGATTGGGGGCAAGAGGAGAAGGGGACAACAGAGGATGAGATGGCTGGATGGCATCACTGACTCGATGGACGTGAGTCTGAGTGAACTCCGGGAGTTGGTGATGGTAGGGAGGCCTGGTGTGCTGTGATTCATGGGGTCGCAAAAGTCGGACACGACTGAGCGACTGATCTGATCTGATGTTTTTCTTTTCCTTCTCTTTCTGTTAGGAAAAAAAAACGTTACTAAATCTACAAGTTTAATTCAAATTCCTCCTTGAAACTCACCTTGATTTCCCAGTAATATATTGTTCTTGTTTTTTGTGGGTTCATTTAATGTGGTTTGTGCCTCTGTAAGATCTTAACCACATAGCATTTCAAGATCCATTTTGAATTCACTTTTTCTCTTCCTCTCTCTCTTATCTCTTTCCTTTCCTTCCTTTCATCTGCTCCAGCTTGTGTTCTCTCTCTCCTTACATTCCTTTTTGACAATCAGAAGGAAGTTTCCCTGATATTTTAAAGTCTCCAAATCTATCTTCTCGCATTTGATATCTGTAGATTTGCTTGGGCTTCCCTGATGGCTCAGTGGTAAGGAATCTGCCTGCCAATGCAGGAGACGCAGGTTCAATCCTTGGGTAGGGAAGATCCCTTGGAGAAGGATATGGCAACACACTCCAGTATTCTTGCCTGAAAAATTCCATGGACAGAGAAGCCTGCAAACTACATGCATAGGCTGGCAGTTTCAAACAGTATATAATAAGCAATTCTGAAAATAATCAATTCAATAAATGCTTATTAAACACCTCCTATGTGCCAGGCATCAGTTCCTAGGAATACAGCAGAGAACAACAGGTATCTTCTTTGAGATTATTTAAGATCAGAAAATGACAGCTGTACTGCAGAGACATACTGAGTAATAGGAGAAGGAATAAAGACATCTTAAGATATTCCCTGGCCATTTAATCTTAAGATGTCTTTATTCCTTCCCCTATTACTCAGTATAAGTCTCTGCAGTACAGCTGTCATTTTCTGATCTGAATGACAGAAAGGAGCAGAATATCCTCCCGGCAGAGGGAAAAGTTCATGTGTAGGCCCTAGAGTCAGGAGGTGCTTGGACCAAAAGAATGTTTCCTGTGATGAGAGTTTGGTGGGCAAAGGAGTGAGAGAGGCAGCAATGCAGTTGGAGAACTCGCCAGGAGCTGGGTCTTCTGTTTCGCATTTCCGTGGAAGGAGTTTTGTTTTAATTTCAATGAGAAATCGCTAAAGGAAATGTGTGTGCGTGTGTACCAGTTTCCAAATTTGTTAAACTTGCGGATTTCATGTTTAAAACTTTCTATGGTCTATGGAAAAGTAACATTCCAGTCCAAAAAGTGTAAAAGAGAAGTGAAGAGATGGTTAGGAGAATGGAACTCATATAGCTAAGGGTCAAACTGGAAAAGAATGGAACTTACAAAATACTGGACTTCAAGTGATAAAGGACAACATTTAGAGATGCTGTTACCAGAGGTTGCACAACATGTATTGTGGGCTTCTTATTTTTGCATAATCCAATTCCAGCTTAAATGACAGAGGAAAGAATTATTTTCTATCAGAAAACTTTAAAAGCCTTTCTTACTGTCACACAGAAGAGTGTGTGTGTATTGTAATGAAACTGAAAATAAGATGTGATTGGTTACCAAGACAAAGAAGTATAGCATCACATTCTTAGCCAGAATTGTAAAGAACATTTTGAAAGGAAAAATGTATTCAAATAGAAATCCATTGAATATACCAAAAGGTTTCATAATGTTTATTCATTTTAGACATTGGAAACTTTACTTCTAGGAATTTATCTTAAGGAAGAGATCTTAAATCTGTGTAAACATTTACCAGCAAGTATGTTCAACAGTGTTGTAAAACTAATAAAAATTTGGAAACCTTCTAAATATCCAGTAATGGGACAATGGTTAAATAAATACTCTAAGCAATGCAATGCTAAGATTTTTTTCCATAAAGTATGGTTAAGTGAAAAATATGACATTTTCCAATTAGTGATGGTTATAAGCAAACAAATTAGGTAAAAAAATAACATCTGTACTTTATTTCTAGTTCTGAGATTGTATATTAAAAACTCAGGAAGGAAACTTTTCCAAAATGTTAACAGTGGTTATTTCTAAGAGACTACTACTACTACTACTAAGTCGCTTCAGTCGTGTCTGACTCTGTGCTGGATAACAGAAAATTTTAAATGTTCTTATTTTTATTTTTCTCCTTTTTAATTTATTTTCTGAAATTTCTAATGCAAATATAAGTAAATATTAATAGAAATTTATTAATCAAAAATTAATTAATAAAAATAGCTGAAGATTTATCTACTGCTTACCATGCTCTAAATGCTTTATCATAAGTAAGTTGATTTAATGCTTACAATCATTTTTTGAAACAGGTAATCCCATTTAGTGTTGACAAAATTGAAGCACAGAGATGTTAGTAATATACTCAAATCACACATCTAGCAAACATTGATGCTGGATTTAGAATCCCAGGCATTTGGATACTATGCTTCTTGCAAATAGCTAAACAGAAAGTAAAAAGTTCATCTGTTACCAGACACAGAATGAGAACTGTTTCTTCAACTTTATTGTTGAGAGTTTGTCACCAGCTCCTTAGTGAGGAGTGGCTCAAGATTACATGTCATCTATTACCAATTTTATAGAACGTGGATTTTCTTATGGAATACAAATTCTAACATTTTCTATGAGCCTTTCAGATTTTTTGATTAAACACATCTCATTTGTAGGTACTTAGACAAGAGGCCATCTGACCTGCCTCTTGAGAAACCTGTATGCAGGTCAGGAAGCAACAGTTAGAACTGGACATGGAACAACAGACTGGTTCCAAAGAGGAAAAGAAGTACGTCAAGGATGTATATTGTCACCCTGCTTATTTAACTTATACGCAGAGTACAAGATGAGAAATGTTGGGCTGGAAGAAACACAAGCTGGAATCAAGATTGCCGGGAGAAATATCAATAACCTCAGATATGCAGATCACACCACCATTATGGCTGAAAGTGAAGAGGAACTAAAGAGCCTCTTGATGAAAGTGAAAGTGGAGAGTGAAAAAGTTGGCTTCAAGCTCAGTATTCAGAAAACAAAGATCATGGCATCTGGTCCCATCACTTCGTGGGAAATAGATGGGGAAACAGTGGAAACAGTGTCAGACTTTATTTTTTGGGCTCCAAAATCACTGCAGATGGTGATTGCAGCCATGAAATTAAAAGATGCTTACTCCTTAGAAGGAAAGTTATGACCAACCTAGATAGCATATTAAAAAGCACAGATATTAGTTTCCAACAAAGGTCCGTCTAGTCAAGGCTATGGTTTTTCCAGTGGTCGTGTATGGATGTGAGAGTTGGACTGTGAAGAAAGCTGAGTGCCGAAGAATTGATGCTTTTGAACTGTGGTGTTGGAGAAGACTCTTGAGAGTCCCTGGGACTGCAAGGAGATCCAACCAGTTCATCCTAAGGGAGATCAGTCCTGGATATTCATTGGAAGGACTGATGTTGAAGCTGAAACTCCAGTACTTTGGCCACCTCATGTGAAGAGTTGACTCACTGGAAAAGACCCTGATGCTGGGAGGGATTGAGGGCAGGAGGAGAAGGGGACGACAGAGGATGAGATGGCTGGATGGCATCACTGACTCGATGGACATGAGTTTGAGTGAACTCCAGGAGTTGGTGATGGACAGGGAGGCCTGGCGTGCTGCGATTCATGGGGTCACAAAGAGTCGGACACGAATGAGCGACTGCAGTGAACTGAGACAAGAGGCTTATATCAGACTTCATGAGTCAAGATTCTGATGTCTCTCCAATGAGAAAAACCAGGTAAGCTTATTTTGCATAATGTCTTTAGACTCTAATTTCACTGGATTTGCAATGGACTATCCCCCTTCCACTTATTGTGGCCTTTTGTCAGATGGCTTGGACTGGCCCTTGTCGTGTACACCTTTTATACGGTTAGACTATATTTTAGCAAAAAGAGGACACAATAAGAAACATGAAAAAGTAGACTTTACACTAGGAATGAAACTGGAACAAGATGTCAAATGAGACTGTGATGAGAACTGCCCATAACTATGACACTAGCATGTATCACGTAATAGATATAATTATTATTATTAATTGAAGTATGCTGATTTATAATATTGTATTAGTTTCAAGTTTATAGCAAAGTGATTCAGTTATATATATTAATATATGTATGCTGCTGCTGCTACTGCTTAGTCGCTTCAGTCGTGTCCGACTCTGTGCGACCCCATAGATGGCAGCCCACCAGGCTCCCCCGTCCCTGGGATTCTCCAGGCAAGAACACTGGAGTGGGTTGCCATTTCCTTCTCCAACACATGAAAGTAAAAAGTGAAAGTAAAGTCGCTCAGTTGTGTCCGACTCTTAGCAACCCCATGGACTGCAGCCCACCAGGCTCCTCCGTCCATGGATTTTCCAGGCAAGAGTACTGGACTGGGGTGCCATTGCCTTCTCCAAATATATGTATAGATAGAAGGACCTACTATATAGCACAGGGAACTATATTCAATATGTTGTAATAAGCTATAATGGAAAAGAATCTGAAAAAGAATATCTATTAATATCTATCTATACATATATTAGATATTAATAGATATTCTTTTTCAGATTCTTTTCCATTATAGCTTATTACAAGATATTGAATATAGTTCCCTGTGCTATATTGTAGGTCCTTGTTTTTTATCTATTTTATATATACTGGTGTTTATCTGTTCACTCCATACTCCTAATTTATTACCTGTGCCTTTCCCCCCTAATCACCTTAAGTTTATTTTCTTTGTCTGTGAGTCTGTTTCATAAGATAGATTTTATTAATAAGTGCTTGCTAAGTGCATATAACGTCTGTGAGTCTTTCATACAGCAGCAGCACCAAGTGCATACAATACGTGTAATCCCCCCTACTCAAAGCCGTCTGTGAGATGGGTGTCGTCTTTCTCCCGCTCACGCAGAGAGAGGTAAATTGCCCGAGGCCACGCAGCCCGCCCTAGTGCTCTCATCACAAGTCTACTTTTGCTTCCGCAAAAGCAAATGTCATCTTTCACAGCCAGCACGCTATCTTTCTGTTCCTTCTTCAAATAGAAATCCTTAAAGTACTATTTTCATTATTGTTTTACTTCTACTAAGTAATAAAGAAATGAAAGATTTTCTTTTGGTGGGCTTTCGATGTTCTTTGTGAGAGATCTTTTCTCTCCTATTATTAAAACTCTTTGCTGAAATGTTATGTGTTCCTTCAGCTGCCCCTGGGGATTCATGATCCTGAGTTGTGCTGGCAGAGAATGTGATGGTTCACTGTATGGGGCTCTGGGAATAGGCCGATCATCATGAAATGATTTCAGTAGGCACTGAGTCAGGATGGCTAGAAGCCTTTGGAATCTAACAAATTCACACCCTTCTTTATTCACCTGTCACTGTGCTTTACTCTGGGTGTTCCTGGGCAAAAGGGCTGACAGCCCTGTTACTCTGGTGTCTGAACATGACTGAGTAACAGGGCTGTCAGCCCTTTTGCTCAGGAACACCCAGAGTAAAGCACAGTGACAGGTAAATAAAGAAGGGTGTGGTTTTCTTGCTTTTGCATCTGTGTCTAGCCTGTCTGCTGTACAGCATCTTAGGCTGCCTCTGGAAGAGCCTGCCATTGTCAGAGGACTGGGCTCACTCTTGGCCAGCTGGGAGATCAGAGCCATGTTTCGGTCACAGCCCTTCTGTCTCTTGCCAGAAATCCTTAACTGGTTGTCAGCAGTTATGCTCTGGCCCTTAAGATTGGACACTCCCATTTGGACGCATCATCACTTCAGTTTGGATCATTTTTCAACTAGTTTTAAACATGGCACCTTTTTCCCATTGGCATTCTATACTGACTTCCATTCTCCTGTCTTGAAAAAGACACTCCCTTTCACCTTGCTGTTTAGCACACACTCTATGTGTTACAGTGTTTATAACCTCACTTTCAGTGTTGCCTTTCTCTTCTATTCCATTCTTCAATGAATTATAATGCATCTTTAAAGGATATTCACTTTTTCCCTTAAAACAACAACAAATGAAAATTATGTGCAATTAAGGTGCCCAGAGATTATTGCTATTGTCATTATGCAAGTGTCTTCCCTTTGTATTGGTGCCTGTGTCCTATACTTTACAGGCAGAGGTATGCTTACAGCTGAACAGCAATGAAAATTGTCTTCAAAATTTGCCTGCTGGTGAAAGAAGGTGGACATGTTTGTTTGAGATAATTGTTGTTTTGTTTAGGCTAATGCTAATTTTTCCCCTTTAAAGAAGTTATAACATGCATCCATTATAGTACACAAATATTCAGTGCATAATTTGTCTTGCATATGTGTATACCTGTGTAATAAGCCCCCAAGATTAAGACAGAATGTCTTCAGCACCCTTCACCTAAGAAGATCCCCTCATGGCCCATCCCAGTCAATAACCCCTCTTCCCTAAGAGGACTGTTCTGATCCTTATCACCTTAAATTAGTTTTGTCACTTCTTGAACTTTATATAAATGGAGTCATCCAGTCATTCCTTTGGTGTCTGATTTCTTTTGCTTAATATTATGTCTGTAAAAGTCATCCATTTTGTTGCATTAACAGTAGTTTGCTCTTTAGAAAAAACTAGCTGCATAGTATTCCTTGTCTGAATACACTGCAGTTGATTTTGTTGATGAACATTCTGGATTGTTTCCACTTTTAGGCTTCGATGAATAGAGATGCTATTTTGATTAAAGGTGAGAACTTTGTAGTGATTGCATTGGTAGTGATTGCATTGTTGCCCAACTTCTCCCTCTGCCCAGTCCAGCTCTCTTTCCTCCCAATCCCATTACCAATTTTGAAGGACTCCTTAATAATCTTCTCTGCTGCTGCTGCTAAGTCACTTCAGTCGTGTCCGACTCTGTGTGACTCCATAGACGGCAGCCCACCAGGCTCCCTTGTCCCTGGGATTCTCCAGGCAAAAACACTGGAGTGGGTTGCCATTTCCTTCTCCAATGCATGAAACTGAAAAGTGAAAGTGAAGTCGCTCAGTCGTGTCCGACTCTTAGCGACCCCATGGACTGCAGCCTACCAGGCTCCTCTGTCCATGGGGTTTTCCATGCAAGAGTACTGGAGTGGGGTGCCATTGCCTTCTCCAAATAATCTTCTCTAATGGTGTTAATTCCATTTCACAGTTCACTTTCTGAAAACCTGACCCTCAACAGCAGCTTTGATGAATGTGTTATGTTATGTCATGTTGTTGGTGCTGGTTTTTTTTTTTCCTCTAAGACTTGAAAATGCTGAACCTTAGAAGTCAAGTTTTCATAAGGTCCTGGTCATAAAAGGGACATAACTTGACATACCAGGTGCACTGTCATATTGAATGTCATGGTGAAAAGTAATTTCCCAAGCACAGATGAGAGTTCTTTAGATTTTTAGGCAAAAGCTTCATGTAAAATGAGAAAAGTGGTGTTGTAGGAGGTGTCATCTGGCTTTGACGTACAAAATGAATTGAGAAGAAATCTTTTCTGGACAATTACAAAAGTTCTGACATAAGGAAGCAATAATCATGGAGGGAGGAATGGATGGAAGGACCTTTGTGAAGGAAAGAGATCCAGCTTGAGGCATTGAGACTCTGTGTAGACTTGTCAGTGCAGAGGATGGGGAAGTTAATGATGACACCAGTGCTCTGAATTCAAATGGCTGGGATTACATTTCTCATTCCATTCATCTGGGCTTTGGGAAAGAGGAAAGAAGAGGGTAAAGGAGCATGCTTTTGAAAAAAAGAAAAAGCATGTATGTGGATAAGAAGATGCAGGGTTTAGCACATGCAGTTGGAACCATTTTATTCCATCAAAGGATAAAGATATGGGCCTTTTATGTACATGGGGATTCAAAAAAGAGGGATAAAGATCTGGAGGTCATACCATATTCAGTTATCTATTGCTGCGTAACAGGTTACCCCAAGACTTATCAGCTGGTAAAAGACAAGATTTTTCTTATTTCACAGATCCTGTGGATCAGGAATCCAACTTAACTGGGTTTCTCATGGGGCGACTGTCATCTCAAGGCTTAACTGGGAAGGATTTGCTTCCAAGATCACTCACATGTCGGTTGGCAAGATTCATTTCCATGTGGGTTGTTGGGCTAAGTTTCAGTTCCTTGTGAGCTCTTGACCACCATCAGTTGGTTTCCAGCTGGCCCTCTCCACAGGGCAACAGACAGCAATGCTAACAGGGGATCGAGAAGCTCAGAGAGAGTGCCAGCAGAAGAGAGAAAAAGTGAGAAAGATGCGAGTCTGACTTCTTTGTAACTTGATCATGGAAATGACATCCCATCACCTTTGTTATATTCTGCTTGTTACGAGTGAGTCCCTAGGTTCTGCAGGTACTCATGGAAAGTGGGGATCACAGAAAAGTGTGGGTCCAAGGAGGCAAAGATCATTGGGAACCCTGCCAAATGCTGCCTACCACATCTAGATAAAGTAATATTGGAGGACATGGTGCTGATACACTATGAAGAGACTCTCCAAGCATTGTTGACTTCTTATATCTTTGTAATTAGGAACTTCCAGAAGAACATTAGAAACATTTTCCTTCGATAGAAGGTCATATGTCAGTGGAGGTGTTCTGGACGTTTATTAGTGCACTAAGTAACCTGATTTGAAAAGTGAACTGTGTGATACTATAAAATATCAAACACTTTTCTAGCAAAAGCATATTACCTTTAATTACACTGATTTAAAGCTGTTAATATTTTTGTCAGAAATAATTTTTAAATGGATGTGTCAAGGTAAAAACAGCAGTTGTCAAGTGAAGAAAGAAGTAATTTGTGCCTGTGCTGTCTGTTTTATGAGCAATTGAGTCTTTAAATACTGAGCATTTGTGCTTACCATTTCTTTTCTAGAAAGCCTTCTGACAGTGAGGGATTCTAACTGCTGGAATACTATTGTTTGTGGTAAATATTTGTCCTATGACTAGGGAATTAAATTTGGTTTCTACCCTGTAATATAGACAAAAGCATCACTAAGAAGTGAAAGCATTTAAGCAATTCACCAATTGGTCAAACACATAGCATAAGCAAGGCACTCTGGGTGATTACAGAGTGGAATAATAACAGTAATGATGACTACTCTTTGATGAGAGCAAATCAGGGTGACTTAGAGCACTTGAAAAGGCTTGAATTCTATTTGCAGTCTTTTTAAGCTATTAATTTCTTTAGCAAGTCTTTGTTATTGGGCAGTGAAAAGGAGGGCTTTTGCTTGACCTCTATGGCAGGGTTTCATAGTAGTGGCTTTATTGACATTTTGAGTCATGTAATTCTTTGTTGTAGGGGGTGGTGGGGCTGTCCTGTGCACTGTAAGATGCTGAGCAGCATTCCTGGCTTCTATCCACTGGATGCCAATAGCTTTGCTCCTCCCACCCAAGTTGTGACAATGAAATATATTTCCAGACATTGCCACGTGTACCTGGGGGTGGAAGGAGAAAGGCAAAATCATCATATTATGGAAATTAACACAACTTTGCAATTAACATTCTGAACTAACAAGAGGTACTGTTATTTTACTTTTACCTGTTGCACTTATGAACAGGTTGTCTTTTCTCTTGATCCTCAAAAGCAAAATTCTATATGCTATATACAAGATAATTCATTCTTTTATTCATTGAGCCAATAAACATCCATTAGACACATCCATTGAGTGCCTATTGCATGCAATTAACTTTAGGCATTGTAAAGAATAAAGAAAAAAAAATACTAGATACAGATTTTTTTCCTCCAGAAGCTTGAGATCTTAGAGGAGGTGGAGTAGATATTTAGGCCATGAATGTGTATAGCTTTGGTGCAAGTAGGAAGCATTAAATTTGAAAAAAGAAAGAGATAAAATTTATGAAATGTTTTAAAGGAGGGGAACTCTTATTTTTCTTTTGCAGATCAGTGGTCGATAAGAAGCTCATTCCTGGGCTGGGATTCTGTGGTCTGAGTTTAATAGGGTGAGGTTGACCTACAGTTTGGAATATAAGAGTAGATTGGAGTTAGAACTAGACCTCAGGAATAAAACATCAAATCCAGAGAGAGAGACAGAGATGGAAACTCCCTCTGAAGCTTAATGTGGGTTCTCAGCCAGAAATGGCAAGATGGAGGAAGCATGCATGCATGCTAGGTCACTTCAGTCGTGTCCAACTCTTTGTGACACTATGGACTGTAGCCCACCAGGCTCCTCTGTCCATGGGTTTCTCTAGGCAAGAATACTGATGATGCCATGCCCTCCTCCAGGGAATCTTCCCGACCCAGGGACTGGACCTGCATCTCTTTTGTCTCCTGCACTGGCAGGTGGGTCTTTACCACTAGTGCCTCCCGGGAAGCCTGGAAGAAGCACATGTGTGTTTGTTAGTTGCTCAGTTGTGTCTGACTCTTCTCAGCCCCATGGACTGTAGCCCACCAGCCTACCAATGCAGGAGACCCAGGTCTGATCCCTGATCCCAGAAGATCCCACATGCCTTGGAGCAACTAAGCCCATGTGCCACAACTACTGAGCCTGTGCTCTAGAACTTGGGAAAGCAACTACTGAGCTCACATGCCTAGAGTCTGTGTGCCTAGAGTCCATGGAATTCTCCAGGCAAGGATACTGGAGTGGATTGCCATTTCCGTCTCCATGGGATCTTCCCAACCCAGGGACTGAACCCGGGTCTCCTGCATTGCAGGCAGATTCTTTACTTCTGAGCCAGCATATTTAAGACCAAAAATGTGAGGAACCAGGAGAACTTTTCCTACAATACTGTTAAACAACATTTAGTCCCCTTTGTACAAATCTGTTAATGGCCAATGTACAGAGGGAGCTGTAAGTGTACTAAACAGATTTGATGAGAGGGAGACCTCCCAGTGGGACCAAATTTATTTTTCTATTACTCATGGTATCCAATTACTCAGGACTGGTATATGGAGAGCAGTTCAAGTTGAATCCAGGAGGAGAAGTGTAGCCATTAGAAGGTACCAATCACCTTCCACTGACCAGCCATGTGCCCTCCATCTCCTTCATTAGAGGTGCATTGTTTGGATGAGCCTTCAAAGAAAAATTCTCCAGAGAGGATGTTATTAACCACAAATCTCATGGTGTTAAAATTCTTCAAGTCTATTCCAAGACTGTTAATAGGTATTACCTTAAAGAGTTTAATCCACAGATTTGTTTTTGAAATGCCACGTAAAGCAAATTAAACACATTTGTTTACTGCACAACTTGTCAGAGCCATTCAGATACATCATACATCTCAAATGGAGGGATATAAATAATATGAAACATTTCCAAATTATTTGATTGCTAACTTGTTTTGTCCTGTAGCATCTCATGAGAACAGGTCTAGGCTACACGCTTTGTAGAGCCCTGCCTGCTTATGAATGAGTTTGTGAAATGAGAGGCTGTTGAGGGTACAGTAGGGAAAATTCATCCGCATGTGAATATTCACGTGTCCCTCTCTTCTTCACTTGCTCAACAAGGATCTGGCTCTGCCAACATGGTTCCATCACTTCCATTCTACCAAACAGGTTTCTGTCTTGATCACTAGCTTCTTGATCTTTATAAAACATCACTGGACATAGTGAGGACGCCACTGGACATGGTGAGGTCTGGAGATACTAGTTAATTACTCTGAAAAGGTCAAAGAGCAAACGGTAGGAGAAAAATAATAGTGAGGGGAAAATGAAAAGTGGGACCAGTTTGAAAAGCAGGTGTTTGGCAAAACTAATACAATTATGTAAAGTTTAAAAAATAAAATAAAATTTAAAAAAAATAAAGAGGATAAAAAAATAAATAAAGTATTTTCTGGGAATAAAAAAAAAAAAAAAGAAAAGCAGGTGTTGGTGTTAGCTTTCATGCATCTTAGAGTTTGAGAAAGAGGGAATATTTGGCAAGAGACTTTTTCTGGATGTTACAAGATTAATTTTTGAAAGAGTTTTATCTATTTGTTTTTGGCTGTGCTGGGTCTTGGTTTCTGTGTGGGCTTTTCTCTAGTTGCAGCAAGTAGGGGCTACTCTAGTTGTGGTGCATGGGCCTCTCACTGTGTTGGCTTCTCTCGTGAAGCATGGGCTCTCGGCACACAGACTCTAGGCCTGTGGGCTCAGTTGTTGCCTTCCCCAGTTCTAGAGCGCAGGCTCAGTAGTTGTGGGACCTGAGCTTAGTTGCTCTGAGTCATGTGGGATCTTCTGGGATCAGGGATCAGACCTGGGTCTCCCGCATTGATATGCAGATTCTTTACTACTGAGCTGCCAAGGAAGTCTACAAAAGTAATTCTTAAGTTGACTTTTTTCCTTATCAAACGGTAATAAGCATTTAAATTGCTTTTTATTTACTGGTTACTAGGATAAATTTCTTTAAATATAAAAATGAGTTGAAATGAAGCTTTTAAGATGGATCCAAAAAGCTTTTATAACCATTAAAATGTTATTACAGGGAGTATTTAATTGGAATCAGAGCTTGTGGGTTAAGGTGAAAGAGTGTCAGAGTATATGGATATCCTGGAAATAAAGGCTTAATGGAATGAATTGATGAATATCTCTTATTTTTATTTTCCCACCCATGTTCTCAGAACAGCAAATATGCCCCATTTTCTAGGAACTGTTCCTCTTCTACTCCATGTGGTTCTGAGGAGCTGCTGATCCCAGGTCATAGCCTTGTGGCCACAGGAATGGACACATGAAAGAGTCCTGGCCAATCACAATCACGCATTCCCATAGCTGCAGGTATGAGCATGTGACTCAATCCAGGCCAATCAGAATCTTTCCCTGCAATTTTATATAGAGAGATGGTGAACTAAAGAAATGGTGATGGGATTAAGCAGGGGTGATGGAAACCTGGCATTGTCTGCATCCGCATTTCTGTTACCACTCCATCCCTCATGCTGGCCACCAGGAAAAAGCCAGTCTATAGACATGAAGGGAGGCACCAGCAGAATCTGAGTTGGGAAACAGGAGAAGATTGTAAAACATCATTGCATTGTCTAAGTTACTGGGTTCCCTGTGACCAGTTACCTCTGGACTCTCTTGTTATCTGGACCAGTCATTCCAGTCTAGTTTAATTAATGTTAGTTTCTGTCCCTGGTAAACAAAGGCATCCTGGGGAATTATCTAGACATGTTCAGAGTGTTATGAGGACAGAAATGTATACATGACAGTGATGAAGTAGAAGGGTCTTGAAGATGGAGAGAGAAGAGATTGCTGTCAACTTTCTCATGAGCTCTGTTTGCTCAGAGCAGAGGCTGATAGGAGACTGAGGATATGAGGAGGGAGTGGCAATCATGAAGTGATCAAAAACTGAGAAACTAATTTCATCTCCTCCTTGAGTTTGCTGCCTAACTGAAGTGATAAGGCAAGATGAGCTGGATGCCCTGGATGGTGATTTGATTTTGAATTACCTAAGTTTACAATCTAAAGATTGATCTATCTTTTCTCTGATCTGTTTATCACTATAGTCACGGTATATTACCATAAAATACTTTTAGGGTGTACTATCATAACAAATAAATGGTATATTATCATAATATAATACAGACCCACACTTTTTATCATTTGCTTGTTTTAAGCGCATCTTTATGGTTTGAAGAGGCTGTAGGTACAAAGAAAATACGATACTTCTCCAGATTCATCTGGTGCAGTATTCAGGCTGTGGATGTGAGCAGAATGAAACTGTGGTAAAATCTACCCACATCTGGCTGGGCAGGGTTATTCACTCATCAATGCCAGGTGGCACCCACAGATCCTTCTCATATCCATTCCCTGTATATTTCTTTAGAAAATTCAGTTCTTCCTGTACAAATTCACATCTCACTTTGTGTCTTTGTGAAAGGCAGTAACTAAGCAGACGATATGCTTTGAAGTGGGAAGCATTTGAATTCTTGAAAGAAAACACAGAGACCATATTGATTTTTCACTGTGAACCCGAAACATAAATGAGAGCACCACATCAGGGTTTTTTTTTTTTTCCCCACCCACCTCGGCATTTACTTTATTTTATTCCTCTGTCTATTAAAAAATAAAGTTCTTATGATGCTACCTCTGATCTTAGCATGTCATTTTCCTTCTCTTCTATTGCCTGTGTACCTAGGATTGATACCTAGGATAAACTCAAATTGAATCAGAAATACATTTCCAAAGGCAACTAAACTGGGAAATTAATTCACCCTTTGGTCTGTGTGCATGCGTGTGAGGTGTGGGCTTGGCTTAGTGGGAGGAGGTGGACAATAGGCCTGTGGTCCCGGTCAGCAAACACCTCATAAACTTGGCAGCAGGGCTAGGGAACCTCCAAACATAATGTAGGACCTTTTCTCCTCAGATAAAAAGGTCTTGGGATCTATGTCCTATGATGGCTCAATAAATGTTAGCTGACTTTTTTTAGCTAGTTAATACAATTATGCATTGTTTAAAGACACTTGGGGTGTGTAGCCAAGTGAATGGAAGGGATGTGGGGAAATGGATGATGATAATGCTGGAGACTAGTGTTTATTAAACACCCACTCTGTGTAAAGGCACTACTGGAAGTGCTCTGTGCATGTTTTCATTTAATTGCTACAATGACCTTATGAGGTTATCCATCTCTCACATGAGGAGACAGAAGATCTGAGACAGAGCTCATGTAGCTAGTGTGTAGTGGATCCAGATCTCTGTGACTCCAGAGGCTAAGTTATAAAAGAGCTAATTGTGAGTCAACTAGTGAATGGTAATTTGACGTCTAGCAAGGGAATGGCTGTCTTGTTGTAGCTGTTCCTAGAGATGCCCAATCCTAGGCTGAGGTTTATGGTCAAGGCTGTGGTAGAGAGGCATTCCATCCACTGTATAAAGAGGACAGGGTGAAAACTCAGAGGAGAAAGACAGCTTGTGGGGCAGTGACCTCGGAATCTGGACAAATGAGCCAGGGTCATATATTATTTATAAGGGTTTGATATCTTCATCCTAAAAGCCTTACAAAGGATTGGAGAGGCTTAATGCCAGAGTGGGCATTTTTATAAGATTTACACTTGTTTCACTACAAAATGGATCCAAGTGTCCAGATGGGGTCAGCAGGGACTTCTAGGAGGTCATTCCATTGATACCATTGGTATGGGAGAGCTAATCAAGGCTTGAATTAAGCTACTTGATTAAAATAAATCCAACTTGGGCAATATCATCCCACATGTTTAGTCTGTCACATTCATACATTCCTCTTGCTTTGTAATTTGGTCACCACTTTCAGCTGAACAAGGAAACTTGGGGGATTTTGTGAAGAAGTTACTCATCAAATATGGGTAGCGAAGGGGAGAAGTATAAATAAGTGACTAAATCTTGTTTCTGGGTAGAGGTGTTTGGATGAAGGAGGAATGTGGATCTGAAGGACAGGGTTTGCTGTTAGTGAGAGGTGGAAGAATTGAAGTTACTATTTGTTCCAAAGACAGGCAACTCAGGCAAGTACAAAAACCTGTGAACTGAGAATCAGGAGACTGCTACTTTTTATTCATTAAAAAAAATTATTTCATTGAAATGTAGTTGATTTATAATGTTGTATTAATTTCTATTGTACCAGCAAAGTGATCCAGTTATACATATGTATACATTCTTTTTCTTATTGTTTTCCATCATGGTTTATAACAGAATATTGAATGTAAGCCCCTATGGTGGGACCTTGTTGTTTATCCATCCTATATGTAATAATTTGCATCTGCTAATTTAATCTGCTAATCCCAAATCACTCAATTGTGTCTGACATGGTAGCTATTACTATTTCAATGTGTTTTCAATTTTACAGGGCACTTTTCAGCTGCATTTTCTCATTTAATCATCCTTAACATTACTGATAAGGTGGTGGTGGTGGGGATGCATGATTATTATGCATCTTACACCATTTATCCACTTACAAAGGTTTTGCATGGATATGTGAATGATCTTCCCTGCCCTCCTTTCCCCATATTCCCTGGGAAATTCTCTAAGAGAGAGAATCAGTGGGAGAGGGTTGGAGACAGCTTGTTAGAAGGGATAATGATGACAGCAAATGACATTAAGACTCAAGACATTCCCATGCCCCTGGGCACCTATAACACTGTATAGAGGTTCAGATCAGCCTTTGCATCATCAGTGACCTGCCTTCCCATCGACCCATGGGGGATCACGGTGGTGGTACACCCTGAGGTGATGCTGACGCATGGCCCCGCAATGTTCCAAACAGTTCTGGGGTGGTAGTGGGCACCCAGCCGAGCTGGAACTCATGATGTCACAGAGGAATCTTAGCACTTGGAAGGCTGACAGAGCCTGCCTTTGCCAGCTACACACTGCAAATCAGAAGGGAATTGGACCGCCACAAAGCACACTCTCACTCCAGCCTGGAGCCAGTCAAAATCAGAACAAGACTCTTCATGGTTATAGATTGATTTAGTTGAAAGTGAGGAGTAGCACCCACTAATCCTCTCTAAGATGACTGATTAAAAATTATTCCCATCCTTACAGGGCAAACACCTAGCTCCGCCTTCCTGCATCAGACCTGAATGTTCTCAACCTCCTTCCCTAAAGCCGAGGACCTGCAAGGAGCAAAACTGTAGGGGGAGCTGTTTTGTTTTGAATGTGGAGTATAATCTTGCCTTTTTGAAAGATAGTCAAATTTTCTCTGAGTTTCTTCTGGAGAAAAAATTGTACTTTCTGAGACATTACAAAAATGTCATAGAAAGAAGTCTTCATCATTGTATAGGAAACCTCACTTGATATAGTTCAAGGCTGAGTCTGAATTAGGAAATGAGGCACATGCTCTTTGCAACAATACCAAATGAAATACGGACATTTTGGAGATAAGGAAAAAACACAGGCTTTGAAGTTGAAGAGACCTGGGTTCAGGTCCTAGCTCAACTGCTTACTAGCTAAGTGACCTAGGACATGTTGCCTCCTAACCCTGTGAAAAGGAAATAGAAGAGCATCAATCACCTACCCATGTTATTATTTGGATTTAATTTGACAAATGCATTTAAAGCTTGACCTGCAGAACAAGTGCTCAACGAATGATTTTTCTACCCTTCTCATTTCTTAAGAGTTTCAGACATGATACCCATACATCCCATCTATGAATTTTACCTCTCTAATTGGTATTTGGCTTTTCATATGAAAGATGTGATTAGGTTCACAAAACAGGGCACAGACTCAAAATTAGTGGTGCTATTAAGCTAGGCATCCTCCTTCCAGGATAGCTGGATGATTGAGCCTCAGCAGAAGAGTGTTTGGTGCTGTGGGGAAATGTATTTGTGCTCAGGTCAGAGAGAAAATAATGACAGAATGGCATTTGCTTCTGTGGAAATGCCTGGGAAGTGACTTGAAAATGATTCTTGAACAAAAGCATATTTTCTAGCATGCTATGGATATATGACTGTTGCAGCCTAGGGACTGCTTGGCTCCTCAGACGTAATATTCTGCTCAGGTTAAGCCTCCTTCAGAACCCAAAAGCCTAGAGGTCCAGCAAGCCAATTGCTCTGCCTGCAACAAAACAAAGATTGCTTTGGAATCCATCTTACAAATCACAAAGGGGCTTACTACCTGACCAAGAAAACTATGAGTAGTTAAGTAATAACTGGAATCAGGATGGCGGGGCGGGGAACAGTCCCACAAAAGACCAGCAACAGATTACAAGGGAAAGTGTTCTGCGTGTTCTCTTGTTCTGCCGTGTTCGGACACAAGCATCTTAATGAGAAGCTCTGTTCTCTCAGGATATTACCTCAGAGAGTCTCTCAGAAGCCTTGCTAAGAGGTTGCTTTCTTAGATTTTTGTTCCTCCTGTCTCATGTATACAAGAGAATTCCATATTTGACAGTGTCCTGGTACTTCCTTTATTGAACAAAGGCATCTTAATTTTTCCATGACGGTAGCATTTAAGTTACCTCAGGTCCAGTCTTAAAATAGCTGTTACACTTAAGGGGTATTATTAGAATAAAGGTGGAAGGAAACATGGAGACAATTACTCCAATTCCCTCATTTTGTAGGTGACAATTTGGGTGCCCAAGTTTAGTGCCTTTTTAAAGCAACACAATGACTAAGGTCAGGGCTTAGTCAAGAACTCATTTGCATTTCTACACTGAAGCTCCTTTGACATATCGTCCTTTGGGTGATTAATTTAGAACGTTAAAAGGGATGTAAGTCTAAAAGGATAACACTACACAGGACCACTGTAGAAAATGGTAACACACAGAATGAAGGCACCACAGAGATCATGCGGTTTATGCTTTATACAGAAAATGTAGCAAAGATAAGGCAACAGGGCTAATCACCTATGGAGCCAAAATTTGAACTCATTGTGTCTGGTGCATCTGGTATCAGTTATAAATTAAGCTGGAGCTAGCCAAGGGTTTTACTGGACTAATCTGTGTTTGGAATATTCTGAAAGATTTGCTGATCCAACTTCAGTGGTGTGTGAAGAAGTTTGCACTTTGGGAGCACACAGAGGCTGGAAATGGGAATTCCCACTGAGCCTGAATGGAGAGAGTTTTCCAGTTGCATCTCCAGTCCTATACCACACAAGAGAGTAGGTTTGCTTCATAAGAAGAGCAGAAGTGACTTTGAAATGTGTGTGTGTGTATTCCCGGGGTGAGGGAGTCGGGGAGAGGCTGTGTTCTGCTTGAATACAATCTGTCATTTCCTTTTTTGCCTTTCAGCTCGTTTAGGGACTTTTACAGCCAGAAGAGCTTTCATGGTTTCACTGATTTGACAAGGTGTAGACACAGATGGCCCCTATGAAAGCCCCTCTCCAGGGTGCTTAAATTTGGGCATAGTGATTGAATTAGTCACCTTTGGAGAGATGAAAGTCATATAGACTTATGATTTGATGCCACAAGGGATGCCATGATCAGATATGTTTTTGAAAGCAGAGAACAGCTAAGTGGAGAGACAAAGATAACCAGATGAATGAATGAACAAACAAATGAATGAATTGCATGTGCTGTATCATCTAGCTCTAAGGGGTACTTGACCTATGATTTTTCATTATGACCATTAAGGGTCTGACCATAAAGTCAACACAGTGGAAGGCAGAGTGGTGACAGGGAATAAAAATAGGTCAAGATAATATCATTTGGATATGGAATCTAGTTGAGCCAAAGCCAACCTCTATTATGGACATTTCTGAAAAACAGGCCAATAGCTTCTCTCTTTTAACTTAATTCTGTTCAAGTCGAGTTTTCAGCTCCATGCAAAAGACAGTTGTAACTGACACATGAACTTCAATTGCCAGTAAATTGCTTTGTTTTGCAGGATGCCCAGCCAAGCTTTAAGAAAAAAGAAAAGAAGTGCTAGGTTGGCAGCTTACTTATTGCAGTTGCTTTATTTATTTTTTTCTTTTTATTATTTTTGTAAAGAACATGTTAAGAAACACTCCAACTGAATTCCACATGGTGCCTAGATCCTGATCCTTCTGAAGCAAAAAATTTTTTTTCCATTCTCTGGATGGTTCCTGGATACTGAGGTTCTGAAAGAATAAGAAACAAAAGAGTTGGTCAGAGTACAATTTTTTTTAAGAAGTCAGAGAACTAAAGGGGTGTAGAAATGATCAAAACAAAGGAAAACAAACAAAAAGGAGTGAAATATCCAAGTTTGAGCTTGATTTCATTTGCTAAATGTTCCTAGTAAATTGAGAAATTGGCCAAAAGCATCATAAAGGAAAAGCTTGTTTGGAAAGGTATGTATTAATCAAGTAACTCCCATAGAAACAGTAAGTATTTTTTTCCAAAGTAGTCTCCAGACATTGAAACTCATTGGCCTTAACCAGCCTAGATTGAGTTCCTTTGTTCATCCCTGAACTAATCGCTATGGTCCCAGGGATGAGATGCTGTGATCGGTTAGGCTCATATCTAGCTGGAGCTATGGAGTTGATGGATGCCACTCTATTGAGATGGTGGAAAGGCAGTACAAGGAAAATCAGGATGTGAAAGGTAAGTGAAGAGAGATTAGGCAGGTAACAGCCTAGAACATTCATACTAGAATTGTCTCTAAAGTGGCCACTAGGTCGAATCAAAACTCCTTTAATGGCATATTTCTAAGGAAACATTAGTGTCCAAGGTAAGTATTTCTGTGAGATTTATAATAAACATACCTGTTTCTGTATGTTGGCATTTTCACATTTACAGGAATAGTCCTCAAACACAGAGAAACTGCTAGGAACCTATAGAATACTTGGGGTTTATATAACAGTGAGAAAGTTGAGAACTGAACATTTGAAAATCATAAAGACTTCACTTTCAGTTACTTGTTATATCATCTTATTATAGACTCAAGATTTCCTTCAGAGCATATTAATATAAATAATTTCAGAGTCATAAAACTGTGATTTTTGTGAAACTATCAGCCTTGCGCTCTTTTATTGTAACACATTCAGAGCTTTCTCACTGATGCAGATGTACAGAAAGAATCCATTTGTTTGGGGTGACTAATTGGGGTGACTAACCAAAATGATTGCTTGGAATTATTTGGCCCTCTTGTAAGAAGTTTCCTATGAAACAAAATCTATATATTGTGTCTTTTCATAGAGTTGGGTTTGGTGACTTTCTTATTGCACTTTTCATATTCCTTTCCCTCAGAATATTTGGTACATAAATAATTCACTAATTTAAAAACCTTCCCTCATACCTAGGAAATGTGTCTTATTCTGAGAGGAAGATGGATGCTTACAATAAAAATAAAGCAAGGGAAAGATGAATGGGCAGTGTTGGATAAATGCTGGAAGAAAATAAGATGGTGGTCATGTCATTCTGGCCTGAGTTTCCTCTGTTTGACTTGCTAGTCCACCTTCAGAAACAGGTGACTGTGCCATCCATCATATTCTCCATTTCCTTTGTAGTAGATTTCACTGGTTTTAATTACCATATGTCATTGACTGCATGTAACATGCAGTATTTGAGTTGAAAGGGGGCATGGACAACTAAAATGACATCTCATTTTTAAAGGAACCTCTGTTCTTAAATACAGGAAGTTGTAAAATCTCCAGTAGCAAATTTCATTAGTTCTTAGGCAGTACTATAAGTGATGGTATTCTATCGAGTCAATATCTTGAACATGAATCAGGAGTTTAACTTTTGTAACAAACTGTCAGTCTTCACTCTTAAATTATGGTGAGTAGTATTTTTTGTTTGTTTTAACTTTGAAGTTGAATTATTCTTTTTCCTCAGTTCTGTCAATCAGAAAGGAGATTTTTCTTCTCATTTGCGTTCTGCATGGTTTTCTGTAGATAATTAACATCTCTTCCCCCTCCTCCACTATGTCATTACTTTGTTATTATTCTCATTCATCAAGTTCTAAGTATTTCTTTAAAATTTTGAGGAGCTTGACAGGTAAAACTATATCCCATTATTTATGATATTAAAAAACACCTTCTGAAAACCCCTTTTCAGGCTTTCTGTCACATTTTTAGTAAAATGTCATTATATTTGTATCTTTATTTCTTTAAGAGAGAGACACACACACAGAGAGGTCATTTCAGAACCATTTGCCAAAGCTCTCTGCAATATGATACTATCTGTGTCAACAGACCTATGAGCTTGACTGTTTACATATTGTGTCCAAAAGATTTTATTTCTGCCTTATTTTTATTAGCTAAAAAACAAGAGTAGAAATGATCTAAATTTCCAAGTAGGTGAAACATTAAAAAAAACCATGTCACAACATAATGTTAGATAATATCAATAAAGGATAAAGTAGATTTACTTGGACTCACTTGAAATGAAGTTTATGGAGTATTATTAGAAATAAAACAATGAAACTAGAACACTTTCTAACACCACACACAAAAATAAACTCAAAATGGATTAAAGATCTCAACGTAAGACCAGAAACTATAGAACTCCTAGAGGAGAACATAGGCAAAACACTCTCCGACATACATCACAGCAGGATCCTCTATGACCCACCTCCCAGAATATTGGAAATAAAAGCAAAAATAAATAAATGGGACCTAATTAAACTTAAAAGCTTCTGCACAACAAAGGAAACTATTAGCAAGGTGAAAAGGCAGCCTTCAGAATGGGAGAAGATAATAGCAAATGAAGCAACTGACAAACAACTGATCTCAAAAATATACAAGCAACTCCTACAGCTCAACTCCAGAAAAATAAATGACCCAATCAAAAAATGGGCCAAAAAACTAAATAGACATTTCTCCAAAGAAGACATACAGATGGCTAACAAACACATGAAAAGATGCTCAACATCACTCATTATCAGAGAAATGCAAATCAAAACCACTATGAGGTACCATTTCACACCAGTCAGAATGGCTGCTATCCAAAAGTCTACAAGCAATAAATGCTGGAGAGGGTGTGGAGAAAAGGGAACCCTCTTACACTGTTGGTGGGAATGCAAACTAGTACAGCCACTATGGAGAACAGTGTGGAGATTCCTTAAAAAACTGGAAATAGAACTGCCTTATGAACCAACAATCCCACTGCTGGGCATACACACTGAGGAAACCAGAAGGGAAAGAGACACATGTACCCCAATGTTCATCGCAGCACTGTTTATAATAGCCAGGACATGGAAGCAACCTAGATGTCCATCAGCAGATGAATGGATAAGAAAGCTGTGGTACATATACACAATGGAGTATTACTCAGCCATTAAAAAGAATACATTTGAATCAGTTCTAATGAGGTGGATGAAACTGGAACCTATTATACAGAGTGAAGTAAGCCAGAAAGAAAAACACCAATACAGTATACTAACACATATATATGGAATTTAGAAAGATGGTAACAATAACCCTGTGTATGAGACAGCAAAAGAGACACTGATGTATAGATCAGTCTTATGGACTCTGTGGGAGAGGGATAGGGAGAGGGTGGGGAGATTTGGGAGAATGGCATTGAAACATGTATAATATCATGTATGAAATGAGTCAGCAGTCCAGGTTTGATGCATGATACTGGATGCTTGGGGCTGGTGTACTGGGATGACCCAGAGGGAGGGTATGGGAAGGGAGGAGGGAGGAGGGTTCAGGATGGGGAGCACGGGTATACCTGTGGCGGATTCATCTTGATGTTTGGCAAAACTAATACAATATTGTAAAGTTTAAAAATAAAATAAAATTTTTAAAAAAAAAAGTGAAAGTGAAAGTTAAAAAAAAAAGAAATAAAAAAGCAATTGCATTATAGTCCATAGAGTAGAGTAATTTTTAAAATAAATATTTTTATCTCATGTATCTATGAATACATAGAAACTATCTTCTGTGGTTATCTTTGAGCAGTGAGAATTATGGCTAATCAATTGGAGAGGAGTGTTCCTGTTATGTTGACATACCCCTGCATTTTTTTTTATAAGAAAGTATAAAGATTCTAGAATGCACATAGATGGAAGAAAATACATTATCACACACCCTCATTTTATAAGTAAGAGAAATGAGAATGGAGGAATTAAATGACTTTCTCACAGTAACACTGCCCATTTGAGCCAGAGATGGACTTTGGATCCAAATCTTTGGACTTCAACTTCTGTATGATTGTTCATGTATCAGATTGGCCTTCCTCATATGAACTAATTTTTAAAAATTAATCATCAATACTAATATCTTTAAAATCAAATAGAAACAAAACTTACAACTCCTACCACAAAAGCTTGGAATTTACATTTTAAAAGTTTAAAAAAAAAAAAATAAAATAAATTTTAAAAGTTTAGATTTTACTCTTCCTCATCTATAAATGTACTTTTCCTGAATGAGTTAAAATTAAATGCTTCTCTTCATTTTTTCAAGTGAGCTTTATCATCTAATAGAAAGGATAACCCTTTCCTTTAAGGGAAGAAATATCTTAATTAACAGAAAAGTTAAATTGAGTCATCAAATCAATGTGTGAAATTAAGAGGAAGAGGGCAGAGGGAGGAAGGGAAGACTGCATTTGGGCTGCTTTAGGTAATAGTCTAATCTTCCAACACCAGGGAAAGTCTCCGTGCCTCAGCTCTTCCATCACAGATGCTCACTGGAATGATATCTGTGAATTGACTTTACAAAGACCATCTACACAGGTGAATTCTCTCTTTTTGAAATTGTTGTCTTTTGTATTTATTTATTTGGTCATACTGTGCAGCATGTGGGATCTTAGTTCCTCAACCAGGGATTAAATCTGGGCCTCCTGCATTGTCAGTGTGATGTCCATACTGGACCACCAGGTTAGTCCCCAGATGGGTTCTCAATTGAGCTCAGCTTCTTTTACTCTTTCCTTGGTCTCATTCATTCTTTCCTCCCTGGCTGCCCACAAAAAGTTGCCCTGGATAGATGCTAAAGCACCTGAATTCACCTTGCTGAGTACTTTATTCGCTATTTTCTTGCTGCTATCTTTGACTTACAAATATTTAAATTTATCAGCGTGTTGATATTCTCTTTCTGTCTGGGTGATATAGATTCCTTGAGTTTTGAGGAAAGAACATTGTGAAAAAGAGAGAAAGGCAATAATCAAAAAGAGTTTCTGAGCTGAATTTTGATATGACCTTATCATGAGTGTTGTCTTCCTTACCAATTATCAATCACCACTATCATCAGTCGAATCCCTGTCTTCATCACAACTACTATTTGTTGAACACTGACTGGGAGCCAGGCATGGCAATAGGCATTTTATATAGCCTTCTGCTTCATACAACTCATGAGGGTAGGTGCTGTTATTATTCTTGTTTGTATGTAAGGAGAGTGAAGCCAATAAGGCTTACATGATTTGTAAGCCAAGGTCACATTGGTAGGACTGTCTTAGCTGTTTTGGAGTAAGAGATTTAGGGTAGGCAAATAGGCCAATGGAACATAGTAACACACTCATCACAGAAATGGAATCCTCCAACACTTTCCGCCTCTACTGTGTTCAGCTTCTTACTTTATAAGGGATCTCTTTGACTTTCTGAAAACGTCTATTGATTGCTTTGTGTGGGGAGATTTAAACAGACAATTTGTAGGTCTCAGATGCCATTCAAACATTCACTGCTTGGTTGTGGATAGGAAGGATGTTTGTAAAAGGAAGGCCAAGTAATGTCATCATTTGGCTTCATTTGTGCAATGGATGACTGTGTTCCTGGCACTGAGAGAGATGCCCCAAAGCCATTTGAAAGATGAAAGTGCTTATCTTGAAGCAAGGTTTTCTGCAAGATCACAAACCAACCATCTAAAAGGCTGGTTCAAAAAAAAAAAAAAAAAAGAGCAAAGAACTATCAGACTCTTCAAATCGAAATTTCTAATTAGGATTTTAACAGCATGTAGGAAAATTATCTTTGCCCTGGTCTTTGATTCTTCTTATAGGATGGGGAGAAGGTTTTCTTATCCTTTGGTATTGAAACTTCAAAGACACATAGCAATTATGGAGTTTTCACTTGGCCTAACTTTGGTATCTGGGCATTCTTGCTGGATTCTATAGTCAAAATTCTTGTCTGCAGCTTGGGACCGATTTTTATATAAATAGTAGGTTTGTCCTATCTCGGGTGCTTATTAAAATGTCATTAAGTAATTAGCTGAATCAAAAAAGGATCATTGTACACCTATGTTCTGACTCAAAGCTTGTCCATATCTGAGTTGAGAATCTTACTTTACCCCCATTACATTGAAGCAACTGTTGAGTTGGGTGCCTGCGCTATTAATGGAGAAGGAACAAGTGCCACTCTTCAGTTATCTGAAGGAAACCATTTCTGTTACTCTCTCTGCTAACACCACCAACTAGTTTTGGAAGTGATAAGGGTACATGTCCTGAGGTCATCAGTGGCTATGTAACACATTATGAAAACAAATAATTGTATTGTAATGTTACTTCTTATAGCACTTTCCACAAATGTTTAGATTTTGTGTAATCTTGAAAGTTGGATATTAAACAGTGTTCTAAAAAAGTTTTTTTTTCTAAAGATTTACCCCTACATAATCTCAGACTGCAATAATGTAGTTATTACCAGTGGGATTTTGTTTTTTGTTTCCCTTCCAATAAATTTGGAAGAACTCCCTGAGATGTTGCTATCACACTAAATGGTTGTTTTTTTAGGGCAAGTCTGAAGCAATTTGATTTTCTCAATATTTTGCCTTATTTCTAGTATCTGCTAGAACATGCCTCATTTTGGTAGCAATATAGTTGAGACATACTTTGGGCATGGAAAAAGTAACAAAAATAGGGAATCTCCCCTCTTCACTCTCCCTGGAGAGTACATAATATGTACATGGATGTTTGGTATGGTGAAATATTACTTCCAACTCTGCTTGATTCTGAGTTCATAGTAAGGATGAAGCTTATATGTACAAAGAACTTTGTCATTGAAAAAAAGATTTCCAAACCTTTTGGTCAACTGGCACATAACATTATTCTTCATTTTATTTCATTGATCTACATGTCTACCCTTATGCCAGTACTGCCCTGTCTTTATTAATGTAGATTTTTAAGAAGATTTGAAATCAGAAAGTGTGATTTCAAACAGCCTTGCACTGTGATAGCTAGCTACAAATACCAGCAGTCTACCAGCCACTGAAGGCAGAAAATGTGTTTGGAACTCCCCCGAAGCCCAGTCCCCAGAGAATTTCCACTATTTAGCTCATCTGGAAGCTTGCTGAAAAACTATTCTCAGAGCTTGCTCTTACCTTACCCGATTCAGAACTAACTCTGTATCAGCAGCATTTTCCTCTGGGTATTCGTTGGAAACAATAAGTGGCAATTATTTATAATGGCCAAAGTTGGCTTAAAATTCAACATTTAGAAAACTAAGATCATGGCACCTGGTCCCATCACTTCACGGCAAATAGATGGGGAAACAATGGAAACAGTGACAGATTTTATTTTGGGGAGCTTCAAAATCACTGCAGATTGTGATTGCAGCCATGAAATTAAAAGACGCTTGCTCCTTGGAAGAAAAGCTATGACCAACTTAGACAGCATATTAAAAAGCAGAGACAATAGTTTGTCAACAAAGGTCCATCTAGTCAAAGCTATGGAATTTCCAGTAGTCATGTATAGATGTGAGAGTTGGACTATAAAGAAAGCTGAGCACTGAAGAATTGATGCTTTTGAACTGTGGTGTTGGAGAAGACTCTTGAGAGTCCCTTGGGCATCAAGGAGATCCAATCAGTTCCAAATATTCATTGGAAGGACTGATGTTGTAGCTGAAACTCCAATACTTTGGCCACCTGATGCAAAGAACTGACTCATTTAAAAAGACCCTGATGCTGGGGAAGATTGAAGGAGGGGACCACAGAGGATGAGATGGTTGGATGGCATCACTGACATGATGGACATGAGTTTGAGTAGGCTCCGGGAGTTGGTGATGAACAGGGAAGCCTGGCATGCTGCAGTCCATGGGGTTTCAAAGAGTCAGACACAACTGAGTGACTGAACTGAACTGGTACCATTACCATTAGGGTTAACAAGAGGTTGACCAACAAATGAGGAAAAAATAAGGAACGGGAGACCCATAGTGGGTTTTGAAAGTTTCTGACATATTCCTAGGAATCTAAAAGACCATAGAAATTTTATGCAGAAAATCTTCAGGAACCCGTCTCCCCCCAACACACAAATGATTAGAGCTAATAAATGAGTTCAACAAGTTGCAGGACATAAGATCAGCATTCACTATCAATTGTATTTTCCAGTTTTATCAGTTAATAAATTGAAAATGAAATGAAAGCAATTCTATTTCCAATAGCATCAAAAAGAATGAAATACTTAAGAATAAAGTTAACAAAATAAATGTAAGACTTGTACCCTGAAAACTAAAAGAAATCATTGATTGAAGCTAAAGAATACTTAGATGAGTTGAAAAATATCCCAAGTCTATGGATTGGAAAATTAATAATATTAAGAAACAAAGCTTCCTCAATTAATCTACAGATCTAACACTATCTCTTTCAAAATCCAAGCTGCCTTTCTTTGCAAAAATGGACAAGCTGTTCTTAAAATTCATATGGAAAAATAAGGGACCCAGAGAAGAAAAAACAAGCTTGAAAAAGGAGAACAAAGCTTAAAAATTCAAATTTGAAATTCAAATTTGAAAATTCAAATTTGAAATCACTTCCTGATTTCAAATCTTATTAAAAATCTACAATAATAAAGACAGGGTGGTACTGGCATGCTGCTGCTGCTGCTGCTAAGTTGCATCAGTTGTGTCCGACTCTTCGCAACCCCATGGACTGTAGCCCACCAGGCTCTTCCGTCCATGGGATTCTCCAGGCAAGAGTACTAGTGTGGGTTGCCATTGTCTTCTCTGGTACTGGCATAAGGGTAGACATATAGATCAATGGAATAAACTGAAATGTCCAGAGATAAACCCTGAAATTTATTTTAATTGATTTTTGGCAAGAGTGGTAAGAAAATTCAATAGGGAAAGCATAAACTTTTCAACAACTGCTACTGATACAACTGGATACCCACAGGCAATAGAATGAATTTGTATCCCTATTCACCATTATATACAAAAATTACCTCAAAATGCATCATATCCCTAAATATAAGAAATTAATCTTAATGACATTTGATTAGGCATGGTTTCCTGGAAATTACAATAAAAGCAAAAATAGAAAGTATAGATAAGTCTGATATCCTCAGAATTTAAAACTTGTGTGCTTCAAAAGATCGTCAATAAAGTAAAAGTAAAGTCATCAGTAAAGTAAAAAGACCATCCAGATAATTGGAGAATATATTTTCAAATTATATGTCTAATAAGAATCTAGTATCCAGGATATATAAAGAATTCTTATAGCTCAACAATAAAAGGACAACCTAATATAAAAATGAGCAAAGGATTTCAATAGACTTTTCTCAGGAAAATATACAAATAGTCCATAATCATATGAAAACATGCTGAATATCATTAGTCAATCAGTTCAGTTCAGTCACTCAGTCATATCCAACTCTTTGCGACCCCATGAACCACAGCACGCCAGGCTTTCCTGTCCATCACTAACTCCCTGAGTTTACCCAAACTCATGTCCATTGAGTCGGTGATGCCATCCAGCCATCTCATCCTCTGTCGTCCCCTTCTCCTCCTGCCCCCAATCCCTCCCAGCATCAGAGTCTTTTCCAATGAGTCAACTCTTCACATGAGGTGGCCAAAGTACTGGAGTTTCAGCTTTAGCATCATTTCTTCCAAAGAAATCCCAGGGCTGATCTCCTTCAGAATGGACTGGTTGGATCTCCTTGCAGTCCAAGGGACTCTCAAGAGTCTTCTCCAACACCACAGTTCAAAAACATCAATTCTTCGGCACTCAGTCTTCTTCACAGTCCAACTCTCACATCCATACATGACCACAGGAAAAACCATAACCTTGACTAGACGATCCTTTGTTGGAAAAGTAATGTCTTTGCTTTTGAACATGCTATCTAGGTTGGTCATAACTTTCCTTCCAAGGAGTAAGCGTCTTTTAATTTCATGGCTGCAGTCACCATCTGCAGTGATTTTGGAGCCCAGAAAAATAAAGTCTGCCACTGTTTCCACTGTTTCCCCATCTATTTCCCTTGAAGTGGTGGGACCCGATGCCATGATCTTCATTTTCTGAATGTTGAGCTTTAAGCCAACTTTTTCACTCTCCACTTTCACTTTCATCAAGAGGCTTTTGAGTTCCTCTTCACTTTCTGCTATAAGGGTGGTGTCATCTGCATATTTGAGGTTATTGATATTTCTCCCGGCAATCTTGATTCCAGCTTGTGTTTCTTCCAGTCCAGCATTTCTCATGATGTACTCTGCATATAAGTTAAATAAACAGGGTGACAATATACAGCCTTGATGAACTCATTTTCCTATTTGGAACCAGTCTGTTGTTCCATGTCCAGTTCTAACTGTTGCTTCCTGACCTGCATACAAATTTCTCAAGAGGCAGATCAGGTGGTCTGGTATTACCATATCTTTCAGAATTTTCCACAGTTTATTGTGATCCACAATAATCACACTAGGACCACAGCCTTGTCTAACTCAATGAAACTAAGCCATGCCCGTGGGGTAACCCAAGACGGGCGGGTCGTGGTGGAGAGATCTGACAGAATGTGGTCCACTGGAGAAGGGAATGGCAAACCACTTCAGTATTCTTGCCTTGAGAACCCCATGAACAGTATGAAAAGGCAAAATGATAGGATACTGAAAGAGAAACTCCCCAGGTCAGTAGGTGCCCAATATGCTACTGGAGATCAGTGGAGAAATAACTCCAGAAAGAATGAAGGGATGGAGCTAAAGCAAAAAGAATACCCAGCTGTGGATATGACTGGTGATAGAAGCAAGATCCGATGCTGTAAAGAGCAATATTGCATAGGATCCTGGAATGTTAGGTCCATGAATCAAGGCAAATTGGAAGTGGTCAAACAAGATATGGCAAGAGTGAATGTCGACATTCTAGGAATCAGCGAACTGAAATGGACTGGAATGTTTCCAAGAAACTGTAAATTTTTACTGGTAAGAATGTAAAATGGTGAGGCCACTTTGAAGAAAGTTTGGCAGTTTCTCAAAAATTCAACATAGGGTTATCATGGCCAAAAATTTCCAACTTTAGGTATAAACTCTAGAGAATTGAAAATATGTTCACACAAAAATGTTTATTCAAATGTTCATGATAACATTATTCATAATAGCCAAAAGTTAAAGCAAGCCAAACATCCATCTATTAATGAATGGATAAACAAAACCTGATATATGTATATAATGGAATATTATTCAACCATACAAAAGTGAATACCACTATATGCTACAACGTGGGTGAACCTTGAAACAAACACTAAGTTCAGTGAAAGAAGTCCATCACAAAAGGCCACATATTGTCACATTCTGTCTATATAAATTGCCTGTAGGCAAATTTATGGAGTCATAAAGTAAATTAATGCAGCGCCTGAGTGGAGGAGGTGGTGAGGAGTGACTTTTTAATGGGTATGGCGATTCTTTTGGACATAATGAAAATGTTTTGGAATTATATAGTGGTGATGATTGCACAATTTTGTGAATATACTGAAAACACTGAGTTGTATGTTTTAAAAAGGTCAATTTTATGGGATGTGAATTTTATCTCAATAAAGCTGTTTTTAAAAAGATAAAGGCTTTTCCCAGCTGCTCCCAAATAATTGCTCTCTGGTCTTTTGTGGATGAGTGACTCAGCAGAAGCCAGTAGTTTTTAACTTACCTTTTTAAGAAAGCTAAACTGTTTTTGCAACACAGCAAACATGTATTAAACAAAATGTAATCATCACATCTCCCTGTTAAAAACTAGATAAACAAAGCAGATTTCTTCACAAACAACATATGTAAATGAGACTCATCCATCAATACATCCAGTTAGCTTTGGTCACTTTGCACTGAGCTTGTGCTGCAGAGAAAAAGAAAAGGGAAATTAAGACTGAATAACCTCAGCCTGATGATTCTGCTCTTCATCAAAAACAGTAAAAAGGTTTTGTTGGATCCTTACCTGTCCAGTCTGGCTCCCTATACCGATTATGTTTGACAGATAATAGTGTGTTGGCTAGGTACTGCTAATTATTTTAGATGGTGAGATTTCACTATGATTAAATTAATTAAAATCTGTCTCCTTGGCATACTAAATAAAGCCTGTAGGTCTCACGGTTTAAGTCTTTTTTTTTTTTTTTCCCTTAAATTAGAGAATAGTTAAAGAGAGATTGGTGTTTCCTTGAAAAAGAAAAAAGTCAGACTCTTCTGTGTTATGTGTTAGTTGCTCAGTCGTGTCCTACTCTTCGTGATCCATGGACTGTAGCCCACCAGGCGCCTCTGTCTGTGGGATTCTCCGGGCAAGAATACTGGAGTGGGTTGCCATTTCCTTCTCTAGACTCTTCTACTTGGTGTCATAATAAAAGCTGATAATCAAGTAAGAGTTGAGCCTTTTTGCAGTGAAGATGGCTTTAAACCTGAAACTCTCCTGTTGTATTTCTTCTTGGTCTCATCATTTCCTTTCCGAGTCAGTATCTTTGTCTATTTAATGTCAGATTTTATTCTCACATTTTAATGTTAATATTTTAGTCCCAGAACCTTGGAAGCATAAGAATTCAGTTCAGATCAGTCGCTCAGTCATGTCTGACTCTTTGCAACCCCATGGACTGCAGCATGCCAGGCTTCCCTGTCCATCACCAACTCCAGGAGCCTACTCAAACTCATGCCCATCATGTCGGTGATGCCATCCAAGCATCTCATCCTCTGTCATCCCCTT
This sequence comes from Bos javanicus, assembly GCF_032452875.1. Classification (NCBI taxonomy): domain Eukaryota; kingdom Metazoa; phylum Chordata; class Mammalia; order Artiodactyla; family Bovidae; genus Bos; species Bos javanicus. Next base: position 36,255,191 of record NC_083889.1, read on the forward strand.
CTTCTCCCACCTTCAATCTTTCCCAGTACCAGGGTCTTTTCCAAGGAATCAGTTCTTTGCATCAGATGGCCAAAATATTGGAGTTTTAGCTTCAGCATCAGTTCTTCCAATGAATATTCAGGACTGATTTCCTTTAGGATGGACTGGTTGAATCTCCTTGCAGTCCCAGGGACTCTCAAGTTTTCTCCAACATCACAGTTCAAAAGCATCAATTCTTCAGCACTCAGCTTTCTTTATATTCCAACCCTCACACCTGTACATGACTGCTGGAATATCCTGCTAGGATTCTTTTAATTGCCATGAGAAATGACTAAGTGTATCCTAAAAAGAAGGGGCACATGAGAAATTTAAACAGTTTAAGTTTTGAGATTTTAGTTTTTAGTTGTTTGTATACATAGATATTTATATTTTGTTCTGTGTTTGCTAACATAAGTCTTACATGGTCATATGATCTTGGGTATAACCAAGGCCATACTCTTGAGGAAATGAAATTGTGACATTGTATTGCAATTTAAATATTCCGTGGGGACAATCTAAAGATACTGTTCATTTTATGGATTGACAATTTTTGGGGGGGGAGAGTTTGAAATATAGGTCATGCATAACTCTTCCTCCTGGTTAACCTCTTTAGCCACTTGACAATGAATCTACTTTGGACACATCTATCTTAAGTTTGTCACAAGAGGACAAAGAGGAGGGCTTTGAACTGTCATCTGCAAGCGAATTATCTGATATCATTTATACATTTTAAGGAACCTGGGGGCAGATCTTGTTTAGATTTGATATATACTGTGTAATTCTCATGTGGATATGAATATGGTAATCTTGAAGGGTAATTTAGATTTTCTGTTGCTTTTTTGTAGTGACTGGTTTTTGCTAAAGAATGCATGTAAATTACAAATTAGAACAACTTCTTTAGAATTTTGAACTTATATTGGTGATTGATGCAGTCTAACATTGCCATAAACAGTGGAGAGATCTGAAAATATTTCTAAACGAAGTGGAAAGTTATTGTCCCAGATCCACTCAGCAACACGAATCCCAAAAGGAAGAGTATATTAGTAGGAAAATGAAAGGTTGGCTTAATTTTGGAGCAGTTACATCCAAAATGGGAGTATGTTTTCAGAACCTGATCAGAATCTGCTGACTCTCTGAAAGTTTTGGAGATTAAAGACAAAAGGAATTTTAGGGTCCCAGCACGCATGCAAGAATGCATGACGGCGCTCTGATGGTCCATTCAGGGCAGAAATCACCAACAGAACAGAACCAACTTGGCTGATAAACCCTAAGATAAAGTATGACAGTCAGTCTCCAAAATGTCTCCCAATGATCCTAGCCTCCCTGTGTATCCACTCCCTTGTGTAATTCCTTCCTATATTGCATAAAGCTGTCCTGTTTGAATCTTAGAATAGAGTGTAAGTGACAGTGTGTGACTTCTGAGACCAAGTCAAAAAGATGTTGTGACCTACTCCCTTTGTTCTCTTTTGGATCCTTTCTTGGGAGGGAGGCTAGCTGCCCTGTTGTGAGGAACCCTCAAGCAACACTGTGGAGAATTCCTTGTGGTGAGTCCTCCTGCTAATAGCCAGTAGAAACTTGCCAGTCTTCTGAGTGAGCCACCTGGGAAGTGGACCCTCCAGGTCCATCACGCCATCATTTGACTGCAACCTTGGGAGAGGCCCTGGGGCAGAACCATACAACTATGCTTTTCCTGACCTATAGAAACTATAAGAGATAGTAGGTATTCTTTATTGTCTCAAGCTGAATTTGGGGGCCATTTGTTACACAGCAGTAGATAACTAATGCATAATGTTTGAATGGTGATCCTAGGAAGCAGAAATGAAGGAGTGAGGAAAGTGAGTCAGGGGACAGAGAATAAAGGATACCTTAATATGGACAGTTGGGTTCAGTCCCATCAGCATATCATTGAGGATGATTTGTGACATACCTGAGAATTATGTAACCAAGACACAGGGCTTGTGTACTTTTCCACTGACTTCGATTTCTCATGGACACAAAGTTTCCCTGTGGGGGCATGAAATTGTTAATCTTTCAGGCTGCTCTGACCTTGGGCTCCTAGAATCAGAGAAAATCCTCAGAGAAGCAGAATGCTGTAGGTGGTTGAAATAGGAGGCTGTCAGCATGCAACAGAATTGTCCACTGAGGCTACAGGTGAACTCAAGGGTGGACAGAATTGAGGAAAAGTGGACCTTCAGTAACATCAGCCTCATAGCTTCATCGTGTTTCTCATTGCCACACTTGGAGCGACCACTCCCAGTCAATTAGCATTAGGATTTGAGATGAAGTCACTTGTTTTCACTAGTCTGGAATATACTCCTCACTCTTTGTTCTGTCTCCTCCACTCAACACTACTTTTCACCTGGTAAATTCTTACTTAATTCTCAAGGGTCAAGGGTTACCTACCCAATGACCCTTACCTAATAACACCCCTTTGCCTGACTAAATTAACCTTCCTTTCCTCATCAGTCGCCTGCTTTCAATAGTCACACAAATGGACTGTAATCATTTCTTTATGTGCTTATCTCCCTGACTTACCTCCTGGTGAATGTTTGCTCATCTTCATATATCCAATGTCTAGCATATATTAGGCCCTTAAAAAATGCAAACTAAATGAGCAAGACTTAGAGGATTTGAAGTAAAGGTACAAATCTCCTAAGTGTTCCACAGCACCACAGTGCTCTCCCAGACTTTATTTTCTCTACCAAGGTACCCACAGATGTGTGTTTTACTATGGATAAAAGGAACATATTGACATGCTTTTAGATTACTTAGATTGCTCTGTATAAAAGGAACAAACCAAGTGAGAATAAACAGCCTGGCAAACTGGGTTTGGGAAAATATAATTTTAAGCCTTAGGCTCTCCATTACCTGAATTTATTAATATATATACTACGTGTATTTTTTTCAAACTGTTGTCTTCTACTGATTTGGTAGTGAAACACTTTTATGCAGAAAAAAATATGGACTCTTCATAGCAAAGTCATGGAATGGCTATGTTGCCATGTGAAGTGTGGTATAAAGTTTGGTTCTGATTATTAAAGTTTGAAGAATTCTGTTTATATGGGGTAGGGGGAAGGGGAAAGTGACCAGCACTATTTCAAAGCTGGCATTGTTTCTAAAGGTCCCTGGGGAATGTTTCCATCCCCAAACACTAACAGATGTCATTCTCCTGTCCTGGATTGACCTGAGGCCCTTACCCATGGTTCACTTGTGCAGCGATTCAGCCCATATGCATTTCGTCATATTTCCCTTCAGGGCAGGACAAGCAAAGAGAAGAGAAGTGATTTTCATTTTGGCTTATTTTGGGTTCTTTTTTTTTTGTCCCATCAGAGCCACTCCATGGCTTTGTTTAGAGCATCTAATACTTGCTGGACCTGGAGAATCCCTTCTTGTTGGATGCCAAGAGTTAAATGGATTCAGTGTATTTTCCAGGGGGCTTGATGAAAGGTGCTAACAGATGTTGATTTCAGCTTTGTCATTCAAGTGCTTCTCAAAAACCACCTGATGTATCTGTGTTAGAGCTTTTCTTTCAGCCTTTTCTCATTACATTTTAGCTCTATTTTGTGACTAAAGCTTTGAAGAAATTTGAGAGCTATTTTGGAAACCTAAGGAGTAGAAAGCTTGAAATATCTAAGCTGTGAAATATGCATTTGACCTTATTCCCAATGCCCATAATCTAGGGAAGGCAACAGCAGATGCTCAGTATTTTTCTGTGCTCTGAAAAGATGATATTTCATTAAAAAACTAATCATTAATTCTATTATAATTATATATATACACATTCTACTTTTTCCACTGTGGTCTTTGTAAAAATCCTTTAAATTTGGTGTTGAAAAGTTCATATGTTTAGAACTTTGAAATGATTTTATTTATCCTAAAGGTGGATATAATAAAGCTTCATTCAAATACTTTTTTTTCTGTAGGAATCTGTAGTAGAGACAAGGATTACATGCCAGTATTAGGCTCAGGGTTTGCATTTTCAGAAGTAGTTTGGGACGCATTTGATTTTTAGGAAAATACAGAAGTCTTAATTCAGCTAATTTCCCTTCAGTTCTAGTTTAAGCCTGATTCAATTAGGACAGTAAACAGTGTTTGACTATTTACATGAGTGAATAGAAGTGTTAAGTGTATCTCTGAGATGCCATTTCACATAAATAGTCCTACTTTCAGCAAGTTGGAAATGACCTGCCAGAGACATGCAATGTCAAGGATATGTCTTTTTTTTTTTCTTTTTTTCCAGTTTTATTTATTTATTTACTTCACAATATTGTATTGGTTTTGCCATACATTGACATGAATCTGCCATGGGTGTACATGTGTTCCCCATCCTGAACCCCCCTCCAGCCTCCCTCCCATCCCATCCTTCTGGGTCATCCCAGTGCGCCAGCCCCAAGCACCCTGTATCATACATCAAACCTGGACTAGCAATCTGTTTCACATGTGATAATTTACATGTTTCAATGCCATTCTCCTATAACATCCCACCCTCGCCCTCTCCCACAGAGTCCAAAAGACTGTTCTATACATCTGTGTCTCTTTTGCTGTCTCACATACAGGGTTATCCTTACCCTCTCTCTAAATTCTGTGTATATGCATTATTATACTGTATTGGTGTTTTTCTTTCTGGCTTACTTCACTCTGTATAATAGGCTCCAGTTTCATCCACCTCATTAGAACTGATTCAAATGTATGTGGTGGATTCATTTTGATATTTGGCAAAACTAATACAATTTGTAAAGTTTAAAAAGAAAATAAAATTAAAAAAAAAAACAAATGTATTCTTTTTAATGGCTGAGTAATATTCCATTGTGTATATGTACCACAGCTTTCTTATCCACTCGTCTGCCGATGGACATCTAGGTTGCTTCCATGTCCTGGCTATTATAAACAGTGCTGCGATGAACATTGGGATACATGTGTCTCAATTCTGGTTTCCTCGGTGTGTATGCCCAGCAGTGGGATTGCTGGATCATAAGGCAGTTCTATTTCCAGATTTTTAAGGAATCTCCACACTGTTCTCCATAGTGGCTGTACTAGTTTGCATTCCCACCAACAGTGTTAGAGGGTTCCCTTTTCTCCACGCCCTCTCCAGCATTTATTGCTTGTAGACTTTTGGATCGCACCCATTCTGACTGGCATGATGAAATGGTACCTCATTGTGGTTTTGATTTACATTTCTCTGATAATGAGTGATATTGAGCATCCTTTCATGTGTTTGTTATCCATCTGTATGTCTTCTTTGGAGAAATGTCTGTTTAGTTCTTTTGCCCACTTTTTGATTGGGTCGTTTATTTTTCTGGAATTGAGCTTCAGGAGTTGCTTGTATATTTTTGAGATTAATTCTTTGTCCATTGCTTCATTTGCTATTATTTTCTCCCTTTCCGAAGGCTGTCTTTTCACCTTGCTTATAGTTTCCTTTGTTGTGCAGAAGCCTTTAATTTTAATTAAGTCCCATTTGTTTATTTTTGCTTTTATTTCCAATATTCTGGGAGGTAGGTCATAGAGGATCCTGCTGTGGTTTATGTCGGAGTGTTTTTCCTATGTTTTCCTCTAGGACTTTTATAGTTTCTGGTCTTACATTTAGATCTTTACTCCACTTTGAGTTTCTTTTTGGGTATGGTGTTAGAAAGTGTTCTTGTTTAATTCTTTTACAAGTGGTTGACCAGTTTTCCCAGCACCACTTTTTGAAGAGTTGTCTTTTCTCCATTGTATATTCTTTCCTCCTTTGTCAAAGATAAGGGGTCCATAGGTGTGTGGATTTATCTCTGGGCTTTCTATTTTGTTCCCTTGATCTATATTTCTGTCTTTGTGCCAGTAGCATACTCTTTTGATGACTGTGGCTTTGTAGTAGAGCCTGAAGTCAGGCAGGTTGATTCCTCCAGTCCCATTCTTCTTTCTCAAGACTGCTTTGGCTATTAGAAGTTTTTTGTATTCCCATACAAGTTGTGAAAGTATTTGTTCTAATTCTCTGAAAAATACTGTTGGTAGCTTAATAGGGATTGCATTGAATCTATAGATTGCTTTGGGTAGTATACTCATTTTCACTATATTGATTCTTCCGATCCATGAACACGGTATATTTCTCCATCTATTAGTGTCCTCTTTGATTTCTTTCACCAGTGTTTTATAGTTTCTTTAGGTAGATATATTCCTAAGTATTTTATTATTTTCATTGCAATGATGAATGGAATTGTTTCCTTAATTTCTCTTTCTGTTTTTCTCATTGTTCGTATATAGGAATGCAAGGTTATGTCTTATATGTGCTGGCCAAGCACTCCTGCCCTTTCCTAGAGAACAGCTGGTCAATTCCATTGAGGAACCACTGATCTCTAATTACTAGTCTCCCCCACCCACTAATCCCTAGATGTGGGAATGTTTCTACTTTGTTGACTCAAGATTCAGCCTGGGCCAGTTAGAAGATCACAGTTGCCCTGATCACAGTTATTGGTTCAGGCAGATCAAAGCCTTTCTGAAGACTTTTGCTGAAGCTGTAGTGCAACAGTTTCCCTTGTCTTCAAGGACATAGATGTCAAGAAATTTAAACTCAGACCTGTCAGTGGCCACACTGATGAAGAGATCTACCTTCGGTAAGAAGCATTTCAGAGGAAAACTGAAACAGGTGATGGTGAGAAAGAGTGCTTCTGAGATCTTGCCATACCAGGAACAACTGACCTTAGTCTTCCCTTCTAAGTGAGCCAAAATGATCCACTTTTGTTGTTGTTGAAGTTCTTTGAGTTGAAATGCAAACTAATATACAGCACTCCCTGGGAGCTCCTTTGTAGGGTGGAGTTGGACTTCCTGAAGACTGGAGAGAGGGTCCTTGGAAGTGAAATGGGGTTCCATAAAGAGATGTACTCTGGCTGAACTTCACTTCTTCATCATGAACACTGCAATTTCTGGCAATCATTTTTAAAGCCATTTTTTTTTTTTCTTGGTGGGGGGTGGAGTGGAGAAAGCCAGAGTGAATGCAGAACATGTGTCTGAGTTCATGCTCCTCTTCTGCACTAACGCATAACTTTGTACCAATACTTACCATGGTAAAAGTTTTGACTTCCTTTCAGTAGACTGCAGTTTCTTGCAAAGTAAACCTAGGTTGGTAAATTTCAAACTACTATGCAGAGCTCTTGGAGGAAGAAGTAACCTTAGGAAATAGAGGAAATCAAGTCATCACAGTTTGGATTTCCCAACCATATTCCCCATCCTGTTCAATGTGCAATAATCTTTTACTTATTTTATGTTGAAAATTTCATTTGAAAAGGAGAAAAACCTTTTTTCTTAAAAAGCATTTGAAAACCACTTAAGAGTTCTCTGAGTAAGTTTCCTTCTAGCTTGTTTCTCTGTCATCCTCAAGATAGTCATCTCTGAGGACTTCATGTTGAAGGCTCCAGATAGAGTCTGGTCTGCATCCCAGTTGAGTTATATCTCTTGATTGATGTGCAGAGGCAAAGATCCTGTTTTTACCTCTTCCCTGTTTCTAAATTTTGAGTTTGCTTTCTTGGTGATGTTAGCAGTCTTTAGTTCATTGACCTTCTCTCCAAGAAGGGCTTGTTTGGTGGATAGTTTATTGTATTTATCTCTTTTTAAAGCGAGTTTTAAAAAAGCTGTTTATCAATGGCATAACTATACTCGCTCATTTTAGAATTTTTAAAAATCTAAAAGTTAAGGGGGAAAATATCTTTCTTAGTCTCACTACCTGAAGAGAAGACATTGTTCTGCTGAAAATCTGCCTGATGCTTTCCAGTATATTAGAGATCAAATCCCCTCTTTCAAGCCTGCCCTCCTGCCAGGGCCTCCATCTGACCTAGACTGAGCCAAGTCTACCACTATACCTGGTGGCTCCTAGCATCTTATGACTTCTCCTACTTCTTTCTGTTCTTCGGAAGGACTCATTTCCTTTTACCTCCAAATCTTTGTACTGCTATTACACACCTCCTTCACAATGAAAGTTTCTCCTTGCATTGTGGATCTCAGCTGAGCTGGCCCAACCTGTAGGAAAGCTGCTTTTCACAATCAGGGGTTTGCTAGGCATATACTCCTGGAGCACCTTGTACTTTCCTGAGCACTCAGTTCAGTTCAGTTGCTCAGTCGTGTCCAACTCTTTGTGACCCCATGGACTGTAGCATGCCAGGCTTCCCTGTCCATCACCAAACCCTGGAGCTTACCCAAACTCACGTCCATTGAGTTGGTGAGGCCATCCAACCATCTCATCCTCTGCCATCCCTTTCTCCTCCCACGTTCAATCTTGCCTAGCATTAGGGTTTTTGCCAGTGAGTCAGTTCTTCACATCAGGTGGCCAAAGTATTGGATTTTCAGCTTCAACATCAGTCCTTCCAATGAATATTCAGGACTGATTTCCTTTGGAATGGACTGGTTGGATCTCCTTGCAGTCCAAGGGACTCTCAAGAGTCTTCTCCAACACCACAGTTCAAACGCATCAATTCTTCAGTGCTCAGCTTTCTTCACAGTCCAACTCTCATCTATACATGACTGCTGGAAAAACCATAGCCTTGACTAGATGGACCTTTGTTGGCAAAGTAATGTCTCTGCTTTTCAATATGCTATCTAGTTTGGTCATAACTTTTCTTTCAAGGAGTGAGAGTCTTTTAATTTCAGTCACCATCTGCAGTGGTTTTGGAGCTCCCCAAAATAAAGTCTGTCACTGTTTCCACTGTTTCTCCATCTATTTGCCATGAAGTGATGGGACTGGATGCCATGATCTTAGTTTTCTGAATGTTGAGTTTGAAGCCAACTTTTTCACTCTCCTCTTTCACTTTCATCAAGAGACTCTTTTGTTCTTCTTTGCTTTCTGCCATAGTGTGATGTCATCTGCATATCTGAGGTTATTGATATTTCTGAGCACTATTGATATTTCCTGAGCACTACCATGATATAATATTGTCAGTAGTTTATTTACCTCCATCTCCCAGCAGTTTCATGATAACAGACATTAATTATGTCTTTTTCACCATTATATTGCTGCCCCCTCCCACTACCATATTTAGCCCTAATCTGATATAAAGTTGTTACCCAGTATAAATTGGCAGAATGAGTCAATGCCATTCAGTAACTGAATTTTTATTAAGACTTAATTTTTTTCAAGCAGTTTAGGTTCACAGTAAAATTGAATGGAAGGCACAGAGATATCCCATTTACATGCTTAGCCACATGCTTAGCCTCCCCCATTACCAACATGCCCCATAGTAGAGAACATTTGTTAAAATTGATGAACCTATGATGATACACTGTGGGGCTTCCCAGGTGGCTAAGTGGTAAAGAATGCACCTGACAATGCAGGAGACACTGGAGACATGGGTTCAATCCCTGCTCCGGAAGAGCCCTGGAGAAGGGAATGGCAACCCACTCCAGTATTCTTGCCTGGAAAACCCTGTGGACAGAGGAGCCTGGCAGTTTGCAATCCATAGGGTTTCAAAGAGCTGGACAGGACTTAGTGACTTTCACTTCACACTTGTGAAAGATATAAGATCAATGTCTTGATGTATTTCTTTGTATGTGCCTGTCCAGTTGTTCTAGCACCATTGATTGAGAAGACTGTCTTTGCTCCGTTGTATTTTCTGTTTTCCTTTGTCAAAAATCAATTAACTATATTTATGGAAGTCTATTTTGGGGCCCTCTATTCTGTTCCATTGATTTGTTTATTTATTCTTTTGCCAGTGCCATAATGTTTTTGATTATAGCAGTTTTATAGTTAAGCCTTGAAATCAAGTATTATTATTAATAGTTTTCTAACTTTGTTCTTTCACTATGGTGTTGGCTAGTCTGTGTCTGTTGTCTCTCCATATAAACTTTAAAACTAGTTTGTTCATATCTATAAACAAGCTTTTGCAGAACTTCTTCTGTCATATGATTACTGTACTGACAAAGGTCACTATAGTCAAAGCTATGGTTTTTCCAGTAGTCGTGTATGGATGTGAGAACTGGACCATAAATAAAGCTGAGCACCAAAGAATTGATGCTTTTGAACTGTGGTGTTGGAGAAGACTTGTGAGAGTTCCTTGGTCAGAGGGAGATCAAACCAGCCAATCCTAAAGGAAATCAGTCCTGAATATTCATTGGAAAGACTGATGCTAAAGTGGAAGCTCCGGTGTTTTGGCCACCTAATGCAAAGAACTGACTCATTGGAAAAGACCCCGATGCTGGGTAAGATTGAAGGCAGAAGGAGAAGGGGACAACAGAGGATGAGATGGTTGGATGGCATCATGGACTCGATGGACATAAGTTTGAGCAAGCTCTGGGAGTTGGTGATGGACAGGGAAGCCTGGTGTGCTGCAGTCCGTGGGGTTGCAGAGTCAGACATGACTGAGCAACAGAACTGACTGACTGATATCTATAAAACAACTTTCTGGGGTGCTTCCTGGGTAGTACTAGTGGTAAAGAACCCGCCTGTTAATGCAGGAGATGTAAGAGATGCAGGTTCGATCTCTGGATTGGGAAGATCCCTTGGAGGAGGGCATGGCAACCCACTCCAGTATTCTTGTCTGGAGAATCCTATGGTCAGGGGAGCCTGGCTGGCTACAATTCATGAGGTCGCAAAGAGTCGGACATGACTCAAGTGACTTGGCGTGCACACATGCATTGACTACAGATCAAAGGAAAGAACTGACATCTTGACAGTATTGAGTGTTCCTATTCAAGAACATGGGATATTTCTTTGTTTATTTAGTCTTTGTGGATTTCTTTTTGTTATGTATTTCCTTGGTCAATCCTTCTACCTCAAAATTTTCTTTCAAATATAACTCAAGGTTGACGCTTCCGCCGTACTCTGGATGTTCTGTTAAACATTGATACAGAAAGTGAGAGCCATCTCTCTTTGCTTTAACTGCTGTCTCTTCTGTGCCATGACATCATTTTTGTTTTTGTGCCCTGACACTGCTCTGTGCCAGGTACTGTGCTGAGTGCTTGTCCATGTATTAGCTCTGAAGTATTGCCTAGGGCCATGCAGAGTAGGGAGGCTTTATCACTCTCATTCTCTAGATTAGAATTTGAAGGCTTAAAGAAGTTAAATAACTTGCCCAAGGACACCAAAAAATTAAGTATCTTGACTTGAGGTCTGAACCGGGATTCAGGTATATCTGAATTCAAGTTATTGCTTGACTTCTATGATGGTTCTCTGGCCTGTGAACTCAGATCACTCTGTAAAGAAGTTTTTGTTGACTCTAATTAAATGAAGAATTTGAAAAAGTGAAAGTTTTCTACCAGTTAGCATATCTAGAGGATGAGGTTATACACAGTATAAATGTAATTCTAGGTAAAGTTCAGCCTGTTTTAATATGGAAAGTCTATTGTTGCTTCTGCTATGGAAGAGGTGATTTAGCCCATCTGAGAATGAGGTGTCTTCCTGAAGGATGGCAAGTAAATATTTTTTCTCACTTCTATGAATTGAAATTAAAGAATCTTATTTTAAAGACCAAGCCCTTCTTGTCCTCAAGGGAGTGGCAACCAAATTTTTGCTTGTTGATTTAGATTCTGCTTTCAATGGAGCTGTGAAAGTTTCCAAGTGGGCCAAACAAAGGAAATAAGAGGATTTCAGAGGGTGGTGTGAAGCTAAGTGATAATCTATGGGAAGGAAAGCACAGAGAAAGGAGCCTAAAGCCTGTGACTCTGGGCAGAAGGGATTTGGCAGTACCTCTGATCTGCTTAGGAAGTGCTTGGTTAAATGGCCCTGGAGAAAAAGTACTGGTCACAGCATATATTAACACACTGCTCAGTCCCACAAAATTAGTAACTCTACATGACCTCTGCCAAAAGGTCTGACTGATTGGCAGGCCAATCTTGACGCAAAGTTACTCTTAGCAATGACTGCCCAGCAGGAACAACACTTGGTCTAAGCCACAAGGCTTCCATCTGAGGACCGGTGTGTGTACCTCCCCACAGTTCTCCCAGAGCTACTGCAAATTCAAAGGGACCCCTTGAAGTGGTAGGGAAGCAAACACCCTCCTGGATGTGAAATGAGACCGAGCAAGAAGCAGATGTCTCTCTTATGCCTAGTTGGATGAAAGACCTTGCCTTGGGCAGTTTTGGATTGTGAGATTGGAATCAGAATATAAGATGCACACTTCAGACATCCTTTCATCCTGTGTAGCAAATGGCATCATCACCAAATCATTAGAGAGCTCCTGCTGTGTGTTCTGATAAGACCATGTTTAAGTTGAATCTCCTACAACTCAAGGAAGCTCTAAGCATTCTCCGTGATTTTGTAGCATTAGTACTTCTGCTTTTCACTTTCTGCTTCCTGAGTTTACTCAGCCTTCCAGACTTTGCCTTATGCTTGCTCTTAACAAGTTCTGACTCTTCTTTTTCCATTAAAAAAAAAAAAAAAAGGTCTTTCTGAATACTTTGTGAAGCATTAGTAATTTTCCTAAAAAGTTGGGCATGTCATCCAAGGCTGACCATCTGTTACCTTCAGGTACTCACATTACCCTCCCCATCACGGCAGCCACCTGGGAAAGTAACCTTTTGTTCCCTCTTTACCCACCATTTTACTTTGGGGTTTTATAGTGTCTGGCACAGTGCCCAGAGCTTCATCGACATTTATTGAATGAATTAGTGAATTTGTCCAAAAATGCATGATTGGAAGGACTGATGCTCATGCTGAAACTCCAATACTTTGGCCACCTGATGCAAAGAACTGACTCACTGGAAAAGACCCTGATGCTGGGAAAGATTGAAGAAAGGAGGAAAAGGGGACAACAGAGTATGAGATGGTTGGATGGCATCACTGACTCAATGGACATGAGTTTGAGCAGGCTTCAGGAGTTGGTGATGGACAGGGAAGCCTGGCATGCTGTAGTCTTTGGGGCCACAAAGAGTCAGATATGACTGAGTAACTGAACTGAACTGAAAAACCTTTCTCCTGTGGATGACAAAGTGAAATCGAGCCACTTACAACATTGCAGAATGAAGAGTTACTGTCTCTTATCTGAAGAGTACATTCAATACAGTAATGAGAAGTACTAAAGTACTGTTGTGAGCTCCTTCTCAGGCTCCACAGATGGTCAAGTGTCTCATCTAGACCTGCTGCTGCTGCTGCTAAGTCGCTTCAGTCATGTCCGACTCTGTGCAGCCCCATAGATGGCAGCCCACTAGGCTCCTCTGTCCCTGGGATTCTCCAGGCAAGAATACTGGAGTGGGTTGCCATTTCCTTCTCCACATCTAGACCTAGGCCAGTTCTTTTCTTTGTTATTCTATGCACAGGAAGAACTTGCTTAGGCAGCCTGTGAAACAGTGACAAGCTCATTTCTCACTACTGTGATAAAAAGTTTAATGCTTTAGTGTCCTATCTGAGTTTTAAAACTTATGGAATCACAGTATCTAGCCTGGCCTCATATTTTTAAAATGTGCATACAGGGAGTAAGGATAGTATTACCAGTTCCATAACTAGAAATAGAAACACTTAATTTCACCTCTTGGTTCAGAATTCTTTCCTCTATAACACCCCCTTTCTTCTAAATAGGAGTCTACTTGCTCAAATGTGTTATGACATCCTAAGAGGGAATATAAGGGAAAGAAGTTGTGAGGTATAATACAATAGGGAGTGGTGGTGAGTATGGCAAACTAGATTATATGCTCCATTTCAAGGACAAGACCTACATTTTTGCTCTTGCTAGTGTTGCATGAGGAGAAGGCAGTGGCACCCCACTCCAGTACTCTTGCCTGGAAAATCCCATGGACAGTGGAGCCTGGTAGGCTGCAGTCCATGGGGTTGCTAAGATTTGGACACAACTGAGCGACTTCAATTTCCCTTTTCTCTTTCATGCATTGGAGAAGGAAATGGCAACCCACTCCAGTGTTCTTGCCTGGAGAATCCCAGGGATGGGGGAGCCTGCCAGGCTACGGTTCCTAGGGTCGCAGAGTTAGACATGACTGAGCGACCAAGACTTTCACACTTCCCTTCACATTTTTTATATTAATTTAAATAAATCACACTTTGTTTTTAAACAATATAAAAAGAGAAGTATCACTGGATGGCGAAAGGATCAGTGGTTTGGAAACCAGCTATGGCACCCCACCCCAGTACTCTTGCCTGGAAAATCCCATGGACGGAGGAGCCTGGAAGGCTGCAGTCCATGGGGTTGCTGAGGGTCGGACACAACTGAGCAGCTTCACTTTCACTTTTCACTTTCATGCATTGGAGAAGGAAATGGCAACCCACTCCAGTATTCTTGCCTGGAGAATCCCAGGGACGGGGGAGCCTGGTGGGCTGCTGTCTATGGGGTCGCACAGAGTCGGACACGACTGAAGTGACTTAGCAGCAGTAGCAGCAGTGTTGTATGAGGGAGCATTGATAAACCTGCTTATCCTAGAAAAGCCTAAAACCTGAATATTTATGTAAAAATGTTCAACCTTTACATTTTGACAAAACATTTTTTAAAACTTAAAGATATCATATAGACTGAGCAGAGCATATATTCAAAATTTGCCCAAGCAACTTCTGCTCTGTGCCTTCCAGTAAACGTGACCACAGAGCTAGGATAGAGAATTTTAAGTGTTGTCTCAAGTCATTTGACACTGGTCTGTGGTTCTCTATACCAATATCTGAAATAAGCAATTTCCTATTTAAAAGTATTTTTGTGTGAATTTAAAATTCTCTAAAGCTAATTCTTACTTTCTTTGCCTTTGGTGATGTTTTATGAAGAGGAGCGAAAAGGATGCAGTTACATTTCTGTTTCTTAGCAGGTAGAGGAGATAGCAGTCAAGAGCAGAATCTGTGGAAGCTGTCTGCTTGGATATGTGACCTTGGGCAAGTTACTTAATCTTCCCATGTCTTGGTTTCTTCAAACTGACTCATTTGAAAAGACCCTGATGTTGGGAAAGATTGAACGGAGGATGAGATGATTAGGTGGTGTCACCGACTCAATGGATATGAGTTTGGGTAAACTCCAGGAGTTGGTGATAGACAGGGAGGCCTGGCGTACTGCAGCCCATGGGGTCGCAAAGAGTCGGACACAACGGAGCGACTGAACTGCCTGACTGCATAGGGTTGCTGCAAGGATTAATTGAGTTATATGTTAATTGCTTAGAATAGTGCCTAGGCACCCAGTAAGCACACAGCAATTTCTGGTGTTTTTAGGATTATTTTGCTAGTATTGCTAGTGAATTGTGCTTATCCTTGGATTTACTGCAAATCAGTTTTGTCCCTCATGTGGATCAGAGCTGAACAAAGGGTGGGTTTAAGCACTACTCTTTATGACATGTAGGCGGATGAAGGTTAAGAGTAGCAACACATAATCCCTAGGTCTTCTCATTTGGATAGCCTTTCAGAGGGATCAGGAAGCCATCAGGCTATGTAGACACTGGCAAAAATAAGGAATAAAGCTGAGGGTTGAGACTGTCCAGAGATGGCTGTACTGAGAGAGCCCAGCTGATTTAAAACAGAGACCTCTTTAAAGTTAGTCTATTACCTATTTCTGATTTTGTCACAAATATGTCGTTAAAAATGACCACCTCTGTTGCTCTAATAGATTATTGGCTACTCACTGTTCTCAGAATTTCTACTAAAGCATTGTAATGTCTTTGCAGTCACTTTCTGATACTACTGCCTTTTATTAAACTTAACCTACTTCATTGAATTTATTTATTATCTTGGTCATTATTTTGCAACATTATTTTTCCACTTTTATTGATAAATAATTGATGTGCATCACTTGTATAAGTTTAAGGTGTACAGCATGGTGGTTTGATTTTAGATATGTTGTGAGATGACCACAACACGAACAGTTGGTTTAGCTAACCATCTGTTCTTCTCATACAGACATAGTGTTAAGAAAAAGAAAAAGGGAAGGAAAATTCTTCTTTGTAATGAGGTCTTTTAGGATTCACTCTTTTAACAACTTTTTTATATATCATACAGCAACGTTAGCTATAGTCATTACATTATACTTAGTATCCTCAGTTTGTATTAAAACTGGAAGTCTGTACATGTTGACTACCTTGGAGCATATATTTTCTAACTGGTTGAACAAGCTGGAATCTCTTGCTCAGGTAGAGGAAGAAGCTCATTTTATGTGGAGAGAGAGTGTCCAGAAAGAAATCATGTGATAGATTTCTTGTGTTTCTTAATAGTGCAGACAGCTGGAGTATGATAGGAGCAGTGCAAGATCTGACCTCATAAACATCTCAGAACCATACTCTGAGGCTTTCAACCAATAGCTTGCCTTTCACTTGACCCCATCTTGCCATGTGCAGAAACCCTCCAAGGAAAGGAGATGATCACATCTCTCCAGGTGGCAGACAAGTGTCATAAGAAAGGAATGTGGAGACTCCAGAGGGTTGTGGCCATGATGTGGAGATCACGGCCATTTCTCTTTGAGCTGTCAAAGAGTTCATAGTGAATGTGTATGGAGACGGCTCCTCCTCCTTAAGAAAGGCTCTTTCTTCAGGTGTTCGTTCTCTGACCCCTTTCTTTGTGTGAATCATCAACTCTTTCATTAACCTTTTTTTTTTCCAGGGAGAGGGCTCTATGTGACAGTGATGTCAGGAATATATTTTGGGGGCCTGCCCTACAGACCCTCCCACCTCCCATGTTGACATTTATGAGACAGAAAGAAGATAACCCGGAATCCATAAAAATTGGTGTGGATGCCTGAAGGCATGCCAGACTTATTTTCTGAGTCTGAGCAAGGCTCGACGGGGTGACTGTGGCAGGCATCCATGGATGGTCCCTTCTGTCTGTCCTAGAGACTCATTGGATGGTGAGTTATATGCGAGATAAGGCATGTTTGGCATGGCCAAACAAGAAAAGGGCTTGCCTGATGACCCTACTGGGGTGAATTCCAGTGAACGTGTACACTGTCTTATTCCTCTTGGACAGGCCTTTGCCTGGATGTAAAGGGCTCAGTGGTACATGGTCTCTGATTTATCCACCTGTCTGTTCCACAGAACCAAAGATCCTATCACCCCTTTATGCTTGGGATCAAGTGATTTCTTTAGAGTTTTGGGCTTTTATCCAAGAGTTCAAATGTCCTTTTCAATGTCATCTATGATTAGTAGGAAACTGAACTTTATTTCTCTATTTTGATTTGCTTTTTCTTGAACTGTGATTTCCCCATCTTGATTGAAGCAGGAGTGATTTGCCTATTATACTCTTTCCCTGTCTGGAAATTGTATCAAGATTGGAGACATCATGGGCTGTCTCTTGAGCTATTCATTGCATAATGCCTTCTTGATAGGCCAATTACAGTGAACAAAGCATTTTAGGTGACATCTAACTGGTGACTTGTAAACTATAATTGTCACTTTGATTTCTGTTCTATCATTTAGTACTGTGTTTTCTCTGCTTTGGTTACAATCCCGCATGTGGTTTTTAATCCATCCCAGGTGCTGAACTTTAGAAATGTATTTGTGTGGTCAGCACATTGTACCAGAATAGCCTCTCTTAATCTGGCATGAGTTTGGGGTTCAGTTTACATGTGTTTGTACCAATTCTTGTTTCCAAAATTCAAAGCCCTTTTCATTTTTATGGATACTGCTGAGGGAGCTATTCATATCCCAGTATTTACATGATTAATCCACACCCCATATCATGGCTTCTAGCATCTCCAACTATAGATGAAAAAGTCTTGGTAGCAGTACCTTCTATTTGAAGTTGTGATAAGAACTGACTTTTGTGTTTACTGATGATAAAGGGATTTTTAAAATGTCCATTTACTGATGCATCGTTGGAAATCTTTTATAAGTTGAAAAGAAAATACCACACCATTGACATCTTGGCCTCTGTCTCTGTAAAATCTTTACCTTAAAGGGTGGTGACATCAACATCCAACATATCTCCCTGCAATGCTGGAAATGTTCTATTCTGTGCCATCCAGTATGGTAGTCACTAGCTACATGTGACTGTTGAGCATTTGAAAGATGGCTAACATGCCTCAGAGACTGAAGTTTTCATTTCATTTTATAATTCAAATTTGAATAGCCACATGTGTCTAATAGCTCCCTTATTGGGCAAGTAGTAGTATATGTGAACTGAAGGTTGATTATTGAGACTAAGTTTGTGAATTATTCTTTTGTTGTTGTAGTTTTTTACCCCCTTCTGTTTAAATCTGCCTGAAAAATCAATAATGTTGATGGTAATGATAGTTTTGAGTCCTTATTCTGTGCTGTGTGTTATCTGTGCTTTGTGTTTTCACATGCATTGCCTCATTTAATCTTTACCTCCAACTATAAGGGAACTATCAATACTGTCTTGTCTTTGTTGTTAAAAGAGAGACCAAGAAAAGAGAAACCACTTGTTCAAGGTCACACTGGAAACAGGAGTTGTAGCCCAAGGCCAAGTGATCCCAGGAGGGTACTTTTCTGTCTCTCTTCCAGACATTAAACTGTTTGTGCTTTCCCCTTGTTTATGGATTGTCTAAATGAGAGTGGAATTAATTCCCTGGGGCTGTCATAAAAAATACCACAAATTGGGTGGTTTAGGATGACACATATTTATTGTCTCACAGCTCTGGAGGCCAGTGCTCATAGTGCTGTGAATCTCTCGGAAACCTGCAGGGAAGAACCCCTCCCTGTCTCTTCCTGGCGTCTAACAATTTGCTGGCAATCTTTGGCATCCTGTCTTGTAAATGAGTGCCCCCAAAACTCCTTACCACATGGTGGGCTCCTTTTGTGTTTCCATTCACATGGCTTCCTTCTTATAAGGACACTAGTCTTATTGCACTGTAGGCCCACCCTACCCCATGTGAGCTCACCTTGACTAATTACATCTGCAATGATTATATTTCCAAAGAAGGTCACCTTCTGAGATCCTAGGGTTTAGGACCTCAACATATCTTTTGGGGGGACACAATTCAACCCATAGCAAGAACCTATCTTATTTTATTAGGATGGGGGCTTTTCTGCATTATTTGATAATTTTAGACTGAAAGTTTTCTGGTGAAGGAGGGAACAGACAGAACAGGCTCCATCTTGAAAGCAGGACTCCATCGTGGGCCAGACTGTGGACTTTGAGCTATATGCTCAGTATCTATGGAAACGGCATACCAACTGAAAAAGCAGGTCCACTGGATGGAAGAGCCCCAGGGCTCCTACCTAGACTCTCTGTTGCCTGAAAGAATACCCTAATTATCTGTGTAACTGAATAAAATCATAAATTCTATTATGCTTATTGGGGTGTGACCACAGGCCTATTGATAATTGTCCACTGTAGACTACCTAGGCTTAAGGCATATGAATCACGGGTTAACTTTGATTGTATCTTTCTTTTCCTTTGTTCAGACTAGTTTCAGGGAATTTGGGGAGGTGGGTTTGGCCTCGTACACTTAGGGTGTATAAGGTTTTCAGAAAAACTGGTCAGGGTCCTTGGCTAAGAAGAGACTCTGCCTTGGGCCCGCTGGTATAATAAACTGCAGTCCACTATCTGCATTGTCCTTCTGAGTGAGTTTGTTTCCCAGAACGCGTGGCTACAACATATGGCCCATGTCATACAACATTTGACATGTGTCAGGAAACTCCTCACTTTGAGGAGACAAGTCCCATTTGGGACTACTGCGAGGACCTGTGGATCAAATCTTCTAGAGGGGAAAAGGCGCCTTGCCCTTCTGGAAGGATTCTGCTTCTCAATGCCCAGACCTTTCATGTTAGCAGGTAGTGGATGGCAGCAGGGGAACTGAGCACTCAGGTGAGGAGGAACCCACCCAGTAGAGTGGAAGAGTGGCCTGATCAGCCCCCTGGGAGGGATTAGAAGGGGCACAGACCCACAGGAGCCTGGAATAGGCAGGTGGCAACAATTGCTTGGTACACAGGTTGACAAGCGTGTTAGGGCATAGCGTGGAAATTTGTGAAGGTCATTTAGGACGTGGTGTCCATGCTGTCTCGGGGAAAATTATTACCAAGCAAATGCCAGGGGATTTTTAGGAGAAGAAACTTGGTTTTTGTGTGCTTGTATTCTACCCTCCCCAAGGTGGTGTCCCAACTGCTATGAATTTCTTGACCCCCTCGTAATTGTCAGGCTAGAAGGAGGGGGATACATAAGTGAGTACAAATTGGCTTTTCCAGAGATGGCCTGGGACGTGGGATATTTAACCCATCTGTATTTTCATCCGGACCTGATCAAGCCCACCAAGGCAGAATGGACTTTAAAAGTTAAGGGAGAAACAGTCTTGGATCACGTGGTGTTCCGGTTCGGCTCTGCTGACTGGTAGGTGAAGACACCCCGATCCTCCTTCTCCCTCTGGGATCTGGCAGGTAAGGCCCTTCTCACTCCAATTAGGAAGGAGGCAAAATGGCAATTGAAGTGTCATTGAGTGGAAATATCAGAAGTACATAGGGTACCGAGAACTTCGTAGACAGAACAAAAAGGAAAAGTAGAAGAAGGTCTGAGAATGTAAGCAAGATCGGGGGAAGTTAATGTAAGGCAACTGTATTGGAGTGCATGATTAAAAATTTAAAGAAGGGATTTGGAGGAGACTGTGGGGTGAAGATGAAGCCTAACCACCTCCACATACTCTGTGAGGTTGAATGGCCCCCTATGGGAGTAGGATGGCCACCAGAGAACACCATGAACTTACAAATAGTGGAAGCAGTCTATACAGTAGTCACAGGAGAGCCAGGACACCTGGATCAATACCCATATACTGACTCATGGCTAGGATTAGCTCAAGACCCTCCTACTTGGATAAGGTTCTGTATCCAGAAGGGAAAGGGGAAAATATTAATGGCACAAAAACTGACTGATGATAAAAAAGGAAATTCTACAGGATTTGGACGGGGATGACCTGACCCCTCCCCTATACTGGATAATGACACGCCTGCCTCCCAGTGCTCCACCAAGACCAGAGGCCGCCTTAATGCCCAATCTAGGGCCAGGTGAAGTTCCTGCAGCAGCCACTGCTCTTCCACTAGCTCTCCCGGAGTTCATAGAGCTGCTGTTTCGGCAGGCTCCAATCCCAGCAATGGAGACCTCTGGTCAATGCCCCCAGAATTCCACCTCAGCTGGACCTCCTGGACTGTATCCACCTCTCCCGCTGAGTACTGACGGGAAAGGGAAAGAAAACACAGCAATTAGATAGAGGCTGCGCTCCGCCAAGGAACAGGGGGAAAGAACCCCACTACAGATGCCCCTCAGAGAGCTACAACAGCCTCAGTTCAGGACGCATGGGGCACTACCATCAGCCCCCTGTAGCCTATTGTTACCAGCCATTTTCCTCTACGAATATATTAAACTGGCAGAGACATGCTCCACTGTACTCGGGGGAGCCACAAGCCATGATTAGGCTAATGGAGACTATTTGTCGAACCCACCGCCCTACATAGGATGACATAATCCAACTACTAGTCTCCCTTTTCAGCCCTGAGGAAAGACACAGGATCCTACCTGAGGCCAGAAAATGGTTAAGAGCAATGGCACCAGAGGGTACTGCAAACCCGCAGCGGTGGGCAGAACTAGCCACCCCCGATAAGAGGCCCAACTGGGACTGTAACACAGAGAAGGGAGGGGCCACCTGGAGACCTACCAGGTGGCTATTTTACAAGGCCTCAAGAGGGGAGCCCGAAAAGCTATGAGTATCGCAAAACCCTCCAAAGTGATTCAAAGGGAAAGCGAATCACCCTCTGACTTCTGCGAAAGATTGTGAGAGGCCTATAGATTCTATACGCCAGTAGACCCAGCCAGAGGCTGCTGGGTCTCAGGTGGTGATAAATGCAGCCTTTGTGTCTCTAGCCTACCCTGAAAATGTCAGATAGGGGGACACCAAGTGACTCGTGAATTTTTATACATCCCTGAATGCCCAGTACCTGTTAGGAAGAGACTTGCTGTCTAAACTTGGGGCACAAGTGGCCTTTCCCCCACGAAAGACCCACTGTTTGAGTGGCTCAACCTTCTGTTTACTCTTCCACTCAGTAATCCCTCAAGATAAATGGAGGTTGCACAATCTCCCGGCAAGGAAACCGGACGGGCTAAACAGTCAAGAGAGAGAGTTAACAATTCCTCGAGGTCTGGGCGCAAGACAACCCCAACTCCCACCCCCACCCCCACCACCCCAGGCTTGCAAAACAAGTTCCACTGGTAATAGAACTCAAACCCCCTACAATTACGTCAGCACCCGCCTTGGGCCTGCCAGACCTTGCTAAGCCATTTACTGTTTACATGACTGAAAAGGACAAGGTGGCTATGGGAGTGTTGTCCCAGACTATGGGGACATGGGACAGACCAGTGACTTATCTCTAATCAGCTGGACAATGTTGCCACTGGGATGCTGGAGGCTTACGGACAGTTGCTGCGGTTGCCTTACTGGTCCGGGAGGCAACCAAGCTGACTTTGGGCCAAGATTTTTTCGTAAAAGTCCCTCATGAGGTCAGCACTCTCCTGCAAGGGGACCCCCATAAGTGGCTGTCAACATCCTGGACTACTCAATACCAGGGACTGTTATGTGAGAACCCCCATGTCACTACTGAGCCTTCTCAGGCCCTGAATCTGGCCACTCTCTTTCTTGTGGGAGAAGGTGGGCCCTCACATGATTGCAAGGAAATATGCTAGCAGCCCTGACTTGAGAGACCAGCCAATCCCAGACCCAGAATTGGTCCTGTACACCAAGGGCACCAGCCTAGTGAAACAAGGACAATGACTGTCGGGATATGCAGTAGTCATGGAAGAAACCATCGTTGAGGCTAGCTCTCTGCCATCACACTGGTCCGCTCAACAGGCCGAACTATATGCTCTAATCCAGGCCCTCCAGCTGTCAAAAGGACAGAATCTCAGAACTGCACTGCCTGCTCACAGGTCAATGTTGCCTCGGCACAGACAGAAACCTCCAGGGATTCAGGTAAAAGGCACTCTGCCCTTCGAACACCTGGAATTGGACTTCACTGAAATGAAACCTCACCGACACTACCATTACCTGCTGGTCATAGTATGTACGTTCTCCGGATGGGTAGAAGCTTTTCCTACCCGGGCTGGAAGAGCATCAAAAGTAGCCTGGTGCCTGCTTAGGGAGATAGTTCCCAGATTTGGATTTCCTACCAGCATTGTATCAGACATTGGCCTGGCTTTTGTAGCTGATTTAGTATAACAAGTAAGCAAAACTTTAAACCTCAAGTGGAAATTATATACGACATACAGGCCCCAGAGTCCTGGGATGGTGGAAGGAACCAACTGGACACTTAAAGAGACACTCTCCAAGTGGTCTTAGACACTGACTGTTCCTGGGTGGGCTTTTTTCCCGACGACTCTGCTCAGACTCAGGATGACCCCACAGTCCTATGGCTCTTCTCTGTACAGAATTGTGTATGGGAGGTCCCCTCCCATAATAAAAGAGGTGTCCACAATTTGCCTCAGATAAGGGGAGATGAGATTTCACAGCAGATGGAACAACTGGGTAAGGTAATAAACCAGGTAACTAAGCTTGTAGAAGAAAGCTTGCCGTTTCCCTTTGGTGAACAGATTCACAAATTTGTGCCCAGGGATCAGGTGTGGTCAAGGACTGGAAACACGACTCATTGGCCCCACATTGGAAGGGTCCATATACTGTTGTTCTAACCAGCCCTACTGCAGTTAAAGTGGCAGGTGTCACTCCCTGGATCTACCACATGAGAGTGAAGAGAGCATACCACGCAGACCCGGAGGACGCCTAGTGGACTACACAAAAGGACCCCACTGATGCCCGTGAAACCAAGATCATCTCAAAGAAGAAAAAGAGATGCAGCTCTATAATCAACTGCTGCTACAAGAACTTGCTGGTATCATCTTGAGACTAACCATAGTTTCAATACAAAGAGGGACCTGTGCTAGAATTAAAGTTGACTGTTGTGTATATATTCCTGATTTATCTCGCTATATATCAGCCACCCTAGATGACATGAAAGGTCGGGTAAAAGTTATGTCTGATGATAACCTTCCTTTTTGGACTTCGGTCCTATCGTGGGTGAAGGGCGATTGGTGGAAACTATATTTACCATTATTATAGATGCCTTGATAGCTCTGCTTTGTGGACCCTTTAGTTTACAATGTCTTATGAACTTAGTAACCCAAAGGTTGATGTCTTTCTCCCAAATTGGAGGTCGGAGAGTCAGGGTGCAATATATCCCTATGAATGATGCTCATACTATTAGTTAAGACATCAAAAGTGGGGAATGAAGGAAGAAACAGACAGAACAGGCTCCGTCTTCAAAATGGGACTCCATCTTGAGCCGGACTCCATCTGGAGCCAGACTGTGGGCTTTGAGCTATATTCCCAGTATCTACGGAAACGACATACCAACTAGAAAAGCAGGTCCACTGGAGGAAGAGCCCCAGGGCTCCTACCTAGACTCTCTGTTGCCTGAGAGAATACCCTAATTACCTGTGTAACCGAATAAAACCATAAATTCTATTATGCTTATTGGGGTATGACCACAGGCCTATTGATAATTGTCCACTGTTGACTACCTAGGCTTAAGGCATATGAATCACGGGTTAACTTTGATTGTATCTTTCTTTTCCTTTGTTCAGACTAGTTTCAGGGAATTTGGGGAGGTGGGTTTGGGCAGGTACACTTAGGGTGTATAAGGTTTTCAGAAAAACTGGTCAAGGTCCTTGGCTAAGAAGAGACTCTGCCTTGGGCCCGCCGGTGTAATAAACTGCAGTCCACTATCTGCACTGTCCTTCTGAGTGAGTTTGTTTCCCAGAACGCGTGGCTACAACATATGGCCCATGTCATACAACATTTGACATGTGTCAGGAAACTCCTCACTTTGAGAAGACAAATCCCATTTGGGACTACTGCGAGGACCTGTGGATCAAATCTTCTAGAGGGGAGAAGGTGCCTCGCCCTTCTGGAAGGATTCTGCTTCTCAATGCCCAGACCTTTCATGTTAGCAGGTAGTGGACGGCAGCAGGGGAACTGAGCGCTCAGGTGAGGAGGAACCCACCCAGTAGGGTGGAAGAGGGGCCTGATCACCCCCCTGGGAGGGATTAGAAGGGGCACAGACCCACAGGAGCCTGGAATAGGCAGGTGGCAACAATTGCTTGGTACACAGGTTGACGAGCGTGTTAGGGCATAGCGTGGAAATTTGTGAAGGTCATTTAGGACGTGGTGTCCATGTTGTCTCGGGGAAAATTATTACCAAGCAAATGCCAGGGGATTTTTAGGAGAAGAAACTTGGTTTTTGTGTGCTTGTATTCTACCCTCCCCAAGGTGGTGTCCCAACTGCTATGAAATTCTTGACTCCCTCGGAATTGTCAGGCTAGAAGGAGGGGGATACATAAGTGAGTATAAATTGGCTTTTCCAGAGATGGCCTGGGACGTGGGATATTTAACCCATCTGTATTTTCATCCGGACCTGGTCAAGCCCACCAAGGCAGAATGAACTTTAAAAGTTAAGGGAGAAACAGTCTTGGATCACGTGGTGTTCCGGTTCGGCTCTGCTGACTGGTAGGTGAAGACACCCCGATCCTCCTTCTCCCTCTGGGATCTGGCAGGTAAGGCCCTTCTCGCCCCAATTAGGAAGGAGGCAAAATGGCAATTGAAGTGTCATTGAGTGGAAATATCAGAAGTACATAGGGTACCGAGAACTTCGTAGACAGAACAAAAAGGAAAAGTAGAAGAAGGTCTGAGAATGTAAGCAAGATCGGGGGTAGTGAATCTAAGGCAACTGTATTGGAGTGCATGATTAAAAATTTAAAGAAGGGATTTGGAGGAGACTGTGGGGTGAAGATGAAGCCTAACCACCTCCACATACTCTGTGAGGTCGAATGGCCCCCTATGGGAGTAGGATGGCCACCAGAGAACACCATGAACTTACAAATAGTGGAAGCAGTCTATACAGTAGTCACAGGAGAGCCAGGACACCTGGATCAATACCCATATACTGACTCATGGCTAGGATTAGCTCAAGACTCTCCTACTTGGACAAGGTTCTGTATCCAGAAGGGAAAGGGGAAAATATTAATGGCACAAAAACTGACTGATGATAAAAAAGGAAATTCTACAGGATTTGGACGGGGATGACCTGACCCCTCCCCTATACTGGATAATGACACGCCTGCCTCCCAGTGCTCCACCAAGACCAGAGGCCGCCTTAATGCCCAATCCAGGACCAGGTGAAGTTCCTGCAGCAGCCACTGCTCTTCCACTAGCTCTTCCGGAGTTCATAGAGCTGCTGTTTCGGCAGGCTCCAATCCCAGCAATGGAGACCTCTGGTCAATGCCCCCAGAATTCCACCTCAGCTGGACCTCCTGGACTGTATCCACCTCTCCCGCTGAGTACTGACGGGAAAGGGAAAGAAAACACAGCAATTAGATAGAGGCTGCGCTCCGCCAAGGAACAGGGGGAAAGAACCCCACTACAGATGCCCCTCAGAGAGCTACAACAGCCTCCAGTTCAGGACGCATGGGACACTACCATCAGCCCCCTGTAGCCTATTGTTACCAGCCATTTTCCTCTGCGGATATATTAAACTGGCAGAGACATGCTCCACTGTACTCGGGGGAGCCACAAGCCATGATTAGGCTAATGGAGACTATTTGTCGAACCCACCGCCCTACATAGGATGACATAATCCAACTACTAGTCTCCCTTTTCAGCCCTGAGGAAAGACACAGGATCCTACCTGAGGCCAGAAAATGGTTAAGAGCAATGGCACCAGAGGGTACTGCAAACCCGCAGCGGTGGGCAGAACTAGCCACCCCCGATAAGAGGCCCAACTGGGACTGTAACACAGAGGAAGGGAGGGGCCACCTGGAGACCTACCAGGTGGCTATTTTACAAGGCCTCAAGAGGGGAGCCCGAAAAGCTATGAGTATCGCAAAACCCTCCAAAGTGATTCAAAGGGAAAGCGAATCACCCTCTGACTTCTGCGAAAGATTGTGCGAGGCCTATAGATTCTCTCTTTTTTTTTTTTTTAATTTTTTAATTTCAGATATACACATGTTCCCCATCCTGAACCCTCCTCCCTCCCAACCTCCCCATACCATCCCCCTGGGCCTTCCCAGCGCACCAGCCCCAAGCATCCAGCATCGTGCACTGAACCTGGACTGGCATCTCGTTTCATACATGACATTTCACATGTTTCAATGCCATTCTCCCAAATCTTCCCACCCTCTCCCACAGAGTCCATAAGACTGTTCTATACATCAGTGTCTCTTTTGCTGTCTCGTATACAGGGTTATCGTTACCATCTTTCTAAATTCCATATATATGCGTTAGTATACTGTATTTATGTTTTTCCTTCTGGCTTACTTCACTCTGTATAATAGGCTCCAGTTTCATCCACCTCATTAGAACTGATTCAAATGTATTCTTTTTAATGGCTGAGTAATACTCCATTGTGTATATGTACCACAGCTTTCTTATCCATTCATCTGCTGATGGGCATCTAGGTTGCTTCCATGTCCTGGCTATTATAAACAGTGCTGCGATGAACATTGGGGTACACGTGTCTGTTTCCCTTCTGGTTTCCTCGGTGTGTATGCCCAGCAGTGGGATTGCTGGATCATAAAGCAGTTCTATTTCCAGTTTTTTAAGGAATCTCCACACTGTTCTCCATAGTGGCTGTACTAGTTTGCATTCCCACCAACAGTGTAAGAGGGTTCCCTTTTCTCCACACCCTCTCCAGCATTTATTATTTGTAGACTTTTGGATCGCAGCCATTCTGACTGGTGTGAAATGGTACCTCAGAGTGGTTTTGATTTGCATTTCTCTGATAAAGAGTGATGTTGAGCATCTTTTCATGTGTTTGTTAGCCATCTGTATGTCTTCTTTGGAGAAATGTCTATTTAGATCTTTGGCCCATTTTTTGATTGGGTCATTTATTTTTCTGGAGTTGAGCTGTAGGAGTTGCTTGTATATTTTTGAGATTAGTTGTTTGTCGGTTGCTTCATATGCTATTATTTTCTCCCATTCTGAAGGCTGTCTTTTCACCTTGCTAATAGTTTCCTTTGATGTGCAGAAGCTTTTAAGTTTAATTAGGTCCCATTTGTTTATTTTTGCTTTTATTTCCAATATTCTGGGAGGTGGGTCATAGAGGATCCTGCTGTGATGTATGTCAGAGAGTGTTTTGCCTATGTTCTCCTCTAGGAGTTTTATAGTTTCTGGTCTTATGTTGAGATCTTTAATCCATTTTGAGTTTATTTTTGTGTATGGTGTTAGAAAGTGTTCTAGTTTCATTCTTTTACAAGTGGTTGACCAGATTTCCCAGCACCACTTGTTAAAGAGATTGTCTTTAATCCACTGTATATTCTTGCCTCCTTTGTCAAAGATAAGGTGTCCATATGTGCGTGGATTTATCTCTGGGCTTTCTATTTTGTTCCATTGATCTATATTTCTGTCTTTGTGCCAGTACCATACTGTCTTGATAACTGTGGCTTTGTAGTAGAGCCTGAAGTCAGGTAGGTTGATTCCTCCAGTTCCATTTTTCTTTCTCAAGATCGCTTTGGCTATTCGAGGTTTTTTGTATTTCCATACAAATTGTGAAATTATTTGTTCTAGCTCTGTGAAGAATACTGTTGGTAGCTTGATAGGGATTGCATTGAATCTATAAATTGCTTTGGGTAGTATACTCATTTTCACTATATTGATTCTTCCAATCCATGAACATGGTATATTTCTGCATCTATTAGTGTCCTCTTTGATTTCTTTCACCAGTGTTTTATAGTTTTCTATATATAGGTCTTTAGTTTCTTTAGGTAGATATATTCCTAAGTATTTTATTCTTTTCGTTGCAATGGTGAATGGAATTGTTTCCTTAATTTCTCTTTCTGTTTTCTCATTATTAGTGTATAGGAACGCAAGGGATTTCTGTGTGTTGATTTTATATCCTGCAACTTTACTATAATCATTGATTAGTTCTAGTAATTTTCTGGTGGAGTCTTTAGGGTTTTCTATGTAGAGGATCATGTCATCTGCAAATAGTGAGAGTTTTACTTCTTCTTTTCCAATTTGGATTCCTTTTATTTCTTTTTCTGCTCTGATTGCTGTGGCCAAAACTTCCAAAACTATGTTGAATAGTAATGGTGAAAGTGGGCACCCTTGTCTTGTTCCTGACTTTAGAGGAAATGCTTTCAATTTTTCACCATTGAGGATAATGTTTGCTGTGGGTTTGTCATATATAGCTTTTATTATGTTGAGGTATGTTCCTTCTATTCCTGCTTTCTGGAGAGTTTTTATCATAAATGGGTGTTGAATTTTGTCAAAGGCTTTCTCTGCATCTATTGAGATAATCATATGGTTTTTGTTTCTCAATTTGTTAATGTGGTGTATTACATTGATTGATTTGCGGATATTGAAGAATCCTTGCATCCCTGGGATAAAGCCCACTTGGTCATGGTGTATGATCTTTTTAATGTGTTGTTGGATTCTGATTGCTAGAATTTTGTTTAGGATTTTTGCATCTATGTTCATCAGTGATATTGGCCTATAGTTTTCTTTTTTTGTGGCATCTTTGTCAGGTTTTGGTATTAGGGTGATGGTGGCCTCATAGAATGAGTTTGGAAGTTTACCTTCCTCTTCAATTTTCTGGAAGAGTTTGAGCAGGATAGGTGTTAGCTCTTCTCTAAATTTTTGGTAGAATTCAGCCGTGAAGCCGTCTGGACCTGGGCTTTTGTTTGCTGGAAGATTTTTGATTACAGTTTCAATTTCCATGCTTGTAATGGGTCTGTTAAGGTTTTCTATTTCTTCCTGGTCGAGTTTTGGAAAGTTGTACTTTTCTAAGAATTTGTCCATTTCTTCCTCGTTGTCCATTTTATTGGCATATAATTGTTGATAATAGTCTCTTATGATCCTTTGTATTTCTATGTTGTCTGTTGTGATCTCTCCACTGTCATTTCTAATTTTATTGATTTGATTTTTCTCCCTTTGTTTCTTGATGAGTCTGGCTAATGGTTTGTCAATTTTATTTATCCTTTCAAAGAACCAGCTTTTGGCTTTGTTGATTTTTGCTATGGTCTCTTTTGTTTCTTTTGCATTTATTTCTGCTCTAATTTTTAAGATTTCTTTCCTTCTACTAACCCTGGGGTTCTTCATTTCTTCCTTTTCTAGTTGCTTTAGGTGTAGAGTTAGGTTATTTATTTGACTTTTTTCTTGTTTCTTGAGGTGTGCCTGTATTGCTATGAACTTTCCCCTTAGGACTGCTTTTACTGTGTCCCACAGGTTTTGGGTTGTTGTGTTTTCATTTTCATTCGTTTCTATACAAATTTTGATTTCTTTTTTGATTTCTTCTGTGATTTGTTGGTTATTCAGCAGCGTGTTGTTCAGCCTCCATATGTTGGAATTTTTAATAGTTTTTCTCCTGTAATTGAGATCTAATCTTACTGCATTGTGGTCAGAAAAGATGCTTGGAATGATTTCTATTTTTTTGAATTTACCAAGGCTAGCTTTATGGCCCAGGATGTGATCTATCCTGGAGAAGGTTCCATGTGCGCTTGAGAAAAAGGTGAAATTCATTGTTTTGGGATGAAATGTCCTGTAGATATCAATTAGGTCTAACTGGTCTATTGTATCGTTTAAAGTTTGTGTTTCCTTGTTAATTTTCTGTTTAGTTGATCTATCCATAGGTGTGAGTGGGGTATTAAAGTCTCCCACTATTATTGTGTTATTGTTAATTTCTCCTTTCATACTTGTTAGCATTTGTCTTACATACTGCGGTACTCCCGTGTTGGGTGCATATATATTTATAATTGTTATATCTTCTTCTTGGATTGATCCTTTGATCATTATGTAGTGACCTTCTTTGTCTCTTTTCACAGCCTTTGTTTTAAAGTCTATTTTATCTGATATGAGTATTGCTACTCCTGCTTTCTTTTGGTCCCTATTTGCATGGAAAATCTTTTTCCAGCCCTTCACTTTCAGTCTGTATGTGTCCCCTGTTTTGAGGTGGGTCTCCTGTAGACAACATATATAGGGGTCTTGTTTTTGTATCCATTCAGCCAGTCTTTGTCTTTTGGTTGGGGCATTCAACCCATTTACGTTTAAGGTAATTACTGATAAGTATGATCCCGTTGCCATTTACTTTATTGTTTGGGGTTCGAATTTATACACCATTTTTGTGTTTCCTGTCTAGAGAATATCCTTTAGTATTTGTTGTAGAGCTGGTTTGGTGGTGCAGAATTCTCTCAGCTTTTGCTTGTCTGAAAAACTTTTGATTTCTCCTTCATACTTGAATGAAATCCTTGCTGGGTACAATAATCTGGGCTGTAGGTTATTTTCTTTCATCATTTTAAGTATGTCTTGCCATTCCCTCCTGGCTTGAAGAGTTTCTATTGAAAGATCAGCTGTTATCCTTATGGGAATTCCCTTGTGTGTTATTTGTTGTTTTTCCCTTGCTGCTTTTAATATTTGTTCTTTGTGTTTGATCTTCGTTAATTTGAGTAATATGTGTCTTGGGGTGTTTCGCCTTGGGTTTATCCTGTTTGGGATTCTCTGGGTTTCTTGGACTTGGGTGATTATTTCCTTCCCCAGTTTAGGGAAGTTTTCAACTATTATCTCCTCAAGTATTTTCTCATGATCTTTCTTTTTGTCTTCTTCTTCTGGAACCCCTATGATTCGAATGTTGTAGCGTTTAATATTGTCCTGGAGGTCTCTGAGATTGTCCTCATTTCTTTTAATTCGTTTTTCTTTTATTCTCTCTGATTCATTTATTTCTACCAATCTATCTTCTAGTTCACTAATCCTATCTTCTGCCTCTGTTATTCTACTATTTGTTGCCTCCAGAGTGTTTTTAATTTCATTTATTGCATTATTCATTGTATATTGACTCTTTTTTATTTCTTCTAGGTCCTTGTTAAACCTTTCTTGCATCTTCTCAATCCTTGTCTCCAAGCTATTTATCTGTGATTCCATTTTAATTTCAAGATTTTGGATCAATTTCACTATCATTATTCGGAATTCTTTATCAGGTAGATTCCCTATCTCTTCCTCTTTTGTTTGGTTTGGTGGGCATTTATCCTGTTCCTTTATCTGCTGGCTATTCCTCTGTCTCTTCATCTTGTTTAAATTGCTGAGTTTGGGGTGTCCTTTCTGTATTCTGGCAGTTTGTGGAGTTCTCTTTATTGTGGCTATTCCTCGCTGTGTGTGGGTTTGTACAGGTGGCTTGTCAAGGTTTCCTGGTTAGGGAAGCTTGTGTCAGTGTTCTGATGGGTGGAACTATATTTCTTCTCTTTGTTCAGTCGCGCTGTGGGGAGGGAGGGAGGGATGCTGCAAGCAAATAACACTGGCGTGCGCTCGCAGTGCCTCAGCCACACTGGGTCTGCCCCTGCTCACTGCGCGTGTAGCCTCCCTGCCCACACTGCTCAGGCCCCAGGTTGCTCCGCCGGGAACAATCTGAGGCTGGCCCTGGGTTGTATGTACCTCCCAGGTCCAAGCCGCCCAGGTCCAGGCACTCGGGCAGTCCTCAGAGGCGCAGACTCAGTTGGGCCTGAGTGTTGTGCTCTTCCCAGGTCCGAGCAGCTCAAGTGATGAGGTGTTTGGCGAGCGCCAATGCTGCGACTTATCGCCTCCCCGCCACTCGGTTATCTGGGCGCAAAACCGGCGCACCTTCTTAGGCAGACGTTAACCGTCCAGACCCCCAAGAAGTTTTAGTTAGCAAAGAAGCCTGCTTACAGTTTTATAGATAATGTCTCTCTGGGGCTGCGATTGCCCCCTTCCGGCTCTGGCTGCCTGTCACCGGAGGGGGAAGGTCTGCAGCCGGCTATCTCTGTTCAATTCTTTGTTCCGTGCGCGGGCCTGGCGGTCTTAGGTTGGGGCTGGCTTTTCGCGTGGTAGACATCCCACAGTCTGGTTTGTTAGCCCAAATTATTTCGCTCAGATAGTGCTTAGGGTATTCAGGCCAGATTCTTACTCTAAGCGATGCAGCCCGCGCTGCGCCTCCCTGCCCAGCCCCCGCTTGTTAATGGCGCCTGCAGGCGTCTGCGCTGCTTCTCCGCTGGGGGAGTTACCGTAGGACTCGCAATCTTCGAGTTTTAATTGTTTATTTATTTTTTCTTCCTGTTATGTTGCCCTCTGTGCTTCCAAAGCTCGGCACAGACTCGGCAGTGAGAAGGTTTCCTGGTGCTTGGAAACCTCTCTCTTCCCAAGACTCCCCTCCCGGGACGGAGCTCCGTCCCTCCCTCCTTTGTCTCTCTTTTTTGTCTTTTATATTTTTTCCTACCTCCTTTCGAAGAGTTGGATTGCTTTTCTGGGTGCCTGATGTCCTCTGCCGGCATTCAGAAGTTCTGTGCGAGGCCTATAGATTCTATACACCAGTAGACCCAGCCAGAGGCTGCTGGGTCTCAGGTGGTGATAAATGCAGCCTTTGTGTCTCTAGCCTACCCTGAAAATGTCAGATAGGGGGACACCAAGTGACTCGTGAATTTTTATACATCCCTGAATGCCCAGTACCTGTTAGGAAGAGACTTGCTGTCTAAACTGGGGGCACAAGAGGCCTTTCCCCCACGAAAGACCCACTGTTCGAGTGGCTCAACCATCTGTTTACTCTTCCACTCAGTAATCCCTCAAGATAAATGGAGGTTGCACAATCTCCCGGCAAGGAAACCGGACGGGCTAAACAGTCAAGAGAGAGAGTTAACAATTCCTCGAGGTCTGGGCGCAAGACAACCCCAACTCCCACCCCCACCCCCACCACCCCAGGCTTGCAAAACAAGTTCCACTGGTAATAGAACTCAAACCCCCTACAATTACGTCAGCACCCGCCTTGGGCCTGCCAGACCTTGCTAAGCCATTTACTGTTTACATGACTGAAAAGGACAAGGTGGCTATGGGAGTGTTGTCCCAGACTATGGGGACATGGGACAGACCAGTGACTTATCTCTAATCAGCTGGACAATGTTGCCACTGGGATGCTGGAGGCTTACGGACAGTTGCTGCGGTTGCCTTACTGGTCCGGGAGGCAACCAAGCTGACTTTGGGCCAAGATTTTTTCGTAAAAGTCCCTCATGAGGTCAGCACTCTCCTGCAAGGGGACCCCCATAAGTGGCTGTCAACATCCTGGACTACTCAATACCAGGGACTGTTATGTGAGAACCCCCATGTCACTACTGAGCCTTCTCAGGCCCTGAATCTGGCCACTCTCTTTCTTGTGGGAGAAGGTGGGCCCTCACATGATTGCAAGGAAATATGCTAGCAGACCTGACTTGAGAGACCAGCCAATCCCAGACCCAGAATTGGTCCTGTACACCAAGGGCACCAGCCTAGTGAAACAAGGACAATGACTGTCGGGATATGCAGTAGTCATGGAAGAAACCATCGTTGAGGCTAGCTCTCTGCCATCACACTGGTCCGCTCAACAGGCCGAACTATATGCTCTAATCCAGGCCCTCCAGCTGTCAAAAGGACAGAATCTCAGAACTGCACTGCCTGCTCACAGGTCAATGTTGCCTCGGCACAGACAGAAACCTCCAGGGATTCAGGTAAAAGGCACTCTGCCCTTCGAACACCTGGAATTGGACTTCACTGAAATGAAACCTCACCGACACTACCATTACCTGCTGGTCATAGTATGTACGTTCTCCGGATGGGTAGAAGCTTTTCCTACCCGGGCTGGAAGAGCATCAAAAGTAGCCTGGTGCCTGCTTAGGGAGATAGTTCCCAGATTTGGATTTCCTACCAGCATTGTATCAGACATTGGCCTGGCTTTTGTAGCTGATTTAGTATAACAAGTAAGCAAAACTTTAAACCTCAAGTGGGAATTACATAGGGCATACAGGCCCCAGAGTCCTGGGATGGTGGACACTTAAAGAGACACTCTTCAAGTGGATCTTAGACACTGACTGTTCCTGGGTGGACTTGTTCCCGATGGCTCATCTCAGACTAGGGATGACCCCACAGTCCCATGGCTCTTCTCCATACAAAATTGTGTATGGGAGGCCCCCTCCCATAATAAAAGAGGTGTTAACAAATTTGCCTCAGATAAGGGGAGATGAGATTTCACAGCAGATGGAACAACTGGGTAAAGTAATAAATCAGGTAACTAAGCTTGTAGAAGAAAGGGTGCCATTCCCCCTTGGGGAATAGATTCACGAATTTGTGCCCAGGGATCAGGTGTGGTCAAGGACTGGAAACACGACTCATTGGCCCCACATTGGAAGGGTCCATATACTGTTGTTCTAACCAGCCCTACTGTAGTTAAAGTGGTAGGTGTCACTCCCTGGATCTACCACATGAGAGTGAAGAGAGCATACCAGGCAGACCCGGAGGACGCCTAGTGGACTACACAAAAGGACCCCACTGATGCCCGTGAAACCAAGATCATCTTAAAGAAGAAAAAGAGATGCAGCTCTATAATCAACTGCTGCTACAAGAACTTGCTGGTATCATCTTGAGACTAACCATAGTTTCAATACAAAGAGGGACCTGTGCTAGGATTAAAGTTGAATGATGTGTATATATTCCTGGTTTATCTCGCTATATATCAGCCACCCTAGATGACATGAAAGGTCAGGTAAAAGTTATATCTGATGATATTCTTCCTTTTTGGGCTTCAGTCCTATCGTGGGTTGAAGGGCAATTGGTGGAAACTATATTTACCATTGTTATAGTTGCCTTGATAGCTCTGCTTTGTGAACCCTTTAGTTTACAACGTATTATGAAATTTGTAGCCCAAAGGTTGATGTTGTTCTCCCAAATTGGAGGTCGGAGAGTCAGGGTGCAATTATATCCCTAAGAACGATGCTCATATTATGAGTTAAAATATCAAAAGTGGGGAATGAAGGAAGAAACAGACAGAACAGGCTCCGTCTTCAAAGCTGGATTCCATCTTGAGCCAGACTCCAACTTGAGCCAGACTGTGGACTTTGAGCTGTATGCCCAATATCTATGGAAACGACATACCAAATGGAAAAGCAGGTCCACTGGATGGAAGAGCCCCAGGGCTCCTACCTAGACTCTCTGTTGCCTGAAAGAATACCCTAATTATCTGTGTAACCGAATAAAATCATAAATTCTATTAAGCTTATTGGGGTGTGACCACAGGCCTATTGATAATTGTCCACTGTAGACTACCTAGGCTTAAGGCATATGAATCACGGGTTAACTTTGATTGTATCTTTCTTTTCCTTTGTTCAGACTAGTTTCAGGGAATTTGGGGAGGTGGGTTTGGCCTCGTACACTTAAGGTGTATAAGGTTTTCAGAAAAACTGGTCAGGGTCCTTCGCTAAGAAGAGATTCTGCCTTGGGCCCGCCGGTGTAATAAATTGCAGTCCACTATCCGCATTGTCCTTCTGAGTGAGTTTGTTTCCCAGAACGCATGGCTACAACATATGGCCCGTGTCATACAACATTTGACATGTGTCAGGAAACTCCTCACTTTGAGAAGACAAGTCCCATTTGGGACTACTGCGAGGACCTGCGGATCAAATCTTCTAGAGGGGAGAAGGCGCCTCGCCCTTCTGGAAGGATTCTGCTTCTCAATGCCCAGACCTTTCATGTTAGCAGGTAGTGGATGGCAGCAGGGGAACTGAGCACTCAGGTGAGGAGGAACCCACCCGGTAGGGTGGAAGAGGGGCCTGATCACCCCCCTGGGAGGGATTAGAAGGGGCACAGACCCATATGCACCTGGAATAGGCTGGTGGCAACAATTGCTTGGTTCACAGGTTGACGAGTGTGTTAGGGCTTAGGAAGGACATTTATGAAGGTCATTTAGGAGGTGGTGTCCATGCCATCTTGGGGAAAATTATTACCAAGCAAATGCCAGGGGATTTTTAGGAGAAGAAACTTGGTTTTTGTGTGCTCATATTCTGCCCTCCCCAAGGTGGTGTCCCATCTGCTATGAAATCTTGACCCCCTTGGAATTGTAGGGATAGAACGAGGGGGATATATAAGTGAGTACGAATTGGCTTTTCCAGAGACGGCCTGGGACATGGGATATTTAACCCATCTGTATTTTTATCCGCACATGATCAAGCTCACCAAGGCAGAATGGACTTTAAAAGTTAAGGGAGAAACAGTCTTGAATCACGTGGTGTTCTGGTTCAGCTGTGCTGACCAGCAGGTGAAGACACACCAATCCTCCTTCTCCCTCTGGGATCTGGCAGGTAAGGCTCTTCTCACCCCAGTTAGGAAGGAGGCAAAATGGCAATTGAAGTGTCATTGAGTGGAAATATCAGAAGTACATAGGGTACCGAGAACTTCGTAGACAGAACAAAAAGGAAAAGTAGAAGAAGGTCTGAGAATGTAAGCAAGATAGGGGGTAGTGAATCTAAGGCAACTGTATTGGAGTGCATGATTAAAAATTTAAAGAAGGGATTTGGAGGAGACTGTGGGGTGAAGATGAAGCCTAACCACCTCCACACTCTGTGAGGTCGAATGGCCCCCTATGGGAGTAGGATGGCCACCAGAGAACACCATGAACTTA